>NC_054387.1:91986926-93206509 GCF_017654675.1 Xenopus laevis | reverse complement strand
TTTTACAAGGATCAGGGGGTGGTCGGGTATAGGGTCGTAAGGTGGGCGGCGTCCAATTCTGGCGTGCAGGCGTCCAATTCGGCACACCACGTTAATCGGTCGATAGGCTCGGCGGGGACCCCTGTACTGTGGGATGCTACCCTGTGTTACAGTAGCTTATACCCCCCCCCGGGAAATTTTTCTGCAGATTTCATGGAGGTGATGTGTTTAACAGTGATTCAGAGTTGACCACAAATATTGTGGTCTGGCATAAAGGGGCTTTTCACTGAGATAAGGGCCAATGATTATAGTGGGAATGGAGGAGGCAAGTGAAGAAGTATGGTCAAAATAATCAGAGCAAGAAGGAACTCTTGAAAAAGCCTCTACTATTTCAGATAACCAATAAATAAAATTGTTGGTAATTGCCTGTTATTATAGCACTGCTTTCCAAAACAATCTGTTAAATATGGTTGGATAGAGATCTAACATTTTTAAAATGATTTCCTTTTCTCTAATATAATAAAACAGTACTTTTTACTTGATCCAAACTAATAATTAATCCTTATTGAAAGCAAAACCAGCTTATTGGGTTTATTTAATGTTTGCATTATTTTCTAATAGACTTAGCAATAGTGATCAAAAATACAGAAAGACACAGGTCCCGAGCATTCTAGATATTAGATCCCATACCTGTACATACATAGCCACACATGTAGGCAGAATGCAAATAACTATAGCAACCAGACTAAAGAAGGTTCCCCCCCCCATTTTTTTAGGTCACGGGGTTGCATGATACTATAAGCCTAGGGGAGGTGGGGAAATGGCCCCTGAAGCACAGACTATCCTGTTTTTATTCAGTCTATGAAATCAGATATTTCTGTCTAAAAAGTCATATAGCAATACATTTATATTTATTTTTTTAAGCTCAGATAGTTCAGGAAGCCCAACTGTCAAGAAGGAAGGTATATATTTTCCCTTTAAACAACCATTTATCATTTGCCTATCGAGCCAGTAGCCAGCAGGTTAATTAGTGCAGTAGTTATTGCTTTGGTATATGTATTTCTAATCTTGCAGAGTGAGACAATTCTTATGACATCTAAAATTGTGTAACAGAGTAGTTTAGCATTAAGGAGATATTTAATTAAGGATTCTGCCAGTGATCTGTCCAATCAATTGGATTAATAACTACAAGTACAAAACCAGCTTTCTAGTGTAAGCGATTGAGGACAAAGTGACACTGAATATATAAAACCCCATGGTAGAAATCTGATTTCACTCAATGTTATTTATGTAACAACGGTGTTCATTAACTTTTTATTGTATTCACAGTTGATTTATTTCTCTTACAGGTAAATTGATTCTTTGGATACTTTTTTTTGTAGCGCTTACTAATAAATATATTTTGTTTCGGCAAGAAATACTAGATTGACTGTATGGAGCTTTGTTATTTATCCACTGCAATGCTGTTTGGTCCAACGGTATAGTTGCTATGATTTAATATCTTGTGAACATCTGCAATATTAGTTCATAATAAACAGAGATGTGTCTTGATATGTTTCATTCCTCTTTCTTGACATGCAAGAGTAAAAGGGAATTTTATAACTTATTACTTATTCTATCTATATAATGCTTTTTTGTCATGGGGCTGAAATCTATTAAATATTAATTATGGCATTACTTTAATTATACTACAGGGGTAATTTGCAATTATTTTGCACTTTGTCCACTGTGCGGGGCATTGTGTAAATAGCATACTCTGTTAGTTGGTGTATAAGTGAGGGTGGGTGAGGCAAGTAGGCATAACCTCCTGCATCATTCAGAAGCACGAGGAATGGAAAGGCAAGGGGAGCTGTCCACATCAGGCCTTACCCTACAGGGATGAACTGCATCGCCTGATGTTGAGCAGCAGACCCCTGGGTGCAAGAGCTTCCTACATGAGCACTAATGGATCACTCTTGCACCAAATAGTACTTTTGCACTTGAGTCCAGTGGTTAAGTAAATGACCCACAAATAAATCTTAAATGGCAGGTGATTGTCCACACATATCAAGGATCTACCTTAAGGATTTGGACAGTCTCTGCCACCACTGCTGGCCCGGGGACTATGGGGCCCATTGGTCCCATGTAAGGGGTAGAAAAAGTTTACAATAGATGTTATATGTAAATAGTTATTCCAGTCACTAGATGGCACTGCTAGGTAGGGAACCCCCTTAGGTAGGTTCTAGCGCAGGCTCTTAGTCTGACTTAAAAGGGGACTTCCTTTGCTAGTAACAGTGTAAGGAGGAAAGTAGTAGGCCATGCTCTCGTTGGCTAATGTGAGATGAGAAATGTGAATGGTCCATATCAGTAATGTACCAAAGCAATCCAAACAGGTTAGCTAGCTAGACAGGTCAGACCTCTGAAGCTCACTGTAAGTAGTGAGAGATAGTTACAGAACTGACAGGCAAGCTAGTTGAGCAACTGAGACTCCAACGAAACAGTAAGAATGTGGCTAGCTCCCCAGACATACCTTTCATGACAGGGACCCAGTGAACAGAAACTACTACAAAACAGATCCTTTTACCATATAAAGGGAACCTCTTATTCAAACTGTCTTCTGTGCCTGTAGTCTGAGTGTTACCAATAGAGAAAAGGCAGAAAAGTAGGTAACAGGAGAGGGCCCAGAAGCCCGGTAATCTTTGTTCTGTTTTATTAATATCAACATTGGGATTTGTATAATAACTTTGGAGAAGCTGTGCTAGTGACTGTGAATAAAGCTGATACTATGTCCATATGCAAGATTGTGTGGATCTACAGTTTATTCTCCTCTAAGTGTCTCCTCTATCAGCGCCCTCACTCTATAACAGTGATGGGTTCCCTAAGGGTTAACTTTGTCATTTACTACAAACAATTATTTTTTACAATATCGCACCCACTGCTGCCAATAGGAGGAGCAGGCATTAACACAAAACGTTGCCAATGCATTCAGCATTAATGTCCAATACAGACACATAGGGCAATCTGCAAACGATAAGCCCTTTTAGCCAAGTAGCAACTAGCAATATACCATTTAATAGGTAAATTGGCAGCTCAAGACATAATTTAACAAGCAAAAAGTTTGGCCCATGTGGAAAAGCTACTATCTTCTGCTCTCTCAGCTGAATCTCCTCTGTTACTTTCCACCCCAATCTAGCTGCCCATAGCTAGTATCATCAATGGCCATATTATATCCAAAAATCAGGTGAGAGGGAGTGGGAGTGGTGAATGGAGCAGGGGGGAGCTGTTGATTGGTCTGACATTGGGCGAGCAGAGCACTTAGCAAGAGAGGCAGGGTGTATGTGCTACAGGGGAGGGGGGTGCTGGGAGAAACATCTGAATGGCATTGTGCTTCTATATGGTCATGGAACTCCTCGGTGACTGATAATATCCTTATATTTTACAGTAGGGGGTACTTTATTCACTATATAATGTACCCCCTACTGTAAATAAGGCTATTAGATGTTACAAATGAATTGGTTTATCATATTTAAGCAGGGGGCCAAAGATTTGTGTATGTAAATTGAGGCCCATGGCCCACCCTACAACTCACCTGCTCTGGCCCTGTCCCACCTGCACTAGATGGAACTTATGGGGGGGGGACTGGAACAGGGAATCATGGAAGATTGCAAAGGGGAGGGATGAGAGGGTTCAGATGGTCCTTAATGGACCCTATCTGTCTAAAGTTATACTACTTTTTTCTCCAGCTGTGGATCCCAATTACAATTTATTCTACACCTTATCGTGTTTAATTTTTTGAGTTGTAAGAATTTATTAACACTACCAATACAGAATATTTTTTGGGTAGGTCTGTGCTGTTACTTCTGTAGCAGGGGGGTTTCTGGTAATAATCAGTTGTAGGGTTGGAGGTAGTGCACATTGCAATGGACAAATTAATAAATTGCTCAAGTGAAAGGTGTGCAAAATAGGCTCACAGTATGGGGAGAAGTGATTGAGTAGTTTAGCCAGTTGCTTTGAGACAACCAGAAGTAAGCAAGCAGAGACAAAAAAATACAGCACTTTCTGAAGACAGTGGGGGCAGCAGGGGTGGTTGAAGCCAGAAAGGTGGGGGGGGGGTGTAGCAGCCAGAAGCAGGGGAAGTTCTTTGATGTGCAAGTGGTGTGTAAATGTGTTTGGCAGTAGCTAACAGTAATAAGGAGGTTGTGCGTGGGGGAAACAACAGGTGACAAATGCAAGTCAGTTTGTGTGTTTCTTATTAATGACTTGATCTGACATCAGAATGCACTGTTTAAAAGGATATAGTACACAAGAGCCATGAATATCCATTAAATTATACACATATAAATGGTGCCCGTATAATTCCAACCATGGTCAGGGCCTATATTACAAATTTACTGGCAATGTTGGTGTCGTGTTCAGTATCCCAAAACAAGAACAGATGCCAAGGTTCCAGTCACGGCTCACGCTTCTGCTTTTAACAGCCACCTTTCACAGCGGGAGGAGCCCTTCGCTACTTTGATGCCACCAGGACTTAAAGTGAGAGAACCAAGGAGAGAGTTCTGGGCAGACAAGGGAACAGGAACATCGGACTGGAGTAACAAGGGAAAGAGCTAAGCATAGCCGAAGAACGGGCCACAGGTGTCCCCAACGCCTTCCAGCAGGAAGGCGCCTTCCAGAAAATTTTCCCTACTGTAGATTATTTAAGAATATGATATATTTAGTTTTATTCTATTACTATTTATTTCTTTGTTAAATCATACTTACTTACAGGTATATTTAAATCTAGCTAGCATTTTTCAACATTGTCTTTGAGCAGCACCAACTGTACACATTTTGTCCTGAATGAATTCCATATTTTATTCATTTGCAACACAAGGCTTGCATTAAAACTTCTCTTGGTGCTCTAAAGTGAGCATGCCCTAGTTATTGCCTTACTGCAATATGCTGTGACAGCGCTTACAGGCACAAACATGCAGCAATACTGCCTAGAAGAAAAGTATGCACGCTGCGCCCAGAGAAGTGCCTAGAAAAAAAGTGAAATCAGAAATACAAAACACAACAGCAAGCCTTCCAAAAATAAAACTGCATTAATAAGCCACAGAAAATGAGCCAGCGTAGCATTAAAATCAAAACACTGCAATTCAGAAAAGCTATTTTCCATGTTAAAGGAATAGTTGCTGCTTTGTAAAATATACAGATCATTCTTAAAGGAGAACTAAACCCTAGAGATGAATATTTTATATAATAAACTTACTTAAATTAAAACAGCCTAAAGGTTCAGCTTCTCTAATAGCAATGATCCAGTTCTTCAAAGTTGTCACAGGGGTTTCCCATCTAGGATTTTGTGACATGCACATGCTCAGTGGGCTTGAGCAGCTGTTGATATGCAAAGCTTAGGGGTTGTTGCAAATCACCAAGCAGAAAATGAGGTTGTCTGTAATATAAGCTGATGCTACAAAGCTGATTATTAAATTCTGATGCTAATGATGCTGGTTTCTAAGATGCCATGTACCAGTAATCTGAATTCTTTACTAATCAGCCTTATATTGTGACATATGATGAATATTCAGTATATTGTGTGTTGGCCCTAAGCTCCATAACTGACAGCAGCACAGAGCATGTGTAGTGAATCAGCAGAGAAGGTGCCAATGTAGAAAAAAACATTCCCTTCCCATAATGTACAAAATCAGATACTATTAAATAATACTGTTTCCAAAGAAAGTGCAATTTTTAATGAGCTTTTTTTTTGCTTTATTAAATGTGGCAATTAGTAAGAATGATTGCTTTGAGAAGTTGAATTACATTCTTTACTATCAATGGTACTCCCATACAGTATGTAGTAAAAAGCACTAAGTTTGCCCAGTGGCAGTAACCCATAGCAACCGATAGAATGCTTGTTTTTAAATAGGTGACCAATAAATGCTACCTGATGATTAGTTGCTATGGGTAACTGCTTCTGGGCAAAGTAAGTGACTTTTATTAAATAACACCCTTGGAGTTCATTGTCAGCACTAAATTACATCATATACCACTGATTTATGATGTTAAATGATCATTAAAGAGGTCTTTGGAGAACTTAATTCATTCCAAATTATTTTGTGACATGAAATGTAATATATAAGCTGCAGTCACACTGATTATGTTTAAATCATTGTATGTCATAACAGTATGCATGCTTACTAACAGGCTAATGGCTGAAAAAAGCAATAACCAAAACAGCAGCAAAAAAGGATAAATATCTTTTATCATATGCTATTTAAAGTGAGGGTTGCTGCATTGTTGGGGCTTCATTTTATTCAAGGTTTTGCTTTCCCTGGTGCTAAGTAACAAACTTTGATGGGGCTAAAAGGCTTAAAGCAAGTTTGCCATGAAATGCAATGATTTTCAGTTAGATTTCCATCAGTTTGAGGTGGGTGGATATTAATGAGCTGGAGAGAGTGCAGAGACAGGCAACTAAACTGGTAAAAGGGATGAATTAATTAAACTATGAGTAAAGACTATCAAGGTTGTTTTTTTCTGGAGAAAGGGTGCCTGCAAGGGAAAATGTTTACTCTTTTCAAGTGCATTAGAGGACATTACAGACAGATAGTGGGGGATCTTTTTTTCACATGAGAAAATAACCAGAGGCCACCCCTTTCAGAAACAGAACTTTCATTAGAAGCAGCAAAACATCTTGTTGGGGTCAGCGAGGTTGTGGAATACCCTGCCAGGTGATGTTGTGATGGCTGCTGATTCTATTAATGACAACCCAAATTAACTATGCATCTATACAGCTAAATTGATTGTTTCGCTGTACTTGGCAGAGATTGTGGGCCTTGGCAGTATGTTTTTTTTGTATTTTTTTTTTTAGAGCTGCATTAAACTTTGATATGCCTCATTGCACTACACAGACATTCTGGTTCCTGGCAGTATAAAAGTGGCAGCCAAACTGAATATGTTTTACTGTATTTCCAGAGACTGGGTAAGACTGTGACTGCAATATCTGCAGTTAGATTAGCATAGGTATGTGTGTGAATACTGTGACAAGCTGGCTACCTGTACACACAGTTTTTGGGGGGAAATTAGCTATGGTAGGCAGGTCACCATAGGGTCAGGAGCATAAAGACAGGGACACCATGTTCTTCAGGCAAAAACACAGGTTTATTTTGGCAAACTCTTTCCAACAAAAAGATGACAGGAACACAGTTCATTAGTGTTTCAATTATATAATTCAATATGTATATAATCGTTGTCTGATTACTATCATGAAAAGAAAATACCAAAGGGGTTCAGGATAAACAATACACCAAACATAGCTCCCAACATTTTGGAAATAAAGAGTGACAAAAAAGTTGGCGCACGCAATTTTTTGACCACACCCTTTTTGTGGCCAAACCCCTTAATTACTATGTCCATTTTACAAAATTTGGCAGGTTATGAAAGTTTCAACATATTTCTGTGTTTTTTTTCTCCGGTTATACAGTTTTGCTAATGAAGGTGAATTGCCCTTTAAGATGTGAGTCTAACTACTCCCAAGGGACCAGTTATCTTATATTGTTACAATTACTTATTTGCTTGTCTCAAAATTGTAACAAAAATATTTTATCTGCAGCTGTGACTGTTCTGGGCTCTGTGCCAAAAGAAACATTGTTTCTTTTTCTGGCTGTTCAGTGCAGAGAAAAACGGGACTTTCTAGTACAAACAAGGGACTGCAGGTTGAGCTGTCAAAAGAGGGACTGTCCCTCTAAAAAAGGGGACAGTTGGGAGGTATGCTATAGGCAGAAATAATTCTGACTTCTCCAAGCGCTGGTGTCAGATCCTTGATCGTTGCTCTCTGGACCTGATCCTGCTGGAATCAGGTCCAGAACTTAAGTTGGTGAGAAGTCATCTTGAAGCATTTCAAACTGTGCTCATTCCTATTATAGCAGCGGATAACAAAATCGACTGGCAGGGTTGGCTGCAAGAACAGATAACTAAGCACAGGGCAGAGATGATAGCATTCAGGAACTACAAGAGATTGAAAGTGTACCAGGACTACAAAGAGTCCCGGGTATATAGCTAATTATCGGGCACTAGCTCCTTTACCTCTGGTATACTAGCTCCTATACCTCTGGTATACCGATCCGGAATCAATGGATCAGACAGTGAAACTGAGAGCGGAACTTCAAGAGTGCTGACCGGATGCAGTGCGTCACCTCCCGCGCCAATGACTTTTTTAGAGGAGACCGTCACCAAAGATCCAGGCAAGCCAACCGCCTGGCAGGAAGTGGCGGCAGGAAGCACATCGCCAACACACGCTCACGACATCAAGCCAGGCAAAGGGAAAAGCCAACCTAATCTTCAACCTGTCAGCATACGCACCCACACCTGCAGAGATGGCTTTGCTGCGCAGAGGATTGAGCTTTGTTCCAATGGTGAGTAATCATCCGTTTGAACATGTAGTAGATAACTATAAATTTACACACAACTGAGACTGCGGGAACATTTCCATACGGAAGGCAAGACATGGGGGGTTGAGATGCATTAACAGAAGGGAAGGGGGAATGACCCTGGTGATCAAATGCATGGAGTACCTGTGACAACATCTTCAAACCCAAGAGCACATATGATCCCCCTCTGGTAAAATCTTCCATCGACTGTTGAACAATAATACACTGGCTGGAGTATCAGAATAAGCGCAAGTGGAGGGGTAACTTAAGTCCAGTAGAAAAGGACGCTATTTAGCCTTTGAAAAATAATACAGATTTAATAATCAAGAATGCAGACAAGGGAGGTGAAATAGTGATTATGTACTACAGTTACTATAAAGCAGAGTTCTTGTCACAATTATCGAATACTGACGATTATGGTAAGATCACCTTTCACCCCACAAGTAAGTTTAAAGGGGAACTTAAGACACTTATCAATCTGGGGATATCACATGGTTGGTTATCAAGAGAGATGTTAGAATATTTAATGCCAAGTAGTCCAGTTCTTCCGGTCATATATACACTACCAAAAATACAAATACAAATTTGGAAAGCCCTCCTGGGAGACCGATTATAGCATCCACAGGGTCACTTAATGAAAAGATTGTGCAGTTTTTGGATGTTTTGTTACAACCATGTATCACCTCCATCACCATTTATTTAAAAAATACTACTGATTTTTTGAATGTGATCAGAAGTGTTGATTTGCCTGTTGATAATTTACTATTGGTTAGGGTGGACGTTCAAAGCTTATACACCTGCATACCACATGATACAGGTTCAGAGTCAGTAAAGCGATTGATCACAGACAATTCCAATTATAATGGTCCACCCGTGGAATTCATTCTGCAACTACTTGAGTTTGTTTTAAGGAAAAATAATTGAAAATTTGAGAAACAATTTTATATACAGCGGACAGGAACAGATATGCCTATGCAACTGCGTTCATGTGCGACTTTGAGAGAAAGCATATCTATGGTCACGAATTTTTAAGAAACAAGTTTTTACAGGTGCTGCAGAGACGGTCTTTTTTTTCTTTGGACTGGTACACCAAAACAATTGGAATTGTATGTGGATAGCCTTAATAAGCTAGATACACCAATTAAGCTTACGATGAACTACAGCTCACAAGAGAGAGTTTTTTAGATGTCCATGTTTATAAATTGAACAAGAGATTACAAACACGTATTTACACCAAGGACACGGCTAGGAACACATTGTTACACTTTACAAGTCACCATCCCAAGCATCTACTTAAGCATCTCCTTAACCTTAACTCAGTCCCAAATGATGTGAGTGGTCCGGATTGATAGCTATCCCAAACAGAAAGAGGAGGATGTAGGAAAAATGGGCCAGAAGTTTTTGGAGAGGGGTTATCCTCAAACACTGATTAAGAAAACTATGGATACGATAATGTCTCTGGATCATGAACAATTGTTAAAGAAAAAGGTGAATCAGTCAGAAGGTGAAAGTAAAGGTGACATGTATTATGTGATACCTTGGGACAGAGGGTTCCATGCAAACCCAGGTTTAGCTACTCTAGAAATACCAGCCTCAAGGAGCACTTAAGTCCCTCTGACCCAGTGGGGAAATATACACAATCCCAAATGCAACATTTTCTAATACCTCGTCCAGGAGTATACAAGTGCATGGTTGTGTATTAATAATAATAAGTTGTGAAGTGTAAAACACTAATTCTGGGAGCAGAATTCAGGCACCCAATGATAGGTAAAAAGTATTAAATCAGGCATAGGATGACATGCAGGCCAACCATGGTGGTGAATGTCATCAAATGTCCATGTGGTCTCATTTATTGCAACAAAACCGAAAAAGAAAGGATCAATATGCATAGGGCCAGCACCAGGGCAGCACTGGATATGTAAGATCCTGATAAACAGGACATTGCCCAGCAACCAGTAGAAAAACACTGACGAGAAACTAGGCATGATCCTTCCCAATTTAAATGCATGACCATTGAGCACATACCTAAACCGCCCAGGGGTGGTGATATCGAGAAGCTGTTATTAAAACGCGAAGCTTTTTGGATTTATAAGTTGGATTGTGTTACCCCTAATAGGTTAAATGGACAACTGCAACTAAACTGTTTCTTTACCTAACTTTGTTTTCAGACATGGTTTCATGACATTTACAAATTCTGTATTATTCCACTTTACAGGAACCTAAAAAATAATATCTATTTGAATAGGAAGTGAATAACCTTGTAACTCTGTAAGTAAAGTTGTTCTGTATTGTTTGTATGTAAAAGACAAAGTTTCTTTTTGTAAAATACAAAGATTCATTTATATTTTGCCAAACGAAGGGGTCGGTGAGTTCCGAAAGCTTGCAATTGTTTTCTATTCAGTTAGCCAATAAAAGGCATCACCAAACTTTACATTTTCTGCATTTTTTCAATGGCTAACACGGTACAACATTTCAAAACCTTGAAAATGGACACATTTCTATACACCTGGTGATGTGAAGAAATATTGCACATGTTGTTTGAATGGAGAAGGAGAAAAACCTTGTACTGACATTCTTAATATGGACTTATGACTTCATCTTTGCGCCAGTATTCACTAATGGGGATGGGTACTTAATTGCAACACTCATACTGCGCAATATCCTTGAGATAGGTCCCCATGTGGGGCCGAAACGCCAGATAAGATGTAAATTTGTGTGAAATAAATCAACATATATTCACAAACAACAGTGAATGCTGATCCTCCATTCATAAACTGCAACATATTTGATCTTGCACCTCTGGCTTTATTGGTTTGAGTGCGGGAACTGTGGGACATTTTATATATAATATTTTAGCACTTTAATAACACATATATAAGAGATTTTAGCACTGTATTTAAATTTATTAATAACCTAATGTATTTTATATATGGGTGAAAAAATGATATTGTGTAATATCACATGCTAACACTAAATATGCTGGCCAGCCATACATTGGTGATGTCACTGGCACGTTACAAACAATGTGGGTGGAGGCTATTTTAGTTGTGATTTGATATGTATCTGTACCTTGAGAAAGGTCCCAATGGGGGCCGAAACGTCGGTTGTGCATACCTTGCTATAATACAAAATTTTTTTTGCAAAGACCCTTGGTGTTGTTTTTCATTTTTCGTACATGTTTTGGTTTTACGTGCACTAGGGCAGCTATGAGGTAGCTATATGGAAGCTGCTGCTTTCAGTACGTACTATATATATATATATATATATATGCGGTATATCACACAATGTGGGTTCTGCAATGACGGCCCCATGGGCTTAACTTTTCCTGTGCCGGAGGTTGGTGGCCGCAACTCTAGTGCAGAGAGTACAATTGGGCTCTCCTGCACTAGAAAAGCCAAATTTACAGTGGGAAACATTTTTTAGCTCTTAAAGGTACCAGGAGCGGCTTTTTTGCCACCCCCAGTAACCTACCCGCCGCTTGCCTCCTGAGGTGAGTTTTTCGATTCACTTCATTGGTGCAGCGCCCCTGTATATATATTAGCAGTGAGCATGATTTGAAGGTGTTGAATTTGATAGACTTTTTTTTTTCCCAAATTAAAGGGGTGGTTCACCTTGAATTAACTTTTTTTTTTTATAGTTTTTTATGGTTATAGTCACTGGACCCATCTAAAAATCAAAAACAAATGTTTTTTTAATCAAATAATTATTTTTTTTATCTTTTTCTCTTTAATAATAAAACAGTAACTTTTACTTGATCCCAACTAAGATACTGTATATCAATCCTTATTGGATACAGAACTAATCTTATTGTTGTTGTACATATCATTCTGGGGTCTGGCGGTTTGTTGGAAAGGAAGTAGCACATAAGCGAAAGGTATCTTTTAGATTGCACACAAGACAGGAAAAAATTGCGGCTTGATCCCACTAGTAAAGGATTTAAAATTTCCAAATGTGGCTCACCCAGTGCAAAAATTGGACCTGGGTGTACAAACCCCAGGTCTATCACGTTCAGGTGCAGCATTTACACACCTAAAGCATGAATTGAAAATTATCGCAGTAAATGTACCACACTCACCGATGGCATCTGGTGGCTCGGGTGCAGCGCCCCCGAACCCGTAGCTTGGGGAGTAATGTCGATAATTTGTAGAAAGGACACGCACTCCAGGAGCCAGTCGGTGACGATAAATGAGACTTTATTCCAAAAGAGCTAAAACAACGGTCCTAACGCATTTCATATCTGAAGATACTTAATCATAGGTACCAATGATTAAGTATCTTTGGATACGAAACGCGTATCTTTTAGATTGTAAGGTTTATTAAGCAGGGCCCTCTTTACCTCTTCAATTAGTTCTGAAAAGAGGCATCCCTCAGGGGCAAGGTAGGGGATTGCCATGGGAAGTCAACATAAGGAATTTACCCATTTGGCCAAGGTCTTGAGGACCAGTACCTCAGATAATTGTCCAGGTGAGAGTCATGATAGCCAACGTCATTTCAATAGGACAGCTAATGCCAGGGTCTGTTGATGGGGAGACATAGGAGTTGAGCTCTGCAGGGAAGGAAGGAAAGAATTAGTACCATGGTGGGCAATTGGAGAAGTTATACACACTGTGGTTCACTGTTGTTGTTCATTTGCGTATCTATGACTGTGATTCAGAGCTAGACCAACAAGTAGGCATCCAACGCAAGTCCTTGTCCTTACTCCATACAACCACCTTAACAAAACCCCGCCCCCCCGCACACAAAGAACGATGTTATGGTCTTTGTACCCTAGACATCTGTTTCTTCTGCCTACCCATAGTTCCAGCCCTGGGCTGGTGTAAAACAGGATTAGTGACTGTGAATAATATAGTGAATAATGTACCCCCTCTTGTAAAATATAAGGATATTATACCGAGGAGTTTCATGACCATATAAAAACACGAGGCCGAAGGCCGAGTGTTTTTATACAGGTCATGGAACTCTGAGGTAACTTATAATATCCTCATATTTTTCAACTGGGGGTACTTTATTAATTATAATACACAAATTTTAGTGAGTCATGTGACAGAAATTACATCACTACTCACCGTTTATAACTGATGACATCACTACTCACCGTTTATAAGGATATAATTTACAAGATATTCATGGCTTTTGTGTATTATAATAATAATAATAACTGTTCCTGAATTTGCAATCTGCAAGACCTATGTGGCTCTCCAGTTTATTCATTACTAAATGTTCAGAGAAAGAGTCTCCCAGTAACTGTACTGTACACTAAAGTCTTGATTTGGCAATCCTACAACAAAAGCTATCATTCCCCTGATACACCATGATACAAGCTGATCCCAATTAGCAGAGTTAGGGTAGAAACACAGACTGCCTAGGTGGATTCCTTGTATGAGAAAGCACAGTGCATTCAGCCTGCTTCTGTAGCAGAGAGGAAATGTCAGTGAAACCTACAGCAAAGGCCCTCGGCTCAAGCCAGAAAACAGGCTGCATTTTAAAGGAGTGGGACAAACAACTTTGGAAATTCAATGTTATGAATTGAGAATTTGCTTTTAAGGAGATTTTAACCCCTGTTTTCTTTATTGGGAAGTTACCAGATGTAGACCCTTTTCCCCCGGCCTCCCATCACTGTAAAGCATTCCTAGGTTTTTGTCATTTCTTTATCTGAATGCTCAATGCACACGCACAGACATAAAACATAAAAACATGATCAGCAGAAAAAAACGGCACCTGTCTGAACTGTTAGGGCAGAGACACACGCTCAGATTCGGGGAGATTAGTCATCTGGTGACAAATCTCCTCTTCTTTGGGTTGACTAATATCCTCGAACTGCCTCCACGCCAGCTAGAATATAAAGTTTCTTTGTGAGGCAACTTCAGGCGACTTTGGAAAACGAAGCGTTTTGAGTGCCATCTCGCCAGCGATTTTCATTCTAGCCGGCAGGAATGCAGAGGATGCAGTTCGGGAAGATTAGTTGCCACGAAGAAGAGGAGATTTGTCGCCGGGCGGCGTGTCTCTGCATTTATAGGAACATTCTGATAGTGTTACTCCCAGAAACACAGTAAAACTAAAAAGAGGACTAAAAGAAGACTTTTTTTTGTTAAAAATATGAATTTTGCTTTTAAAATTGGCTGCTACATACAGATTTTTCTGATAAACTCTTTTGATATGGACATGGTTAAATATTAAACATGGTTTCACTGCCATCTTGTGGACTATGCTTGAACTTATCACAAATTGCATTGTTCTTGTAAGTTTTTTCCAATTGATGAACTTCAAGTACTACCTGGAATCAACCCTCCCCCTGCTCCCATCAAAAGGATCCTTCCAGCCCCTACTGGCATTTATTTTTTTATTGTGGTCTTTTTCTCCAGTCCACTAAAGTTTGCTACTGGCAGGGAGGGGACATATGCACAGCTGAGGGTGCACCCAAAGATTTTTTGAAGATGGGGCTCAGTCATGTGTAGTTACTGCATCCTGGTGTAATAAGCAGCAGATAAAGTGTGTGTTCCTATTCTTACCTGGGGGGTTGCTGGCTATTTCTTTTTCTGTTTTTCTGCTTATCTCCTACAGGCCATTAGGTACCAACATAAAGCATCCTTAATATGAACGCCAAAGGTCTACTGAACAGTTTGTACATTGTTTTCCTAAGCATGTGGCATGTAGGGCCCTAAATTGAAAATACAACCATAAGATCTATCATTTCATCTACTGCAAAATCATACCTCAAAAAAGTATGCTGACCCCTGAAAATGATATGATTTTGGAAAGTACACATTCTCCCCAATGTCCAATATATATATATGTATACTACTGAATATTGCAGATCTATTGGTCCAGCTGTGGAACTGTGTAAGATCAGCAGAACATGCTGGAAGTGGTTTTCCTTTTTTTTTTTTTTAATATGCTGTATGGTGGGACATTTTTTTTGACCATATTGAGAAATATTGAACCAACACCTACCACAATGGGATGTCAAACAAGATCTTTTTGGAACTTGAGTAACTGAGATGCCCATAATTTATGTGATTTCTCTTATCAGATTAGGAGGCACAAATGTACTTTAGCTGTGGAGGACCATGTGGATATATCCAAACACCCGATAATAGTCTCTGCATTTATTATGTTTATAGGACTTTACCTTAAATCAGGTGCAGAATCTTAAATTCAAGAAAGATTCCTCTGCAGACATTAGAAAAATTGAAGAATTGTTATTTAGGACTTATTAAATATATATATATATATTACTTGTTTGCTTCTTTCTTGTTGTGCTATGTTTGAGGTTGCTATATTCAATCTCTTTTGCCTTGTGTGCCAGTGTCTTTATAGTCCATGCAGTAAAATAAAATGATGGCACTACCAGGACTTTAAAAAAAATGTGCACAACAATGGGGCATTGTCAAAAAAACATACTGAAAAAAAAACCATACAAAAGTCACATACGGAGACTTTTATGGGAGAACATGGAAACCCCCAACCCCCATAGAAACATTCATTAATACCCTAAGACCTCAGGACCTGGCACTTTTGGATAATGGATCTTTCTGTAATTTGGATCTTCATACCTTGTCTACTAGAAAATCACATAAACATTAAATACACCCAATAGGCTGGTTTTGCTTCCTATAAGGATTAATTATATCTTAGTTTTGAGCAAGTACAAGGTACTGTTTTAATGTTACAGAGAATAAGGAAATCATTCTAAAAATGTGGATTATTTTGATAAAATTGAGTCAGGGCTTTCTCCATACCTGTATAATATTTACAGACAAGTAAACATGTTTTAAATCAAAAAGTACAGTAAATTAAACACAATATTGCGATGCATCACAGACCTTCAGCTTCAAGCCCTTTAATGAGAACGTGCACAAAGTGTTGCAAATGAAAACTCCACTAAGCCAATTTAAAAAGATAATTTTTTTACACCGACAGGACAAACAAACGATGTGTCAAATTAAATTAATATGGTTTTAATTTTTTTGTGTAATTGTTTATTTTAGGGATGGAGTTTTAAAATAGGTATTAAATTTGCCCCTAATTCGTTCATTCATATTAACAGTATCCTGACAATGAAGGTGATTTGGTATTGTACGTACTGATGGCATGATTTCAATAGGTAATGTCTAGGCCATCACTGCAGGAAGTATATTTCCACTAGGTGGAATGGCATTTGAGAAGTTACTTTGTAAGGTTGTTTCAAGGCAGAACACACATTAAAAGTTGGATAACTTCCGTTTTGTATGAGCACTTTTAGGTTTGAAAGAATGCCTTGGTTTTTTTCACTAGAACATATTATCTTTCCTGCTGGAGCTTTTGTATATGATGAAGTCTCTGTCCTGCCGTTCTCTGAACAATTTCCAGTCCTTCAGTGTCCAGGTCTTTCAATAGTAATAAGACTACTACATGACAACGAAATGAGAATTCAATAAATCTTATGACAATATAAATCTACACAGGATTCATTCTTTGCAAAACTACAGGTTATCCAAGCTAGGAAACCACTATAGTCTATACATACTGTCTGAAAAGAGACTTTTCAGCCTTCATATCATTTAACATTTGTTTTGTGCTCTGCAGTTTATTCATTATTCAGTACAAAGAGGTAAAAGAAAAGCTAATAGTATAATTTCATTTAATAAATATTTTAAAAACAATCACAAAACGCCTATTGCCTACTCACAAAGAGTTCAGAATCACAATCCAAGGTAAAAGTAGAGACTCCTCAGAAGGATCTGCCGTTTGCATGTGATATGACATGCTTGCTGAACATTGACTTGTACATACACATACAGGTAAGTGGAGCTTGATCTGTGTGTGCACCATGGGTGGATCCGAATAACTTTCTATCTGAACACCTTTTAACCCTATAGTGGCTGGACTGCTCTCACCAGATTTACAACACAAAACAATATTGCCCTATGTGTGCTTCCTTCTCTCTTAGACATTTTTTAGTACATTTTATATATGGGTACCTGAAGTGGGATTGTTCTTTGCAAATGTCACCTCCATTTTTTTTGTGACTTTGCTTAGAAACACATCCTGTAGATTGTGATGACAAAATTATCTGTTACAATAAATATGGGAGTTGTATGTTTTGGTCTACTGAGTGTCTAATAGGGATGTAGCGAACTGCCGTTTATGTGTTCGCGAATGCCGTTCGCGAACACCGGCAAAAAATGCGAACAGTTCGCGAACTGTTCGCGAACTTCGAACATCCGAAAATCGTTCGATTCGAACGATCGAAGGATTTTAATCGTTTGATTTCATTCAATCCAATGGCTTCGATCGTTCGATTCGAACGAAAATCCTTCGATTTTAGCGATCGAATGGTCGAATGGTCGAACGTTTTTTGACGCGAACGCCTATTGGCGAACGTCGCGCGACGTTCGCGAACATTCGGCGGACGCGAACAGTCGAAGTTCGCGCGAACTAGTTCGCCGGCGAACAGTTCGCGCGAACTAGTTCGCCGGCGAACAGTTCGCTACATCCCTAGTGTCTAACCCATTGCTAACCCTTTCTACTGAGCTATTATTACACAGAAACTAACAATATATGCAAGGGTGTGCCCAGAGAGAACACTGGCTTCTGTCTGTGGATTTGTACTTTTTAGGGGAAGTACCTTTATGACACTATTCAGGATAATTTAGCATGCAGACAAAACCAAAGAAGGAAAAGTTACTGCTAAGTCGGTTTTGTTAGATCAGTAATTATCTACCATAAGTATGTTTCAAGTCTTACACTGTACCCTAATATTTTCCAGCAGAATTGTGTTTAGTACCATCTAATATCCCTGGAATGAACTTAGAATCTCTGTGTTTAGGGAACAAGAAAGCATTTAAGTTCACATTTTTCCCCCACTTGTTTGTGCTATCTGTGTTTTAATATTTCCAGATTTTAATATTACCAATAAGCAAAAAAAAAAGGATCATCAAAAATAAACTGTTAGGTTCAGAGACGGGCCATGCCGGCCGGGCGCCCTAGGCAACCCAGCCGGCCAGCTCGCCCCCTTCTTCTCCTGTGGATCGGTGGCGTGGTGACACTCTCTGACTCCTTCTCCTGTGGCTCTGTGACACGGGCTGTAAAATTTTATGCGCATGCGCAGTGACGTCACATGCGTGATCGAAAGGGGAGCGGGCAAGCTGGGTGTAAGGTGCGTCCGGTCTAGAGGTAGGCAGAAGAGGCAGCTGCTCAGCGCCCCCTCAATCGTTGCGCCCTAGGCAGCTGCCTCTTCTGCCTACCCCTAGTTCCTGCCCTGGTTAGGGTGATACAAGAGGTAATTCTAAATTGGTCAGTAAAATTTAATACCACATACCCTTTCTTTAAAAAAAAATAAATAATAATAATTCTTTATGTAAACATACAAGCGAGATTTAGGGGCAGATGTATTAAGGATCGAGTTGTGATTTCCACAAAAAAATCATGTTTGAGGGTTTTTTGGGTCAAAAATAGATTTTTCAGGTTGAAAAAACTTAAATTTTTGAGTTTTTTTTTAAATTTAAATCGGTGAAGAGTTTTTATACCCCGACCCTGGAAATAGCTTGAATCTGAAAATACACCATATAAAACCTGCGAGGTCATGTAGGCGTAAATGCCAGAGCTCCCTTGAACCATTTGAAGATGTTAATAGCCTTCATGATGTTCGATTTTTTTTTTGGTGGGTTTTGCTCAAAAACTCGATCAATTTAAGTTTTTTTTTCCCCGACAACTTGGTCAATTCAAGCAATTCAGGTTAACCCTGAACTCGCTGATTAAATCTGTCTTAAATTCGAAACCATTCGAGTTGTGAGTTCATTTGAGGTTTAAAACATCTCACAAAGCTCTAAAATTTGACCTTTGATAAATAACCCCCATAATGTAAGCGTATTTAGAGAAGAGACCAGGTAGATACTACATCTATTTTATATACCCGCCTTTTTTGTAAACTTTCTGATTAACACCTGTTTCTTTATGTTTTAAATAAGGTACAAATGTTACACTTCTATCAGAGATCATGGCATTCAAAAAACTGTTAACGCTAAAAGTTTTTTCATAATGTTTGCTATACTCTGTTTATATTTCAGCACATACCCTTTCTTTCTGCTACCATCTCTATCTGGAAAATTTGTCCCTGGGGAGCAGTTTCATGCCTAGTTGTTTACGAATTTTGCTAAAATAAAAAGGTAAAAATATCAAGAGCTCACATTGATCATAATTTTAAAGGCCTATAATAATTGTGGTGCACAACCTAAGCAGTAAAAACTGTAGAAGCACAGATCAGCAGCATAAAGAAAACAAAATAAAGTATAAAATGGTAAATTTAACTGCAAATGGAGTTGATTTCATTATGATTAGTTAAATAGTAGCATATTGAAATCTACAGGGGAATATAAAGTGTTATACTGGGGTACTGAGAAATAATACTAAGGTGATCTACATTATATGCATTGATTTTAAAGTAATTTTTCTGGTTTACACATTCATTTTTTGTATCTGCAGTACAACTCAGAAGTGTTGGTTATCTTATTTTACGGTCCTTACAGTTCATTTACCATCTATAAAAGAAAGCTGCTGGCAGAAAAACAGGCACGAGGAAGAAGCAGTATAATAGTGTTTTAAATCAACTGGAAGACAAGAAATATGTCCTAATTAAATGACTAGACAAAAATAAATAGGAAATAATAATGAATATCTGTCCATCCCTACATTTTAAAATGACTATGCAGAACCTTATCCTTAATTTACATTGACATGGTTTCAAAATAATCTGTCTAGTGTATTACTATTTTATTTTTATAAACATAATTTGGATAAAGGAATATATACATGTAAAACAAACTTTATGTATTTTGCCAGCAAGGTTTTCTTTCCTATTGTAAATTTAAAGGTAGCAGTCATGTAAGATTTAGAATACATACAGACTTAAAACCACTCACAAAGTTAACGGTTTATCTACAAAGCCTTCTTAGAATCAGTGTTTTATGTATACTATTCTTGCAATAATGCAATTACATGCATATGCTGCTAAAGGAACAGTTTAAGTATAAGCTTAACAACTGGGTAAATAGATAGCCTGTGCAAAATAAGAACATGTTTCTTATATAGTTAGTTAGCCAAAAATATCATCTATAAATTCCAAATTGACTGGATGCCTAATATAATACCCAGAACCCAACTTCCTACTCATGCATTTTCAGTAACAGTTAATCAGTGTTTAACTCTCACCTGGGCTCTGCAAGTGTATGTATGTATGTATGCGACAAGGAAACTAAGAATGTAAGCTCCACTGGAACAGGGACTGTGCAAATATGTTGAAAAATAATTATAACCATTTAGTAAACTAGTTATAATTAAATACAATCAAATCCTTACTTACTTACGTCCATGATACAGTTTAGCAAATAATTTTCTAACTCTCTGGTAGAGCAGTTATGGTCTGTAGAAAACTCTACGGGGCAGATTTATCAAGGGTTGAATTTCGAGGGTTAAAAAACCCTCGAATTCGACCCTTGAAGTAAAATCCTTTGAATTCGAATACCGAATTCGAAGGATTTTAGCGCAATAATAAAAAATCGTTCGAATCGAACGATTCGAACGATTTTAAGCGATCGATTAAATGATTTTTATTAGTTAAAAAAACTTTGAAAGTGCTCTGGAAGGTCCCCATAGGCTAACATTGCACTTCGGTAGGTTTAAAGTGGCGTAGTATGAAGTCTAAGTTTTTTTTAAAGAGACAGTACTTTGATTATCGAATGGTCGAATAGGTGAACGATTTTTACTTCGAAACGTTCGAGTATAAGGGTCTGGTTTACCAAAAATTGAGTTATAAATTTGAGAAAAAAAACAGTCAAAAAATGCAAACGCGAATATACTTGAAAATATTCTTTGGAACCTCCAATAGTCAGGATTTATTAAAGAATAAAACCACAAAAAGTCGCGAGAAAAAAACTTGTTAAGCAAAAGCTGGCGAGGTTCAATAAGAATCGTCTTTAACAGCTTTAATTATATATTTATTTTCCCATTTCATTTAAACATTCTTGTTTTTTAGCCCCATTGAAAGTCAAAGGAGTACAGATCACTGTATAACAGTACACATATATATATACAAAGTCATAAGGAGCACACAGCCACATGTCCAAATATAAAAGAAGAAGAATATTAAACTGTGATATTAATAATATTAATAGCAGTAAATATTACATTGATATGAAACCTATAGTGAAACAAAACCAAATCCCTATTTTTTGGGTTTTAGATGGTCATGAAACTCCTCAGTGTCTTCTAATATTCTTACATTTAATAATGGGAATGCATTGCAATAAACAAGATAGTGTTATAACTTTATATCAACCACTTGTAATATGTTTTAACCTTACTTCTCATAAGCCACTAGACAGGAAAAAAAAACACAAAATAAACACCTCTTGTTCTTGTTCCACCTCTTGTTCCAGAAGGAAGGGAAGTTGGAGAATGTTTCTATCAAGAGTTACTTGAGAAAAACAAATGACACTTTTATTTAGAAATGTCTCTATTTCCAAGTCACGATGGGAGCAAGCACCACCAATATGGGATATAAAAAGATACTAAAAATACAAGTCTTTGTTGGAAAACAACAGACAGAGATTGTGGATGCTACTTAATGCAGGGAGGGTCTATTGTTGCGTCGCAATGTGATGTCATGTTTGACCTTTAAAGGAGAAGGAAAGCTACGGAGGCATTTTATTGCCAATAGATTAGCTGCAATAGTGCAAGCTAGAATGCTATATTTATTCTGTAGAATGTTTTACTATACCTGTGTAAAAAGCTCTAGAAACTCTCTGTTTGTTTAGGATAGGAGCTGCAGTATTAACATGGTGTGACATCACTTCCTGCCTGAGTCTTTCCCTGCTCTGGGCTCAGATTACAGTAGAGAAGGGAGGGGGGCGGGGGAAGAGGAGCAAACTGAGCATGCTTTTGCCCAGGGCAATGAGGTTTAAGCTGAAGGCAGGAAGTCTGATACAGAAGTCCATGTGTACACAATAGAAGGAAAGAAATGCAGTGTTTCTTTTGACAGGGGACTCAGAGCAACATTACTTTGGGGGTTTACTGGTATATTTAGATGGACCTTTCTGATAAGGCTTACTTAGTTTTAACCTTTCCTTCTCCTTTAACCCTGTGTAATTTTCTTCTTCCTCTTAGTGTGTCTGCTCTCTATGAAAAGTTCTTGTTGCACACATGTAAACACATGCAGTAAAAATTGTGGCTATGGCTGAAGCTCCCTCCTGATCTATTCTTTTCAATACTCCTTGGATCATAAAAAGGAAGGAAAAACATACAGTAAGCGAATGCACTGCTTTATTGCTAATTACAGATTTGCAGCCATACTGCTCTAGGACAGTAAAGGAACTCTCTCTGGATAACCAGACTTCATACTTGTGCTTCAGATCTGCTACTACTAAGTTGACTTCTGGTACATCAAACATCTGTCTATTACTTGGAACACCAAATAATTCAGGTTCCACTCACAGGATCTAGAGTGTATACCAGCAGGTTTGTCTTTTCTAGAACATGAAGGCTACTAACCCTGATAGATTCTATTCTGCCCAACTTAACACTCATGACAAAAGTTAATTTCTTTAGAATACTCCCATTGGCTACCCCATAGAATGTAGCAATGACAACTTTAGCACTACATTTAGGAGGGGTGGGAATGAGGAGGTATTTAGGTGTTCCCATCCCCTAGCTTGCCATATGACAGATGATAAGAACAGGGCTGACCTGCTCCTCTTGCTGCATTCATCTCCTCCTGCCTGGATTTTACATTCAGTGCAAAAAGCAGAATGCAGCATTCCTCAGGGAACAACTGCTTGTTAATTAATGACCCTCAGAACAAATCCCAATAATTTAAATAGCATATCCCTTCCTTGGCCAACTTACATTTTCATTGTGAGCCAGCCATCTATGGTTTAAAGTAGAAGAAAAGGCTTTGTGCACTTGGAGGTGCTCCCCATGTTAGGCACCCCAAGTGATTGTATTGACTTACCTGAAACCCTGAGCTCCTATCAGCAGAAAACTGCACTGGCCCGGGGTTATACCAGTGAGCACCACAGAGCGATCCTCTTCTGGCTTCTTCTTTCTTCAAATTTCCCGGGGCAATCGCATGCTCAGTTGAATGAAATAGCCAACTTTTTAGTTAAGGTTCGGCCTTAAAGATACAGAGAGCTCCATAAATCTAGCCATCAGCCATACCCAGTAAAGGTAAGTATCTGCTATAAAATCGACCATTATCACTTCATTAAGTCACATAATTAATTGTTCTTCTCATATTCAAAATGATAGCATCTTAAAGATACTTTCATTGATCTTTCATTTCATAAATACTGAGCATCAGCAAAAAGTTTGAAAACCTCTCATCTAAATAAATTACAGATTGCCCATGCTGCCTGATCATTTCATGTGCCTTGTTTTAAATGTAAAGCTAGCATTTTGTTTGTTTACCTTAAAATCAACATTTAGGGGTGTATATATACTGTATATTCATTTCTATGGGATTTTGAAAGGCATATTTATCAAAGGATGAACTTTCACTTTAACCCAATGATAAATAATCAGCGAATCGTGCAAATTCGCGCCTGCCAAATAAATTCGTAAATAATATGTTAGAAATGTTTACAAGTATCATATATACATGCATATTTTGTCATTTTCTAAAAGCCTGTCACATGTTTCAAGATTAAAATGAGATGTAATAAACATGTATACACAATGAGCTCATAAAAAACAGACAGGCAATTTTAATTGGCTCCTCATACAAACTATAGTAGGTGTGAATATGATAGGGTGGTGTATAATGTACTCAGAAAATACATCAAACTTAAATTATAGATGTCCTTCCTTAATGCTCTTGCAAGCAGATGGATCATATTTTATATTCAAACAGCTGTTCAGCCAGTACTTAGTAAAAAAAGATATACAATCTGTTGTTTTATCAATATCTCCCAAAATACCAAACAGCTGAAGCCCAAAGATGTTATATTCATTAACAAGAATCCCTTAAGAGTAGAAGGATGGATGATTATGGTTAGAGCATCCCGGTATCAGGAAAAAAAGCATGTGATATTTTACAACACACTGATTGGCTGTAACTGCTGATTTTCCTGATGCAAATAATTGTATCTGAGCTACTGTGAGTTGCCCCATCCACCGAACTGAATCTGAAGTTGAGCTACAGAGACATGTAAGCTACAGCTACAACCCCATCAGAACCTGGCATTCAGCTAAGGAAGAATGTATGATTGTGACCTGGCCAGGGTTCAGTAAACTTCATAGTTAGCTGGCTGGTACAAAACTGGACCATAAAAACCAAGGTGGTGCAGTTAAAAAAGTACCTACGTCTATGATAAAGCATCCCCTTTGGCACAAAAAGCATAAGGCTATTCCTGTTTGAATGCTTTTACTTTGAATATACACTTTTTTTTTAACTGCCCCAACTTGGTTTTGATGGTCCAGTCTTGTGCCAGACTGCTAATTATGAAGTAACAGTTTCTGCAACGTCTCCTAAACTGAAGGTCTGGGACATGTGTATCTGGGCCCCCTACATACTTTTTGAGTTCTCCCCATCGAGTGCTATTGGTTTGTTCCTGTGCCTAAATTCCAGGGTTCAGTCAAGTTTGATAAAAATGTTGGTCTGTGGAAATTTGTGCTCCTTGTGGAAAACTGAGCATCAGAAAATACCTTTGTATAGCTTCCTATTTAAATCTCTATATGTAAAACATTCCCATTTATTTATTCTGCAAAAATGCATAATGGAGCACAGTTAAGCAATGGGAATGTTTTACACACAAAGAATATACAACCTACAATTGTATTTCTTGAGCATTTTGTTGCCCATGGGAAGCACAATTTCCAGCAGGACTACATTTTTCTAGAACTTTACTAAACCCTTGACAGGTCCACATTATGAACCACAACAAGTTTCTTTACATAGGAATATCTCTATATAAACAAGCACCTTTCAACAGCTAAATCCTATGTATCAGACATGGAAAATGTCATTATACAGGATACTTAACTGGGAGATTTTACTTCCACAAATTCTCTGTAGAACCAAGAAGTTAGAAAATGAAATAAGTTGCAATATTATGGTTTCCCGATTTAGGACACAAAATATCGAACACATTTACAACTCTTTCAGCTTCCTGAATCACACCAAACACCCCTCCGCCCCATTATAGCCTGCATTGACATCTTGAGCCACGTTGATGGCAAGCATAGGGGATATGGGAATTTACAAACCAGTTGTATCTTTGTGTATATTAAAAAATAGGTTTTGGATTTATTCTCTATAGGTATTATGAAAATGTAATTTCATTTTCTGGGTTAATGTTTTGAAATGAAAATTTAGGAAGATGTAGAAAGCTTCAGTTGTCATAAAACATTGTTATAGGAGTTGAAGAGAATGGCTCCATTTGGTCAAGATATTCAAAGGAGAGGATCTAGGAGGAAGCACAAAGGCAAAAGTATATGATATTGTTTTTACTATCACAATAAATGGAACCAAACTTCTTATGAGTAGTTAAGTTAAAGAGAGAAACAAGGGACAGTGCTGCATGTGCCAGTTAATGTTCGACAACAAAATATATCAATTAACATGAATACATTTCCCATATTATCTCATTTTTGGTAAGACTCTTCTAACAATCTGTAGAATGTAATGTAACAATATTGCAAAACACCAATATTGCAAATGTTTTACTAGTAACTTTTTAAATTAGAAACATTTGTAAAGTCACCTACACTTTTCTTAGTGCCATGTGTTTTTGTTAGTAATTATTAGGAGGTTGAAGGTGTTATGATCCAAATCAATGGGGGCTCAGAGTGTTAAGTTTCTAAATCTGATGTTTCTCTTTTTCTAAGTTTCTCAAGGGTTTAATAATACAAATAATAAAACAAATCAGAAACCTGCACAGATTCTCCCAAAAGAGGCTGAGAGTGGCAGTACCACATGGTATGAAAAAAATGGCTTTTACACAGACACTGTCTCACTGCAGGCAGGGGGGGGTCAAACAGAAGAGACAAAAACAGAAAGTTTAAAGTGCCTTGAGGAGAAAAACATTGGTATTATTGGTGGCCTAGTAACAGTCTTATTAAGTGATGGGCGGATTTGCGCCGGCATCTCGTTTTTGACGCCGGCGCCCGTTTTTTGACGCCGGCACCCGTTTTTGACGCCGGCGCCCGTTTTTGACGCGAATTTTCTCAGGCGTTTCGCAAATTTATTCACTGCCGGCAAATTCGCTGCGAATTCGCGCCTGGCGAATAAATTCGCCCATCACTAGTCTTATTGTTTGCCAAACCTCAGTTAAATTTTTAAAAGAAAATCGCTAAGAGCAGTGTCTGGTGAGAGTTGCAAACAAACACGGTATGAAAAAACTGGCTTTTGCAAAGTCAGTGAGCTCCTCCTCTCACTGCAGTGAGCTCCTCCTGTCTCATTTGCTCTCAGCTATGCACTGGGCAGTCTTTACTTTGGATCTCGCTCTCGCTCCCCCTCCATGTCCCCTTCATCTAGTTCTTCCCATGCTGCCTCTCCAGTCTCCCTCCCTCCTCGCATAGTCCCTCTTCAATCCACTGCCTCCTTTCTTCCACCCACCATCTAAAATTTCGCTTCATGGGGCAGATTCACTAAAAGTGGCTAATGCTAGCAGGGACATCGCCAATTCACTAACAGACGTAGGCGCCAATTCGCTAGAGAACAGGACCGTCACTAGCATTCAGTCGCACTTTTTGCTCTGGCGAACGATCGTTACTCCGCAAATTAACTAAAGTGAGGATTTTACTGAACTTTATCTCTTTCGCCAGAGTTGCCTTCACCACCTCAGACCAGGCAAAGTGCTAAAAAGAAGCTAGATCTTCCTCAGTCTTCTGTCACTTACATCAAATCCTGTGTGCTGAAAATGCATTAAAGTTCCAAAAATGCTGACGACTTTTCCTTTTTGAAGCAGACTTACCTGCAGAAGTCCTTACTTGAACTTTTTTTGGCTGACAAACTTTTTTTTGGGTAAGGGTAGGACTACATGGATGATTTCTGTGCGGGCATCACGTCGGATGCGACAGAAATAATGTAAGTAATGGAAAAGTCGGAGGAAGTCGCAGCGTTGATCTGATGCGACACGACAGTCGTGTCGTGTCGGATAAACACTGCGACACCATCCGACAATGCTATTACTTACCTTATTTCTGACACTTGCGACGTGATGCCTGCGTTTTTGAGCAGCACATCAAATCGCCCAGAAATCATCTATGTATTCCTACCCTAACCGGTTTTCTCAACACTTTTCATAATATATGGAACGTTAATTTTGGGCTCATGTGTAGGGTATTATTTAAACTCTCTTGTCTTTATTAAGGTTCCCTGGACATGTGTAATAAAAGTGGTAACTTCAAGCATTTGCACCAACATTAATAATAAAGGCTTTCATACAACTAAATTACCCGCCCTATGCAAATTGACCTAAGCGCAAAACCACTAGTGAATTTTCGATAGGCACAAACGAACACTATATTGCTATTAAATGCTCGCACTGTCGAAGTAATGCTAGCGAAAAGATGCCAGCGATCGGCGCCCATGGTGCAACTTCGCATATTAGCAAATTTTCACCTGAGGAAGTTGTGCAATTTTTGAGAAGCCATCGCTGGTGACAATTCACCCTTTAGTAAATCTGTCTGACTTCCACTCACAAGTTCCCTCTCCAGTCTTGCTCTCTCCTCCCACCTTCAATCTCTGGTCCCGGTTTCAGTCTCCTCTCCACCCCCTTTCCCCCTCATCAGTTCATGAGGTCACCCATAGCAGGCCACAACAAAAAAACCCAAAAGACTACCAATGCAGGTACTTAGTCCCAAATAAGGGAAACACAATACACTGAAAATTGAAATCAGCCAGGGGGATAAAAGCATTACAGGCTAAAAAGTATAATTGTGTAGAAAATAAAGCCAGGCATGTAGTTATAAAGTCACCTCTTTAGGAAATTAACCACTGTGCACAGAAATTGTAGATTATAATGCATAATGTACCCCCTACTTAAATTTATAAAGATATTAGCATACCTCCCAACTGTCCAGTTCCTCGTGCGACAGTCCCAATTTTGACAGCTCAACCCGCAATCCTGAAATATTACTGAAATTTCCCAACTTTCTCTTTGATCTCCTGCACTGAACAGCCAGAAAAAGATACAAAGTTTCTAAAACCAAATTGGCTTTTAGCAGAGAGCCTAAAATACATGGCAAGTGCACTTCAATACTTTTGTAACAATTTAAGATAAGCAAAGAAACTTTTGTAACAAATTAAGATAAGCAGGTCTCTTGGGGAAACTTTGACTTGCAGTTTAAAGGGCAATTCACCTTCATTAGCAAAATTGTAATAACACATAAAAACACACAGAAATGTGTTCAAACTTTCATAACCTGCCAAATTTTGTAAAATGACCATGGTAATTAGGGGGTGTGGCCACAAAAATCGGCATGGTTAACAACTTTTTGTCCCTCTTTCTATTTCCAAAATGTTGGGAGGTATGTATTAGTTGTCATCTCTGAGTTATGCGACCTGTATAAAAGCACATGGAAGCTCAGTGCGCTTGTGCACATCCACCTCTGCTCTCCTTGGGCAAAGACTTTGTTGCACTAGGTGTGCCCATTGCGTAGCAGAGTAGCAGAGGATTCTCCATTCTCTGATACATACAGACAGGCTATGGCATACACAATATAACAGGGCTATATTGCTATTGCAGTTTATCTGATCTTTCTCTAGTTAACTGGTTACACTTTACTTTTCTGATGATGTCTTGTCTTGTGTTTTGTGCGTGTAATTACATTGTGATTGGTTACATAGCAACCATTTTGGCACCATTTTCAGGCAAGGGTCCATATTCTGGAGTCTTACTACAACTCTATTTGTTACTTGTGTACATGATCCTGATGAAGGGCCCTGTATAGGACCTTAACGTTGAGTATTCTGCATGTATTTTCTGTTTAAATAAATATTTTTTGCTATTTTTCAATAACAGCAGCTTTGTTCGTTTTATACGTAGGTAGATATAGATAGATAGATAGATAGATAAGATTTATATTAATTATAGCTTAGTTTGGATCAAGTACAAGCTACAAGCTATTAAAGAGAAAAAGCAAAGAATTTGGATTATTTGGATAAAATGAGGTCTATGGGAGAGGGCCTTTCTGTAATTCTGAGC
This sequence comes from Xenopus laevis, assembly GCF_017654675.1. NCBI lineage: Eukaryota > Metazoa > Chordata > Amphibia > Anura > Pipidae > Xenopus > Xenopus laevis. The sequence continues at coordinate 93,176,964 of NC_054387.1, read as the reverse complement.
TTTATGGATAACAAGTTTCTATATAACATATCATATATTGGACTAAAATGCTAAATACCATTGCCCCTAGAGGACTAAATGAATACTGCTCATTTTCTTGCTTTTTATAAGTAACTATAAAGCTTATATCATTCTATGTGTTGCTATTGACAGTCAGTAATGTACTTTTATGCAAACAGCTTATGTCTTATGTATTTATGATACTGGTTTTAGATGATTTTATGACACTGTTAACACTTTATTTACCACATCGTTAATTTAAAAGAAAAACGTTTTCACCATTTTTTACTACAATTTTTTAAAAAAAGTATTTGTAATATGTGATTACGTAGTTTTATATACTAAATTATACGGTTCTATGCATTTTGTTTTTCAGACCAAGTTAATATTATCCATGTTCGCTGGAATATATATATATATATATCTAAAATAAAGTTTTAAAAATACATGTTATATGCCACTTTTATTAACTTTGTATGTCTAAACTTTGTCTAGGGCCTTCTTCCATAAAAAAATCTATGATTTGCACTTGTGGTTATTAATTGCACTCTGAAATTTAGCAATCATCAATAAATTATTAGGCAGGCACCTGCCATTTTCTTCAGCAACCACAATGTGTGAAGTTTGTCTATTCTCAAACATCACTTTCTGCTTGCCTAAATATACATAGACATTTAGAGAGTATTCAGTTTGTTCACATTAAGACAAATAGCAAGATGTTTCAGTTCGTTCACATTAAGGCAATAGCAATTATTTGTGTCATTAAAAATCAGGGACAATCTGTTAGTGCATGCATGGTGCCATGTGGCCAGTAGAATTGTTTTAAATAGCTTTTCTTTTTCATATAAACCTTAATCACTGAAGCATTTTGTTTACTGTAATTTGAAATCTAATTCTAATTGAAATATAATGAAATATAATCATAAGCAATGACTTGTACATTTATTGCAAAAAGCAAAGTTGGGGCCTCACACACAAATTGTGTTATATAAGTGCTTCACCCATTTATTTTACAGCCATCATCTACTGACTTTTAAATAAGGGGTAAACTGGCAGGTTTAGTAACTGAGAAATGTTTACTAGAGGGTGATCTACGTAGCCTCAGTCCCAGAAACTTTGTTTACAGATCATCTTGCAATTTTTTTTAAAAATAGATTCTACAGAACATATCACCATCAGAAGAAATATGAATCTTTTACCACTACTAGTGTTATAGTCAAGGGTTTACAATAATAAATAAAAAAAAGTATGTATATACATATGAATATGTATGTGCTAAACCACAGGGGATTCTACACTCTATGCCCCATATGTAATAAAATTCACTAAGTTTGCCCAGGTGCAGTAACCCATAGCAACCAATAAGAAGTTTGCTTGTAAACAGGTGACCAGTAAATCCTACTCGCTGATTACTTTTACTTGCTTCTGGGTTATTGCTCCTGGGCAAACTTAGTGCCTTTTATTACATTACCCCTTATAACTGTTGCACACTGCCTTTGCACCGCATGTCTATGTGCTTTCATTATTAATTATTAGTAATTACATACAGCTGGATGGTGTGCAAGATATTGTACTTGCTTCCTGCTTGTGTAACGGCCACAATAATGTAAATGCAACACTTGTGAACCTCAGAAATAAGGTTAGTATGGCTTGTGTCTAGAAGTAGGTGCACAATTTTGCAGTGGGCAGGGAAAAGTGTTGTTTGTTGTACTGATGTTTTACATGTTGTACATAGGCATTGACAGCAAATGAGGATTTACTTTTTGTGGCTTAATAAAAGGTGTACCCCTTTTCATGGGGACTAAAGTGGACTGTGTTGTTGCTTTCAGGAATTGGCCAGAAAATTCATCAGGATTTTATTCATGTTCCCCATGTTCCCCAGCCACAAACAGTCAAACACGTGTTGTACTCAAATTCAGAGACTGCATAGAAAGTGATGGATCTGTAAAGAAAGATTTAAATGTGATTTGTGTTGTAGGTAAATATGTAAGTGTAAAGTAGATATTGAAAACAAAAATATTTTAACTAAATAGGCAGTGTAAAAGGCAAGGGCTTTAGGGAGTAAGTAGCCAGTTGATATTTAAGATTTAGTAAATTTGTTGGTGCCTCTGATTTGGCACCTTTCACCTTAAAATTAACACCACTCCAGAAGGGGATATAAAACAGCCATGTTGGGGCACACTCATACTCATAATGAGCAAGCTGAGGCACTCACTTGTTATGTACATGTGTGTTCCCTAAACTGTCCGATCTTGGAGCAGCCATACCAGGAAGTATTCTCTTGTTCCTATGTTATGTTGAAGACTTCTTACTGAACAAGAGGGTGGTGCCTTCCCAGTAGTTACAGATCTCTGCTAGGTTAATCACCCATCTTAATATTGTTTTTCTCCTCCCCTTAGCAAAGCTAACATAGCTTTTATCTGTTTGCCTTTCAATTGTATTACCATGGTCTGTCCCTTCTTATTCACGCACGCACGCACTCAAGCATGCACGCACACACACACACACACACACGTTTTAAATGGCTGGAGTAGAGGGTTGAATCAATGAATGTAGGGCTATGTGTCATCCTATCCTATATAATAAAGTTGAAGTGTCTCTGTGTCCAGTCCCTGTGTCCGTCGGATTGCGCTACTGCACATGTGCCCCACGGACCGTCTCTGGCGAATTCGTCCAGTCCCTGTGTCCGTCTGTTTTTATAAATGTTTGACTACATATGTTCTAGCGCCCGTTAATTTAACGGGCTTAATATCTAGTACCATATAAGTTCCACTTATATACAGTATGATACAGTCCTGCATGATAACATGGAAATATTAAAATCATATTTGAGCAAACACCAGTGTATCACAATAGAAGTGGTACATTAGTAATGTATTTTGTCATCATCTAAACATTGGACATTGTAAGAAATGTATTCGCCAGGCGCAAATTCGCGTCGAATTTGAATGATCCGCCGCGGGAGAATAACTTTGCGAAATGGCCGCGAAATTTGATGGCGCATTTTTGTCAAAATAATGGATGCGAGCATCAAAAAAAGGATGCCGGCGTCAAAAAACAGACGCCTGCATCAAAAATGGAAGCCAATGTCAAAAACGAGACGCCGGCGCCGTTTCGCAAATTTTTTTTTTACAAATTCATCCATCACTAATTGCAGGCACTGTCACACATGTGCAGGCATACACAAGCACTGTCATTCTTCTCTCTTCTTGCACACATACACAAGCAAAATCAGTCCCATAACTACGAGTAAACTTAACTAGACAATGTAGGAAATTGATGTTTACCCTGCATTGATGCAGGGTCCTGTTAGGTCTAAGGAGTGATCCTCAACCAGTGGCTCGTGAGCAACATGTTACTCACCAATCCCTTGGTTTTTGTTCCCAGTGGCCTCAAAGAAGGTGTTCTGCCCCACATCAAGGGTTGAAGAATCATTACTACTTCAACAAGCTAGAATCTGTATAGCTAGTTACGTAACAGCGCCATCTAGCAGCAGTAGAAATCCACTGCAACCTATGTTTCTTACATTTGTATAAATAAAGTTCTTAATTATGCAACTACAGTGCATTGTGGGTGGCTAGTGCATTCTGGGAAGGAGAAGGGAGACACCATACTGTTTACAGCACATTTGCATAGCTGTCCTAGCATTCCTGCTTCTTAAATCTCCACTACCCCACAGCCAGCATATCTGGTAAGAATTATACAAGTCTCAGGATAGTCTGTTCTTTAGTGATGTTTTTATAGTTCTAATCTGCACTTAGTAGTTGTTACTCTAGTAGATAGCCAGTCATGCGGCCTTATAGGTTGTCAGCCATCTTCAACATGTGCTTGTGCTATGTAATATGTTCAGACATGCTGATTTAGAATGAATGCTGCTGTATATGTTATTCATATGTTTTTGCTATATACTTATACAAACCATTTGTATCTTTATAGTTTTACCACATGAACATACATCGGCACACCTACGTCGATGCTCCTGTTTACTAATTGCAACTGACCACTTACAGTCAAACAACCTGTTATCAATAAACAAGTTAGATTACAAGACAGTCTGCTTATTTGGAAGACAGTGATGGTTAAGCTGAATGTTGGATTGCACACTGTGAGAACGTGTATGAAGGCAGAACAGTAAAACAGATGCTGGTCAGCAACGATAGTGGATGTGACCAAACGGAGCTGCCATCACACACGCGGTTCTGCGTATACGATTGCAGCGTCTGCCACACGGTCAGTGACAAGAAGTGAGAGTGCAGCTCAACACGATCCAGACCACGCTGAAGCCCGGTCCTATATAGACTGAGTCCACAAAGAGACATTAAGCGGCCGGCAGAACAGGCACAATGTCTGTTAGCCGAGCATCATCATACAAAACCAGATCACGAGCAAGCTGCTCTAGCAAATCCTCCATAAAAGAAATGGCTGCTCTCGCACGTGCAGAAGCTGAAGCTGCAAAAGTAAAGTCTTCCTTCGCTGCACAAGAGATGCAACTAAAGAAAGAGAGGGCATCATTAGAAAAGGAACGAGTAGATCTGCAAGCGTCGCTAGAAAGACTAGCCGCAGAGAAGGAAGCGGCAGCCGCAATAGCCAAAGCAGAATACCTGGAAGCCCTGGAGTTTTCCGGATCTGAGAAACACAGCCGAGTACTTGGGCCAGACCTAGATGAACAAGATCCAGCCCAGCGTGTCTCAGAATACGTCCACCAACACCCCAAGACAGAGGGCAACTATGAGCCAGGACATCAGCCAGCTTATAAAGAGTGCCAAAGATCCTACCTTGAACCACAGTACCTTAGGCAGGACGATATGCGACCAAACGATGCTGACAACTACCGCCCTATGGAGCAGAGACTACCACCTTTGCCCCGAATTAAAGGGACACCTTTTGCATCAGAACGGCATTATACTGACTGCTCTAAGCCAGAAGCTCTTAAGAGGTATGGTAATACACCACACGTGCAGCATAACAGCACACCGGATTGTACTAATGCTAACTGGGCCATCATGGACTTTGCTAAGTTCTATGCTAAACGGGAGCTGGTTACCAAGGGACTTACAAAGTTCACCGATCAGGCTGAGAACTACAGGTCATGGCGAGCCTCCTTCCAAAACGCCATAAGAGACTTAGACCTTTCCCATCAGGAAGAGTTAGACCTCCTGGTAAAGTGGCTTGGAAGCGAGTCAGTTGAACACGCCAAAAGAATCAGAGACATTAACATAAACTATCCTGACAGAGGCCTAAAGATGGTGTGGGAAAGACTTGATGAGTGTTACGGGTCCATAGAAGCCATTGAAAATGCTTTGTTCAAAAGGATTGATAACTTTCCCAGAATAGTGGGTAGGGGTTACCAGAAGCTCAGAGAGCTCAGTGACTTGTTAAGAGAGGTACAGGTTGCTCAAGAAGAAGGAGATCTACCAGGGCTAGCTTTCCTAGACACCGCCAGAGGGGTCAATCCTATTGTTCAAAAACTCCCTCATAACCTACAAGAGAAGTGGGTCACACATGGTTCTACTTATAAACGGGTTCATAATGTACCATTTCCCCCCTTCGAGGTGTTTGTAAACTTTGTCAGTGAACAGGCAAGAATCAGAAATGATCCCAGTTTTGATCTCACAATGTCATGCCCCACTACCCCTGGTGTCAGACCTCATAAAACACCAGTGGCAGTCCATAAAACTAACATTGCCTCCACAGGTTCTCCATACAAGCCGTCTAAGTCTTCTCAAGAAGGGAACGGACACAGAGATCTTAACAAAGAATGCCCCCTGCACAAGAAACCACATTCTTTACTAAAATGCAGAGCCTTCAGAGAAAAGACTTTAGAAGACCGGAAAGAGTTCCTCAAAGACAACAACATCTGCTTCAGGTGCTGCACTACAACATCGCACTTTGCCAGGAACTGTGAGGTCAGTGTGTCATGCTCAGAATGTGGTAGCACAGAACACAATACGGCTTTACACCCTGGACCACCCTCTCAGGCAGTGCACCAAACAGAGGATCATGAAAAGAAGCAGATAGACACTAACAAAACCAATACAGTAGTCACTTCTCAGTGTACCGAAATCTGTAAAGGAGTGGTAGGAGGAAAGTCCTGCTCGAAAATCTGCCTTGTCAGAGTTTACCCGGCCAGTCACAGAGATAAGGCGATCAAGGCATACGCAATCTTAGACGATCAAAGCAACCGGTCTTTAGCAAAATCCACCTTTTTTGACACCTTCAACATCATAGGACCTGGTTCTCCCTACTCCTTAAGGACATGTGCAGGTACAGTGGAGACGGCGGGGAGGAAGGCAACGGGATACAAGGTAGAGTCCATAGATGGGCAGACCTGCTTGTCACTGCCAACCATACTGGAGTGCAACCAAATTCCTGACAACCGTTCTGAGATACCTACACCAGAAGTAGCAGCATACCACCCCCACCTGAAGCGTATAGCTCACCAGATACCAGAACTGGATCCAGAAGCACCAATAGCCTTACTCCTAGGAAGAGACATACTACGTGTTCACAAGGCTAGAGGACAGATTAACGGTTCCCAAAACGCTCCATACGCCCAGAGACTTGACCTAGGGTGGGTCATCATAGGAGATGTCTGTCTAGGTGGAGCACACAAGCCGATCTCTGTCAACAGCATGCTCACCAACACACTTGAAAGTAGACGTCCTTCCTTATTCCAACCATGTCAGAACAGTTTCCTGATAAAAGAAATGCCACATAGAGATCCTGTCCCTTGTCCCTTCATGGATCCTTCCAGCGAAGACCATGCCTGTGATGGTGAACGAGATCACTTAGGGTGTACAGTTTTCCATAGGTCAAGAGAAGACAACAAGGTCGCAATGTCCATAGAAGACAGACTGTTCTTGGAGATCATGAATCAAGGAATGACAAAGGACAAGTCAAAAAGCTGGGTCGCGCCTTTACCATTTAGACCCAAGAGACAACGCTTACCTGACAACAAAGAACTTGTCTATAACAGATTTATCTCCCTCAAGCACAAACTTCAGAAGACACCAGAGATGAAAGAACATTTCTTTACCTTCATGGAAAGAATATTCCAGAACAACCACGCAGAAATGGCACCCGCGCTCCGAGACTCAGAGGAGCGTTGGTACTTACCCACATTCGGCGTATATCATCCTAAAAAGCCAGGCCAGATACGAGTAGTGTTCGACTCAAGTGCCAGGTGCAAAGGCTTATCACTAAACGATGTCTTACTGTCTGGTCCAGACCTCAACAACCGACTTCTAGAGGTACTTCTGCGTTTCCGTAAAGATTCCATAGCATTCATGGCCGACATACAACAGATGTTCCACTGCTTCCTTGTCAAGGAGGAACACAGAAATTACTTGAGGTTCTTCTGGTACCGCAACAATGACCCTAACGAAGACATCGTAGAGTACCGAATGAGGGTGCACATCTTCGGAAACAGCCCTTCACCTGCAGTCGCTATCTATGGTCTCAGACTTTCAGCTCAAGAGGGTGAAGCGAAGTATGGGTCAGATGCCAGATCCTTTGTAGAGAAAGATTTCTATGTGGACGACTGCTTGAAATCCACACCCACGAATGAGTCGGCAATCAGTCTCTTAAAAAGGACTCAAGAGATGCTAGCTTTGTCTAATCTGAGGTTACACAAAATTGCCTCCAACAGCCGTGAGTTAATGGAAGCCTTCTCAAACCAAGACCATGCAAGCGACCTTAAGGACTTGGATCTTGACACCGATTCCCTTCCCATGCAACGGAGTCTCGGTTTGCTCTGGGATTTGAAGGCAGACACCTTTACCTTCCAGATCAACAAAGAAGAAAAGCCCTTCACACGCAGAGGAGTTCTATCTACAATAAACAGCTTGTACGATCCTCTGGGATTTGTAACACCTGTCACCATCCAAGGCAAAATTATGTTAAGAGACCTCACCACAGAGATGTCCGATTGGGATGATCCGCTTCCCACAGAGAAAAAGGACCTGTGGACAAGTTGGAAAAAGTCTCTTGAAGCTTTGACCAGCCTTCATGTGACACGACCCTATGCTTCCATACCATCTACAGAAGTCAAGATGCAAAAGCTACATATCTTCTGCGATGCTTCAATCAAGGCAATTGCTGCTGTAGCATACCTGAAGACCATTGATGCCAAAGAACAATGCCATGTAGGGTTCGTCATGAGTCGGGCCAAACTGACACCTCTCCGTGAACACACGATACCCAGACTGGAGCTCTGCGCTGCTGTGCTTGCGGTAGAGTTGGCTGAACTTATAACTTCAGGAATGGGCCTAGAAATCGAAGAAGTCGAATTCCACACGGACAGCAAGGTAGTCCTAGGATATATCTGCAACGAAATTAGACGCTTTTATGTCTATGTCTCCAATCGAGTGCTGAGGATCAGGAGATCCACTAGTCCTCAACAGTGGCACTATGTGCCTACACAACATAATCCCGCAGACTACGCAACCAGATCCGTCGCAGCCTGCCACCTGAAAGCCACAACATGGTTCACAGGTCCTGCGTTCCTGTACCGTTCAACGGCTTGCAACATCGGATGTGACACATTTGAATTGATAGACCCAGACGCAGATGAGGAGATCCGACCCGAAGTGTCTGTTCTTAACACAGTGACTTCAGATCGTCAACTCGAATCCCATCGTTTCAGCAGGTTCTCCACCTGGATGTCTCTGGTCCGTGCGATAGCCATCTTGATTCATATAGCATTCAAGTCCTACACATCTACATTACCTGTGAGTCAGAAACCTTGTAAAGGTTGGCATCACTGCAAGAGCGCCTTTACAGCTTCCAATCTGGAGAGGTCCAAGGACATAATAATCCACACAATTCAACATGAATGTTACACTAAGGAGATAGAATACCTCAGGAAAGGCCAAACAGTCTCTAAAGACAGCGCTTTGAGAAGACTTGATCCCGTCATTGACCAAGGTGGGTTGATGAGAATAGGAGGCCGCCTTCAGGAAGCCAAAGTAGACTTCAGAGAAAAACACCCTATAGTAATTCCGGGACATCACCATGTCGCGACCCTACTCATACGACATCACCATCTTCAAACAAAACACCAAGGCCGAATGTTTACCGAAGGGAATCTACGAGCCGCTGGACTATGGATTGTTGGAGCGAAGAGACGTGTAAGCCAGGTCATTTTCAACTGCATTACCTGTCGCAAACTTCGTGGTGTGTCTCAGAACCCAAAAATGGCCAGTCTCCCAGCTGAAAGACTCAGCACAGATCCTCCCTTCACTAACGTTGGCTTGGACGTGTTCGGCCCTTGGTCAGTGGCTACCAGGCACACAAGAGGTGTTCACACCGGTGCAAAGCGTTGGGCAGTCATGTTTACTTGCATGTCCAGTAGGGCAGTCCATATAGAAGTGATCGAATCTATGGATGCTTCCAGCTTCATAAATGCATTCCGACGGTTTATCGCCATTAGAGGACCTGTGAAATGTATTCGTTCAGATAGAGGCACAAATTTCGTTGGAGCAGTAAAAGAACTCCAAATTCCTTCCAATTTGGATACGGCCAAGGTGGACAGATACCTAAATGAGCAAGGATGCACATGGACCTTTAATCCACCGCATTCCTCCCACATGGGCGGCGTCTGGGAAAGGATGATAGGGATAGCAAGGAAAATCTTGGATTCCATCTTCTCGCAGGTAGGGAGTACGAGACTCACACACGAAAGTCTGGTCACATTCTTGGCAGAAGTCTCAGCCATCATGAACGCAAGACCGTTGACTACCCTTTCCAGTGACCCTGAAGATTTGACGATCCTTACCCCTGCCATGTTACTCACACAGAAGACCAGCACCCTGAGTGCTCCATCTGGAGAATTTACTGAAAAAGACCTGTATAGACGTCAATGGAGGCAGGTGCAAAGTCTTTCTAATGTCTTCTGGGACAAATGGAGAAAAGAGTATGTCTCTACCTTGCAGTCGAGAAGGAAGTGGCAAACTAACAAGCCGAACATCAGACCTGGGGATGTCGTGCTCATGAAAGACCACCAATCACATCGGAATGAGTGGCCACTGGGCCTCATCACCAACACTTTTCCAAGCAAGGATGGGAATGTACGTAAGGCCGAGGTCAAAATCTGTAAGCTTGGCGAGTGCAAACTATTCCTCAGACCAACAACAGAGCTCGTGTTGTTGTTTTCACCTGAGAAGACAAGTAGTGACATCTGTTGACGCCAGACGGGGAGTGTTCTGCCCCACATCAAGGGTTGAAGAATCATTACTACTTCAACAAGCTAGAATCTGTATAGCTAGTTACGTAACAGCGCCATCTAGCAGCAGTAGAAATCCACTGCAACCTATGTTTCTTACATTTGTATAAATAAAGTTCTTAATTATGCAACTACAGTGCATTGTGGGTGGCTAGTGCATTCTGGGAAGGAGAAGGGAGACACCATACTGTTTACAGCACATTTGCATAGCTGTCCTAGCATTCCTGCTTCTTAAATCTCCACTACCCCACAGCCAGCATATCTGGTAAGAATTATACAAGTCTCAGGATAGTCTGTTCTTTAGTGATGTTTTTATAGTTCTAATCTGCACTTAGTAGTTGTTACTCTAGTAGATAGCCAGTCATGCGGCCTTATAGGTTGTCAGCCATCTTCAACATGTGCTTGTGCTATGTAATATGTTCAGACATGCTGATTTAGAATGAATGCTGCTGTATATGTTATTCATATGTTTTTGCTATATACTTATACAAACCATTTGTATCTTTATAGTTTTACCACATGAACATACATCGGCACACCTACGTCGATGCTCCTGTTTACTAATTGCAACTGACCACTTACAGTCAAACAACCTGTTATCAATAAACAAGTTAGATTACAAGACAGTCTGCTTATTTGGAAGACAGTGATGGTTAAGCTGAATGTTGGATTGCACACTGTGAGAACGTGTATGAAGGCAGAACAGAAGGTGCTTATTTTTGAATTCCCAGCTTGGAGGCAATTTTTGGTTGCACAAAAACCAGATGTACTGCCAAACAAAGTCTTCTGTTCCAGTTAAACAAATGTCCAGTGCTAAAACATAATCTTCACAATCAAGCAGTTAGTGAATTGCAGATTCCTGAATCATCCCCTGTGTGCAGGATTCCCAAATCTGATACAGATATAGTAGAATAACAAGGAAGTGCACATTAGATTAAAACTATATAGTGTAGTAAGTTACTACAACTTGTGTATATACAAAAAGAAGTGTGAAAAAATAACCAATAGCATCCACTTAAAGTGACTAGTGCACTTGCGTAATCTCTCCTTTCCGCACACTCAGTGAGTCAGCCTACTCACCAGATATAATAAAGGTGCATCTGGTCCTGCAGCAGATCTTCTAACGCCCCAGCATTGAAAAAATCCAATGTTCCAATGCTCCACAGGTTGGACATAAATCTTAAAGGAAGCCAGTATATAGTGTAGCAATATGCCACCACACTTTCTCAAGGACATGATGAATCCTGTATGAAAGTTTAGTCTAGTACTGATCATAGGAAGAGTCAGTAAGAACTTAGGTGTAGTCTCTCTGAGATATGGGCACACATTTAAATGGGAATGTGGTCAAGACAATAAACAAGCAGAAAGGGAGGAAAATGCTGATGTCAGGTACTAGAAGAGTAGTCAAAGTCAATTGCAGAACATAAGCAGGCACATAAATAAGGAAGATCAGGCATCATGAACAGTGATGTGGTGGCATACATACTCGGCACCCAATGGAGTGTCAGTAAAGTGTCCTGGGGTTCAGTAGAGACAGCTGTCGAAACATACAAGGCCCAGGGTGAGCACTCAAATAAACCCAAAGTCTGGGAATTTGTGAATTTCAATGAGACAAGGTGGAAAATGTGGAAAAAACAAAAGACCTACAATTAGGCATTGAACTCCAGTATAGTTTCCTCTCTTCTTCTAGCTGGATATCTCTCAGATACCTTGCTCAACCTAAATAACGAATGTGGAAATGCTGCCTGTCTCTCGTCCATCTGGCTACAGCATAGTTGCAGCATTTGGGAACTATAACATAGAAAAGGTAATACAATTTGGTAGTATTTTACACTTACCTTAAGCAGGTGATTAATAATACTTGTCATTGCTAGTGATGAGCGAATCTGTCCCATTTCGCTTTGCCAAACAATTTGCAAACAGCAAAAAATATGTGAAACACATTGAAGCCAACGGGAGTTAAATGTTTTTTTTTTTTTACATGCGACAATTTTGTCGTGTGCAACATTTTTTTCACATTCCAAATGCATTTAAAGTCAATAGGAATTGAAAAAAAATTCTCAATTTTGTCTTGTCGACTTTTTTGTCACTGCAACTATTTTGTCCAAATGCATTAAAGTCAAGGGGCGGCAATTTTTTTTTTTACAAGCAACAATTTTTACACGCGCAGATTTTTTTTCCGCTGCAAAATTTTGCCGCAGATCCACAAAAAGATTGGCAGGTGACGGAATACAAAAGTTGGCCGCCTGTGGATTTTGCTCAATACTAGTCATTGCATGCTGTTTATCAAAACTTTGTATGCGGCACCATTTAAACAAATTTACTCTTGTTTCCTTTATATATAATTATTTTTTGGGGTGGGTAGTAATGATTTTTACTGTTTAATGTTATTTGTATGATAAATATCCCAGTTTATCTAAAAACAGAATAGAAACTGAGTCTAACATGGTTTTGTTTTCTTGTGCATAAGGGAGGAATTTTTAGTCTGGAACACTTCCTACAATGATACTGCATTCCTGAGCTGATGCAGACTTACTGGATGCTCCATTACAGCAATGCTGAGACTGCATTTACACAGGAGGTAAGGTCACAAAGACTTACATAGTCAATAACAAATATTACATTTACTGTAAGCAGCATTTGATTCTTAGATAAAGACTGATGTTCTGTTCTGCTAGTCAATATATACATTATACATTAGCTGATCATCTTATGTTCTATTTCTGCTGCAGTGCATGACTCTGCTTGGACTTATGCCAGAATCTGCCCTGTGTAAAGAACGGCATCTTGGCTAATGTATCCGGAAACTATTTTGTTCCATTGATCTCATAAATAAGTGTAAAAAAAAAAAAAAAATACCACAAGAGATGAGCTTTAAAATCCAGCTTTAGAAACATATTTTTTATTGCTAGAGGCATCCTGAGATATCTGAACAAGAGGAGAGTCAATGAGAAAGGTATGGCTTTAAACAACTTCACTTATATATCCACTGGCGTACTATGCCTTTTTACTTTGCTGAAATGTTAAATAATTGCAGTCTTATGTTTGTTTTTTCCTAATATTATCTTCAGAAATGAAGCATTCTATTATATTCTCTGTTCTTACTTTACTTATTCTACTGATGGTGTAGAATTATGTATTTTTACAAAAAATGTATCCTTTTTTTTTTAATAATTTTGATGCTTTGTAAAGGGAAAGTCAACCTCGAAAATCATTTTTGCCTGATAAAAGAAAACATAATTCTAAGCAAATTTGCAATATATGTTCATTAAAAAATGTTCTGTGTGTTTAAAGTTATTTGTATATGTATTGCTATTGAAGGCAGTGTTTGCCTGTCCCTTTCTATTCTTTCCCCCACGAGTCACATTTTTTAAGAGGTAAAAAAAATAAAAAAATAAAAAAACCTTAAAAAAAAAAGGTTTTCTTTGAATGACAAAATCAATGTACAAAATTGTCATCCTCTCATCAGACCTGTCTTTGCTGGGGAACTAAGACTTTTGCAACATTGTTAAAAAAATAACCAGAGGTTAGGTTAAATGATGCTTTCAAAAGCAATTGTTTTTACATAGACAGTGAAATGTATAGTGGAAAGTTGATTACAATAATGCTTTCTTTTATAAGGCAAATTTTTATTTTAGGGTTGACTTGCACTGCCTAGTTTAGGGGGCACATTTACTAAGCTCGAGTGAAGGATTCGAAGTAAAAAAACTTTGAATTTCGAAGTTTTTTTTTTGGGTACTTCGACCATCGAATAGGCTACTTCGACCTTCGACTTCGATTCGAACGATTCGAACTAAAAATCGTTTGACTATTCAACCATTCGATAAGTACTGTCTCTTTAAAAAAAAACTTTGACTACCTACTTCGCCACTTTAAACCTACCGAGGTACAATGTTAGCCTATGGGGACCTTCCCCATAAGTTTGCTAAGCTTTTTCTGATCGAAGGAAAATCCCGATTTGTTCGGTCGAACGATTTTTCCTTCGATCGTTTCGATCGAAGTATTTGCGGTAAATCCTCCAACTTTGATATTCGAAGTCGAAGGATTTTACTTCGAGGGTCGACGATATTCGACCCTTAGTAAATGTGCCCCTAAATGTCTGAGCTTGATAGAACCAGTTAAGAATCTGAAATGTTCTTATTATATTAGAGTAATGTAAGCACTCTTGATAACTCATGCTGCTAAATAATGCAAATGTTTCACTTGACATAAATATTTTTTTAATGAAAGCTTATTACTGTTTCTACCACCAGAAGCTGGAAATAAAAAAATGTCTTCTCCGGAAATTACCATTATTCAACAAGAAGAAATCACTTTAAGACAACAGCCTAAAAGAATTGCGGATTTAGTATCCAACCTGAAGCACACAAATAAGATAAGACTAAGGAAAAGAGCTAATTATTCTCCATTCAGTGGGGAGAAGGTATTGTGTGGCAAAAATAGAAATCAACAACCTACAATTATGAATGCATCCCATATGGGCAATTTAAACAAAGAAAAGCTTTAGGTGCCAAAGTTTTTCTTTGTTCCAAGAGCCGGTTCAGGGAAACTTACAAAGATTTCAGAGCTTTTTATGTGGGGAACCCAGCGTGAGTTAAGGAACTCACACGGGTTTTTGTTAAAGATTGCGGGGGTTATTTACCAAAGGTCAAATTGTGTTTTCTACAAAAAATTAGTTTTTGATTACATTTTTTGGTCAAAATTGATTTTTCATGGTTAAAAAAAACCCTCAAATTTTTCAGGAAATACTACATCTAAAACCTGTCATGGTCATGTAGGAGTCAGTGGCAGAAGTTCCTTGACTATTTGAAGATTTTAACAGCCTTCATGATGTTCATGTTTTTTTTCGGTTGGTTTCACTCGAAAACTCAATTTGAGCGATTCAAGTTTTCGCTCAATTCGCTCAATTCAAATATTCGGGTTGTTAACCCCAAACTCGCATATTCAATTTTTTTCTTAAATTAGAAACCATTTGAGTTGTGAGTTCATTCGAGTTCATATGCAGTTTAAAAACGAAAATTCAACCTTTGATAGATAATCACCTGTATGTGCCGAAAAGAACAAGCAATCATAAATGGGCCTTTAATCTTACATATAATTGTATACACTGCATATAGTTTATTTATGTTCAAATATTTTTAAATTATATAAATATTTAATTTTGAAATTTTGAAATCTGAAACAAGGCTAGACATATTGTCAGTTTCCCTGGTGCTCTCAGTCATGTGCTCTGATAAACTTCAGTCACTCTTTACTGCAGCACTGCAAGTTGGAGTGATATCACCCACCACCCTTTTTCCCTAGCAGCCCATTAGCAGAACAATGGGAAGGTAATCACATAACATCTCCCTGATAGATATAAGAACAGCACTCAATAGTAAAAACTGATGTCCCACTGTGACTCCTTCAGTTACATTGAGTAGGAGAAACAACAGCCTGTCAGAAAGTAGTTCCATAATGCAGCACTGTCTCTTTCTGAAAGCACATGATCAGGCAAAATGACCTGAGATGGCTGCCTGCACACCAATATTACAAGCTAAAAACTTGCGGGTTAGAAATGACATTTTACATGATAGAGCAAATTATTTGCAGTGTACACAGTGTAATTTAGAAATAAAAACGACACTTTAAAAATCACGACCTTTCAAAAAATTAACCTTTCAAAGCAGCCACATTTACACTTAACACTTTCCTTGTTCTTTAATGCACAGTACTGCCTACATAAGCGGGGCTATATAAATAAGATTTACATGCACACACATACATTACTGATTTGCAAATTCTAATTTAACAGCAGGAAAACCTATCATCTTGGATTTCAGAAAACATCAAAAAGAAGCAGTGTGTGTATTTTGTGGAAAACCCTTGCATATCTGATTTAGGGTAAGTAATGTTAAAAGACAAAACAGAAATAATTTGCTTATAAAGTATACAGAAAGGCAAATGGGCTTAAACATGTGCTTTCTTCAGTGTATACAATTGAGTCAGAGTTTCCAGATCCATTGATAGAGGCACAGAGGGCTCAGCTCAATCTTGCCAGTGGTTTACACAGGATATGGTACACAGGGCTGCCATCAGGGGGGCACAGGGTGGTACTGTTTTATTGGGCGGGGCCAGGTCCCCTTTGACTGAGCCAAAGCTGTGCTGAACCGGACAAAGTCCCGAAGAGCTGAATTCCAAGAGTTCAGTTCTACTTAACACCACAGTGTTTTTTTTTTCATTTCATGAATATCCTGGCCACCAAAGTATTATTTTAATACTCTAAAGGCCCCTGCCACCAATGTTTTTTTTTTAAAATATTCTCTGGGCCCCCAATGTTTCTTTTTAACTTGTAAAGGAGGCCCTGGTGCTAATGTTTTTTTAAAAAAAACTTTTAGGGGTCCTGGCACCAATGTTTTTTTTAACTTATGGGGGCCCTGACCACCAATGATTTTTTTTAACTTATAAGGGGGCCCTGACCATCAATGGATTTTTATAATATATGTGTGTGGGGGGGTTTACCATTTTTAGCGCTGATGTCTTTGTGGTCTTTTTACTGTGGTGTGGGGTGGACAGGAACTGGGGTGGGGCTTGGGTGGGTCTAGAACATTTTGTTGTATGGGGCCCTGATGTACATAAAGGATTACTCAAAATGAATGTGAGCAAGGCCTCTACTACTGATTTTCTCACACTCGTTTTTATCTGGTGACAGGGTGACAGAAGTAGTAGTAGAGAAAAGTGAAGTTTGCAAACAAGGTGCTGATCTGGTCATCAGATCATGAACCAATACCAATTTAACTGAATTAACCAAAGAATGTTCTTATTGAGAAAGGGTCCATTCATGTAGTCTTGCTGCTTTGTCAGATGATAATTTCAAATTTAAATATGATTTTAGCGATTTTGTGCAGTCTTGGTAATTTATATATACTGAAAACAGAGACAAAATATGGAAACTGAATTATTAAGTCAGCAAAGTGCGCTTACATTTGTGTATATATTTATATTACTCATTTTGTAATAGTTCCGTCAGTGAATGTTTGGCTGCATACCTCATCATTTTTTCTTTGTTTATTTTATTTTAATATGATGTTAAATGTATTTAATTATTTTTTCTCAGAATTTTGCGATGTGTAAATGTAAATGATATTCTACCTCTTGCTGACCATCTAGCTACTGTATTATGCTTTACTGGCTATCTAGCTATTTTTTCCATACTGCTCTACAGGAAAAATGTGTGCATGTGTGGATATACCAAAGAACAACATATGGCTATGGCGATTAGATCACAGTCTTTTGAAAGCAAAGATTCATGGAATGTAAAACAGCATATAAAAGAGATGCCTACAGATGCTTTTGGAGATATCAGTTTTATAGGACTAGGACCAAGAATTGGGAAGGTTTGTCATAATAATATTTGTTAATATTTTTGTGTCAATGTGATGGAATTTACTGTATATGTCTGTATGTATAGCTTTATTTACAAAACACTACAAGTATACTTCAGTAAAATCTACTGTATATAGTACACACAATGAACAAAGTACACATAGGGAGACATACACAGAGATTAAGTGCCATGTGATATGAGACAAGCTGGCTTCTGTAAAATATTCTGCTCTATTCTGCTCTAAATGCAGAAAAAGTGAAAACAAATACAATTTTCATAATACGGAGGAATATAATTTAAATCTGCATGGCAGTAACAAATATGTATAGTTCATGGCCATCCCTGAAAATACACAAAATAAGCATACTAAGGGGCTGATTCACAAAGAGTCGAATATCGAGGGTTAATTAACCCTCGCTATTCGACTGGGAATTAAAATCCTTCGACTTCGAATATTGAAGTCGAAGGATTTTAGCGCAAATAGTGCGATCGAACGATAAAATCCTTCGAATCGAAGGATTTTAATCCAATCGATCGAAGGAATATCCTTCGATCAAAAAAACTTAGGAAAGCCTATGGGGACCTTCCCCATAGGCTAAAATTGAGTTCGGTAGCTTTTAGATGGCGAACTAGGGGGTCGAAGTTTTTTCTTAAAGAGACAGTACTTCGACTATCGAATGGTCGAATAGTTGAACGATTTTTAGTTCGAATAGTTCGATTCAAAGTCGTAGTCGTAGTCGAAGGTCGTAGTAGCCTATTCGATGGTCGAAGTAGCCCAAAAAACACTTCGAAATTCAATTTTTTACTTCACTCGAAGTTAGTGAATCGGCCCCTAAGTATATATATAAATTGCAAAATATGGCCCATATATATAAATTGCAAAATATGGCCCATATATGGCTGGACACTTTGTCTCCCTTAAAAAGAAAATACCTGCTGTATTAAGCCACTAACACCACTAAATGATAATTTTATTTATGAAAGCTACAGATTCTATATAAAATAGGTAAATGTATATTTATTCTCAAAGTTAACAATTTGCAAATAATTACAGATGAGATGGTTGTGGGGATGGTCAAGATCATGGATCAGTAAACTGACATTAAGGGGCTGATTCACTAAGCTCGAGTGAAGGATTCGAATGAAAAATACTTCGAATTTCGAAGTATTTTTTTGGTACTTCGACCATCGAATTGGTTAAATTCGTTCGAATTCGAACGAAATCGAACGAATCGAACGAAAAATCGTTCGACTATTCGACCATTCGATAGTCGAAGTACTTCCCCTTTAAAAAAAACTTCGACCCCCTACTTCGGCAGGTAAAACCTACCGAAGTCAATGTTAGCCTATGGGGAAGGTCCCCATAGGTTTGCTAATCTTTTTTTGATCGAAGGATTTTCCTTCGATCGTTGAATTAAAATCGTTCGAATCGTTCGATTCGAACGATTTAATCGTTCGATCGAACGAAAAATCCTTCGATCGTGCGATCGCAGGATTAGCGCTAAATCCTTCGACTTCGATATTCGAAGTCGAAGGATTTCAATTCGAGGGTCGAATTTCGAAGTATTTTTAACTTCGAAATTCGACCCTTAGTGAATCTGCCCCTAACTATTGCACTTAGCAAGATGAGGTATGCTATTTTTAATAAATGTGAAAAAAATCCTCCTAATATCAGGGTCAGTAGTTTGACTTTCACCCTGAATAAGTAAAAGCAAAGTTGTCAAAAAGACATGAGGTTGATCAAAAAGGTTGATATCAAAGAACAGTGCAAAGCAATACAGGAGAAGAGTCAAGTGCAGTGAAAAAAACAGGTTTCACTTATAGCTTAGGTATATAATAGCTAAACAGACTGATAATGGACAGGAAATAAAGTTAGTTTTGTTGCATATAGAATGAGTATCTAAGGGAGGCACAACAGAGCATGTTATATATATAAATGTAAAAGCTGCCCGGGTCCACAATGAGACAATGATTAGCTATAAAAATAGCTACAATTTCAGCTTAAAGCAATACAGAACTGCTACTTTATTACAATGATGTATCCTCTATACTGGAAAACCACTACTGGTCTATTGGTGCAGATATCCATACTGGGACACAAACATGCATATAATGAGTGGGACTTCATGTGAGCCAGGACACAAGCTCCCACACTGGGAATGTGCTCCAGGTGAACAGGGCACAGCATTCAGTAGGGGCTATTTATAAAAAAAGAAAATATTTCCCACACCGCCTCCAATGGGAGAAACAAATTGTTGTGATAGGTGCCCTTTAAGCATTTGATTACACTTTTGCAAGTAGAAAAGTAAATAGGAAAAAATTTAAGTAAATAATTTTCTGCAAGAACTCTTCTACAAAACATTAGATATTATTTTCAGTCACAAACTTTTTTTTCACAATATATTCCCTTTAAAATAATAGCATAAAATGAACTTATTGTGTATTGTATACTATTCCATGCACAGCTAGGGGATCCTTACAGGATGGGTGTAGCCAATGGTATGCTAGAGCCACACCCATTAAGGGCAGTATTGCTCTTTAAAGCTGGCCATACACAGACAGGCCTGCCCCACCGATCTGTGGATAAAAATTGGGCAGATGTATATAAGGAAGGTTTGCTTTTCTAAACCACCAAGCACCACACCGGCATGTTGATGCAGCCCTCACCTGAATAGGTCTGAAGGCTCCGTCATATGATCCAACCGCAGAACCCTGGGCCAATTATTAGCTCAGCCCCATATGGCCCAGTGTGTGGATGGTCAAATTGGGCCCTCACCAAACAGGCAGCTTAAGAACAATGAGGTCTTGGAAGTGGCTACCAGCACATTGGTCATTTGGTAAGATAGCAACTCGTCCTCCTGTTTAAAATTTTTAATTCTTACAAAACCAACATTTTTTATTACTTATCTTTTTATTTAGCAGTATGTGCGAGTGTCCTCTGACACCCCATCTGATGTCCTTTATCACCTTATGACCGAGCAGTGGGGTCTGGAAGTACCCAGCCTTTTAATTTCAGTAACGGGAGGCGCTAAGAATTTTCGCATGCAGATGAGACTGAAAAATATTTTTCGGCGTGGCTTAGTGAAAGCAGCACAAACAACAGGTAACTTGTCATTTTTTAGATAATGGTAAAACTCTACTCACTCAGTACTCAGTTACTAATTGTAGAGCATTTTGATCTTGTTTTACTCAATTTAAACAGTTGACTTTATTTTGCTTTACAAGTAATATTCAAAAAAACGTTTGGGTTTCTAATTAGCAGCCTTTTCATTTGGTATGTGGGCCAGATCAGATTATGAGCAACTATACTAGAGCGTGTTAAATATGCTGATACTGTCAAACTCTTAATACACCCTCACAACTCCCCAGGTGCTTGGATTATAACTGGAGGCTCACATGCCGGTGTAATGAAGCACGTTGGAGAAGCAATAAGAGACTATAGTATTGGAAGCATTAAAGACAGTGAAGTTGTTACAATTGGTATAGCCACATGGGGAATAGTTCATAATCGTAGCAGTCTGATATCTGCAACAGTAAGTACATATTAAATCAAGTCATTTTAGTGTATTAATCAACGGGGAATTGGATTTTCTTTACTTTACTGATTGATTAGTTAAATATGGAAACAGTGGACAGTATTAGTCACACTTCTCATTGTTTTAACTCTGTTAATCACAGAACATGCATTGTGGGAACTGGTAACTACTAATGCATATTAGCATTTGTAGGGGATCAGACAAATCTATCCCGTTTTTCTGTCTATGACATCATCCAGCCCAGTTATAGGCTGGAGAGCAATCTGATTGGTTGGGCAGGTAAGCCTTGGACACAAGAATTTACTGAATGAGCAATAAGCAATTCCTTATTGCCCTAGCACTTACACCTAGAGCAGATGTAAATGAGGTCCAGTGTTTCAGAGGTATGAGAAGTCAGATCAAGCAGTGGAGGAAACAGTAAGACATGGACAGATACAAATCTCAATAGCAGTTTACAAATAACTGTAAAATGACTGACAATTTTTATTAATGTCTAATGGAAACTTGTTTTAATTTTGTTTCCTTATACAATATCCCCTTTAAATTGTGATTTCAGTGTAAACTAAAAAAACACAAGGATTTTTTAATTTTTTATTATTTTAAAGGCGGTGGACTGGTCAGATGTTGAAATTATGTAAATAGTTAGTTGATTCTCATTTACATTACTAAATAAACCCCATGATTGGTGTAACTTTTTACTGCTGGACGTTTTTGGCTGGCACCCTATATGCATTATCTTCGTAAAAATTTCTCCTGACCAAATCATTCATCTCATAGGCTGATTTTTTTAGGGGAGGGATTTCCAAGACCAATGAAAGGGTTTGGGCTACATTCACATAGAGGTGCCTTCCTGTAGAATAAATACAGAAATACAAAGGGAAATCATAGCACTTCAACACTATTTAAAGTATCAATAAATATCTTGACATGGTGGGTGGTTTTATCTCGACGGGTGGTGCGCTTCTCCACAAGGCGAAACGTGCCTCATCTGACCCTAGCCTTTGGAGATAGGGATTTCAAAATAAATAAATAAAACAAAATATTTTTCTGATATATACTGTATATTATGAAAAAATATGACTTTTTGCATTTTTTTAAGTTCACTTGGACTAATTTACTAACATAGATGCTAAACTTACATTACCAGTAGCATCCAATCAACAATTAGATTTGTTCAGACTACAACTTGATAGAAAATAAAAGAAACTGATTTGTTGCAACTGGAAACTGCACTAGTGCAGTCAAGCACTTGTGTTAGTAGTAAATGCCCAATAAATATAATATTCCTAGGTAAAGCAAATATTGCTCCAGAGCGAAAGAACATAAAATGTAGGCTGGGAATAGGTTACTAGGAATACGACCAATAATCCTGAATAAAGAAGGACCTTGTAGAAACCAATTCAGCAGCTGAAAGACTATTAAGATAGTATCCTGGGTTAAAATAGGGGTACAAATACTGCATCCTTTATAAAAACTTCAGCTGAACTGAATCCAAACCCTAATTTGCATATTAAAAAAATATGCAAATTGAGCTGGTCTCATCCTCCTTACCCTGCTCTTTAAGCTGAATGTTGACGTGAGAGTTTCTTAAATTCTCATGACATTTCTGGCTGACAGTCTACTTGCACCGTTCTTAACGTTCTGACACCATCTTTATAATTGTCTAAGCCATTCTCCCAAAGGAGTGCGATTACTACTACTAGTACCTGCTTGAAGGTCCTTTGGGACTTTGATAACCAAATTTTGCTCAAGGTGTACAAATTTGTAAAAAAGATCTACATTCAGAGCTTTACAATTTGCAGGATTCCAGATCCTGCAAAAAGTGATAGGATTTTGCCAGCTTTAAGTAAATCCTGGATTGGGTGCATCTTTAATTAAAAATTGATGTTGCTTAATGGGAAGAAGGAGTACTTCTTTCCCATTCCACATACTGGTAAGGCCTTATCTAGAATAAATGTAATAAGTTACAGAAGGTTATGGAAAATTATGATAAAATGTTGTGAAAAAACATGGCCAAGTTGGGATTTGAATTATTATGAGTTGGGCATGATTAGCATCATTGAATAGAATATAAGTATGTATACATGCTTATTGTTGGTAGAGCTAATTTAACATTCTGTCAAGGAAGGTGTTGTGCTAATGTTTGATTTATTTAAATTTCTATAATTGCTTATGTTTATGCATCTGTACAGGGAGCATTTCCAGCTGAGTACCTACTAGATGAGGAGAACCAAGGAAATCTGTCATGTCTAGATAATAACCATTCCCATTTCATTCTTGTGGATGATGGAACAAATGGAAAATATGGAGTGGAAATCCTTCTCAGGACCAAGTTGGAGAAGTTCATTTCAGAACAAACCACAGTAAAAGGAGGTGCTGCATGGAAACTTGATTTTAGTTCTTTTTATGCATTATAGTCATTAGGAATTTTTTTTCTTGTGTTTTTTTTTCCGCACTCCAAATGCATTGAAGTCAATGGGCATTTGTTTTTTGAGAAATTGGCTTTTTTTTCCTCACATGTTTTTGCTGTAAAACAAAATGCATGGTGCACATTCACGAAAAAAAAATTCCAACACTTACAAACCCACTGATCTTACAGCAAATCCATACCAAGCAAAAACATCCCTTGTGAATTTGATGTTGTTTTCCTTAGAGTAAATGGGCAAATTCATCAGCGAATTTTCTTCAGCAACCGCTTCTCACATTCTGCACCACTTCGCCAGATGCAAATTCGTTACCACTAAGCTAATTCATTAAAATGCGAAGTTGCGTCTCAGCAGCCTAACGATTGCGAATTTACTGTGGCTGGGTGAGCATTTCCTAGTGAATTTTCTCTAGCGTTCATTTCTGCCTAGCGAAACTTGACAAGGGGACTCCTCAATTGACCCTTCGCCTTCAGACATCCCATTGAATTCCTTAGTTACACACAGTAATGAAACACAAGGAGCCAGAAATGGTGAAAATGGCCACAGCATTTATTAACATTTTATCAAATAATTAGGACCTTGCCAGCCTCACCCCAAGGCAATATTCAAAGCAAGAATTCCATAAGGGATCGCTACTATGCTCTGCTGCTTCTCACTTGAGATCAGCACTATGTCATTATATCCACCACTGAGTATTAGGCTGCTTCTACCTACAGAGAGGATGGCCCCAAACTCTGCTACGAGCAGGAGCTGCATCTCCCACCATGAGAGAAGTTCAGCAGCCCTGCTGTCGGTCTGGAATCTGCAGTGTGTCGATGTCACCTAGCACAAGCAGTAGTAGCGTCTGTCTCAATCAACCCACTGTGCAGTCACAGGAGAGAACCTCCTTTTTCCCTCTTCTAAATTTACCTGTACAGTACTCTGGCAAGGTCCTACCATTGCTGTGACAAAAACTTAAATACATTATCATATATCCACTGTTTTGATCCAGAGGAAGGCAAAAAACCCAACCTGAAGCCACTGCCAATTATGCCTCTAGAGGGAAAAAATTCCTTCCTGACCCCAATGGTGATCGGAAACATTCCCTGGATCAAGCACTTAACATTCATTTAACATGAATAATAACATGCAAACACTCTCATGTTTATACTGTATAGCCCACAATATAACAGTACATGCAGTAATACCTCCACATTTGCTTATTAATTGACAATATGGGAACATAATGAGAAACTCCTGACATTTCACAAAATATGCAAAAAAAAGGGGGTAGGGGGTGGGTGGGATGTTTCTACCTGCTCAGAAGATAAGGAAGTGAACAGCTTCTTCCCCTGACATCACACCCCTCTTTCTCCACCCCCAGCCCAGCTTTCCCCTGCCTTAACTCATTCCTTCTCACCCACTCTCAGCTACATCTGATTCTGCCAATCTATAAATATAAACCAGTGCTGGTCATTCGGATCCCTTGTCATGCAGCCCCTGCGTTTATAGCTCCAGGGCTTTACTAGCACTAGCTAGTTCGGACTTTTGAAGGCAATCCCGCTTTAAAAAAAGAAAAGTAGTTTTTTTACAACATTAATGCATTTCCAGCATACAGGATATGATGTCACTGACATAAGATTGAGGAAGATGTAACTTTGTTTTATCAGTTAGCGTGGTCTGAGGTGGTGAAATAAACTCTGGTGAAATAGGTAACATTCAGTAAAATTCGCACTTTACTGAATTTGCAGAGTAACGACCATTCGCCAAAGCGAAAAGTTGCCTGGTGATAGGGTGCGAACGAATGCTAGCTATGGGCTTGTTCGCTAGCAAATTGTCCCCTACGCCTGTTAGTGGCGATGCCCCTGCAGATGAGATTTCTGGTGAATTGTCACAAGTGATAGCCACTTAGCCCTTTAGTGAATCTGCCCCTATGTGTTCAGTAACTAAAGAGGTCTGTGAGGTTTACATCCTATGCAAGAAAAAGAAATGTAGACATTCGCCTGAGGAACGCTCGTTTGGTTGAAAAATGTAGTGCATAAAATCCCTGAAATTAAAAACACTATGGGGGTTATTTACTAAATTCCAAATGCTAAAATCACAAAAAATTTGTGATTTTTTTTTTTAAAATCAGAGAATCTGAAAGTCCGGCATCTCAGACCTGTCGAGGTTGCATATAAGTCAATGGGAGAAGTCCCAATGATTTTTTGATGAGCGCTGGGTTTTTGGCAGTACCCCGAAGTTTTCGGAGTTTTCAGGCGCAAAAATCCAAAAAAAACTCGTGAAAATCAGATTTTTTACGATTTTTCGGATTTTTTTCCACATACAAAGTATTAATAAATAAGCCCAAAAAACCTGTGCGGATTTGGTCTGAGTTTTTCTCAGAAGATATGCTATTTTCTGCTCCCAGAAATATGAAGACTTCTGCAGTGTACAGCTGAAAAATACTGCCTTTAATTTAGAATCCTGTTTTCCTTTTTTACTAGATAAATTATAATAATGATGTGCAAGATTTAGATTATTCAGTTGTAGCATCACCTGTATCGTCTGTTACAAAAGGGCTTTGTAAACTACTAATATATCTGTTTTTATGATGTCTGTTTTGCTTAGTTATACAGTATGCACCAAATAGCTTGACTACATTGTCTAAATCAGTTTTAATTTTGGTTTGTTTATTATTTCATTTTAGGAGTTGCAATTAAGATTCCAATTGTTTGTGTAGTTCTGGAGGGAGGGCCCGGTACCCTTGATGTAAGCCTTACCATATTAAATATTTGAAGAAGCATGTTTAAATGACAATGATTTTCTTATTTTATATAAATGCAGTCTTATGCAAATATTTTTAGCTATTAACTTGTGTCAGTTACCTTAATCCTCATTTTATATTACAGGTATGGGACCTGTTATCCAGATGCTTGGGTTGCCTGGATAAGGTGTCTTTCCATAACTGGGATGCTTTAAGTTTTCGAAAAAAAAAATATAATTTAAAACGTTAACTAAACCCAGAAAAGGAAGATACATTTTAAAAATGTGAAACAAACCTAGCAGTTCAGTTAGGACCCATTGCATAAAGATCTAGGCTCTGTCTTATACCTTTCCTTTTCCTTTAAACACGAAGGGGCAGATGTATGAAGGGTCGAATATCGAGGGTTAATTAACCCTCGATATTCGACTAGGAACTAAAATCGTTCGACTTCGAATATCGAAGTCGAACGATTTAGCGCAAATCCTGCGATCGAAGGATTATTCGTTCGATCGAACGATTAAATCCTTCGAATCGAATGATTCGAAGGATTTTAATCCAACGATCGAAGGAATATCCTTCGATCAAGAAATCTCAGGCAAGCCTATGGGGACCTTCCCCATAGGCTAACATTGACTTCGGTAGCTTTTAGCTGCCGAAGTAGGGGGTCGAAGTTTTTCTTAAAGAGACAGTACTTCGACTATCGAATGGTCGAATAGTCAAACGATTTTTAGTTCGAAACGTTCGATTCGAAGTCGAAGTAGTAGTCGAAGGTCGAAGTAGCCCATTTGATGGTCGAAGTAGCCCAAAAAACACTTCGAAATTCGAAGTTTTTTTAATTCGAATCCTTCACTCGAGCTTCATGAATCGGCCCCGAAATAAATCCAATAGGATTGCTTTGCCACTAATATGGACGTATGCTTCTTAGTTTGGATCAAGTACAAGGTACAGTTTTAGTATTACAGAATAAAGGAATTACTTTTCAGTATTTGATTAAAATGTAGTGTATTAAACGCCTAATGGATGACCTGAAGTCCTGGGAGAATTTTTCAGTTTCGTGGTTCGGCAGGGTTAATATTGTAAAGATGAGTATTTTACCTCGGATTCTTTATCTGTTTCGTACTCTCCCTTTAGCACCACCAGCTGATTGGTTATCTAGATTGCAAAATGCTTGTCTCCGGTTCATTTGGAATAATAAACGGCCTAGACTTGCTCGGAGCCTATTATATAGGCATAGAACCATGGGGGGATTGGGTGTCCCAAACCTTCGTGAATACTATATGGCTGCTCAGATGGCTCAAATGTTGACCTGGTTTGTTCCTCTTCGACCTCCCAAGTGGGTTATTCTGGAACAAGCTATATGTCAATGTAATTCTCTGGGGGATTTTCTTTGGACACATAAGCATTCGCATAGGTCAGTGACTTTTCCAACTATAAAGCATACATTGTCTCTATGGCACAAAATTAGAGTTAATCCCCATTGGCTCTCTAAACACCAACCGATGGCACCTTTATTTGATAATCCGATTTTCTTGCCTGGGCTTCAACCGACTCAGTTCCGTTGGTGGAGTGATAATAACTTTACACACGTACGGCATTTCATACTACACAGCAACATAATAAGTTGGTCAGTTTTGAAGGATAGATATAATGTCCCAGATCGGGAACTGTATAGGTATCATCAAATCAGACACTATTTGTCCTCGGTGCAGAAGAAATGCTCCTTTGGCCCTAACACTTTTTTTGAAGCGTTATGCCTCCATCGCCCACGTATGAAAGGCTCCCTCAGTTACATATACTATCAAAGCGTTAATACCAAGCCCATAACCTCTCTAAAATTTGTGCAAGGATGGAACGTGGAACTGATGTTGACGTTGCAAGATCGAGACTGGCAAGATATTTTCCTGAGTGCCAAACGTGCTTCCACCAATGTTTTAGCACAGGCAACTGTATATAAAGTTATCAGCAGATGGTACTTAGTTCCGAGTCGTGTTGCTAAATGGAACCCCCAAACTAGCCCTAATTGTTTTAGGGGCTGTTCCGAGACTGGAACGATGGCCCATATATTTTGGCATTGTACCAGGGCACGTCGCCTATGGATCCGGGTGTATCACTTGATATATTCAGTCCTGCAAGTTAATTTACCCAAACGGCCTGCAGATGCTCTCTTACATAGGAGAATTGATGCTGTCTCTCGAGCCCAACACTCTTTAATTACACATTTTTTCACGGCAACGAAGCAGGTGATAGCAATAGCTTGGCTGACTCCGACTTTGGCTTTTTCTGATGTGAAAACTAGGATAGATGGAGTATTTACTATGGAAAAGTTAACGAGCATAGTATTAGACAAGCAGGACCAGTTTGTGAAGGTTTGGGACCCCTGGATCACCTACCGCTATCCGACTGGGCTTAATCGATCAGCACTAGTCTATTGAGTACAGGTTGCAATGTTTCTAGGTGGGCGGACATTGACTGATTAGTCCTCATTCATAAAGCCTAGGTTGCCACGGCAGTGGACTTTAACCCCCCCCCTTTTTTTTTTTTTCTCTTTTCCTTTCTTTTTGCTTTTCTTTCCTCGGTCCTATGCTTTGTAGTTTTTCTTTTTTCTCTTGATTTCTATGTAAAAAGGGAAACGTGTACTGTTTACTCTTCGTTTTATTTAGCCTTGACACATGTTCAGTATTCATGTTATGTACTATGCTTGTTGTTACGGTTGGCCTCAGCTGTTTTAATGTTCGCTATAGAAACGTTTTCGATACTATCTGTATTTACGTAGTAACTGTAACAATGATGCCGACTTTGTTGTTATGCACGGTTTCCTCAATAAAAATTATTGATACAAAAAAAAAAAAATGTAGTGTATGGGGGAGAGCTTTCCCATTATTCAAAGCTTTCTGGATAACAGGTTTCTGGACAATGAATCCTGTACCCTTACAGCCCATTTTAGTGATTTCTGGCTAAAAGGATCCTTAACCATTCAACCAAAATGACTGATGTTATAGGAATATATTTATAAAGTTGGATAAAAGTGGGGTATTAAATGTGGAAACAGAATTGCACATTTTTATTAGCAAACATCTGTCTCATTCGCACGCCATTTGCGAATATTTGTGCACAATGTGAATTCGCAAAAAATGGGAATATTTCAGTTTTATACAACCATATGCAAATAAATATGTGCTGCGTGAACTTTATAAATGACCCCCAATGTCACTATAT
Organism: Xenopus laevis; assembly: GCF_017654675.1. NCBI lineage: Eukaryota > Metazoa > Chordata > Amphibia > Anura > Pipidae > Xenopus > Xenopus laevis. The sequence continues at coordinate 93,147,473 of NC_054387.1, read as the reverse complement.
TTATATAGTAATTTATGTGAAGTTTGGTCTTACCAGCAGGTTTACTGTTTTGCCAGTAACTTAAGCGAATGGAACACATGCATCGTAGTTCCATTTCTACTCAGGTTCCTTCAAACTTTGGTTGTAATCTGGGGATTAATAACCCTCTAATATTCCTGCTCAGTGAAGCTCTTTCTAGCTAATCTCACACTTTTGGAACATGCTATTATACAAGCTAGACTGCCATTTTCTAAAGTGTCATTCATGGGATTCCTGTCCCTGACTTCCACTGAGGTGTTGGTCTTAGGGTTCCAAGTTTTCCTCCTTCACTTTCCTCGGGCCCTTCATCATTTTGCCCCCACCCCCCTGTAAGGTGGAGTGCAAAGATGCAAGATGAGAATCTAGGTAATATCCATACTACCTCGGGCCAATGGCAATACTTTCCTCCCAAAGGGCAGAGATTACCTTGATGAAACTTTGTGCATAGTAGTTGAGATAAACTCTCACATCCCCTGCATATTCTATAAAGAAATAAAAGTACTTTCGCTCTTGATTTTCTTTGGTATTGATTGAATAAATGTAATACTATGAAATAGTAATGTAATAGCTCCCAAGTCCCAAAACATAGTACATCTGGGTAACCTTGAGGCAAAGAATTTGCTGTAGTTCATTTAACTCACAGTGATAATAACATTACCTAGTTTACCATTTGTAATTAAACATTTGAATGTTTACAATGCATTACTAGACCCTAGAACCTAACCCCTTTACCATTAAAATAGTTAGCATATCACTTGTAACTTTCACTACTTGTGATGAGGTGGTGGGGTTGCTGTAGTTTCCATTTAACTAACCTAAATAAAATGTTTTTCTTCCTGTTTGTATGCAGACAATCTATAATGCGATTAGTAACAACACTCCCTGTGTGATAGTGGAAGGATCAGGGAGAGTGGCGGATGTGATTGCCCAGGTTGCCCACCTTCCTGTTTCAAAAATCACCATCTCTCTTATTCAGGAGAAACTGCGAACTCACTTCCCTGATACATTTGACACTTTTACAGAGCAAAAGATTGCTGACTGGACCAAAAAGGTACTTAGTTCTTGTCGCTTGATAAAATTGCATATTTTAAAAAGCAACTTTAATTTAACTAAGGACATAAAGTTTGGGAACCGGATATCGGATTATTTAAGAAACACCACAACCCGGTCCACCAATTCCAGTATATTTTAAAAAAGCCAGAGTTGTGGCCTTCTATTGATTTTTCTTTTATATAAACAGATAGGGGGTAATGTAAAAATGCTGCTTAGTTTGCTACTTGTCCAGCAATCACCAAGCGGCATTTACTAGTCAGCTGCTTGAAAACACACATCTAATTTGTTGCCGTGAGTTATAAGATATGGGGAAACCTCAGAATTTAGAACTTTAAAATTTTTTGCTAATCTCACACATGCTGAGATGCAGGTTTTAGCACACCTAAACAAAGCTAACATTATATTCTGCTTGGTCGTCTCTATGAGCATCCAGAGTTGAGCTTCAATACATTTGCATTTTGGTGCATTAGATGAAATATGCTGCATTTTCTTGCACTTGACATGAGGGCCCATAGTTTTAACAACCCCAACCGTATATACCCTTTATTTGAAGTACACATCTTTGTTCAAAATTAAATATAAACTGAATATAAGTTCTCAAAGAAACTGCTCATCTAAACACTACACATTCGTTTTCAGATACAAATTGAGAGATGCCAAATAATCCTATGACATTAAATTGATAAAGATCCACTCTAGGCATTTTGAGACATATTATTGTATGTGATTACATGTACTAAGAGTTCTACAGGAGGCATATAGTGATGGGCGAATAAATTCACCAGGCGCAAATTTTTGGTGAATTTCAACGTTTCGATGCCGGCGAATAATGTGTAGTGAAAATTCGATGGCAAAAAATCTGCCGCAAAGAAATTTTGGCATAAAAATTGTTGCGCGTCAAAATTATTGACTTTAATGCATCTGGACAGTATGGGCACACGTATACAAATTTTGCAGGTGTCGAAACTGACGCGAGTCAAAATAATTTTGAGGCCCATTGACTCCACTGCACTTTGCAAATTTGTCATCAAAGCAAAACGGGACAAATTCACCCATCACTAGAGACATATACATTGGATAAGATTAAGATCAAAGCATGTGATACATCAGTGGGGCAATACTTCTGCAATCAAAATCACAGCCTTCGTGAAGGTCTTCATTCTAAAAGGGAACTTTAAAACTGAACGGGAAAGGAAGATCTATGAATTCAAGTGTTTGGAGTTATTTAACACATTATGACAAAGCCTGAATTTCGGGTCAGATTTCATCTCATACTATGGGGCACATTTACTTAGCTCGAGTGAAGGAATAGATTAAAAAAAAGTCGAATTTCGAATGATTTTTTTGGCTACTTCGACCATTCGTTAGTCGAAGTACTGTCTATTTAAAAAAAACTTCGACCCCCTACTTCGCCAAGTAAAACCTACTGAACCTCAATGTTAGCCTATGGGGAAGGTCCCCATAGGCTTTCTAACAATTTTTTGGTTGAAGGAAAATCGTTCGATCGATGTATTAAAATCCTTCAAATTGTTCGATCGAACGAATTGCGGTACATCCTTCGACTTCGATATTCAAAAGTCAAAGGATTTAATTTCGACAGTCGAATATCGAGGGTTAATTAACCCTCGATATTCGACCCTAAGTAAATGTGCCCCTTTGTGACCTGATTAAATCCAGACCCCTGGACTATTTACAACCCACCCTAATTATTTTTATTATCTTTACAAATCATCTCTGTCTATCTGTAACTTTCTAGTTTATTGTCCATGAATATTTTTCAATGATCTTACAGTATATATTCTATGCCTTACCAGCTTTCATTTGTATTTTTCCTGACGAAGAGGCCTTGGTGCTCCGAAAGCTTGCAATGTATTTTTATACCTTTGTAGCCAATATAGGTATCACTTCTATAATACTTTTATATTTGTTTTTTATTAATTATAGTTAACAAGGGGAGCCTAGTTATCAAATTTAGAATTTCTAATTTTAGATTTTTTTTTAAGCAAACACAAATATTTGCTTATTTATTAAACACATTTGATTACTATTTGACTTTGCAGGTTTTTAGATGCCATAGTTTTACATCCAAGTTTTTAATTTTTTTTGCCCTTAATAAATATCGAACATTCGAGTTTTGGAAACCTTAATTCAAATTCATGACTTTTACACAAAAAAAAGAATATAAATCCAAACATTGATAAATCAGCCCAAACATTGAATTAGGTTTTAAAAACTTTAGAACTAGACTATTATCATTCTAATGATATGCACTTTGCTGCCATCTCTGTATAATCCATTTGATGATAGCGTTTGTAATAAGAAAAACACCAATTCTTTTTCTTTCTTTTTTGTATACCTATTTAAAACATATAAGGCTACATCATAGCTTCCCTGTTGACTTTCTTTGGCTCTGCACCCCTTGTAAGTTCTAGGCAGGCACATCTGTTTAGTTATTGTCACAAATAATTAAAGTGTTATATTAAACACATAGCGGCATTATGAGCATTAGATCATATACCCCATAATATCACTTGTCATGAATAGATAGGCTACTGTAATCCTCAAAGCAGGTGTATCGCAATTCTGAGCAAGATTTTTAGTTAAATCAGATTTTTTACTTGCACACTGAATGCCAAATAAATTAATACAAGTTTATTTATAGACTGAGAAGATGAATGTAAACAGAAAATTTCAAGAAATCATAATTACAAATCTAAAAATGGAATGGAAAATGTATTACAAAAAGTTCCTGATAACTTACTTTTTCTATAGTGAGATCTCCCACTTTTTTCCTTAGATTCAGGATATCATGAGACACAACCAGCTTCTCACTGTCTTCCAAGTGGACAAAGATGACCAGCATGATATCGATGTTGCTATTCTTCAAGCTTTACTTAAAGGTACTGTAAACCTCCATTGACAGTTTTTTTTATATTTATGACAGCAGAAACCACTGCTTCCATTAATATAACACCATCAGTTATCATATAGTGAATACTCACACTACAAAACAGCATTAACATATACTGTATATATATATATATATATATATATATATATATATATATATATATATATATATATATATATATATATATATATATATATATATATATATATATATATATATATATATATAGATGTAGTTAAGAGCACTCACGGGTAATGTAACAAAAAGACTTTTATTGGAGTATTACAATCTACCCCACATCAACGCGTTTCGGTTCTCTCTGAAGTACAGTTGCATTAAAGATTAATAAGCTAAATATAAAAGAGACAAGAGGATGGAGGTCCATACCCCTTAGAGTTTACAATCTAAATATTAGGGCAACTTATAGAAAAGACAGAAATACAATGGTTGACACTGCAATATACCATAAGTTCCAGTTTTGATAATATAATTATTTTGTACACCGATCACTTTCTTTCAAACTTCATGTTTCATGTACTTCATGTGTTTTTTTTGTCTAAACATGCACATTTTCTTTTTCTTCAGCATCTTTAGGTCATGATCATCAAGGTCATGAAAACTGGGATCACCAACTGAAGTTGGCTGTAGCTTGGAATAGGGTTGATATAGCAAGAAGTGACATTTTTACAGATGAACTTCAATGGAAGGTTAGTTTCATATAAAATCAAAAACAAAATGACAGAAGAATAGCTAGACTGTTCTTCAAATTTTGTATAAAAACAAACAAAAAAATAACCATAAACTGTTCTTTGTTATGAAATTGAGAGAATCACAGTATACACTGTGACCTATTTTGTGCCATTATCTCTCAGTTTATTCTGCATATCTGCATATTTGTCAAAAACATTTCTGAACAAAGAAGATAAAATAAATAGGCTGGAATGACCCAAGTACTGTACATTTAGGCATGGTAATAGCTCATATTGTTGAAAACATATTTTTGAATAAGTTTGCACTACTTTGTAATGTTTAGCTTATTAGTGTTTTCCTTAAGCCCTCAGATTTGCACCCACTGATGACAGCAGCATTGATTGGCAATAAGCCGGACTTTGTAAAGCTTTTCCTTGAACAAGGGGTCCGTCTAGAGGAGTATGCCACTCAGGAAACAATAATTAACCTCTACAATAATACCGATCCATCCTGCCTATTCTATAGTAAACTTGCAAAGGTTATTGAAGATGAACGGTTACGATTAGAAGACTCCAATAATTTCAAACTTCAACTTCATCATGTGTCACAAGTCTTAAGGGAACTATTGGGGGACTTTACAAAGCACCTATATCCAAAGCCAAAGAATGCAGAAAGGCCTCGTGTATCTATTGCGGTTCCACATATAAAAATAAATGTAAGTGAACTGATAATCTCCTTAACAAAGAGGTTGCTTATTTTTTTATCTTTTACTTTAACTTAAGACATCTATATATCAAAACTTGAAAACAGCTGCACAAAGTTAACCCTGATGCAGCCATGCTTATCAACCACAGACTATTTTTTAAGATTTGTGAATAAAAATGAAAAGGACCCGATCTTATCCGCATGGCCAAAGTATTCCGCATGGGTAGAATCAGGAATCAGCTGTCCTTCAAGAGTGAAAAAAATCATTTTCATGCCCACATATAAAGTTTGTAAGCACTAAGTAAATATTGACTTGGATTTAATGACATAGGCTGTTGACTATCCATGAAGACCTCATTAAAAAATTAATAGGTACAGCTAAGAGTATATTAATACCATGTGAAGGGGAAGAGAAGTAACCCAACAACCAGATTTCAGAAATTGCAAACTGGAGAGCCGGTGAGTAAGCTAAAAAGCTTACTCAAAAACCAGAAATAATAAAAAAACAAATTGCAAATTGTCTCAGAATATCACTCTCTACATCATACTAAAAATTAACTCAAAGATAAACAGTTCTGACAGGCTTTAAACAGTTCAACAGCATACTCCTCCTTCACTAATTTCTGTTGATGGTCAACCTGAATATTTGATTCAGAGGTTAGTGGATTCTCACCTTTCCAGAGGTAAACTACAATATCTGGTACACTGGAAAGGTTATGGTCCTGAGAAGAGATCTTGGGTTCCTGCCTCTGATGTTCAGGCTGATCGGCTTATACGGCAATTTCAAGCTAAATTTCCTGATAAGCCTAGGGCCGTCGACCTGCAAGTCTCCTCCATCCTCAGGTGCGCAACACTTCATGGTTGATGTGCACGAGCACGTGCATCTTTTCTTCTGAGCACACGCTGTGACCATTGTGCTTGGCACTTGTTGCGAATTTCAAATATTTAAAGGTACCACGTTCCTATTCACATTATCCAATGTTTATTGTGAGATAGTTCTTGGGTGCACTCATTGCTTGATTTCTTATTCTTGACACTTGCGTGTCCCTGATCCCTGCTGATTTTCTGCCTGTTCTGACCGTAGACTGTCATTGATGCATCTCTAATAAAACACAGAAGTTACACTTGCTTGCTTTCCAGTGGACTTTATTTGTTAGTATTTTGGTAGTATTTTGTATGTAGTACAATTGATTTTCATTGCATTCGTTTCTCACTATCCTTTTAGGTACAAGGAGTTACTCTTAGATCTTTTCACAAACGATCCCAAAGCCGTGCACCATGCACTATGGATCCAGTTAGAGATGTTCTAATCTGGTCTGTTGTTCAAAACCGAAAAGAAGTTGCGGAAATCATATGGACTCAGGTTAGACACATAACTTGTTAGCATTTATATGTTACATGTGGTCTGTCCTAAAAAATATTTGTCTTTTTGTTCTTATACCTTAATCTCTGCAACCAACTACTTTATTTGCTGTCCTTGTTTGATGAGCACTAGGTCTACTAAGGGGCCTATTTATCATGCAGTTAAAAATTGGAAGAAAACATCATTGGTGATGTTACCAATAGTAACCAATCAGCAACTTCAACAGTCGCTTACAAGTAATACATCGGATTGGTTGCTGTTGGCAACAACACCAATGTTGTTTTCAAATTTTTACACAGCGTGATAACCAAGCCCCTTGTTGTTGTATCCTTTGATATATAAACCTTCACCATTTAATACTGATGCCAAGACATATTCGTCTTACAGAGCACATGATCAGTTCAAGTGATCGTGTCCACACCATAGAAAGTAGAACTTCATTCAATTATCTCACGGCTTTTGTTGTTTCTGTGCAAAAAAGAACTAATAATTGTAAAATCTGTAGCAGATAAGTAATTTTGATTTGGTATGTTAATTTTAATTTGGTATGGTAATGGTAATTTTGATTTTGTCTGGTTGTCATCGTGGTAATAGTTCATTTGTCATTATATTTCTAGTGTCACGACTGCATTGCAGCAGCATTGGCTTGCAGCAAACTTCTAAAGGAGCTTTCAAAAGAAGAAGAGGACACCGATACTTCTGAAGAGATGCTTTCCGTAGCTGAAAACTTTGAGCAGCGAGCAATAGGTTTTAATGGCAATTCAGTTTGCATATGGATAGGGAATCACTTTATAACTTATTTTAACTTTTGCCGGTCTTTATGTTGGATGAAAAAAGCTTATGCACAGTACTATGGGACATTACAGGGTTCTATATTGGGTACACTTTTATTTATTTCTATTTCTAAGTAGAAAAAGTTCTGTTGACAACCACCCTCATGATCCTTTTGTCAGTTTCCTGTCCATGTATTGTATATATTACTAAGACCAACAGACAATAGTTTAGAAAGCACTTGTTTATGTAGCACTGTAACAATGCTTTGCTGTTAATTGGAGCACTACATTTTTTCACTGTTAGAACATACCATTGCTCTCCTGAATGGAGAATGGAGCAACAAAACAATGATAAAAGGGCACAGTGGTATTTTGGTATTTCTGTGTAGGGCATATCAATAACTACATTTCTGCATTGTTTGGGCATGTTTACAGTGTTAAAGAGAATAGAAAAAATAGTCTGTGGAGTATTAAAGCTGTACAAATTATTAATAACAGGGAATAAAACTTAAAATGATAATGGTACAGGTATGGAATCCATCATCTAGAACCCTGTTATCCAGAAAGCTCCGAATTATAGGAAGGCCATCTCCCATAGACTCCATTTTATCCATATAATCCAAATTTTTATAAATTATTTGCTTTTTTATTTGTAATAATAAAACAGTACCCTGTACTTGATCCAAACTAAGATATAATCCTTATTGGAAGCACAACCAGACTATTGGGTCTATGTAATGCTTACATGATTTTCTAGTAGACTTAAGCTATGAAGATCTTAATAATGGAAAGATTTATCTGGAAAAACCCAGGTCCCAAGCATTCTGGATAGCAGGTCCCATACCTGTAGTACAAATCAGTAACTACATTTCTGATCACTTTTGTTTAGGTGTTTTTTCTGAGTGTTACAGAAAAGATGAAGAGCGAGCTTTAAAGCTTCTTATTCGGGTTTCTGAAGCCTGGGGAAAGACCACAAGTTTAAAATTGGCCTTGGAAGCTAAAGATATGAAATTTGTTTCCCATGGGGGAGTCCAGGTATATCCAAACTGTGATACTTATACCTTTTTAACCTGTCAAATTATTCCTCTGTTTTTCCATGTTAGCTATGGTTTTGTTTTAGGTTTTTTAACATATTGGTGGTTAAGTCCCAGTTCTCATTGCATAAAAAAATCTCAAACATCCAGTAAATATTATTTTATTTCTAAACATTATTATTTCTAAACAATGGCACAAAAATTAAATAAATAACCTATGAAGAGTATGATGATGATAAACGAAAAAGATTGAAAACTAACTACAGAAGATATGTGAAATACGAGACCATATGAGAATTAATAAGCAGTTCATTTAATTCATACAATTCATGCACCTTTCAAAGCCAGTGCCTATCCCTGGATATAAGTAAATGGAACAAATAAATTTGCTACCAATTGTAGGGGTTGTACAGTGTGTAACTTTCCCATACTGTGTTAAGTGTAACCTATATCCTATGGCAGGATGTGTTGCTAAGGGCAGTGGACACTGTTTTAACTGCAATTTTATTCATTTTCATTCAATATGATATGTAATGTATTTAAAATGCCTGTCCATGCAGGAGTTGTTGTGAAGAAACATTTAAATCATATTGCCAAAATAACTTTTGAATGGTTCAAACACCATGTTCAATATATGTGTACACAATGCAATCCATTTAATTTAACAAATTCATTTGTGCAACCCCAGAAATAAGGGATGTCTATGGGTATCAGTGGGGTGTATCATGTAAACCTGTTGCATTGTATCCTGTGCCTTTAAAATATGGAGGCAATACTGCAATATATTCCATCCAGAAAATCTTATAAGTAGCAATGTAAATGGCCATTAATGTCATCGTTCAACTAAGACCAAAGTTATTTTTCAAGCACCTCAAAAGAGTGATGAAAAAGTATTACTTTCCACTAGTGTGCAAAGGGGCATAAATAATAAAATAGACTTGTTTTCAAAAGATATTATAGCAGTAAAATTATCCTCTACAAATATACAAGGGAAAAGAGTTGTTTATGCTTTTTTTTGTGCTTTTTTTACTGATACCATTAAAACATGCAATTATACCCACATTGTTATATCAAATTACTTGTCATATTTTTTTTGTTTCATTTCCAGGCATTCCTTACAAGAGTGTGGTGGGGAAAGCTTTGTGTTGACAATGGTCTATGGAGAGTGATACTCTGTATGCTATTCTTTCCTCTTATCTATACTCGCTTCATAACGTTCAGGTAGTTGTTTAAACATTCAGATATGAATAACTGTAAGGTAAAGAAAACAATACAGGTATGGGACCTGTTATCCAGAATAGAAAGCTCAGAACCTGGGGTTTTCCGGATAACAGATATTTCCGTAATTTGGATCTTCATACCTTAAGTCTACTAGAAAATCATGTAAACATTAAATTAATGCAATAAGCTGATTTTATTTTATAGTTTGGATCAAGTACAAGATCCTGTTTTATTATTACAGAGAAAAAGGAAATCATTTTTAAAAATTTGGATTATTTAATAATAATGGAATCTATGGGAGATGGCCTTTCCATAATTCGGAGCTTTCTGGATAATGGGTTTCCACATCCTATAACTGTATAAATATTTTCTGTCATTTAGTTGTGTAGTAGGTGTTCACTCACTTGAGTTTCTATATTCGAACATTTTTTATTTTATTCACAGGAAAGATGAGGAAGTCTTTCAAAACCATACAAAGAAAGGAACAATTAGAAATATGATAGCTGTGAAATCTGCATTGAATGAAAGAGACAAAACGTAATCTATTCCAAATTATTTATATTCTAAGTATCTTTTCTTAAACTATGGGATTTCCCCCATGGGTAACAAAATGAATAAACTTTGCCTAGGTGCAATAACCCATAGCAACCAATAAGGTATTTGCTTTAAAAAAGTGAAAAGTAAATGCAACCTGCTTATTGGTTGCTATGGGTTATTGCACCTGGGCAAAGTTAGAACCTTTTATTGCATTAGCCCATTAATCTTTTATTGCTATTGGATACTGACAATTCCCTTGTAATGTACAGTGCTACAATTGATATCATAACAAGCTAGAGTTATTTAGCTGCAGATGCTTGACCCTGCCAGGAGTGGGCAGGATTCTTACCGATAAGATACTCAATTATTTACAATAAACATACTGTTTCATCTAACATTCTAGTTGTACCTTAAAATGTATCATGTAGAGTAGTGCTGGAAATAATTATTTACTTCAGTCTTAAAAGTATTAGCACTTTTTAACTTAAAGGAAATCTATACCCCAAGCAATGCAGGTCTGTGTATATTGCATAAAACAGCCCATATGGAAATAAAACATTTTCATAATAATATACTTTTTTATTAGTATGTGCCATTGGGTAGTCCTAAATAGAAAATTGCCATTTTAAGAACAAAGGGACAGCCCCTGAGATCCTATGATTCATGGTGCACATAAACAAACCATACATGTTAGGTCACATGAGCCAATTCATGGACAAATTTCTATCTATACCAGACTTCTTCCTAGTTACAGTAACAATATTTCTGGTCAGGTGATCTCTGAGGAAGCACACAGACCATCACAAAATGGTGGTTCAAGGTAAGAGATGTAAAAGAGCAATATTTACTATTCCAGTTTGGTAAGATTTTTTAATAGGCCATATGAACTATCTGTTGGTTAAGTATTCTTTCTGGGGGTATAGTAATGCTTTATGGATGATATCATTCTAACATATAATTCCTTTCCATTGCTCACAGATTTCAAAAGCTAATATTTGGAATTGTATACATGCCTCTGAGCTATGCTTAATAGTAATGTAGATAGTACAATATATGGTGAATATAGTAGAATATAATTCACATGAGCCATGAACATCTTGTAAATGATATCCTGTATAAATGGTGCCTAGTGATGTCATCAGTATAAAAAAAATAATATACAACCTGTAGAATATGAGGATATTTAGGGGCCAATTTATTAAACCTCAAATTTTTCTGGTAGAGGTTTTTAAGAGGGAAAACTTTCATGGAAAGAAAAAACCTCAAGATGTATTATCCCCCAAAGCTTCAAAAAATCTGAATCTGAAAATACTCCATCTCAAACCTGTTGAGGTCATGTAGAAATTAATGGCAGATGCCCCTGAAGTTATTTCCTGACATTGTGATCTGCACTGGATAATCTGATCAAGTCAGGGTTTTCGTCCGAAAAGGCAATAAAGTCGAGTTTTCGCAGTGACAATTCGATAAAGTCTGATTTTGGAGTGTCAATTGTATGAAACAAATTCACACTTGATTTTGTTGCAGCGTTTTTTTTGCTCCGACCGTTACAAGAAAAATGATTGATAAATTAGTTCATGAAAGGGAGTTTGGTCGGATTTGTTTTAATAAAAAAATTTGATTAATCTTGCATAGTGATGCTCAAAGGTGCCCAAAAGCAGTTTAGATAACATTATCATCCTTTAGCAACAACTCTATTTTCATTGTATATTATAATTATCATTCTGCTGTCTTAATTTTAAATTTCTGCATTTTAAAGTGATACATTTCCCCCACGGTCGGGGGCCACCATACAAACATTTTGCCCAATTAAAAGGGATCTCTTACTTGCCTGCACACTGGATTAAAACCAGGATGGGTGGGGGGAATCACTCTTGTTTACAATACTTTATTTTTAACAGAACTTTTACAACTACTCCATGTGGGGCCAAAAAGATGCAAGCGATGACCTGCACTGAGCGTCTTCAAGCTTTCTTCATGGCACCAATTGTCATCTTCCACTTGAACATTTTATTTTATTTTGGATTCCTTCTACTCTTTGCCTATGTACTCATGATTGATTTCCAACCCTATCCTTCATGGAGGGAGCATGTTATCTATTTCTGGCTCTTCTCCCTTGTTTGCGAGGAGATAAGACAGGTAAATTGTACAGCTTATGAAAATGTAATTAATGTTACATTGTTACTCATAAACTTCTGCAATACTTTAAGTAATTAAGCAATTACTAGATACTAAATATAATCAATTTATAAAAAACATATAGATAAAAATATCAAGAAAGGTGTACAAAAGACAGCAAGGAAGATTGTATCATACAGTGGGCCTGTGCAGAGACACAGTGTAGTTGTTGGCCAGTGAGTTTTCCATTTCCACTTCACCAAGGGACCACAAAGAAGTTGGTATTGGCAAACGTATGTGTGTCAAACCTCATGAATATGCGTTGCTTGATTTTCATGAATAACTGTATGGGGTGGTTACTAGTACTAAATACAGAGTGGGGTCATATAAAAGCAGAGCTCTAAGTCAGGCCACGATAAATTCCGTGAATAACTGTTCTAAGTTTATAGATGGAGCTATTCTAAGGAGATTTTGAAATATTTTTTTTATTATCATATGTGTATTTTTGTAATTCCAATTCTGCCTATTTTCAGCTGCAGACTAATTGATGGCAACTAAACAAAAGATATTGACTGTAAGGGTCCAGTTTTCTTGTTAACTTGTATTGTGTATCTTTGTTTTCAGACCCTCTTCATGCATCTTCCATTCCGACTTTCAAACTGCTGAGTAGTTTATAGGGTAATTAAGCCCTAGTAACCAGATAACACTTGCAATTGCAAACTGGCAAGTTGTAGAGCCAATAAATGTAAATATTTCAATGAGCCTCTAAAAAGAAATTACTAATTGAAAACTGACAAGTTTGTGAGTTTACAGTAAACTAACTACTTTAACTGGCTGGCATAGGGGCACAGTGCTTAGCATTGCTGATTTCATCATTGGGGCTGTTGTTTGGTAGAAAATATTTACAGAAAATGAAAATTTTGTTAGTTCTCAGATTTCTTTATAAATAGAAGAAAAATACAGGCATAACTGGATTGTGATAAAATGAACACTGATTGTGTGGATGTAATTAGATTGTTAGCTCTCTAGGCCATGGACAGATACTTTAAATCCAGCATAGCATCTTTTGTTACTTAACATTGGAGATTACAGACCATTTAACAATAATGCACAGAACCAGGAAAAGATGCATGCAAAAATACTTACTTGAAAAAAAAAAACATTTTAATAGGTAATATATGACCCAGATGGATTTGGATTTCTGAGACAGGCTTCGATATATATAAATGACTTCTGGAATAAATTAGACCTCTGTGCAATTACTATCTTCGCCGCTGGCCTAATTTGCAGGTGGGTAGTTAAACTTAGATTTGATTTCACATATAAATCATGTGCCTTTTTTCACCCTTATCCCCTTTCTTTGCATATTTCAAAATGAATGTGAGTTTTTTCAAATCGTCATTGCTTTAAATATTTATAAATCTACATGACCATTTTTCAGTGTAATTTCTGTAATTTTGCTTTACTATAACACGCCCTATTTTAAAATATAAAGTCTGTATATATATATATATATATATATATATATATATATATATATATATATATATATATATATATATATAATATAAAATCAGAAACATTTTAAGACATTATACTCATTTTAGATTTAGCTTTAATTAAACTTACTTATTTTTCCATAGATTTAAGAGAGATAATATGATAGTAATTTTGATACCCCGAGCCAGTGATCCTGTTAGCAGAAAACTGCACCAGCCCTGGTTACTTGTGAGTAAACACCACAGAGCAATCATCTTCTTCTACTTCTTCTTTCTTCAGTGCCCCTTGGCCAAATCATATACAATAGAGTGAGAAAGTTGACTTTTTTTTCTTAAAGTTCAGTTTACCGTTTGACTGAGCACATGCACCTGTGTGAAGAAAGTTTGCTCCATATTGCTTGCTGTGAAGTACCCTGGGCATGTGCCATTTTTAGTGCACATGAGCACCAGCCCGGGGTATTGGGTAAGTGATTATAATCACTGGGAGGTGCCTAACATTTGGCACACCCTGGTGATTGAACTTTTCGTTCTCCTATAAGCATTTAGATGTCAACATTATCCACCCCTGAAAATACATTTTGGAGTAACCTATGTTCAGGGTCAGACTGGACCTTTGGGGGCCCCCGCGGTGCGTGTGTCACAAATGCGTATGCACATATGCATGCCGCCCTGCTGGCCAGCAATTTTTTTTTTTTTTTAATGGACCAACAAAATGGGACCCAGTCTGACCTTGCGTGGCAGCAACTGGGGGCCGAAAGGGAGTATAGGAAGCAGAAATACTAGCAGGTCTTGGCCGGCCGGACCCACAAGGACCAGGGCCCACCGGGTTTTTTCCCGGTGTCCCGCTGGCCCAGTCCGACGCTATGTTTTTTATTGTGTTTCCTTTATTTTCTATCCTTTTCTTGTTTAGGTCAGTGCCAGCTACGTTCTATCCTGGAAGAATCATCCTGTCATTAGACTTTGTTATTTTCTGCTTACGCCTCATGCATATTTTTACCATCAGCAAAACACTTGGGCCAAAAATTATAATTGTGAAGAGGATGGTAAGAATTATTTGTTATTATTATGATTATGTTTTAATCAATTAAACTCTTACTGTATTTTGTGGATTAACACATCATTTCTGTCAGGTTTTAACATTTGTGTTATAATTCAGTTTAGTGTAACAAAATACTTAACTGTATGCTTTATGTTCTGCTTTTTATTATCTGTAATATTAGAAGGAATAAAATTATCTTTTTGTATGAAGGAAAGCATAGCTAATAACTGTAAAGTGACAGATGTTGTCTAGTACCATTTTATATAACTGGGTCCTGCACTTTATGCCCCCCCTACGTTGGCATTAGCCTCTTGTACTGCCTCCACCTGGAACGTAGTGTCATTTTAGTTTGCAAAATAAAACTACAATTTCTCAGTCTATAACTATTGGCTGTCTGTGATACTTGTTTTCTAATTTGCTCAAATTACTTCATCTATTGGTTATGTTATTCATGTTTCTGTTTATTTTCATTATTTCCAGATGAAAGATGTCTTCTTTTTTCTGTTCCTTCTGGCTGTGTGGGTTGTATCTTTTGGAGTGGCTAAACAAGCAATTTTGATCCACAATGAGGTCAGAGTGGACTGGATATTTCGTGGAGTTGTGTACCATTCGTACATGACATTATTTGGGCAGATACCTTCCTATATAGATGGTATGACATTAATTTGCTGTCTATACTGAGAAATTTAGAAATATTTTTGTATTGGCCCAAAATGAAAATGAAAATATCTAAAGCTTGCCAAGCATGTAGCAATACTATTGCACAAAAGTATATTGGTATGTGTATGATGGCCTGGAAAACTAAAGAATTCCTAAAACCTTATTTGGTACTTTATTTGGTAAATTGTACTTATTTAAGGATTTGTGTGTCACATTTGGTGTAGTATATCTGTTGTACCATCTCTCATTTTTTGTGAGTTACAGAGTATGCAGACTACTAGTATGTTTGTTTGTATGTGTGCAGCCATACTTATGTATTTACAACATTACCATAAATAGGTTTTGGAGCTTTACTACTATATACATTTGTTCCTTACTACAAATATACATTTATATAAAACTTAACATAAACATAAATGCTTTAATCTTTTTTATTTTTCTCCAAGGTGTAAACTACAGTCCAGACCAGTGTACCATTAATGGAACTGACCCAAATAAGCAGAAATGTCCAGAAACGAATGATGACAATAACCAGACAGCCTTTCCTCAGTGGTTAACAGTGATATTGCTTTGTCTCTACTTGTTATTTACCAACATCCTACTTTTAAATCTCCTGATTGCCATGTTTAAGTAAGTGATGTCTAATTAGAAAAGATAATATGGGGTTTATATTTGATAAACAAGTATAATAGATTTTGAATTAAAAAATGTTAATAAGAAGCTTTTGAATACTATGGGGCAGATTCACTAACTTCGAGTGAAGGATTCAAATGAAAAAAATTCGAATTTCGAAGTATTTTTTGGGTACTTCGACCATCGAATTGGTTAAATTCGTTCGAATTCGAACGAAATCGAACGATTCGAAGTAAAAATCGTTCGACTATTCGACCATTCAATAGTCGAAGTACTTTCCCTTTAAAAAAAACTTCGACCCCCTACTTCGGCAGATAAAACCTACCGAAGTCAATGTTAGCCTATGGGGAAGGTCCTTCGATCTTCGATCGTTGGATTAAAAATCCTTCGATCAATCGATCGCATGATTTGCGCAAAATCGTTCGACTTCGATATTCGAAGTCGGACGATTTTAGGTCCCAGTCGAATATCGAGGGTTAATTAACCCTCGATATTCGACTCTTGATGAATCGGCCCCCAAATGTTGGAACAATACATACTTTCTTAAAGCACAGCCGAAAACACCAATAACAACAGTAGTTTTTAAAATAAATCATGGTTTCATAAATACAGTATGAGAATCTGATTTTCTGTTGCTTATATGCTCACTATAATTTTTTAATAGTGTTGCTGGAGTGGATTACCATTTGCTAAGGCTCAGCTAGACAATAGAATAATCACATATGTAAACCTAATCAGATGAGATCTGGTTAAAAAAAATACTTTTGTTGTCTAGCTACACATTTCAAGAAGTCCAGGAACACACTGATCAAATCTGGAAGTTCCAACGACATGATTTAATAGAGGAGTACCATGGGCGGCCTCCTGCACCACCACCTTTCATACTCTGCAGTCACATGTATCTATTTATTAAACAAGTCATTCTCCATGAACCAGCTGGAAGACAGAAGCAACTAAGTAAGATCTGAGTCTTTTGTTCCTTGTGTATGTAAAACTATATGTATATCTTTATAGAAGTATATTTTGCTTAGAATAGGGATTCTAAACATCACCCTTTTATTTAATAAAGTGCCTTGACCAATCACATCATGGCAAGTGTTTACAACCTCTATATATATATATATATATATATATATATATATATATATATATATATATATATATATATATATATATATATATATATATATATATATATATATATATATATATATATATATATAAAATATCTATTATCAGATAAGATATATACTGCAAATATACAGTATATATAGTATAATTGCTCACTACTGCCCACAGGACATCAACTTTTAATTTAATAAAGTGCCTTAACCAAGCACATCATGGCAAGTGTTTAATAGTAATATTCTGATTTCAAGCATTAAAGTAGGAAAAATAACAAAATAATGTCAATGTTCTGGTCATTAATTGGCAGACAATAATTATATAAATATTATGCCCTGGAAATAGTAGTGACAGTCACCCACAAAAGTTTGTTTCATATGATTGTATCGGCGACTGTTTGACCAGCTTTAGAGGAAGCCGCACAGGTTAGGACTTCATTTTAGCTCACAATCAAACAATGTAAACTATACATGAAGAAAACTGAGAACACCTACATAAAGGCCTGGCTTTTCTTATCCACCATGGATTGTACACATATTACATCTTCGAATTAATTATTTACCATCTCATATACAGTCTTCCTGCAAGAATTTCAGGAATCAGCTATTTTTATTCCAGTGCTTAATGTAGACCATAACAATACCCCTTCCACAAGGAATGAATGCTGAAGGATGTGATTTTGCACCACTTAGTGCTCCTTCACTGCTGCTGACAAGTTATTTATGGCTGATTATCTCATAGAGACAACATTGGTGACATTATTTACATTTATACCAGTTCAAAGAGATGTCAATAAAGCAAAGTTACCTCCGTTGGAGGGTGATTGCTATACAACAAGCAGACTTTCATTTTTAAATGTCTGAATAGGGATGTCGCGGACTGTTCGCCGGCGAACTTGTTCGCGCGAACATCGACTGTTCGCGCTCGCCGAATGTTCGCGAACGTCGCAAGACGTTCGCCATTTTGGGTTCGCCTTAGCTGGCGCTTTTTTTTTACCTCTCACCCCAGACCAGCAGATACATGGCAGCCAATCAGGAAGCTCTCCCTCCTGGACCACCCCCACACCCCCTGGACCACTCCCCTTCCATATATAAACTGAAGCCCTGCAGCGTTTTTTCATTCTGCCTGTGTGTGCTTGGAAGAGCTAGTGTAGGGAGAGAGCTGTTAGTGATTTGAGGGACAGTTGATAGTAAGTTTGCTGGCTAGTAATCTACTTGATACTGCTCTGTATTGGAGGGACAGAACTCTGCAGGGATTTGAGGGACATTTTAGGTTAGGTAGCTTTGCTGGCTAGTAATCTACCTTCTACTGCAGTGCTCTGTATGTAGCTGCCTGCTGTGGGCACTGATCTCATCTGCTGACTGCTGTAATAACCCAATAGTCCTTGTAAGGACTGCTTTTATTTTCTTTTTTGTTTTTTTACTTTGCTACTATAAGAGCCCAGTGCTATTAGTCTAGCTGTGTTGGGGAGTGGGACTGGTGTGCTGCTCCTCCTAGTAGTTCACCACTACCAGCACCAACCAGAGTCAAAATTGTTAAAAAAAGTATCTTATTTGCACCTGTTAGCTGTTCTGAGCTCTCTGCCAAAAGCTAATTAAGTTAGAAACTGTTTTTTTTCTGGCTGTTCAGTGCAGAGAAAAGAGGGACTTTCCAGTACAAAAGAGGGACAGGGGGTTGAGTGGTCAAAAGAGGGACAGTTGGGAGGTATGCAAGTGCCACCTAGCTGTGTGAGCTTTTTCACATTCTGTCTAAATAACAATAATAATTCCGTGTCCGTAAACATCACCTGAGTGATGTTTTTACAGCAGCAATAATATATTCCGTACCCACTACTGTATACGTTGCCCTTGCAGGCATTGTTTGCCCAGTCTTTAACCAAGTGCCACCTAGCTGTGTGAGCTTTTTCACATTCCGTGTCCAGAAACATCACCTGAGTGAGGTAGTGTGATTTCTGCCCTTTACAGCACAAAACGCAGCGCTGTGTCAACAATGTATTTTTCAGAAACATTTTTGCCCTTGATCCCCCTCTGGCATGCCACTGTCCAGGTCGTTGCACCCTTTAAACAACTTTAAAATCATTTTTCTGGCCAGAAATGTCTTTTTTAGCTTTTAAAATTCGCCTTCCCATTGAAGTCTATGGGGTTTGCGACGTTCGCGAACCGTTCGCATTTTTGACGCAAGTTCGCGAATATGTTCGCGAACTTTTTTTCCGACGTTCGCTACATCCCTATGTCTGAACAGTGATTTTTTTTTAAATAGCTTTGGCATGAGACTTGGCTTATGTAACTTCAACTCTAGACTAGCCCCAATAATGAAAAGAAAATATTGTTTAATGAAGATAATTGTGGATATATAAGTAACATTAGATGAGTTATGTCTAAATCAGTTATATTAGGGACTACTGTGCTTTTAAAAGACTCTCTACTCCACATATGTTTATCATAAGCATTTTTATATTATGTTTAGGGTCATTTACCAAGTCAAAGGCAGGGTGCAAATGCAAAGTACAAAAACTGGGCTCAGTGCACTTTGCAACCTGAAGGCCTCTGCACCCTGTTTTGGACCACAGAGGCCTCCTTTTCTCTCCAATAAATACAGTGCTGCCTGTGTATGGCATACCTTCATTCGTGAGGGATGAGATGAAGCAATAAGCCACCCCCAATACTCATCCCCTATCTGGCTCACAGGCCATGCTGCATTCAGGCCACAGTGCAAGATGCAGAGCACAGCCAGCCGCAAATGTCAAACTGCAATTGTCTTTGGAGTTTCTGTGTTTCTGGTTGCTGTGGCCATCTTGGTAATGTGCCATTGTGATAGCTTGTTTCTGGAAATTTCTTCATGTTGTGATGCAAGTGTATGTTTGAATTAGTGTCATTACATGAGGTTGATGTTATCATGCATTTTATTTCCTGTGCATGCACGTATTGTAATGTAGCCTAAAAGATTGCCACATGGCTTTCTGGTCAGCTGACCCAATAAAGTACAAGTTTACAAGATATGTGTTTTCAGAAAGCCATAAGGAACGTTAAAGGAGAACTATAACTATAAAATGAAAATTTAATATAAGCTTCAGCATACTGAAATACGTTTTCTAAATATAATCATTTCTGAAATAAGTTTATCTTCACTATCCCTCTGTCAGCATTTGTTTCTTTTCATTCTCTCTTCATGCAGGAGTTTGGTGTCAGATTTTCATTGACGGTTAGATCCAATGTATCTTATAGGGGGGGGCTCTTTTTGACTATCGCTTTATTAAAATCACCAGACATCATGTCTCTCTACATGCAGAATTTATGCAAAAGGCAGTTATTTTGTTAGATTTTGTTTATACTGGAATCAGTTATTTGAGTGAGCTCTAATTCATCTGCTAGGAAAGGAAGCCCCTCCCCCCATAAGATACATTGGATTTAATGGTCAATGAATATCTCATACCCAACTCCTGCAAGAAGACTGAAGAGAAACAGATTCTGAGAGAGGGAAAGTGAAGATGAACTTGATTATTTCAGAAACAATGCAGAATATTTAATTGATTGTAGTTCCTTATTTCAGTACGATGGAGCTTATATTAAATTTTCATTTTAGTGATAGTTCCCCTTTAAAAAGAACTACCTAGACGTAGATAAATAAGGACAATGACTGTGCCAGCAGACTCAGAGACTCAAGAATCAGGTTTGGTTCTTCAAGTACAGACAAATTTTCGCATGACTGCGGAGCCATATGTTGTCTCCCAAAAAGTTCTATGAGCATGTGCAGAACAACTAGCCGTGTATACACACTCATATTTAATGAATGTCTAAGTCAAACTGTGGTTCCTCACTGTTTTAAACACTCCACAATAGTTCTGGCCCCCCAAAAGGCAAAGGGAGAGTCTAAATGACTTCAGATCAATGGCTTTAACATCAGTTGAAATTAAGTGATTTACTGTAGGCTTCTTACACACAGGCATTTTTTACCTGCATTTCCTTGTGGTGGATCTTTCATGTATTCTGCCCATACCCCAGCGAGTACAAGCTATTTGAATAACTTGGGCTGTGTATATGTGGCCTGTGATTCTTTCTGTGTTCAATGGCAAAATGAATGAAAGATCCACCACAGGGGGACACAATTAAAAATTGCTTGCGTGTAAAGACCCTTTAAAAAGCTAATTCTAAAATTCATCAACTCTATACTCCTATCTGATTAGAGCCGTTTGGGTTATCTTACAGGAAATGAGTTATGTAATTTGGTAATACCAGTAACTAGAAATGTGGCATTTTCATCAGAATACTGTCTCTTCCTAATATACCTCCCTACACACTGGAGAATTATTGGGGGAAGCTGCCATTCAAAATAACAGTATATATTAGTATACATCTTAATATCTTTTGCATGTTGACCTTTTAAAATTTACTTCTAACATGACAGAAGAAAAGTTAGAAAAGAATGAAGAAACTGCACTTATTTCTTGGGAAACATATCTTAAGGAAAATTATCTACAGAACCACCAGCACCTTCAGAAGCAAAGCACAGACCAGAGGATTAAGGACACATCTGAAAAGTAATATCAACATCTATAAACATTTTTCAGCGCACATTTTTGGCAATCATATAGTATATTGTCACACCAGTGCTTACTTGTAGCAAACTTGGTGGCGTTTCATTTAGCCATTATCCCACTGATAACACAATTAACACATTAATAATCCCTTGTTACTTTTACCCTTATTTAGAGTTACTTCAGTGTTAGAGATGTTGGAACTGGAACAGGCAAAAAGAACTGGGTTGATGGAGAACAAGCTGCTTTTCTTGGAAGAACAGGTTAAGTGCCATGTAATGCATTGTGTGTACAGTATGTGTCATTTTTGTTAAAAAATTCTACAGGATTACTATAAAACTATTTTTTTTTCTGTATTTCAGTTTAGAAATAAATAAATAAATGGCATGAATAATAAATTGCTGGTCATATGATTGACATGACAAAAATGTATGAACTCTGCACAGTTATAAACACAGTACTCTGTAATATGTATTTGTGGTAAGAAAATAAACACAGGTGCAATGTGCTTGGAGAAAAAAAAAACACACGAAAAATGCCTCATTTGTGGCAGAGCAAAAAAGGGCACACATAAATGACAAATTCACACCCTGCTTACTCGCAGCACCCATGAAGTCAGTGCTGTATATATATATATTTATCAAGGGCAGAAAAGGGTGGTATGTGGACATTCCCAGAATGCCCCCAAGCTTGTCTCTCATTCAGAGATAAGATTTTTTACTGAGCTCCTACCTGTGGCTTGTGCACGTCATTGTGACCACAGTAGTGAACTTTTCACCAAATTCAGTGTAAAAACAGTGTTAAAAACCCTTGATACATATTCTCTGTTAAGAAATAAGGGATTATATGTTTTTTTCCCCAAAATGAAACATTTTCCCAAGAATTTTATTGTAATAGCAGGCCCTTGCAAAACAGAACATTCCACAACTTGATGTTAAATTATACACAATTTGTGTTTGAATTCGGTGTGTTTGCAAATAGCTTAATTTTGAGTGCAGAGGTGCCCAAAATGCCACAAATGTTGCGTGCAATGTACTAGTTGCATTACTATATGCAAGTTGCATGTGTAGGCGCAGCACTCAAATGAAGCCCTGTAATCATCAGCTCCTCAAGACAGCTTTTAATTGTAGGGCTCCTTTGCATGCACATGCCCTGTAGCTTGCAGCTTGCATCTTTTTTGGGAAAGTGCAGGTAACCATCATTTAAAAAAAATGCACAAACATAGACGGTATATTGATGTTGTGCATTAATCTTTGTGCTTTGCACTTGTGCATGTAATTGCAGATGAGCACAAGATGTTACTAGTTAATCACTATCATTTAGCTGAATGTTTTTATTGTATTTTAATATCCAATATATAATAGAAATCAAGACAGCCATGGAATGCTAAACATATTTTTAATACAGGTACTAAGGTCTGCTAAAGCTTTGAACTGGATTGTTAACACATTGCTGGAAAATGGATTTGGCGCGAAGGAGTCTGCCCCTGTCATTGGTATGGAACATATAATTATATATATATGGAACTTTATATTAATGGCTTTAGTCTTTGTTTTTTATGCTGTAGGATAAATTAAACCCCCCTAATTTTTAGGCAATAATGTATACTATATGGTGCTGGTTTTAATATTGGACAACAATTTTAATTATCTTAAAGGAAAACTGTACTCCCAAACCACTTAAGCAACAGTTTAAATCATCAAGTGGCATATTAAAGAATCTTACCAAACTGGTATATTTACGTAAATCTTGCCCTTTTACATCTCTTTCCTCCAGATGGGCAGGGCTAGTAGGGTTTTTGCAGAAATGTTCAATACAGTAATCAAAAACACAACTTTTTACATTCCTTCTGTATCTAATGAACTAGTACATTCTGTTTTTTACATAAAATGTTTTTTAAAACTGAATGAAGGGAGGTAGTTGCCGAAACTGCAAACGAAATTGCATTTTACTCATATCTCATCACCTGTATTTTCACACTGTTTTTTTAAAAATTTCAATTGCATTTGTGATGAGTAGGAACATTTAAGTGTTTTTCCACCCTTTTTACTAAGAAGCAATCTCTTTAGTCCCCATAAGAAATAAAGCTTTTACCTGATCTGGAGCAGAAAATGTTCATAAACATTTTTGTTTTTTGTATCCATAATAATTATTTTAAATTGAAAGAGATGTGGAAAAAAATAGTACACTGAAAAAAAATGTTTATGAACAGCAGAAATTGTACTGTTTGTAAAATATAGAAGGCTGGTAATGCTTTGTTTCTGAGGTGTGGAAGATTAATATTTAGGGAAAGAAATGCTAAAACTATTCTGTTGGTTACACGTTCAGTTTAGGATCAACATAATAAAGTAATCTGGTTGAGTTATTTTTTGTCAGTTATTGTGAAAAGGTGCTGTCTTGTGCAGAGCAACTTTGCATATCCTATAAACATTATATATCAAACTGTCTTGTGTTAACTAAGGCACTAATTTATTTTCAGTATCCAGTAAATTTGATGAAACTGATTTAAGGGATACCGAGGACTCTGTTAAAATAGAAAGCCATGTCAATGCACGGGATATTTGGTATCCTAATTCTAACATCACTCGATTTCCTGTTCCTGATGAAAAGGTTCCATGGGAGGTGAGAACATCTTGAATGACAATTAATATGTTTTATTGGTATCAACGCTGTGGGTATGATGTTTGAAAGTGGAGATAGAAACATTTGCTGCAAGGTTATTAATCCATATTAAGAGAAAAAAAGCAAAAGTTAATTGATTATCTGAGGCATTGCTACAAAATTCACATTATGGGGCACATTTACTAATGGTTGAATATCGAGGGTTAATTAACCCTCGATATTTGACCCTCGAAGTCGAAAGGATTTAGTGCAATTTGTTCAATCAAACTATTGAAGGAATAATCTTCGATCGAACGATTAAATCCTTCGACTCGAACGATTCGATGGATTTTAATCCATCGATCAAACTATTTTCCTTCAATCCTAAATTGGCTAGAAAGCCTATGGGGACCTTCCCCAAAGGCTAACATTGATGCTCGGTAGGTTTTAGGTGGCGAAGTAGGTGGTCGAAGTTTTTTATTCTAATCCTTCACTCGAGCTAAGTAAATGTGCCCCCAAATGTTGTAAAAAATGTAAATGTAGCAGTCACGTGAAAAAGTAAGTACATCTCAAATAAAATTTTTACTTTTTTGAAATATGTGAACACATTAATATTTGACCTTTATCTTTATTTAAACAGTATATAGAGATAAAGGAGAATATTTTCAATAATTTATTTCACAAAAAAATAATAGATATAAAATTTCCTTTTGTGTAAAAGTTAAGTGCACCCTTGGCTCTAACACCTGCACTTATTCGACAAAGCATCAAGTAGACATTTCTAATAACTGTCTACCAGTCTTTGACATTGGCTGGGAGATTTTTTTTTCCCCAGCTCTTATATTTTTCAGGTAGTAAAATGTTTGAAGGGTTTCTTGCACGCACAGCCCATTTCAAAGCCACCCATAGCATTTTGATGCTATTAGATCTGGGCTGTGAATTGCCCAATTCAATTCCATTCATTTTTTAGCAATTCCCTGGTGGGATAACTGAAGGGTTAGAACCTGTTGTTCCAAAAGTTGTGGTCTTTGCACAGGTGTTATGGACAAACTTTAGGCTTGCAAACGTTTCCTTCCTTCTGACCTACCTCCAATGTAGGTCTTATTTCTGCAGCCTCTTACAGTATGCACATGTACTTTGGCATCAGTAGTGGGAAGAGTTATCAGTAAGTCCCATGATTAAATTCTAGGGTTCTTAGATACTTCTTTTAGCATCATGTGTTCTGCTCTCAGACTGAACTTGCTGGAAAATCCTGGTCTGGGCTAGTTGGCAATTATTTGAAATCATCTACACTTGTTGATGATCTTTCAGAGAGTGGAACTAAATTAATAGAGGTCTCTGAAGCCTGTAAAAATAATATTATAAATGCCTATAAGTAGGAAGGGATGTCCAACAGTTGGGCATCTATAAGCTTATTTTTACAGGCCTCAGAGACCTCTATTAATTTAGTTTTCCTTAATGGTGCATGATATTTGCTTCATTATTATCATCTTTATCTGTCAATATTGTTGAAATGAAGATTACATGTATGTCATTTTAATATGTTGAAAAAGTTGAAAATTGCCATGGTATATACTTATACGAGAGGAATGGAGCCTTGATGGTGGTAAGAAGGCAGGACCTGAATAGGCTAAGGGCAAAGTTTGGCAATGGTGGAGAAAGGTAGATGGAAGCATTTCATAGTAGGATGTGAGGTAGAAGAAAGGATCAGCAATAAGATTTGGCAAGAACCCCCCTTCTACCTTGCATAGTGAGAAACAGCATCTCACCCACCTGCCCCTGGGTTAGGCTCATGGGATAAGAAAGTCAAACAGCATTCTTCTCTAGTCACAGTTGGTGAAGAAATGCTTGCTAGAGGTATGGGCTAGGAGTATGAGCTAGGTCCCAGTATTTTGGCACAGCTGTGCCAGTGGTGGGTGTTTAGCTCTGTTAATTTTACATCAGTAAGCAGTGAGTGAAACTTTCAATGTTATTGTTTAGCTTGCGCTTTATGATATATTAATGGTGTATGTTTGTTACTTTTATCTTTGTCTGATGATAAAAGCTGTGGTCATTTACATTCCAAACTTGGATGTTCTTACTGTCTCCAACAATAAGATATAAAGGGAAGGTGGTAGGGGTTGGTTTACAGGAATTAATGGTTGGAAGCTGACCTTCTTGATGCTGCACAGTCATGTATACTCAAATTCCACTTTTGTGCATTGTACCCAGTGTTTATAATTGAATACCTGTTTTGCATTATGTAGTATTACAATAGAATAAATGCAGTATCCTTATTACATACCAACATTTCACTTTTGTATTTTATTATTTTCTTTCTTTTAGGTGAACTATAAGATTTATGATCCTCCTTTTTACACTGCTCTAAGAAAAGATAAAAAGTATTATGACCCTATCAATGAGTAAGTCACACGTTTTTGAAAATAATTGCATAATTACAGTGACTAAAAACAATATATAGATATGTTTATATAAATTCTGCTTTTTCTAGTTCCTTGGAGACCCTTTCAAAAATCAATTACAATACTATGGATGGAAACATTAACCGTCAAAGCTTTTGCGCACCTTATGAGGTTATAGATGGACTGCCTCTGTAAGTGTTTGAATAATGGGGCTAATATACAGTATGGTGTAAGCCTGTTTGGGGGAATTTAGTAAAAGTTATTCATAGGAACATTTGTGCAATGTGGACAAAGTTTCCTCCATGCAAACAATTTTTTATAGTAAACTGATTTCTGCCACTGGAGGCGTGGGTTGACACTATTTGGTCCAGAAAATGTTCCTATTTAGTGATAGCTATTTTGCCTTCACTGGGAAGGAGCTCCCGATGCGGACACATAATGAGTCTACTGGTTCACTGATTATGTGCATGTGTGTGATGCAACTGTAATATATAAATACGTTCTGCACACACTCAATGTTTTACAGTCGGGGAGCTTACCCCATTTATTACATCACCAAAAGTATTAAGCCTGGTCAACGGTTAACTAGCACCACCGGTACAGTGTAATTGAAACATAGGGGTGCGGTAGACCAATAATAAGCAAGCTAGGACATCCCTCATATTCACATGCTTCAAATCCAAATGGCTGTCTGCACCCAGAGCTCCCCCAATGCAGGAGGCATAGTAACAACAATAAATAATATTGTTTGTTGTTCATTATATATTAGCCCTTACCTCCAGTAATTCAAACAATTTTTCTATGACTGGTGTCCTTTAATATAAACATATTCTATGAACTATGAGACTTTAAAGGTGTTTATTAATTTTACAAACAATATAAAGTAGGTATAAGTGAGACACAATAGGTAAAAGTATGTGCCAGTATAAGATATAACTTCATGTGGGAGAAATAGCTGCATGGCTGTTAATAATGAAATGAAACATATATTTGAACAATGTTTAAAAGGATCAGCAAATGGTGATGTCAGAAGGCTAGTGTGTTCATAGTGGGAACTAAAGACCTTTATGTGGGAGCTGGTAGGACTTAGCAGGTTAGTATGTAGGCATGGTGGAAGGGCGACTTTTGGGGTAACATTAAGAGGCACATTTCGAATTCATGTGAGTTTTTTTTTAACTCCCGTAAACTCCCATGAACTCGAAATTTGACCAATCGAAATTTATCATTAAAATTAAATCTTTATAGTCGGTTGAATAGGACACAAAAACTCAAATCTAATTCTATTTGAGTTGTTTAAAAACTCAATTCAAGTTTTTTTCTCTAAAAAAAACCCCCTCAAATGTAGGAAAGCTGCACACATCACCAAATTGATGCCTGGACCTCTCCCATTGGCTTATAAAAATTTGAATACGAAATTTGAATTTGAAATTCAACCGTTGATAAATCTGACTACTAAACATCTTCAAGGTAGCGGAATTTGTGATAATGTGTGGTAATTAATTCCATTGTTATGGAGCTGCCCTGGTTAAGTTTGGAGAGAAAGCTAAGATGGTGTTGAAGGGAATCTTATACTCTATGTTTAGTAAGGAGCAGCTCAAACAAAAAATAAAATAAAAACATTGTGAAGTTGTTGCTGTTTCCCTAATGCGCAGTGTTTTTAAAACTTCTTACTGAAAAAAACTGCTAGTTTGCAAAAAAGAACTAAAATCCACCTTCAAACTGATTTTAAAGTGTTGCTCGGCACAATACAAATATAAACTATAGACTGATATTGCAGTATATCATTGTTTCAATAATATATTGCACAATTAAGATTCCTACTGTATGGTGAACGTCTTTACTTTGTACAAAACTTTGTACTTTGTACAAAAACTGTGTGGGCAAACGCATTCTAAAACTGAATGTCCTTAATGGAGAACTCATTGCTTAGTTCTAAACTTTTCTCTGAGAACAACATTAGCACAAGAATTATGTGTAATTGCTTTGCTGAGATTAAAGTGAAAGAACTTTTTTTGGCCTTCACAAAGCAGTTCACCTCAAGCCACCTGCAAGCTAGGACTGATCAACCAACATCATTGTCCATCCTCATTACTAATCTTGCAACTGAATGGAAGTATATCTGAATGGAGTTTTCTTTCAGCACAAGCAATTATTAAGGAAACCTTGCATGTGTTTATTAATCATGCTGGGTTTCATGGTGAAAAAAATTGTCAGTCTTTATCATTTTACTTGAATGGGCTTTTGAAAGGAATTGAAAATTAGGCAGCATTTAGGTACCATTTAGGAATCTTGCAAATCTCTCAAAAACATTCTGACAATTTGGTTGGTGTAAGTGTTTTTGGCAGATTAGCAGATTTGTTGTTTTTTTTGTGTGCATACAAAACTGTAACTCAAGGCAGTGTCATTCTGTGGCTACTAAAGCAAATAAAGTAATGTCATGCATAAAAAAGGGAATTAACTTAAGGGATGAAAACATAATTTTGCCTCTTTATATGTAAGGCCTCAATCAGGGTATGCAGTCCTCTTTTGGGCCCCAGTTCTTAAGAAGGCTATTAATGAGCTGCAAAGAGTGCATTCAGAGAGACATTCAGTTAAACTGGTAAAAACAATGCAACAATTAAATTATGATGACAGACTTGGGGTGATTTCTCAGGAGAAAAGATGAGGAAAATGTTGAAGAATAGCAGACTTTTTTCACATGAAAAAGAACACAGCTCCAGAGGCCATCCCTTTAGGCTTGAGGAACTGAACTTTCATTTTAAGCAATACTAATTTATTTCTCAGTGAGGTTTTCAAATGATTTGCCAGGTGATGTTGTGATGAAAGATTGTATTAATGTATTTAAGAGTGGCTCCTTGAATAAGCTTAATATCCAAGGCTATTGTTATCCTAAGATCCGCAGTTGGCAGTTGGCAGCTGTGTGCGGAGGGTCATTTGTAGGGGTTAAACTTAATGGCCTTTTCTCTTTTTACAACCCAAATAACCTGTGTAACAGGGGCACAAATTATAAACATTACATGTACATTGTCACTGGTTATTCTATTAGTATTAAATAAATTAGGGGTATAAAATAAAAGCAGTTTACAAAAAATATTTGCAATGTGCATATTTATGCTTGTATGAGAATTGAATATAGATTTTGCAATGCAGAATCAGTTTAGCCACCACTTCCACCAGTGGAAGAAATTTTATTGATTCCTCCAGTGCTCAGTGTATGTAATTAAACTTCTTACAAAAAAAGCTATTCTTGCTCAATGCAAATAACTTTCTAAAGAATGTAACACTGCAAAATGCTATTTTTTAATTTTTATCTGTGCCTATTTGTCAGTTTAAAACTTTTGTACTTTATCGTGGACTTCAGAAATATAATTACTACTCTGAGGGCATCTAATTTAATGAATTCCTTCATTCATATTTATATAATGTGTCTATTAGGGAATGTGCATCTATGGGCAGCAAAGTGGTGCAGTGGTCAGCATTGCAGCCTTGTATAGCTAGGGTCCTTAAAGGGCACCTATCACAGCCAAAATCAAACACATATTAACAATTTGACCAGTACAACCTAAACATGTTTAACCAAACAGGTTCTAAAAAATCCCTTACTTTGTCAAATGGGTTCTTTCATTGAGGGAGGCCATACAGTGACTATAACATAGACTATAACATGCAAATATCAGGAGCATGCTCAGATTGCAGCATTGCCTTGAGTATTCTACCCAGAATGCCTGGTTTTAGTAAACCCCTCCACTAGAAGTATCACGAGATTTCCCTATTTGTCCCCTGCTGGTGAAGTTATTATGCAAATGAAGGGCACACACTAACTTCTAGACAGGTGGCAGCACTACTGAACAGCAGCTAACACAGAAGTTTGGCTGATTTGAAAATAGCTTAGAAGCTTTCAATCCAAGATGCCTGCCTCAGCTAGAACTGCAGTGGAGATAGGGGAGATCTTGCAGAAGGTATAGTGAGCTGATCATTTACATTATACAAACAATTCCAACTGTTTTAAAAATTAGATTTCTTGTACTTTCACATAGTTTCTTTACTTAGTAAATGATTTTGGTTATGATTGGTGCCCTTTAATTAGAATCCAGCAAGGATACTATCGGAAACAACTTTCAATTTCTTTTAACTGGGGATGGTGATAATTTTCACTTTAAATTGCAATTTTAGACATTGTAATTAAATGCTTAGAGGTTTCTGTAAACATTATCATGTTTTCATACACTGATTTCTTTTTTTTGGGCTCTGACAGGAATCCAGTTGGGCGGACTGGTTTGAAAGGAAGGGGAAGTTTATGTTGGTTTGGTCCAAACCATGCATTGCATCTTATAATAACCAAGTAAGGACAGTTTTGCCATTTCAAATCCATTTTATATATTATATTACTCAAAAAATGCACTGTATACAGTCATTGTAAATAATGTATCATAATGTATCATAATTTACTATTACATAACTAATGTATCATAATTTACTGTTAAGTTAATTGTGTATTACAGCATTTGAAATAACTTGGGGATAATGTTTAAATAATACAAATATTGTTTGCATTATGCACTCTTATGTAATTTTAATTTTAAATGTAATACATTTACAGGTGGAGAAGAAATAAAGATGGATTAATATGTAGAAAGAGGTCAAGGAAAATGCTGGAAACCTTAGTTATAAAGAGCAAGCCATCAGAACACTGGGCCCTACCTGGGGTAAGCTTTTTTTTTTAATACATATTGTTAACTGTCATAGTATGAGTTGTTGTATTATAGTAGATGAGGATGAAAAAAAAGAAGACTATCAAGTTTAACAGCACTGAAAAGTAAATCTGCTAATTGATCTAAAGAATGGTGAAACAAACTCTCATTTAAAGTCTCCACAATTTGTCTCAGAGGGGGAAAATATTCTTATGTATACAGTATGTATATAAACATCCCCTTGTATATTTGTACAAAGTCATTATATAATCTTCAGCACCTTTTCTCTGGAATAAACAATCCCAGCTAAGCCAACTTTTCCTCATAGCCAAGTCTTTCTATACCCATTATCAACATCACCCTTCTTTGGACATTCTTTATTTCATTCATTTACACACTGAAGAACATGGGGTAGATTTATCAAAGAGTGAAGTTAGAGATCTACACAGTCCTCTAAAGTGAAATACCGCCTCTCTCCATTCATTTCTATGGGAATTTTAAAGGCATATTTATCAAAGGTGATAGTGAAAGTTCACCATTTGATAAATACGCCTTAAAAAATACCATAGAAATGAACGTAGATAGGCGGTATTTCACTCTGCGGACTATGGAGATCTCTAACTTCACTCTTTGATAAATCTACCCCCAAATCTGCACTCTGTATTCTAGATGGACCTTTACTTGTGCTATGTAAAGAATTACACAAGGTTATAAACCTTTTAATACAGGACAAAACCTTGCTGACCTTCCTGCTGCTGAACATGTACATGTACCCCCAGGCCCTTCTCAATCACAAATGTGACTAACTTTATGGCATTAAGGGGCAGATTAAGTTTTTTTTAGTGAAATTCGACTAGGGAATAGTCGAAATTCGATTCGGTTTTTAAAAAAATTCAAATTTGATTTTTGAAATTTGTCATGTGCTGGCGCTTTAAGAATTCAAATTCGACTATTCACCACTTTAAACCTGCCAAATTGCTGTTTTATCCTATGGGGGACATCCTGGGATCAATTTGGAGTTGTTTGGTGGACTTCTGACATTCGAGTTTTTTTCGGAGAAAATAGCTCAAATCGAGTTTAAAAACTCAAATTGAATTAAATTCAAATTTGAGTTTGCAGGACTATCCAATTCACCTGTAAAAGTAATTTTTTTAAAAAAAATTCGATTCGTTTTTACAAACTCCCATGAACTCTAAATTCGACCCTTGATAAATCTGCCCCTAAGTGTAAAAGTGGCATGCATATTTGTGTATCCCAAAAACATAATCAACATTGAATCTCATGTGCTACTTAAATGCCAATTGTTTGTCTAGATTCTCTGCAAGAATGCTACATCTTGAATGCAATTAATTGGCCTGCATAGTTCTGTGTCATCAGTAAACACATCGGTACAATGTGCTCCCCCACAAATCATTGCACATCTACTGGAACACCACTGTTTAAGTTCCAACTTACTTCATCATACAAAGCTATTTCTGACATTATCTATCTATAAAGCCATGCTGATACTTATAATGACATTCTCCAGAACATACTCTTAGATATAATTCCATGACAATCATTCAAGCAGTTTGCCCACAACAAATGGATGATTTGAACCCTGCTTATTGCACTGCCTTGTTCAATTGGCGAAGCCAAGATTGTATACCTTAAACAAAAGGTGATTGTTATAATCAGAAGATTATTTATACTGAATTGACTTTCTAATCAGAATAAATTCACAATGAGGTGAATTTTCTACAGTGCAGTTTACCAAACTACTCATGAAACAACCAAATGCACAATCTTGTTTATATTCTTTTAACAGGGGTCAATGGAGCCTGGAGAAGCATTACCTT
Source organism: Xenopus laevis (assembly GCF_017654675.1). Lineage (NCBI taxonomy): Eukaryota > Metazoa > Chordata > Amphibia > Anura > Pipidae > Xenopus > Xenopus laevis. The sequence continues at coordinate 93,114,031 of NC_054387.1, read as the reverse complement.
ATAAATTAAGGAGTATCTTACAATGTGACTTTTGGTTAACTTTTCAAAACATGCTGGAAAATGGTGTTGAAGTAAGTTACAAGACATCATTTTATTTTATATACTGTATTAGCTCCATGACAATTCAATGCCAAATACTGTTGAGGGTCCAACCATAAATTTTGCTTTACTGTATCTAGGGGCACATTTACATAGGGTTGAATATCGAGGGTTAATTAACCCTCGATATTCGAATGTCGAAGTTAAATCCTTCGACTTCGAATATTGAGCGAAAAATCGTTCGAGGATTTTAATCCATCGATCGAACGATTTTTCTACGACCAGAAATTTGTTAGAAAGCCTATTGATGTTCGGTAGGTTTTAGTTGGCAAAGTTTTTTTTAAAGAGACAGTACTTCGACTATCGAATGGTCGAACGATTTTTAGTTTGAATCGTTCGATTCGAAGTCGTAGTCAAAGGCCGAAGTACCCAATTTGATGGTCGAAGTAGCCAAAAAAGCACAACGTTTTTTGCATTCGAATCCTTCACTCGAGCTAAGTAAATGTGCCCCCTAGTGATCTCTCATTGTAGTAAGGTGTTAAATTGTGTTAGCCATTGAAACAAATGCAGAAACTGTGAGGTTAGGTGATACATTTTATTGGCTGAGTAAGTAAAAACGACAAGCTTTTGAGATGCTAGTATTACATCAATTCATATGGAAGAAGAGATGTAATACTATCATCTCGAAAGCTTGCAGTTTTTACTTACTCAGCCAATGAAATGTTTCACCTAACCTCACATCTAGTAATCAGCCCTGAGGGAATTATAGTTGAGCAAGTACTTTTTTTTTTTTTACAATTGGGGATCAGTGGCTACAATATTCTCATTTAATGATTGTTCTAAAGAAACAAGCATACAGTGCATCAACAAGGAATACTTTGATTCTAACTATTTATTTACTGTTTTACTATTTTAAGGTATACAAAGGATATGTTGATGATCCTAGGAATACAGATAATGCTTGGATAGAAACAACTGCCATCAGCTTGCACTTTGATAACCTAGATGACCCTCACCTACATGAATTAAAGAAAGTAAGAGCGTACAGTACATTGTATGTGCTACATACTGTGACACAATGCTGGTGCCCCATTCAGCTGTTTGAATGAAGTGTAAACAGGTGAACAATGTGGGCACTTTGAGGCTGAGGTATGAACAGTACAGGGCTTTAGGAGTTTGAACAGTAAAGGTGTTACAAGTGTGAATCATGCAGGATGTTACAGTCTTAATTTGAGGTTTAAACAGGGACCAGTTAATCTCGGTACTGATACCTTTCAAAGCTTACACAAGGTAAGCAGTCACAACAGGCAGAATTTAATAATTCAAAAGAAAATTTAAAAGTCCCAAACCAACCTCTCCAACCTCCAAAAAATTCAAACTGTTCCAAAAGTGCTATTGATCGTACCTCAAGAAAGGAAAATAGAGAGAAAAAAACCCCAAGAAAAATATATTGTGTAGCGTTCTTTGTAAATTCACAACTCAGTGTAATTGTATTCAAAAATTATCAGTGTAGTATTCCCCACCTAACCTTTAAGTACAGGTGAATTTTTTTCAAACATACTCATACACCATCGGTATAGTGCATCGTGTTTTTAAGACAGAAAAGGCTTTGATAATACTCACACACACAGAATACGTTTCACTCATCAGAAATGTAATTGCTCACATATTTCTTCCATTGGACAACAAAGAGTGACATGCTGAAAACTTTTTCTGATTCTTTAATCCTAAAAAGTATTGCACTTACTATATTTCTACTTAAAAGAAACTTTAAAATAAAAAATGGCTCTCTTGTGGCATAGGCTGAGATATCCATGGTGTCCCATGCATGCACTTTTTATTGTCCAAAGTCTTTAAATTTAATAACTTTATCAATACATTCACAATATTCACAATTCAAATATCCTCCTCTCCAATGTGCCTTAACCCTCTCTATGCCATACAATATTAAGCCTGTTGGACACTCATTGTGTTGTTCCAAAAAATGTTTTGGTACAAGGTGATTTGTATAGCCCTTACTGGTGTTATTTATATGCTATTTATATGCTCCCCTATATTTTTCTTTTTGTTTTGCCCACATACTGGAGGCCACAGGGGCACTCCAATAAGTATATGACATCAGTTGTATCACATTTCATTAAATCCTAAATAGCAAATGTTACTCCAGTTATCTTACTATTAAACGTTTTGGTATATCTACAGGAAAAAGAACCTTTAAAGCAATCATTCGAGATTTTTGGTTCTTTATTTTCTTATGGGCACATACCAAATTTTGTTTCAAATTAGGGGTATTTTGGAAGATAGTCTTCAGTTTTCTGGAAGCAGGGGTCCCAAAGTTTTGTCTAGACTCAAATCTTCCCAATGTTTCTCAATCATATTCCTAATTTCCTCTGCTCTGTGGTTATACATTTTTTGGAGTGACATTTTGATTTATAAGTATCTATTAAAAGATTAGGATTAAAGAATCGTAAAACGTTTTCCACACGTCACTCTTTGTTGTCCAAAGGACAAGCATTTTCTGTCTTAAAAACAAAGTGCACTATATCTGATGGTGTATGAGTATGTTTGAAAATAATTCACCTGTACTTAAATGTAAGGTGGGGAATACAACACTGATAATGTGTGAATGCAATTACACTGAGGTGTGACTTTAGAAAGAATGCTACACTACATTTTTTTCTTGTTTTTTTTCTCCATTTTCCTTCTTTGAGGTTCAATCAGTAGCACTTTTGGAAAAGGCAGAATTTCATGTGAGGGCCGCACAAGGGAGGGTGGCCCATGGGCGACCAGGTGGACAGCATTGATCTGAAATGTTTGGAACCTGGGTTTTTGCAGATGAGGGATCTTTCCACAATATAAACATTAAATTAGCCCTAGATGATTGTTTTGCCACCAATATGGTTTCATGCAGACACTGACAAGACACTGATTTGTTATTAAAGCAAAAAAAAAAAAAAAAAGAATTAGAATTATTTGCTTATAATGGGCCCTATGGAAGCCAGTCACTAATATATTTATGAAAAACATGAATCAAAAAAAATGTATTTGAGTGGAACATGTGAATGTAAGTTTTCTCCAGTCATGGAAAAATAAACAATTTGTTATTTAGATTGAAAACAGTGATATTCCTTCACTAAATGTGACAGAATAAATTATATTACATAGGAGGCTAGTAATGAGAAGCTATAACTAGTAGCAGGAGCAATGTAAAAGCCCCACAATGTTTGAAAACTCCCATTATACACATGGTAGCAATTCATATTGTATGACAAACTACATAAACATCACAGGTGGTATTAACCTTTGGCTGGTCAGTCCATAAATGTTTGCATTCCAATAACTATGGTTATTTTAAACATTAAGCTCTATTTTTTTATATTTCTGATTATTATTTAACCCCTAACCTTGCTGTCCTCTTCTGATTCTTTCTAGAATTTACAGATGCATGATCAGGAGATTTTTGTTCGATGGCAAGTGGCTGACCAGAAGATATCACTTTATGCAAGCCACAAATATATCCTTCAGAAAGCAGTGGGTTATTACCATGCTTACTATTAATATCTTTGTCCGATGATACTGTAAAACATGTTTTAGTTTTAATAAGGATAAAGAAAATACATATGTTTTTTAAAACAATTATTTCAAAATGTACAAATATTAAATATGTACAAAATATTATTTTACTTTACTTTTTATCCAATCAGGAAGACAAGGTTTGGATTGTCACTTATAGACACGTATAAATTCTTATATCTGACAGTGTTAGTAAATTAGCCCCATGATTAACACTACCAAGACTCTAATAAATTCAAACATACTCACAACTCGAACGAGAAGTTATTTAAGAAAAAATGTGAACATCTAATATTTGATCGAATAGACGCCACCCGAAAATTTGAATCTGATTTGAATAAGTTTTCCCCCAAAAAAACTTGAATGTCAGGAAGGCAATTAACATATTCAAATGGTTCAACTGACCTCTGCCATTGACTAGTAAATAAACCTAGACAGGTTTTTGGTGGCAAATATTCGAATTCGAAATGTATCCATGGTCAAGCTGTGATACATCTCACATTCAAATTTAAATTCGAATTGAGGCTTTAAAATTCAAATGTGTGAATTATGCCACCGCCATTTTTTTTTGGAAAATTCTAATTAGAATTTACTATTTGTCTCTTAAAGGAATTGTTCAACATAAAAATAAAAACTGGGTAAAAAGATAGGCAGTGTAAAATAAAAAATGTTTTGAATATAGTTAGTTAGCAAAAATGTAAATGTATAATGGCTGGAATGACTGGAAGTCTAACATAATAGCCAGAACACTACTTCATGCTTTTGTTTTATTTTTACACTGAACTGTTCCTTTAATTACTCTGCCCCTAAGTATATAAAAACCCATTTTCTACCATTCAGTATATGCATAGACACTGGCTAAACTGTCAAAAATAAATACATATTTTTTCTACCCAGACATAATTACTTCCCTGATAGTCTTCCTCTGACTCACAGGTGGCATTTCCCTACCCCCTAATTAGAAAAGGAGAATCATTACCCTCCCCACACACACCTTATTCCATGCTGAAGCGATGGATTCTCAAATTTTAAAGTCTCTCTGCTTTCCAAATTATGTATGAAAATTAAGGGAGGGAGGTGATTTCATTGCTTTTGAGTTTTATTCTATTTTTTTAGTCACTTCATTTTTGGGGGTTTCTTAAATAAGTGCACATTTGATAATATCAAGTGTTTTATGCAATATCTATTACTATTATTATACTATATACTATATATTATTTAATACTATTATAATACTCTTTAATTTACATGAAATCCGTATACTGTATGTTGCCTTTTTTTTAAAATATGTTTGAATTAAAAAGGAAGACCAACTAATAAAAATATTTTTATCAATCATCTATAATCTTTATGTGTTCCTTGCAAAAATACTTCATTTGTTAAGAACCTTATATAATGTTTATTGCTAACAAAAATCTATTAATCTTTAACATTGTAAACACAAATACACTCATTGGATACCTCATGACTTAGAAAAAATCCATTACTGGAAATAAAATCTTTGACCACTCATGCGACCAGTCTGCTCCCATTACCATAGACTGTAGTAAAATCAGACACATGACATTTTTTGCCACCTAGCACTCTTAAATTTTTACTAAAAACTATTTTTTTTTTAAAACTACTCATTTGAATACAATTCTAATAAATATCTATAATGGATATATAAAATATCATATGAATCTATCTAACTTTATAAGAGACTCTCTAACATCTTTATTTCTGATCGTATATATAAAGGGATTCAACAATGGTGTTAGAAACGCATATAATACAGTAATTATTTTGTCATTGTCAGGTGCGGAACTTGATTTTGGTTTCATATATGCAGCCATAGCTGAGCCATAAAATATTGTAACCACCATAATGTGAGAGCTGCAGGTAGAGAAGGCCTTTTGTTTTCCAGCACCAGAAGGAAGATTTAGGATTGTTAGGATAATTCGTATATAAGAAATAACAATAAAAGTTACTGGTGTCAATAAAAGCACAATGACACCTAAATATATCACAAATTTAACAACTGATATATTTTCACATCCCAATGAAAGAATTTCTGGCACTTCACACATAAAATGGTTTATTTTGTTTTGTCCACAGAGATTGACATTCAATGTAAGACCAATATGAGAAACTGATAGCAAAAAACCACAGATATAAATACTTATAGCTATCTTAATACATAAAGACTGTTTGATAATAGTTGTATAATGTAAGGGGTAGCATATAGCTATATAGCGATCATAAGCCATGACTGCAAGTAGAATGCATTCACTTATCCCAAATGAAAGGGAAAAATACATCTGGGCTGCACATTCTCCATATGAAATGGATTTATGCAATGAAAGTAAATCCTTCAACATGCGAGGAAGACTTGATGTAGAATACAAAATGTCTAGTAAAGATAGATTAAAAAGAAAAAAATACATTGGTGTATGGAGACATTGGTCTGTTATAGTTAAAAAAATTATGAGAGTGTTTCCAAGCAAGATTAAAATATAAACAGTTGTGAAAACCACAAAAAGCAAGATTTGGGTTAGTGGATCATTTGAAAGGCCAAGAAGGATGAATTCTGTTACTGTGTCATTGTTCATTTCCAAGCTGTCTATTAAAAAAACAAGATGTATAAGTTTGTCACTAGGGTGCTATTGTAAGAATATCATATATGCTAAACAAGTCTTTCTAAAGATTACATATATATACATTTACTAACTACCTTGGGAATTGTGACCATAAAATTATCTCACGTAATGTTTGTTGCAAATACAAATATACATTGGGTCAACACCTACTTTAAATTTCAGGAACTGTCTGTCCCTCTGGCTTGTAACTTAAAAGTTTTTGCCTTGATTTATATTAATTTCCTTTATATAAGGAACAACCCTTAAATAAATCATAAATTTTACAGTTTTAAAAAATGGGGATTTTTTTTTTTAGAGATTTTTGAAAAGAAATAAAATTCAATTGTCAAGAAGGAAAAATTGCACAAAACATTTTTAAGTTTGCAGACAGAGGAAATTGAGATATATTGGTTACAAAACAGCACAAACAAATGTGCTTAATGAGTTATTTTTTTAAAGAATACAATAGAGTAATTGTTACAAAAATGATTCTGTAATGAAACAATACAACTCATTAATGGATCAACACATTAATGTGAGCTTGGGCCTGGGGCCTAAAGAAACGCATGGTTGAGAACTTAAAGAACATAATTCAGTTGTAGCCTCACCATTTTTTTTATTTTCAACAGAACACCAGAAATTAAATGAAATTTTTACATATATCATTTCATAATCTTTGCATACTATTTATAATTTTGTCATAAAAGTATTTGTCTGATGCTTTTACATTACCTTTCTGCTCCCCTATGTTCCTCTATGAGGGGTCTATCATATTTGTGCAGCAATAGCCCATTAGCATTTGGGAACCTCAAGCAACAATTACTTACAAAAGCTGATCTATCAATGACAAAATATCAGCATGACCTATACACAACTTTTAATGCTTTAAATTAATATTTTGATGAGTTGTTTTTTTCAGTGTCAGTATCACTTTAAGGGATCACATTCAAGAATATGTTATGAAGAATGGTACTAAGTAAGTTAAGTAGTTATTAACATGACTTTATAAAAGACACATGTTAAATAAATGTAATTGCTTTTTATGATGAAGTAAGTAGGAAACTGGACAGTAGATTGCATTATACTGTACGTGTTCTACTTGGATCTTTGATTCAATGCTGCATAAAGCTTTTTCTTTATAAAGTATATGTTGATGTCGGTAATTGTGTTTGACCATGAACAAAGCAGAATGCACTCACAGATTTCATGACAGGCAAAGTAAAGTAACTGCAAATTTTTATTTAAGGCAAGGAGTGACCAAACACAGCCTTACTCTTTTTGTTCACTCAGGCACTTAATCATAGGTTATGGTGTTTGTACCTGGATAGAAAATGGCCTAAAAGATTATATATAGTGGGTGATTTGAACGTTCTCACAGGGCTCTTACTGGGGGGCCACACATTCTGTATTGGGTCCAATTTATTGAGTATTTTAATTAATGACTCAAATAGTAAATTTATTTACTAAGTTATGCAAGAAGTAGAGATCGGCCTGGGTACTTGTGAATAATAAAATCAGCTGTAGTAAACAATGCCAATCGGCACCAGGGATGGCCATAGGAGAACAAGGTGTTTTGTCCTTTTTACAAAGCACTGGTAAGGCCACATCTACAATTTACAGTGCAGTTTTGGTATCCCATACTTAAAAGGGATAATAATGGAATTTTAGAAGAAATGTCTGATAATGATATGGAACATCTCAGATATGAGGAAAAGCTTAGCCAAGTTTACAGTGGAGAAAGGGGAGATTTAATAACTATGTATATATATACAAGGGAGCAATAATATACATACATACATACATACATACATACATACATACATAAATACATACATTTTCTGATGCCTTATTTACCAATGGATCCTGCCAGCAGACAAAAGAGCATCCAAATAGATTAGAAGAATGGAGGTCTAATTTTAACGATTTCTTACAGAGAGAGCTAAAAAGTTATAGAATTCTCACCTCAAAGCAGTTTTTCTCACAAATACATTTGTGCAAATAATAGCCTTCAGGTAGAAGGATGGTCTTGAGCTGATAGCAAATTCTTAAAAATTCAGAGAGGCCTTTTCAAAGGCTGCTACCAGAGCATTGTTTCAGCCAGTGTAAACTTCAATGCTTTTAAAGTAAGGTGCTAGGCAAAGTATGGGTTTCTTGGTGTATAATTTGAAACTGAGAAAACTCAACTGAGATAAGGCCAAGAGCATCTTCTTAAGGTGCTAATAAGAACTTCTTAATCCACTTGTTTCAGTAATAGCCTCATAAAATAGCTTCCCCCCACCCTCACTATTTACTCCTCAGTCCTTTCACTTTAATGAGTTACATTACTGAACAGGTTTAGTTATGAAAAATAATCTACATCAAAATACAAACCTTCATTAATATCACCACTTTTAACTTTTCAATAGATTCAATATAAATAAATAGATTTCAGAAAAAGTGATTAACTTTTATGCAGTTTTATATGAACAAACAAGAGTCATAATATAAAACAGGAGAGGGCTATAACTGTATGAGCTAAAGTGGATATAAAACCCAAGAGAATAGAACATAATTTAAATTGCAAATATATTACCTATTTTATGGTGTTATTTTTCAATATATTGGTAAAATAATAAAAACATGTAATTTTAAATTTCAGCCAAGGTAATCAGTATTACATCCCTCTCTGAATGATTAACTACAGATATTTTAGGAGTGAGCTTTCAAATGTGTAGCATTGGATTGGAAAGAGACCTTCATACACAACCTGCATATACAATTGGGGTTAAATTTATTGACGATGCTATGGTATAAACATTTGTATTTCTTTTGTTTACAGTGCAGAATTTGACAAACACTTTGCAATGAACTCACAAAAGTATAAGCTTTTGATTATAGTTTCAGTTGAAAACATTTATTTTTTCAGACTGTCAGGAAAGTTTTGAACAATATCAAGATTCCCTAGTATGATCTATAATAAATCTGCCCCTTATTAATTATGTTGTGCAATAGGAAAGCTTCTGTAGGTTTTCAAAGTGCATTAAATATGTCACTGTTTGCCAGTGGCACAATAAAACCAATAAACCCAACCTTTGTCTGTAAAACAGTCAAATGCCTTACCTTCATTTTGAAATGCTGAAAGGGACACGTCTTATAAATCACAGTGTCAATTAGCAGAGTACAATATCAAATCTCAAAAGTGCAATTATGTCATTAAAGATAATATTTTGAACTTCTCTGGGATTTCTTACAAGTCAGCAACAAAGGACTCCCTAAAAAGCAAACAAACAAGTTCTGTCTCAGAGAAAAATATTTGTCTTATTGAAGAATCTAGTTCTACCAAAACAGCGCAAATTATAGCTTATACATATTCATCATATTTGAACACAAAACACAGTAATGGAAACCCAAAAATTGGGAGCATCCCTATGGTGCAAAACCATGAATTAATCATAGGGCCCATGAACAACTCTACTACCTATTCTGAGCTGCGCCAAATGAACCCACCAGAACAGCCCTTCTCCTCCATACCTGAACTGAAAAGGCACAGCTGCACAGCAGGTTTGACAACCACAATTTCTGACAGCTTGACTTGGCATTTTAGTCTCCAATCAGGAGCATGAACACTTGGGACATATTTATCAAGGGTCGAATTTCGAAAAAACTTCGAAATTCGAATTCAAAATGATCAACTGAAGTTAAGTCGAAGTTTTTTTTGGTTGAATAGGTCCGTTTCGATCGAATAGGTCTGTATTCCACCGAATTCAAATCATATGAATCGAAGGAATAGCACAATCAATCAAATTCGATTCAACGTTTTTCCCAAAAATAAACCTTTGATTTTTCATAGTCCACCAAATGACTCCAAATAGGTTCTAGGAGGTTCCCCATAGGCTAAAACAGCAAATCGGCAGGTTTTAGATGGCAAATGGTCGAAGCTGAATTTTTAAAGAGACAGTACATAATACATTTCGATTTGAATTTTAGAATTTTTTTTCAAATTATAATCAAATTTGGACTATTCCCTAGTTAAAGTACACAAAAAATATCTCAAAATTCTAATTTTTTTCATTCGAAAATTCACCACGACATTTGATAAATCTGCCCTTTAAAGCAAATATCAAATATATAGCTAAAGTTATTCCTAAAATGGGAGATTTAGGGCATAAAAATGTATATAGTTATTTTAGTTACAGAAATATATTCATTGAAACTACATGTACTTTTAATTCATCTACTGATATCATTTATGCCCTATGTCCCCCTTTATGGGGCAAATTCACTAAGCGCCGAAGCGCCTAACGCTAGCGTCAATTCGCTAGCGTTGGTCATTTTTGTTACTTCGCAAATTCACTAACGAACGCTGGCGTAAATTCGCTAGTGTTACTTCCCACCCTTAGGCCTGGCGAATTTTCGCAACGGACGTAACTACGCAAATTCACTAACACGCGCATTGTACTGAACGCTACCTTTTACGCTAGACTTCCTTCGCCAACTCAGACCAGATGAAGCGCAATAGAGTAGATAGGGATTGCTTCAAAAAAAGTTCAAACGCTGGCGTTTTTTCTATATTATGGGTGATAGGCTGAAAAAGATCGAAAAAATTTTTGTGGCTCCCCTCCTTCCCCCCTACATTTCCTGACTCATGGCAACTTAACTATACAGTGGGCACATGTGTAGGGCAAAAAAAAAATTTTATTTGATGTTTTGAAGGTTTCCCAGGCATTTGTAGTGATTGTACGTATTCCTCCATTGAAATTTGAATTTGGTGCCGTATGCAAATTAACCATCGCTAGTGTAACTTTGCTTCGCTTAGCGAATCAATGCTAGTGCAACTTCGCAACCTTACGCTACTCCTGAGCGCAACTTCGGATTTTAGTGAATTTGCGGAGCGCTGGCGAAACTACGCCTGGCGAAGTTACGCCTGGCGCAACTACGAATCTTAGTGTCTCTATTTAGTTCCAACCCCACAGTAAAGTATTTAAAAAAATTTTAAAAAAAATTTGGATTATTTGGATAAAATTTGGAGCTTTATGGATGACACATTTCCGGATAACAAATCCAATACCTGTACTCACAAAGGGTTGTGGTTTTTAAGTAAGACTGGAAGACGTAGTTTTTTTTCTAAATTATAGTTATAATTGTGTCTAATATCTTCAAGAGGACGTGAGCAAATTGAAAAATTCAGAAGTATTTATGGCAATCTGATCTTTTTTCCAATGCCTGATAAATAAATAATCTTTATTCAAGTTTAGCCTTGTCTTACCAGCTATCATCACAGGTTAGCTACAAAAACTAAGAGGCGTTCAGGATAGCAGTCCAAGCAGCACTGCATGACATAATAAGGGTAGTGTCTGGTCAAATAAGGCCTAAAAGGGAAAATGCTCTAGGTTGGGGTTAGCAGACATCTCTAATGCCTTCTCTTTTTCCCTACGTTTTCATTAAATGGAGGAAATTAGGTTTCAGAGCCAGCATCATTTTTATTTTAGCTAGAAGTTGGAAGTTATGTTTAAGTTTTGAGTGCCATCCTGATTTCCAGAGTCTCTTAACTCTTAGAATGGATTGTTCAGTTTGGTTATGGTGTGAGCAGTGCATATGGAATGGTTTTCTTTGTATACAATGAGTAGTGGAAAAGCAATGCATGTCTGTATATTCAGTGAGCAGTGCATTTCCAATGCTGGTTGGTGCAGACAAAAGCTGTAGGTAATCATATAATTACTCTGGAGGTCAGTGTTCAGGTGCAGGTAATGAGTAGGTTGGTTCCCCTCTCACTCCCTTCCTTAGCAGTTCAGAGTGAAGCTCAGAAGCCTCAGGTAGAAGTTTTTGTGTTCCAGTTCTGTCCTGTTCGTTACTGTTCAGGGTTGTTAGTTTTTTTTTTTTTTTATAACTTGTATTTATTGTAAATGATAAAGAAAAATCACATGAAATACTTATTTTCGTAAAGCAGAAAGTACAGTGATTATGATTTCGAATATAAAGCATGTCAATAACATTTTAATAACATTTTAAACATTCAGCTCAGTTATGGTGTCTAGCATTGGGGGGAGGACCTATAAGGATTAGTTCAGATAGGAGGTCAGTAGTCTGTTAGTTTGATGACTTCTGGGAGGCGCAGTATCGGGACGTAAAGGTTCTTGTTGTTGTGTTGTTATATATTGGGACGATTCCATGATCAAAGGGTGATCCTTAAGAACTTCGATATCATACCATGACGTATGTCTAAAGGTGTAGATTGTGAGGCATTTGATTTGTTGTGGGAGATGTGCTATATAGGTAGACCAGGTATCAAAGAATTTTGGTGTGTTGTGTTCTTTCCTGGTTACGGTTTCCAGCCAGACCATATGGAAGATATGGTGTAGTTTTTGTTTCACCAATTTCAGTGGTGGGGGGTCAGTGTGTAGCCACTGTTGCAGTATCGTTTTCCTGGCAGCTGCTGCCAGTCTTCCCATGAGGTGTTTGTCAGTTTTTGTGATTTGTGTGAATGAAGTAAGGTTGCTAAACAGAGCCCATTCTATGTGTGTTTGGAGGGGTTTCCCAATCATCTGTGCACCATACGAAATTACCTCCTTCCAAAAGGATTGCATTAGGGGACAAGACCACATGGTATGTATTAGATTTGCTTCAGGAGTATGGCATTTTAAACATACATCTGAGGAGAGGTTACCCATCCTAAATCTTCTGAGCGGAGTGAGATAAGAGTTATAGAGAATTTGCAATGACATTTCCTGATACCTGCTTGCCGGAAGTAATGTCATAATTTTAGTATGTTGTTTCAGGATGTCTGATTCTGTGGTATTAGGTATCTCCGTAATCCATTTGAAATTAGGTTTGTCTTCGTTGTCTATGTCTAGAAGTGGTCTGATGGCTTGGTAAATGTGTGAAGTTGTGGGTTTCTTATTCTTGTTTTTCCATAGTTGGTTTAATAAGTTATTTTTGTCAGTATTAGTTAGGAGTTTGATTGTGGTGGTAGCGAAGTGAATAATCTGCAGACTGAGGTATAAGTGGGTGTGTGTAAATGGAAATTTTTCTACCAGTTTACGCAAAGAGAGCACTGAGTAGTTATTGTCTAATATATCGTGTATGTTCTGTAAGCCATTTACACTCCAGTTGTATAGAATGGGATTCCGCATACCTGGTGGGAAGTTTTTATTGTCTATCCATGATAGGTAAGGGGAGGTGTATCGTGAGAGATTCCGTGTTTTCCTGACAGAATGTCATGCGTTATACATGTCTAAGAATAATGGATTATTTCTAATATGTGTTGGAATGTTCTGTATAGGTGTATGTAGTAAAGAGTTTAAAGAGTGGTTGTCAGTTCGATATTGGTCTAAAGAGAGTGTAGTGTATAAGTCTCTATTAAGGATCCAATCTCCTGCATATCGAAGAAGGGCTGCTTCGTTGTAGGCCTTAAAGTTGGGGAAATTGAGCCCGCCTAGAGTTTTAGGTTGTTGTAGTTTAAAGAGGCTAATTCGTGAGCGTTTTTTATTCCATATGAAAGTTCTCAATAGGGGGTTGTTAGTTTTAAACTAAAATTGATTTATTTGACTCTATTTTTCTATCCAGAGTCCAGCTAGCATAGAAACTAGGAACAAGCTTTTTTAACATGTGTTAACATAACTCAGGATACTGACTAGCTGGAAATTGGAAGCCAGAGAGACTGTGCTCTTGACTCTTTAGCAGAGTGCTCTCAGGCTGGGGTAACAACCTTGCATAATGCAACAACCAGACCGAATGTGTATGCTAGAACATCTCAATGGTTTTGGGGCTGGCCAAGGTAATAACCAAATATGAATGTACATGTTATCAGTGGCGCTTTTAGCAGAGTGCTCTCAGGCTGGAGTAACAGTCTTGCATAATGCAACAACCAGACTGAATGTGTATGCTAGAACATCTCAATGGTTCTGGGAATAACTAAGGTAATAACCAAATATGAATGTACATGTTATACTGTACATTTCTTCAGTTTTGAACACTGCTTAAGATAACATCCAAACTGAATGTATATGATACTCAAAATTAATTTGAAAATGTAGATAGATAGTAAAATTGATAATAAATATTAGTAAATTACCAATGCCCTAGAAAAGTGATTAGTGACAATAGTTAATAAGGATGGTCACAAACAGTTTTGCATTAAAATATGCATTTACATCAATGATTTTCACAAATCCATCCTAGAACTGCACTTTGAGTTCTATTTTGTTGGGATTAAATGCAGTCTGTTGCATCAGGGAAACAAATGCATAAAAATGGCAGCCATCATTATCTGCACTGTCCCTTCCACATAAAACAGATTTTGTGACCACCCAAACCAAGAAGGTGAACAAGTGTGAAACACTTAAGGCCAGACTGGTGCTATTAATTCTACAATAAATACTTTTATTTCCATACAAACTGCATTTGAAGTACTCTCTTGCCCACCACATTTTGTATACACAGTTGAGTCCGTCTCCTATGCTGTAGGCTTAGGGCAGTTCCCCCGAGACCTCCATAATACAGTTTTCTCAATATTCCAGAATACCTATTAAATAAAGAAATATTTTACCTAACACTAAGTACCATCTCTACAAATATTTTACCACTTTTCTGCTATAATCTAACTAATTAGTGAAAGCCATAATAAGAGAAAAGATTAGATTCCTCCCAAATAGTTCAATTAGCCTGTGTCTTGTTGCATTTCATTTTAAGAGATTTGTTATTGTTTTTTTTACTTTCTTTAACCCTACATAGAATCTATGTTCTGAGGCAAAGTAACTTGAAAAGCCACAGAACGTAGATTCTATGTTCTGCAGTATTAAAAGGCTTGGGAATGGAGGAGTGGCTTTTAAAGCTGCTTGCTCCATTCAATTTCATTCCCCAACCCTTAGGCAATGAGCCTTGGCTGGGAACAAGTGGCCCCTGAGGCGCGATTTTCCAGGGGCCAAAAAGGCTACAGCAGTTCTATATTTGCTGCTGCCTGCACTTCCTGCCACTGTAGCTCTGCCCTTTTACCAGATCAGCAAGAAGATGTGCCATCATGCCTGCCAGCCCTCCTGGATGATTGGTGAGCCGGCCACCCCAGGTTAGTGCCCCCACACACACAAACACACACTTATTTTACCAATACACACTTAAATTCACACTTACACACATACACATACAATTTTTGGGGGTCGTGGGGGGTCACACACATTCACATCACTCAAACATGCTTGCACACACACACATCCCGCAATTTGCCAATTGTACACACATGCACCTTCTGTTTTTTTGCCTGAAAAAAATTGTTTTATTGCCATTGCGAAAAGCGTATTCACTAATTGCACTGTGCAATACCTTTTGTATGTTATTTTGGTGATTATATTGCAAAATTGGTGATTTTGGTTAATTTTTAGCCATTTTATTGCATGTTTTGCCATTTTATTACATTTTCAGCTTTGTGTAGGTGTTGTTAGCTTATTTCTGTCTGTAAACCCTATTTGGCCATGCTAAAATATTCTGATTCTGACTGCTGATTACAGAAGACGAGGAAAAAAAAGCATTGATTTTTGTGGTTTTGTTGGATTTTAGTGATTTTATTGTATGTTCTTTGATCATTTTGCCCATGGAAATTTTATCTGCTATATATCCATTTGGGGATCTCTGTGCATGATATAATTTGATTTACATATGCATTTCAGGCATCAAACTGTTCAGTAGATCCATGGCATTCATATTTAGGATACCTTTTGCTGGTATGCTACGAAATGTGGGGTATATAATGGGGTAAAATGCAAGCTTTGTGATGATTTTAAGAAATTTCATAAAAAGCATTATGTTTGGCATAGCTTTGCAGTTTTGTAGTTTGTAGTAGAAAGACATATTTACCCATTTTAGATTTGTCAGAATGTGTAATTTTGGAAAATATATGATTTTATAAGGTCTCCAAAGTGTTAGGGGATGTAATGGCACATAGTACACATACCGTGTGTTTATATTGCAGTAGCCAGAGTGTCATACATGAGAATGTATTTGTACTATTTGGTTTGGGGGTCTCTGTATGCCACCTAGTTTGTTAAATCTATGCATATTGGGGATCAAACAATTTAGTAGACCCCTGGCATTCATATTTAGGATGCCTTTTGCTGGTACAATGGGGTATATAATGGTGTAAAATGCTAGCTTTGTGGCAATTCTCAGACATTTTGTAAAAATGTTGTGTAGCATAGCTTTGCAGTTTGGTAGTATGCAGAAAAAAATACATATTTACCCATTTTAGATTTGTCAGAATGTGTACTTTCATATAATTTATGGTTTTCTAGGGTCTTCATACTGTTAGGGGGGGGTCTCATGGCACATAATACACACACTGGGTGCTCATACTATAGTAGCCAGTGTCATACATGAGAATTCATATGCACTATTTGGATTTGGGGGTCTCTGTATGTCACATAAAGCTCAAAAAAGAGACGGCACTTCTGAAAATTGGGATTTATTCGAGTTCCTGCAAAAAACCTTAGGTTTTTTGCAGGAACTCGAATAAATCCCAATTTTCAGAAGTGCCGTCTCTTTTTTGAGCTTTTCGTGGAATCTACAGTGGGGACACTGCTGGACTGTGCACCTGAATTGCGAGGGGGGAACGGTGAGCTGTGCGGTCCTTATCTCTTTCTTTACGTATTGTATGTCACATAGTTCTATGCATATTGTGCATAAAACTGTTTAGCAGAACCCTGGTGTTCATATTTAGGATGTCTTTTGTTGGTATGTTATGAAACATGGGGTATATAATGGAGTAAAATGCAAGCTTTGTGGCAATTTTCAGAAATTTCATAAAAAGCATTAGGTTTAGCATAGTTTGCAGTAGAAAGACATATTTACCGTTTTAGATTCATTGGAATGTGAACTTTCAGAAAATTTATGGTTTTCTAGATTCTCCAAACAGTTAGAGGGTCTCATGGCACATAATACACATACCGGGTGCTTATATTTTAGTAGCCAGAGTGTCATACGTGAGAATTCATATGCAGTATTTGGATTTGGGGCTCTCTGTATGGCACATAGTTTTGTAAATCTATGCATATTGTGCATCAAACTGTTTAGTAGACCCCAGAGTTCATATTTAGGATGCTTTTTGCTGGTATGATTCATGGATGACACAATGCTGGAAAGTTGAAGCTTTGAGGCAATATTCAGATATTTCACCAAACCCAAGAATTTTAGGAAAGCTTTGCGACTCAGTAGTTGCTGAAAGGTATGGGTACCCATTTTAGATTCAGAAGAATGTGAACTTTCCAAAAATATACGGTTTTAGGGGGTAAACATATATATATATATATATATGTGTGTTTTTACCCCACAAAAAATGCAGTAAATGTGTTGATTTTACAGTAGCTGAAGTAAAGCCCTGGACAATTTGAATATGCTAACTTCAGATTGGGGTCTCTAAATGCCAGATGCTTTGGTAAACCTATGTACAATGGGCATCAAACTGTTGAGTCGACCCCTGGCAATCATATTCAGGGGGCTTTTTCTTGGTACCTAATACAGCGTGCGATATGCGGAGCAGCAAAATAAAACCTTTGAAGTGATTTTTCAGAATTTTAATACATTTTTATAAAAACTGCTACGTTCAGACAAGCTTTGATAATGTGATGGTAGTTAGGAGTAGAGAGACATAGTTACCCATTTTGGAATCAGCCGAATGTGAACTTTTCAAAAATATATGGTTTTCTGGGGTAAACCTATTGTTTCAGGACTTTTTGGCCTTGGAATCTAAAGTATGCCGTTTTCTGCCTTAGTGCTTTCAAAATTCAGTAATATACTGCTGGGAGTTTTTGCTATACAGAAGTCCTAAATCTCACTAAACTATACATATCTGCTATTGGCATGTTTAAAACACATGAGGCTTTCCAAAGCAGTTGGATTTTCATGTGTAAAAATTATTATAAATTCATATATTATGAAAAATAGGAATTTTTCATATTTTTTTCGTATTTAGCGCTATAAATCTTTTTGCAGAGGTGAAAATAAATGACAACTCAGATTCTCCTGAAAAAACAATGTATAGTTTTCCTAGGTAAACAAAATGTTTCAAAAATATCTGGCATTTCGTGAAACTAAAATGTGAAATTCTGCTGGCACTTAAAAGTTTAACCAGGGGCCAGTTAATCTCAGTACTGATACCTTTCAAAGTTTACACAGGGTAAGCAGACACAGTAGGCAGACTTTCGTGTGGGGGGCCACACAAGGGAGGGAGGCCCACAAGATGCCAGTTTGAAAACACTGATCTGGAATGTTTGGAAACTGGGGTTTTGCAGATGAGGGATCTTTCCACAATATAAACATTAAATAAACCCTAGATGATTGTTTGACCACAAATATAGATCATGCAGCTTAGTTACCATCAAGTACAGGGCACTAATTTGTTATTAAAGCAAACAAGGAAATTATTTTTAAAAATTAGAATTATTTGCTTATAATTGGCCCTATGGAAGATGGCCTTTCTGAATGTTGGCCCTTTTTGTATAATAAGTTTCCAGACAAGGGATTCCATACCTGTATGAACTTCTTTAATTTTTTTATTTACAGTCACTAATATATTTATCAAAAAACATGAATCAAAAGAACTTGCATTTAGTTATGGAAAAAATTTAATTTGAGTGGAACATTGGAATTTAAAAATTATTTTCTCCAGTCATGGAAAAAGACATAATTTTTTATTTAGATTGAAAACAGTGATATTCCTTCACTAAATGTGACAGAATCAATGATACTACATAAGAGTCTAGTAATGAGAACCTAGAGCCTAGAACTAGTATGTAAAAGCCACAAGATTTTTGCAAACTTCCATTATACACATGGTAACAATTAATATAGTAGACAGACCACATAAACATCACAGATGATATTAACTTTGCCCACTTTGCCCAAACATTTAAAGAAGGTCATAATCTATGTTTATTGTACCTCCCAACAAACCAGTCACATGATGAAATACAATTAAACAAATAAAATAGTCCCATAAACACAGGTTAAGGGCTGGTCAGTCCATAAACCATTTGCACTCCAATAACTATGGTTATTTTAAACATTAAGCTCATATATTTATGATTATTGATTAACCACTAACCTTGTTGTCCTCTTCTGCTTCTTTCTAGAATTTACAGATACATGATCAGGAGATTTTTGTTCGATGGCAAGTGGTTGACAAGAAGATATCACTTTATGCAAGCCACAAATATATCCTTCAGAAAGCAGTGGGTTATTACCATGCTTACTATTAATATCTTTGTTCGATGATACTGTAAAACATGTTTTAATTTTAATAAGGATAAAGAAAATCCATATTTTTACTTTTTTTCCAAGGAGCAAGACAATCGGATTGTCACTTATAGACACGTATAATTCTAATAATTACCAGTGTTAGTAAATTTGCCCCATGACTAACACTATCAAGAGGAGCTCATTATACAGATAATATTCTGTTCTCTTAAAACATACATGCACAGATTCTTCTATGTTTATGCTTTACTGGTTTTTTTTTTACATGCTATGTATCTAATGGCATTTTAGTGGTGTTGTCATATACAGTCTTCATACATCTTTAGTTTATTTGAAAGCAAATAAAATAATATAAAATATGCTGTTCTAATATCTCATTGATTTCCCTTTTACTTTCATAAAATCAAGTCAAAACCTCATTGTCGATTCTACCAATTATACTTAAAAAACAACACAAACAACAAAACTGGCAGTACACGTTAATGACAAACTTAAAATAATGCTATCACACACAGATCTAGGTGAACATTTATCAAGGGTCGAATATCGAGGGTTAATTGACCCTCGAAGTTAAATCCTTCAAATATTGAATTCGAAGGATTTAGCGCAAATACTTCGATCTATTGATCGAAGTAAAAATTGTTCCAACGATAAAATCCTTCGAATCGAAGGATTCGAGCGATTTTAAGCGATCGTTCAAAGGATTTTTTTTCGATTAAAAAAAAGCTTAGAAAAGTGCTGGGGAAGGTCCCCATAGGCTAACATTGTACCTCTGTAGGTTTAAACTACCGAAGTATGTAGTCAAAGTTTTTTTTAAAGAGACAGTATTTTGACTATCGAATGGTCGAATAGTTGAACAATTTTTAAGTTGAAGGTCGTAGTAACCTATTCGATGGTCGAAGTACCCAAGAAAATACTTTGAAATTCAAAGTCTTTTATATTCGAATACTTCACTCGAGCTTAGCAAATGTACCCCCTACTTTATTCATTTTACTCTTTACAAACAGATCTAACATACTAAGGGGCAGATTTATCAAAGGTCAAATTTACATTTTTGTTTAGCCTAATAAATTTGAACATACTCACAACTCTAATGAGGTTATTTAAGAAAAATTGTGAACATCTAGGGGCAGATTTATTTAGGGTCGAATATCGAGGGTTAATTAAATCGAAGTCAAAGGATTTACTCCAATTCGAATGATCGAAGGAAAAATCGTTTGATTCGAAAGATTTTAATCCATCGATCGAACGATTTTTGTTCGACCAAAAAAACATTAGAAAGCCTATGGGGACCTTCCCCATAGGCTAACATGGCACCTCGGTAGGTTTTAGGTGGCGAACTAGGGGGTCGAAGTTTTTTTAAAGAGACAGTACTTCGATTATCGAACATTCTAAATACACTTATTGGATACCTCATGACTTAGAAAATATCCATTACTGGAAATAAAATCTTTGACCACCAGCCTGCTTCCATTACCATAGACCAGGGATCCCCAACCCTTTTTCACCCGTGAGCAACATTCATATGTAAAAAGAGTTGGGGAGCAACACAAGCATGAAAATGTTCCTGGGTGGTGCCAAATAAGGCATGTGATTGGCTATTGATAGTCCCTATGTGGACTGGCAGCCTACAAGAGGTTCTGTTTTGCAGTACATATGGTTTTTATGCAACCAAAACTTGCATCCAAGCCTGGAATTGAAAAATAAACACCTGTTTTGAGGCCACTGAGAGCAACATCCAAGGGGCTGGGGAGCAACATGTTGCTCCCTAGCTACTGGTTGGGGATCACTGCCATAGACTATAGTAAAAACAGGACATATGGAATTTTTTGCATGAATCTATCTAACTTTTTAAGAGACTCTTTAACATCTTTATTTCTGATCGTATATATAAAGGGATTTAACAATGGTGTTAGAAACACGTAAAATAATGCAATTATTTTGTCATTGTCAGGTACAGAACTAGATTTTGGTTTCATATATGCAGCCATAGCTGAGCCATAAAATATTGTAGCCACCATAATGTGAGAGCTGCAGGTAGAGAAGGCCTTTTGTTTTCCAGCACCAGAAGCAAGATTTAGGATTGTTAGGATAATTCGTATATAAGAAATAACAATAAAAGTTACTGGTGTTAATAATACCACAATGGCACCTAGATGTATCACAAATTTAACAACTGATACATTTTCACATCCCAATGAAATAATTTCTGGCAATTCACATATAAAATGGTTTATTTTGTTATGTCCACAGAGATTTACATTCAATGTAAGTGCAACATAAAAAATTGATAGCAAAAAACCACAGATATATATACTTATAGCTATCTTAATACATAAAGACTGTTTGATAATAGTTGTATAATGTAAGGGGTAGCATATAGCTATATAGCGATCATAAGCCATGACTGCAAGTAGAATGGATTCACTTATCCCAAATGAAAGGGCAAAATACATCTGGGCTGCACATTCTCCATATGAAATGGATTTATGCAATGAAAGTAAATCCTTCAACATGCGAGGAATAAGTGATGTAGAATACAAAATGTCCAGAAAGGAGAGATTAAAAAGAAAAAAATACATTGGTGTATGGAGACATTGGTCTGTTATAGTTAAAAAAATTATTAGAGTGTTTCCAAGCAAGATTAAAATATAAACAGTTGTAAAAACCACAAAAAGCATGATTTGGGTTACTGGATCATTTGAAAGGCCAAGAAGGATAAATTCTGTTACTGTGTCATTGTTCATTTTCAAGCTGTCTGTTAAAAAAACGAGATGGATAAGTTTTGTCACTAGGGTGCTATTGTAAGAATATCATATATGCTAAACAAGTCTTTCTAAAGATTACACATATATACATTTACTAAACACCTTGGGAATTGTGACCATAAAATCATCTCACGTAATATTTGTTGCAAATACAAATATACATTGGGTCAACACCTGCTTTAAATTTCAGGAACTGTCTGTCCCTCTGGCTTGTAACTTAAAAGTTTTTGCCTTGATTTATATTAATTTTCTTTATATAAGGAACAAACCTTTAATAAATCTCAAATTTTACAGTTTTAAAAAATCGGGATTTTTTTTTAGAGATTTTTGGAAAAAAAAAGTCAGTTGTTAGTAAATAGGCCTCTAAGTGTTCCAAAACAATGGTCAAGAAGGAAAGATTGCAAAAAACATTTTTAAGTTTGCAGACAGAGGTTGGCTCCAGTAGAAATTGAGATATTTTGGTTACAAAACAGCACAAACAAATGTGCTTAATAAGTTATTTTTTTTATAAAAATACAATAGAGTAATTGTTACAAAAATGATTCTGTAATGAAACAATACAACTCATTAATGGCTCAACACATTAATGTGAGCTTGGGCCTGGGGCCTAAAGAAACACATGGTTCCGAACTTATAGAACATAATTCAGTTGTAGCCTCACCATTTTTTTTATTATCAACAGAACACCAGAAATTAAATCACATTTTTACATATATCATTTCATAAACTTTGCATGCTATTTATAATTTTGTCATAAAATAATTTGTCTGATGCTTTTACATTACCTTTCTGCTCCCCCATGTTCCTCTATGAGGGGACTGTCATATTTGTGCAGCAATAGCCCATTAGCATTGGGAACCACAAGCAACAATTACTTACAAAAGCTGCCCTATCAGTGACAAAATATCAACATGACCTATACACAACTTTTAATGCAGATTAATATTTTGATGAGTAGTTTTTTTCAGTGTCAGTATCACTTTAAAGGATCACATTCAAGAGTATGTTGTGAAGAATAGAACTAAAAGAAGTTATTAACATGACTTTATAAAAGACACATGTTCAATAAATGTAATTGCTTTTTATGATGAAGTAAGTAGGAAACTGGACAGTAGATTGCATTATATGTGATCTACTTGGATCTTTGATTTAATGCTACATAAAGCTTTTTCTTTATAAAGTATATGTTGATGTTGGTAATTGTGTTTGACCATGAACAAAGCAGAATGCACTCACAGCTCCAATGACAGGCAAAGTAAAGTAACTGCAAATTTTTATTTCAGGCAAGGAGTGACCAAACACAGCCTTACTCTTTTTGTTCACTCAGGCATTTAATCATAGGTTATGGTGTTTGTACCTGGATAGAAAATGGCCTAAAAGATTATATATAGTGGGTGATTAGAACATTCTCACAGGGCTCTTACTGGGGTGCCACACATTCTGTATTGGGTCCAATTTATTGAGTATTTTAATGAATGACTCAAAGAATACATTTTTAAAAAATGAATTTCCTAAGTTATGCAAGAAGTAGAGATCGGCCTGGGTACTTGTGAATAATAAAATCAGCTGTAGTAAACAATGCCAATTGGCACCAGGGATGGCTGTAGGAGAACAAGGTGTTTTGTCCTTTTTACAAAGCACTGGTAAGGCCACATCTACAATTTACAGTGCAGTTTTGGTATCCCATACTTAAAAGGGATAATATTGGAATTTTAGAAAAAATGTCTGATAATGAAATGGTTAGCCAAGTTTACACTGGAGAAAGGGAAGATTTAACAACTATGTATATATATATATATATATATATATATATATATATATATATATATATATATATATATATATATACACACAAGGGAGCAATAACATACATACATACATAAATACGTACATTTTCTGATGCCTTATTTACCGATGGAATCCTACCAGCAGACAAAAGAGCATCCAAATAGATTAGAAGAATGGAGGTCTAAGTTTAACGATTTCTTACAGAGAGCGCTAAAAATTATATAATTCTCACCTCAAAGCAGTTTTTCTCACAAATACATTTGTGCAAATAATAGTCTTCAGGTAGAAGGATGGTCTTGAGCTGATAGCAAATTCTTAAAAATTCAGAGAGGCCTTTTCAAAGGCTGCTACCAGAGCATTGTTTCAGCCAGTGTAAACTTCAATGCTTTTAAAGTAAGGTGCTAATCAAAGTATGGGTTTCTTGGTGTATAGTTTGAAACTGAGAAAACTCAAATGAGATAAGGCCAAGAGCATCTTCTTAAGGTTCTAATAAGAACTTGTTTCAGTAATAGCCTCATTAAATAGCTTCCCCCCTCACTATTTACTCCTCAGTCCTTTCAGTTTAATGAGTTACATTACTGAACAGGCTTAGATATGAAAAATAATCTACATGTTGTATACATCAAAATACAAACCTTCATTAATATCACCACTTTTAACTTTTCAATAGATTCAATATAAATAAATAGATTTCCCTCTACCTGTATGCAGTTTTAAATGAACAAACAAGAGTCATAATATAAAACAGAAGGAGAGGGCTATAACTGTATGAGCTAAAGTGGATATAAAACCCAAGAAAATAGAACATGATTTAAATTGCAAATATATTACCTATTTTATGGTCTTATGTTTCAATATATTGGTAAAATAATAATAACATATGTAATTTTAAGTTTCAGCCAAGGTAATCAGTATTACATCCCTCTCTGAATGTTTGACTATGGATATTTTAGGAGGGGTCTTTGAAATGTGTAGCATTGGATTGGAAAGAGACCTTCATACACAACCTGCATATACAATTGGGTTCAAATTTATTGATGATGCTATGGTATAAACATTTGTATTTCGTTTGCAGTGCAGAATTTGACAAACACTTTGCAATGAACTCACATAAGTATAAGCTTTTGATAAATGTTTCAGTTGAAAAATTTTTGGTTTTCAGACTGTAAGGAAAATTTTGAACAAGATCAAGATTCCCTAGTATGATCTATGTGCCCCTTATTAATTATGTTGTGCATTAAATATGTCACAATTTGCCAGTGGCACAATAAAATAATAAACCAAACCTTTGTCTGTAAAACAGTCAAGACTCAAATGCCTTACTTTCATTTTGAAATGCTGAAAGGGACACGTCTTATAAATCACAGTGTCAATTAGCAGAGTACAATATCAAATCTCAAAAGTGCAATTATATCATTAAAGATAATATCATTTTGAACTTCTCTGGGATTTCTTACAATCAGCAACAAATTACTCCCTAAAAAGCAAACAAACAAGTCCTGTCTCAGAGGAAAATATTTGTCTTATTGAAGAATCTAGTTCTACCAAAACAGTGCAAATTATAGCTTATACATATTCATCATATTTAAGCACAAAACACAGTAATGGAAACCCAAAAATTGGGAGCATCCCTATGGTGCAAAACCATGATTTAATCATAGGGCCCATGAATAACTCTACTACCTATTCTGAGCTGCACCAAATGAACCCACCAGAACAGCCCTTCTCCTCCATACCTGAACTGAAAAGGCACAGCTGCACAGCAGGTTTGACAACCACAATTTCTGACAGCTTGACTTGGCATTTTAGTCTCCAATCAGGAGCATGAACACTTGGGGCATATTTATTTAGGGTCGAATTTCAAATTGAAAAAACTTCGAAATTCTAATTCAAAATGACCAACTGAAATTAAGTTTTTTTTGGTCGAATAGGTCAGTTTTCAATCGAATAGGTGTGTATTCCACCAAATTCAAATCATATGAATCGAAGGAATAGCACAATCAATCAAATTCGATTCAACGTTTTTCCCAAAAAATTTTTTCATAGTCCACCAATTGACTCCAAATAGGTTCTAGGAGGTCCCAGGCTAAAACAGCAAATTGGCAGGTTTTAGATGGCGAATGGTCAAAGCTGAATTTTTAAAGAGACAGTACATAATACATTTCGATATTTGAATTTTAGATTGTTTTTCAAATTAGAATCGAATTTGGACTATTCCCTAGTTGAAGTACACAAAAAATAGCTCAAAATTAAAAAATTTTTCATTCCACAATTCACCACGACATTTGACATATCTGCCCTTTAAAGCAAATATCAAATATATAGCTAAAGTTATTCCTAAAATGGGAGATTTAGGGCATAAAATGTATATAGTTATTTTAGCTACAGAAACAATATTTATTGAAACTACATGTACTTTTAATTTATCTACTGATATCATTTATACCCTATGTCCCTCTTTATGTCTCTATTCAGTTCTAACCCCACAGTAAAGTATTTAAAAAAATATTTAAACAATTTGGATTATTTGGATAAAATTTGGAGCTTTATGAATGACACATTTCCGGATAACAAATCCAATACCTGTACTCACAAAGGGTTGTGGTTTTTAAGTAAGACTGGAAGACTTAGTTTTTTTTCTAAATTACAGTTATAATTGTGTCTAATATCTTCAAGAGGACATAAGCAAATTGAAAAATTCAGAAGTATTTATAGCAATCTGATCTTTTTTCCAATGCCTGATTAATAAATAATCTTTATTCAAGTTTAGCCTTGTCTTACCAGCTATCATCACAGGTTAGCTACAAAAACTAAGAGGTGTTCGGGATAGCAGTCCAAGCAGCACTGCATGACATAATAAGGGTAGTGTCTGGTCAAATAAGGCCTCAAAGGGAAAATGCTCTAGGTTGGGGTTAGCAGACATCTCTGACACCTTCTCTTTTTCCCTACGTTTTCATTAAATGGAGGAAATTAGGTTTCAGAGCCAGAATCATTTTTATTTTTGCTAAATGTTTGAAGTTATGTTTAAGTTTTGAGTGCCATCCTGATTTCCAGAGTCTCTTAACTCTTAGAATGGATTGTTCAGTTTGGTTATGGTGTGAGCAGTGCATATGGAATGCTTGTCTTTGTATACAATGAGTTGTGGAAAAGCAATTCATGTCTATATACTCAGTGAGCAGTACATTTCCAATGCTGGTTGGTGCAGACAAAAGCTGTAGGTAATCATATAATTACTTGGAAGTCAGTGTTCAGGTGCAGGTAATGAGTAGGTAGGTTCCACTCTCACTCTCTTCCTTAGCAGTTCAGAGTGAAGCTCAGAAACCTCAGGTAGTTTTTGTGTTGCAGTTCTGTCCTGTTCGTCACTGTTCAGGGTTGTTAGTTTTAAACTAAAATTGATTTATTTTACTCTATTTTTCTATCCAGAGTCCTGCTAGCATAGAAACTAGGAACAAGCTTTTTTAACATGTGTTAACATTACTCAGGATACTGACTAGCTGGAAATTGGAAGCCAGAGAGACTGTGCTCTTGACTCTTTTTAGCAGAGTGCTCTCAGGCTGGGGTAACAACCTTGCATAATGCAACAACCAGACTGAATGTGTATGCTAGAACATCTCAATGGTTTTGGGGCTGGCCAAGGTAATAACCAAATATGAATGTACATGTTATCAGCTGCGCTTTTGGGGCTGCTGCCAACTGAGGCAGCAGCCATGATACCACCCCTCCTCCTGCTCCGCAATTTTAACTTTTAGTGGGTGGGTGGGTGCCGGGTTGAGCACACCTCTAGTGCAGTGAGCAATATTGCATTCTCTGGACTAGCAGAGCAGAATTTCCATTTTAAAAAATGGAAATTTGGCTCTTAAAGTTACCAGACGTGGCGTTTTGCCGCCATTGTAATTGCCCACCCCATGCCGCCTGAGGCAAGAGTCTCACCTTGCCTCATGGCAGGAGCAGCCCTGCATGTTATACATTTCTCTGGTTTTGGACACTGCTTACGATTACAACCAAACTGAATGTATATGATAATTCAAAATTAATTTGAACATTTAAATAGATAGTAAAATTGATAATAAATATAAGTAAATTACCAATGCCCTAAAAAAGTGCTTTTTGACAATAGTTAAAAAGGATGATCGCATACAGTTTTGCTGTAAAATATGCATTTACATCAATGATTTTCACAAATCCATCATAGAACTTCACCTAGATTTATCCTTTGCTTGTAAAATATGCAGTCTGTTGCATCAGTAAAGAAATGCAGAAAAATGGCAGCCATCATTATTATCTGCACCATGCCTTCCACATCAAACAACGAGATTGGTGGCCACCCCATCCAAGAAGTAGTACAAGTTTTTGGAAGAAATTGTAAGACAGCATGAAACACTTAAGGCCAGTGTAACTTTCTCGTTATCAGAACCTTTGCATAGTGATGATTACACTCGATTGCACAGCTTAACCCTGCGGTCTCCGGTGTTCACCGACACCCTTTAGGGGCCCCGGGCTTTCTGCTGTGGAAAACCAACAAGGAAATGCAGATTAAACAAATAGTCCGAAAACTAGGTACCGGCAAGGATTTTAGAATAGGCGTAGTCAAACAGGCGAAGAGTCAAAGCACGCTCAGCATCATGACGGCAGCGTCAGGGCACCTAGCATCAGACGCCAGCATCAGAAGAATCAAGCAGGAAGTGCGTGCCTACGCACATGAAAAGAGGTGTGCCAGGAGGTAAGTGAAAGATTAGATCTCCCGGTGCGTCTTACAGCCAGGCTGGTGCTACAATAAATACTTTTATATCCATACAAAAATTTGAAGTACTCTTTGAGTGTCCACCAAATTTTGTTTACACAGTTGAGTCCATCATCTATGCTGTAGGCTCAGGGCAGACCTCCATTATAACTACCATCTGTATAAATATTTTACCACTTTTATGCTATAATCTAACTAATTTAGTGAATTTCATAATGTGTGAAAAGGTTAGATTCCTTTAGATTTGTAATTGTTTTTTTTACCTTCTAAGAGCCACAGAACATAGAAGTAACTTAATATGCCACCGAATGAAGATTCTATCTTCTGCAGCATTAAAGGGATTTTGAACGGAGGAGCCGTCCTCCATTCCTTATCATTCCCCAGCCCCTAGACAATGCCCATAGACTTGTATGGCGGCATGTGTCAAAAAAAAAAAAAGATGCGCGCCAATGGGCGTCGGCAACATTTTGTCGGCGGCGGATTTTTGGTGAAACGAAACGGGTCAAATTCGCCCATCCCTAGCAACAAGCCTAGGCAGGGAACGAGTGGCCCCTGAGGCGTGATTGCCCAGGGGCCCCAGAAGCAGCAGTAGACAGCTCTGCCCCTTTTTATCATGCCGGCAATCCCTCCTGGATGATTGGTGAGCCTGCCACCACAAGTTAGTGCCCCCCCCACACACAAACACACACTTATTTTACTAAGACACACTTACATTCACACTTACACACATACACATAAAATTTTGGGGGATCAGGGGGGTCACACACATTCACAGAACTCACACACACTTGCACAGGACACACCATTTGCCAATTGTACAATTTGCAGTTTTGTATTTTGCAGTTGAAAAACATATTTACCCATTTTAGATGTGTGTTCTTTCGGAAAATATATGGTTTTATGGTAGTGTCTCCATACTGTTAGGGGGTTTTATTGCCCATAATAAACATACTGGGTGCTTTTATTGTAGCAGCCAGAGTGTCATACTTGAGAATTCATATGCACCATTTGGATTTGGGGGTCTTTGTATGCCACATATATATTGGGCATCAAACTGTTTAGTAGACCCCTGACATTCATACAGTATTTAGAATGCTTTTTGCTGGTAAGTTACAAAATGTGGGGTATATAATGGGGTAAAATGCATGTTTTGTGCAGATTTTCAGGAATTTCATAAAAGCTTATGTGTAGCATAGCTTCGCAGTTTGGTAGTTTACAGAAGAAAGACATATTTACTAGTTTTAGACTCGGCAGAATGAGTACTTGCAGAAAATATATGGTTTTCTATGGTCTCCATACTGTTAGAGGGTTTCATGGCACATAGAACACATACTGGGTGCTTATATTTTAGTAGCCAGATTGTAATACGTGAGAATTCATATGCACTATTGCAAGCTTTGTGACAATTTTTAAGAAATTTCAAAAAAAACTTTATGTTTAGCATAGCTTTGCAGTTTGTTAGTTTGCAGTAGAACTAGAAAGACATATTTACCCATTTTAGATTCATCGGACTATGTACTTTCAGAAATGATATGCTTTTTTAGGGTCTCTATATAGTTAGAGGGTCTCAGGGCACATAATACACATACTGGTAGCTTATATTGTAGTAGCCAGAGTGTCATACGTGAGAATTCATATGCACTATTTGGGGTCTCACTCTGTATGCCACATAATTTGGTATATCTATGCATATCGGGCATCAAACTGCTTAGTAGACCCCTGGCATTCATATTTAAGATATTTTATGCTTGTCATGATACATGGACGATACTATGCTGGAAAGTTGAAGCTTTGAGGCGATGTTCAGATATTTCACCAAAACTGAAAATTTTTGGGAAAACCTTGCGACTCTGTAGTTTAGAGCAGAAAGGCATGAGTACCCATTTTAGATTTGTCAGAATGTGTACTTTCCATACATATACAGTATGGTTTTGGGTGGTAAACATATATTTCTTTGTTTTCACCCCGCAAAAATGCAGTCAATGTGTTGATTTTTCATTAGCTGAAGTTACCCACAAAACTAATTGTATGCAATAACTTCATTTTGGGGCCTCTATATGCCTGATAGTTTGGTAAACCTCTGCACAATGGGCACCAAACTCTTTGAAGGACCCCTGGCAATCATATTTAATGTGCTTTTTCTTGGTACATAATTATACATGGGCAATATGATGCTGGAAATTTGAAGCTTTGAGGCAATATTCAGATTTCACCAGGGAAAGCCTTGCTACTAGTTTAGAGCAGAAAGGCATGGGTACCCTTTTTAGATTCTGTAGAATGTGTACTTTCCAAAAATATATGATTTTGGGGAGTAAACGTATATTTCTGTGTTTTTACCCCACAAAAAATAAAGTCATTGTGTTGATCATTTATTAGCTTATATATTATTCAAATTGCAGGTAAGTGATTGTCTGAACAGAAACCAGGTCTTGGGATACTGAGCAAAGTACCCCATCTATTGCCCACTGGTCATCAAATTTGTTCAACCAACCAGTAAACACTGCTTGGGTGTACTCTGCTCAGATGCGGGAACGCACCAGCACACGGAACAAGACCTCCGCTGGCAGAGGATCACCACCTTCCAAACATTGCTTTCTAGATTTATGAATGGCTAATTTGACTAAAACCGGGCACAAGTTGGAGAGAAGGTCTTTCTTTTGATTGTCCCGAGATACTGGGCATCCAAAAATATAAACATGAGGGGAAAAGTAAAGCCAGAACTGTAGGTAAAGCTTCCTCAAAAGAGCCAATAGAGGTTGCAGTCTGGCACACGTAAAAGAAGCATGAAACACAGACTCTCCTTTGCCACAGAATGAACAAGCAGCTGCGGAGTCTGTAAATGAGATACTCTCCCGTGTTAAAGTCAAAGTAAACTTTATTGTCATCTCAACAGTATATGAATACACAGTGAGACGAGACAACGTGGCTCCAGCTAGTACATATAAAAAAACACTTTGAATACACAATAAATATGTAAACATTTGAAATGTGCAATATATTGGCAGAAATTGAAAATATACACGTGTAAAACTTTAGAATTGTGCAAATAAATTAAAAGTTCACAAAGTTAAGTTCACAGTTCAGGTGTCTCTGGAATGTAGTGGGAGGGCAGGCAGTGAGTTGAGGAGTCTCATAGTTTGTGGAAAAAAAGCTTTCGCGCAGCCTGGTTATTCGGCTTTAATGCTGCGAAAGCGTCTGCCGGAAGGGAACAGTGTGAACAGTCCGTGTGAGGGGTGTGTGGAGTCCAGTGCAATGCAGGAGGCCTTTCTTGCACAGCACTTGTGGAAGATGTCCTGCAGTGATGGAAGCTGCTTTGACAGTTCGCTGTAGACCTTTCTGGTCAGCAGCCCTGGCACTACTAAACCAGATGGAAATGCAGCTCATCAGGACTCTTTCTATGGTGCCCCTGTAGAACACTGTGAGGATGGGAGGCAGAAGGCTGGCCTATTTCAGTCATCTTAGAAAGTGAATATGCTTCTGAGACTTTTTGGTGATGGAGGTGGTGTTGGTGATCCAGGTGAGGTCATCAGAGATGTGGACTCCCAGGAATTTGGTGTTCTTTACTGTCTCTACCGTGGAGCCGTTGATGTTGAGTGGTGTGTGAGCAGGGCAAGTTCTCCTGAAGTCGACGATCATCTCTTTCGTTTTATCCACATTCAGTGACAGGTTGTTCTCACTGCACCAGACCGCCAGCTGCTGAATCTCTGTAGGCCGACTCTTCGGTGTGGCTGATGAACCCCACCAAAGTCGTGTCATCTTTGAACTTGATGATGTGGTTTCAGCTGTGTCTA
Organism: Xenopus laevis; assembly: GCF_017654675.1. Lineage (NCBI taxonomy): Eukaryota > Metazoa > Chordata > Amphibia > Anura > Pipidae > Xenopus > Xenopus laevis. The sequence goes on along the minus strand of NC_054387.1, from coordinate 93,081,495 downwards.
GCTATGCAGTCATGTGTTAGCAATGTGTACAACAATGGGCTGAGAACACATCCTTGAGGAGCTCCTGTGCTCAATCTGATGGTGCTGGAAACATTGTCACCAATACGAACAGACTGAGGCCTCTCTGACAGAAAGTCCAAGATCCAATGGCACAAAGAGGTGCTCAATCCCAGCTCACTTAGTTTCCCGCTCAACTTTTGAGGGATGATGGTATTGAATGCTGAGCTAAAGTCCATAAACAGCATTCTCACATAACCGTCTTTCTTGTCCAGATTAGTTAGTGAGAGGTGAAGAGCAGAAGATATGGCATCCTCAGTTGACCTGTTTGGCTGATATGCAAATTGTAGTGGGTCCAGTGAGCGGGGGAGGGTGCTCTTGATGTGTGCCATCACAAGTCTCTTGAAGCATTTCATGATGAACGGGGTTAGTGCAGCAGGGCGGTAGTCATTCAAGCAGGTTACTGAAGATTTCTTTGGCACTGGAATGATGGTGGTGGACTTGAAGCATGTGGGGATGATCATCTTGTTTTAGCGATGTGTTGAAAATGTCAGTGAAGACGTCAGCCAGCTGATCAGCACAGTCTCTGAGCACACGACCAGGAATGTTGTCTGGTCTGGCAGCCTTTTGTGGATTGACCTTGGTTAAGGTTCGCCTCATGTCGGTGTGGGTAGACAGATGACTTGGCCTGTGAGAGGAGGCGTGGCTTTCCTCACAGGTTCTTTGTTTAGCCTGTCGAACCGTGCGTAGAACTTGTTCAATTCCTCTGGGAGTGTGGCATCTTTGTCACTGCTGCTCCGCACAGGCTTGTATTGTGTGACGGCTAGTGATGGGCGAATTTGCGCCATTTCTCTTCACCGAAAAATTCACGAATTTCCTATGAAATTCGCGAAATGGCAAAACATTCTCAAAACGGCGCCAGCATCTCGTTTTTGATGCCAGTGTCCGTTTCTGACGCCGGCGTCCATTTTTTTTTTCCAATTTCACGGCCATTTCGCAATTTTTTTCGCCAGCCACGAATCGCGCAAATTAGCCGTGAATTCGCATCTAACTAGTGAATGCCTTGCCATAAGTTGCATGAGTCTTTTGTGTTGTCAGAATGATTTTGACTCTTCAATGTGTACTCCCGCTTTGATTCCCGCTTTGATCCCGCTTTGATTGTCGGATGGTTTGAGAGAGGTTGGCCCTGGCTGTTTTAAGAGCAGCTCTGTCCTCTGACCGGAAAGCGGCATCTCTCTCTCTTAGCCGTGCATGAACCTTTGCTGTAAACCAGGGTTTTTCGTTGGCTCTCGTGGTGACAGTTTTGGAGACAGTAACAGCCTCTATGCATTTGTTGACGTAGCAGGTCACAGAGTCTGTGTATTCAATGTACCATTGCTGTAAGTCAATGCACCAATGCACCATTTGCTGTAAACCAGGGTTTTTCATTGGTTCACGTGGTGACAGTTTTGGAGACGGTAACATTCTCTATGTATTTGTTAATGTAGCAGGTCACAGAGTCTGTGTACTCAAAGCACCATGGAGCACTTTCCAACTCAAGTGTCCGGTGGGTCGAGGCACCAAACTGGAATAAAGAGCTCACCACTGAGGTCTTCCTAGTCTTAAAAGACTAGTTTTAAAAGATGGATTGCAAAGTAGGGGCTCATTTAGAATGTCTTCCCCTTGAATGGCTCCTTGCCTTAACACAGAGACCATGCTCCAAGACTTTAGAGTGTCTTAGTAGTAAGCCAGCAGGGTAGAGAGGCTTTTTAGTAAACCCTCAGGTTCAATGACAAACAATTGCTGGTCATACCCCATATCGCTTACCTGGTGATAAAAGCTCGATGCTATGGTACACCACTGCGGAGAAGGTTCTGCATACAAGTATCTCTGTATTTGCTGGAGACAGAAGGTGTGCACTTGAGAACGTATGCAGACGACTCCCTGCCCTCCCTCTCTCAATGGGAGGCCTGAAACACATGCAGAGACTGAGTGCTTCCAATCCAGTAAAAGTCCAACAACCTTCTCTGGATCTTAGCAATGAATTATTGGGTTGGGCTAAGACATATCAGCTGGTACCCAAGCTGAGAGGTCAACAGCTGATCACCAAAGCTCTCCCCCTCATAGAAAGTACTTTAGCAAAACCCTTCCACTTTCCTAGGCGGGTTAGAGCACACTCCTCAAGTTCAATGAAATTCTGTGAGACAGGATGATCCTCAGCTGATAGCTAGACCCCTAAATATTTAATGATGTTAGTCTCATAAGAGATGTCACAAAAAGCAGGAAGCAGGAAATCTACCTGTAGAGAACCCTCCAGAAGGCCTGAGCTCTTGGACCAGTTGATCTAAGCAAATAAAGCAGCAGCTTAGACCTCTTGACACTCTTTTGCCTGCTCAAGATCAATTAGATCCTGGACAACAAGAATTACATCATCAGCATAGGCTGTGAGAACCACCCTTTTGTCAGGTTCTTTGACCACCAGTCCCATGAGCCTTTTCTTAAGAGACACAGGAAGGGCTCAATGGCCAGCGTGTAAAGTTGTCCCAACAAGGGACATTCTTGCCGAACTCCTCATCCAAAGGCCAGAGGTGCGGTCAGAGACCAGTTCATTTTAACTAAACACTCTGCAGAGGCATACATTGTTTTCAGGTCGCCCACAAACTGTGGGCCAAAGCTATAGACCTGCAGAGTGCCTATAAGATATTGGTGATCCACCCTGTCAAATTTCTTCTCTTGATCCAGAGAGAGAAAAGCAAGAGATAGACCAGTCCTTCTCGCAAAATGTAGTAAGTCTCGGCTCAGAAAGACATTATCAAAAACTGTCCGACCAGGGACTGTATAGGACTGGTCAGGATAAATCGCCCCTGCCAGCACAGATTTGAGTCTGAGTGGCTTTGGCCACTATCTTGGTCTCCAGTTCTTAATAATGCAGAGATCCCCCTTCTTAGGAAGCAGTGATAACACTGCTCGACGACACAAAAGTGACAACTCACCTTTCTTGAGGGCCTCAGTTAGGACCCTATGGAAATCAGGACCCAGAGTATCCCAGAAGAACTGGAAGAACTATATGGTCAGCCTATGATTAAGTGTCCTGTGGGGACACGAAATGCGTCAGGCTATTATTTTTTATACAAGATGTAAAAAATGATTTTTGTACTACTTTACTAAATTTTCAGACTCCTGGATTCTACTTAATTTATTAAATGTTTCCAGATTGTCAGAATGGTGCCAGCTTTATTTTTTTTTTTTTTTCACAAATGTTTTTATTTGTTTTCAATATGCACAAAGAAATCTTACAATAAACAAAAAGGAAAGAAAAAGGAAATAAAGATAAGGTAAACAAATTATGTCAAGTACAGATTCAAATATAAGACATTAGAATAGTGTCAAGCGATCACAGAAAAAGAAAAATCAGGTAGGCATACCCCTAATTGTAGATATAGAAAGTTACTCACAATTTAATTGTCTGTAGACAATGGGTAGAGCGTTAGAGAGCCAGCTTTATTTTTTAGGTTTTGAACTATACAGTCAGCCCGTCAAGGCCAGGAGATTTATTGTGGGGCATTAAATGGAGTGCTTGAGAGAGTTCATCTAGAGTGATTGGTGTCTCCAACCTCTCTTTTCTCCTCTCATTGACCACTGGAAGCCCATCCCATAGCTCCTCACAGGCATCTGGAGAAAAAAGGTTTTGATAAAAGGACTGGGCTCTTTCCTGGATAGCCTCCAGATCTTCAAGGGGGTGCCATCCTCAGCAAGAAGGTATGTTATTTGTTTTCTTCTCCAAGCATTGAAGAATTGCGAACCATGATCCATAAGTAACTGCATCTGGCTTCACACAAAGGCACCAGGAGCCTGTCGCTGTTCCATGTTATGTAGCTCTTCTTTCCTATCTAGGTATTCACACTGAAGGGCTTAGTCTTCAGAGCCTAATAGCCTTTGCTCAAGATCAAGCACCTCCCCATTCAGTGCCTCAATATCTGCATTGAGCTGTATGCTCACACTTATTGTATACTCTTGACACAAGAGCTTTAGGTGACCCTTGCCTACATCCCACCACTGATTCAATGTGGCAAATTCATCCTCCAGCCTCTGCATGTATCCTGGACTGACTTTGCGAAACCCTCGTCTTCTAATAAACTGTTGTTAAAGTGCCAGTAAGCAGCTTTTGGCAGAGATGGTGCAACTGACTTCTCAGGGATGGACAATTGTGGTCTGACAATGGTGCTAATCTAATGGTGCTTGACTGGGCTCATGACATGAGATGGCTATATATATCCTATCAATCCTGGATTGAGAAACACGACCATCTCTCACCCTGACATAGGTAAAGACATCCATTTCTGGGTGCTGTTCTCTCCAGATGTCAACCAAGGAGAAATGAACAATTAGTTCTCGCAAAACTGACTCCAACAAGTCAGTTTTCTTGGGTACATTGCAGTCTCAAGCATCACAGGTGTAATTAAAATCACCCCCTATATTCAAGGTTTTATCAGAGTCAATTGTCTCCATATAGGCTAACAAACATTCAAGAACCATGCCCTCTCTGGTCCAGTAATAGGGGCATAACCATTTATTATATTATATGTTCTACTTGACTCCTGGACCCGAAGATGTAATAGATGGCCAGGGAAGACAGTTGGCACCCAGCACCTCTGACTGGAAGGATTCTGAGAAAAGGGTCACCACCCCACAAGATGTCGAAGTTAGGTGATTAAAAAATACCCTGCCCTTCCATTCCAGATGCCTGATTGCTTCAAGCTCTGGATTGGTATGGGTCTTGAAAGAAACTCACAGAGTACCCTCCTTGACGAAGAAAGGAGAGTATCTGAAACATTCGGAAAGGGTTCTGACAGCCATTTGTATTAAGTGTGCTTATACTCAAGCCCATTACTGAGTGTTAGGAAGAGCTTTCTCCTATGTGTTGATTTTTCATTAGCTGAAATTACCCACACGACTATTTGTATGAACTTCATTTTGGGGCCTCTAAATGCCAGATACAGTGTGTACCAAATTGTTTGGAGGACCCCTGGCAATCATATTTAGGGTGTCTTTTCTTGGTATGTAATGATACATGGGCGATATGATGCTGGAAAGTTGAAGTTTTGTCGCAATATTCAGATATTTTTCCAAAGCCGACAATTTTGGGAAAGCCTCAGTAGTCAAGGCATGGGTACCCATTTTAGATTCAGTACAATGTGTACATACCTCTCAACATTTTGGAAACAAAAAGAGGGACAAAAAAGTTGGTGTGCGTAGCGCAGCAAAAAAAAAAATGTTTTAAGAACGCCCATTTGTATGGCCACACACCCTAATCACCATGTTCATTTTACAAAATTTGGCAGGTTATGAAAGTTTAAACACATTTCTGTAATTTTTTTCAGTTAATACAGTTTTGCTAATGAAGGTGAATTGCCCTTTAAGCTGTGAGTCTAACTTTCCCCAAGGGACCTCTTATCTTATATTGTTACAATTACTTATTTCCTTATCTGAAATTGTTGCAAAAGTTTCCAAGTGCACCTGGTGGCTGTTCTGGGCTCTCTGCCAAAAGCCAATTAAGTTAGAAACATTGTTTCTTTTTCTGGCTGTTCAGTGCAGAGAAAAATGGGACTTTCAGGTACAAAAGAGGGACTGCAGGTTGAGCTGTCTAAAGAGGGACTGTCCCTCTAAAATGGCACAGTTGGGAGGTATGATATTGTGTACTTTCCAAAAATAAATGTTTTTTGGGGGGTAAACATATATTTCTGTCTTTTTACCCCACAAAAAATCCTGTAAATGTGTTGATTTTTCAGTAGCTGAAGTAAAGTCCTGGACAATTTGTATGAGCTAACTTCATATTGGGGTCTCTAAACCTATGCACAATGGGCATCAAACTGTTCAGTCGAACCCTGGCAATCATATTTAGGGTGCTTTTTCTGTGGGATATGCAGCAAAATAAAACCTTTGAAGTGATTTTTCCAAATTGTAATATATTTTTATAAAAATAGCTATGTTCAGACAAGCTTTGATGTTTAGTAATTAGGAGTAGAGAGACATAGTTACCCATTTTGCAATCAGCAGAATGTGTACTTTTCAAAAATATATGGTTTTCTGGGATAAGCCTGTTGTTACCCTAAAACTATACATATCTGGTATTGGCACATTAACATTGCTGTCCTATTCTGCTTCTTTCTAGAATTTACAGATGCATGATCAGGAGATTTTTGTTCAATGGCAAGTGGCTGACCAGAAGATATCACTTTATGCAAGCCACAAATATATCCTTTAGAATGCAGTGGATTATTACCAAGCTTACTATTGATATCTTTGTTCGATGATACTATAAAACATGTTTTGATTTTAATAAGGATAAAGAAAATCCATATTTTTTTAACCAAATATTTCAAAAAGTACAAATATTTACTTTTTATCCAAGGAGGAAGACAATATTCGGATTGTCACTTATAGACACGTATAATTCTAATAATTGCCAGTAAATTAGCCGCAGTATCAAGAGGAGCTCATTATAAGAAAAAATGCTAAGGTCTAATATTTGAATCTGAATCTAGTTGTAATCACGTTTTCCCCCAAAAAAAACTTGAATGTCAGTTAACATATTCAAATGGTTCAACTGACCTCTGCCATTGACTTGTAAATGAACTCAATAGGTTTTAGGTGGCAAATATTCAAATATAAGAACTGTTTCTATGGTCGAGGTGTGATACATCTCACATTTAATTTACATTCAAATTGGGGGATTAAAACTCGAATGTGTGAATTATGACACCAAAAATTGTTCAGTATAAAAATAAAACCTGGGTAAATAAATAGGCAGTGCAAAATAAAAAATGTTTCTTATATAGTTAGTTAGCCAAAAATGTAATATATAAAGGCTGGAGTGACTGGATGTCTAACAAAATAGCCAGAACACTACTTCCTGCATTGCAGCTCTCTTGGTTTCCATTGATCAGTGACATGGGTCATAAATGTTTGCATTTGAATCTGAGCTGAATGCTGAGGATCAATTGAAAACTCACTGAACATATATGTGCCATGTTTATGTTGCTGACTAACTCAGAGTTAGAGAGCTGAAAAGCAGGAAGTCATGTTCTGTTCTGTTGGACATCCAGTCAGTCCAGCATTTATACATTACATTTTTGTCTAACTCACTATATTAGAAACATTTTTTAATTTTGCACAGCCTATTTATTTATCCAGTTTTTATTTTTACACTGAACTGTTCCTTTAATAACTCTGCCAATAAGTATATAAAAACCCCATTTAGATGTAATTCGGTAGATGCACAGACACTGGCTAACCTGATAGTCTTCCTCTGACTCACAGGGGTCATTTCCCTACCACCTAATAAGAAAAGGAGAATCATTACTCTCCCCATATACACCTTATTCCATGTTGAAGCGATGGATTTGAAGTCTCTCTGCTTTCCATATTATGTATGAAAATAAAGGGAAGGATGTGATTCCATTGCTTTTGAGTTTTATTCTTTGTTTTTAAGTCACTTAGTTTTTTGTTTTTTCTTAAATAAGTGCACATTTGATAATATCAAGTGTTTTTAGTTTTTTTAAAATAGCAAAAACTTGAAAATTTTTTGTAAACTTGAAAATTTTTGACTTTCTGTTTGATTTTTTTCATCCTTTAAATTTCTCAAATCTACTGAAAAACTTATCACTGCCTTTATTAAATCATGCAATATGTATTACTATTATTATACTTTATATTATTCTGTATATTTTTTAATATTATTATTATAATATTATTATAATGGTGGACAGGCCTTTTAAACCATCTTTGGCGCCAAAACTCCAATTCAGACACAGCCTAATGACATCATGATGCCTGCGACTTGATGCAGGCATCAATATGCTCAGCCTTGGACGCCAGTGTCACTTTGAAGATGAATGTGGAAGTGCGCGCATGTCATACGGGGAGAGACGAGCTGGAAGGTAAGGCACTGGGGAAGTCTCCCGACACGTCTTACAGAAAGGTAATAATATAAATAATACTGTTCTAATGTCTCATTGATTTCCCTTTCACTTTCATAAAATCAAGTCAAACCCTCATTGTTGATTCTACCATTTATACTTAAAATACTACATGAACAACAAAACTGGCAGTACACTTTAATGACAAACTTACATAATGCTATCACAAACAGATTTACTGTATTCCTTTTACTTTTTTCAAAAAAGATCTAACATACTAAGGGGTAGATTTATGAAAAGTCGAATTTAAATTTTCGTTTACGCTAATAAATTTTAACATACTCACAACTCGAATGAGAGGTTTGTTCTGTCCTCACTACGTGTTAACCTGCGGCAGTGTGTAGATTGACAGGCATCTAAACTCCTTCCTTCATTAATCCACCGACACGGATTATTGAGCTTCAGTTTATAAACAAAGGACAAGGTGTAAAACTAGAGGGAGACAGATATGACAGTGCTTAGTAGGCTGTACAATATAACATATGTATATATATATATATATACATCTCACATTCAAATTTACATTCAAATTGGGGGATTAAAATTCGAATGTGTGAATTATGACACCAATTTTTTTTTCCAAAAATTCTAATTCAAATTTACTATTCGAGCCTTAAAGGAACAGTTCAGAATAAAAAATAAAACTTGGGTAAATAGATAGGCAGTGCAAAATAAAAAATGTTTCTAATATAGTTAGTTAGCCAAAAATGTAACATATAAAGGCTGGATTGACTGGATGTCTAAAATAATAGCCAGAACACTACTTCCTTCTTTGCAGCTCTCTTGATTTCCATTGATTGGTTGCCAGGCAGTAAACAATCAGTGACATTAGGGGGGCCACATTGGTCATAAATGTTTGCTTTTGAATCTGAGCTGAATGCTGAAGGTCAATTGCAAACTCACTGATGTCCCATGTTCCCCCCTTCATGTTGCTGACTAACTCAGAGTTAGAGAGCTAAAAAGCAGGAAGTCATGTTCTGTTCTTTTGGACATCCAGTCACTTCAGCATTTATATATTACATTTTTAGCTAACTATATTAGAAACATTTTTTATTTTGCACAGCCTATCTATTTATCCAGTTTTTATTTTAACAGTGAACTTTTCCTTTAATAACTCTGCCCCCTAAGTATATAAAAACCCCATTTAGATGTCATTCAGTAGATGCATAGACACTGGCTAAACTGTCAAAAATAAATACATATTTTTCTACCCAGACATAATTAATTCCCTGATAGTCTTCCTCTGACTCACAGGGGGCATTTCCCTAACCCCCGAATTAGAAAAGAAGAATTATTACCCTCCCCATACACACCTTATTCCATGTTGAAGCGATGGATTCTAGGATTTGAAGTCTCTCTGCTTTCCAAATAATGTATGAAAATGAAGGGAAGGATGTGATTTCATTGCTTTCGAGTTTTATTCTGTTTTTAAGTCAATTAGTTTTTGGGTTTTTCTTAAATAAGTGCACATTTGATATCAAGTGTTTTTAGTTTTTTGAAATAGAAAAAACTCTGTTTGATTTTTTCATCCTTTAAATTTCCCAAATCTACTGAATAGCTTATCATTGCTTTTATTAAATCATGCAATATGTATTACTATTATTATACTATATATTTTTTAATATTATTATACTCATTCACTTTACATGAAATCCATATACTGTATGTTGCCTTTCTTAAAATATTTTTAATTAAAAAGGAAGACATTTTAAATCTTTATTTATGCAAATATAAATTAACTAATTCAAATCTTTTTCTTAATCATCTATAACCTTTATGTGTTACTTACAAAAATACTCCATTTGTTAAGCACTTTATATCATGTTTATTGCTTACAGAAATCTATAAATTTTTAACATTTTAAATACAAATACACTCATTGGATACCTCATGACTAAGAAAATATCCATTACTGAAAATAAAGTCTGTGACCACCCAATGCGACCAGCCTGCTCCCATTACAACAGACTACATATAGTATAGTAAAAACAGGATATATGGAATTTATGCCACATAGCACTTAAATTTAAGTATTCATTTGAATACAATTCTAATAAATATCTATAATGGATATATAAAATATCACATGAATCTATCTAACTTTTTTAGAGACTCTTTAACATCTTTATTTCTGATTGTATATATAAAGGGATTTAACAATGGTGTTAGAAACAAGTAAAATAATGCAATCATTTTGTCATTGTCAGGTGCGGAACTTGATTTTGGTTTCATATATGCAGCCATAGCTGAGCCATAAAATATTGTAACCACCATAATGTGAGAGCTGCAGGTAGAGAAGGCCTTTTGTTTTCCAGCACCAGAAGCAAGATTTAAGATTGTTAGTATAATTTGTATATAAGAAATAGCAATAAAAGTTACTGGTGTCAATAATAGCACAATGACACCTAAATATATCACAAATTCAACAACTGATATATTTTCACATCCCAATGAAAGAATTTCTGGTACTTCACATACAAAATGGTTTATTTTGTTATGTCCACAGAGATTTACATTCAATGTAAGTGCAACATGAGAAATTGATAGCATAAAACCACAGATATAAATACTTATAGCTATCTTAATACATAAAGACTTTTTGATAATACTGGTATAATGTAAGGGGTAGCATATAGCTATATAGCGATCATAAGCCATGACTACAAGTAGAATGCATTCACTTATCCCAAATGAAAGGGCAAAATACATCTGGGCTGCACATTCTCCAAATGAAATGGATTTATGCAATGAAAGTAAATCCTTCAACATGCGAGGAAGACTTGATGTAGAATACAAAATGTCCAGTAAAGACAGATTAAAAAGAAAAAAATACATTGGTGTATGGAGACATTGGTCTGTTATAGTTAAAAAAATTATGAGAGTGTTTCCAAGCAAGATTACAATATAAACAGTGGTGAGAAACACAAAAAGAAAGATTTGGGTTAGTGGATCATTTGAAAGGCCAAGAAGGATGAATTCTGTTACTGTGTCATTGTTCATTTCCAAGCTGTCTGTTAAAAAAAAACAAGATGGATGAGATTTGTCACTAGGGTGCTATTGTTAGAATAATATATATGCTATTCAAGTCTAATCTAAAGATAACACATATATACATTTACTAACCACCTTGGTAATTGTGACCCTAAAATTATTTCACGTAATGTTTGTTGCAAATACAAATATACATTGGGTCAAACCTACTTCAAATTTCAGGAAGTGTCTGTCCCTCTGGCTTATAACTTTTAAATGTCTTTGCCTTGATTTATATTAACTTCCTTAAGCAGCCTTAAATACAGTATATATATATATATATATATATATATATATATATATATATATATATATATATATATATATATGTATATATATATATTAATACTTTAAGTAATATACTGTATAATGATGCTATTTAATAATAGTTAATATCACTTTAAATGACAACCATTTGATATGATTAATAGACTGGTATATGAATAGGAGAGGGCCTGAATAGAAAGATGAGAAACTAAAAGTAGCAATAGCAATAAATTTGTGGCCTTACAGAGTAATAGTTTTTGATTGGGACCCCCATTTGAAGGCTGGAAAGAGTCAGAAAAAGAAGGCAAATAATTCAAAAAGTAAAACAAATAAATAATGAAGAAAATTAAAAAGTTGCTTAGCATTGGCCATTCCATAACATACCAAAAGTTAACTTAAATGGGAACCACCCCTTTAATAAATCTAGAATTTTTAGAGTTTTTTAAAAAAAATGGGAAAACCACAAGTTTTTAGAGATTCGTGGAATAAAGCTCAGATTAAGTTCAGAGTAACTGTTACAAAAAGGATTATGTACAATACATGGCTCAATCCCAAGTAGTTTTTTCAGTGTCAGTATCACTTTAAGGGATCACATTAAAGCGTATGTTCTGGAGAATGGCACTATAAGTAGTAATTAACATGACTTTCTAAATATGTTAAATAAACGTAATTGCTTTTTATGATGAAGTAAGTAGGACCTTGGACGGTAGATTAGAGTAGAGGTGATCTACTTGGACTTTTGATCCAGTGCTGCATAAATCTTTTTCTTTATAAAGTATGTTGATGTTGGTAATTGTGTTTGTCCATGGAGATCCCAAGCAAAGTAAAGTAACTACAAATTTTTATTTCCGACAAGGAATGACCAAACACAGCCTTACACTTTCATGCATGCAGGCACTTAATCATAGGTTATATGCTTGTACCTGGATATAAACTATATAATCTACAGTCTGGTCATTTCCCTATGAGACCAGACTGTAAATTATATCCTTATAATACACAAAAGATATCAATATCCTGTAAATCATATCCTTATAAACGGTGAGTTCTGATGTCATCAGTTATAAACGGTGAGTTCTGATGTCATTTCTGTCATATGACTCACTGAAATTTGTGTATTATAATAAATAACATACCCCCAGTTGCAAAATATGAGGATATTAGAAGTTACCTCGAAGTTCCATGACCTGTATAAAAACACTCGGCCTTCGGACTCGTGTTTTTATATGGTCATGAAACTCCTCGGTAACTTATAATATCCTTATAACAGGGGCCTCCAGATTTGACGCAGCGCATCAGAATTTGACGCAGTGCATCCGAAACGGACACCAGCACACCCAAATTGGATGGCGGCAACCAAGATTGGACATTGGCGACCAAAATTTAGATGCCGACCCCTCTGACCCCCTTCCAGACCCCCCCACAAAATGTATTTATAATACATAATGTACCCCCTACTCTAAATTTATAAAGATATCAGAAGTCACCTCGGAGTTATGTGACCTGTATAATATATGGTCACATAGCTCCTCTGTGACTTATAATATCTTTATAAATCACAGTAGGGGTACATTATCCACTATGTATACATAGTTATTAAATGCATTTGCTTTATTTACCAATTCATCCTGCCAGCAGACAAAAGAGTATCCACATAGATTAGAAGAATTGAGGTTTCATTTTAACGATTTCTTACAGAGAGAGCTAAACAGCTGTAGAATTTTCTAATAAATATATTTGTGCAAGGAATAGCCTTCAGGTAGAGGGATGGTCTTGAGCTGATTTTCAGCCAAGGTAATCAGTACTACATCCCTCTCTGAAAGTTTGACTAAAGATATTTTAGGAGGGGTTTTAAATGTGTAGCATTGGATTGGAAAGAGACCTTCATACACAACATGCATATACTATTGAGGCCAAAACTACTGTTGACTATGATATGGTATAAACATTTGTATTTCTTTTGTTTGCAGTACAGAGTATGACTGTCAAACACATTGAAATGAACTCCCAAAAGTATACGCTTTTGATAAATGTGTCAATTGAATAAAAAAATGTTTCATACTGTGAGGAACATTTTGAAAAATCCGAAACAAGATCAAATCCTTCAGCATTCCCTACTATGACTTATAATACATCTGCCCCTTAGTAATTATGTTGCGCAATAGGAAAGCTTCTGTAGGTTTCAAAGCTTCTGTAGGTGCATTAAATATGTCACAATTTGCCAGTGGCACAATAAAATGAATAAACCCAACCTTTGTCTGTAAAACAGTCAAGAATCAAATGCCTTTCTTTGCTCTTGAATTCTGAAAGGGAAATGTTTTTATAAATCATAATGCCAATTAGCAGAGTACAAAAACAAATCTCAAATGGGCAACTTCTCTGGGATTTCTAACGAGTCAGCAACAAAGGACTCACTAAAAAGCAAACAAACAAGTTCTGTCTCAGCGAAAATTGTCTTATTGTAAAATCTAGTTCTACCAAAACAACGCACATTTTCGCTAATACATATTCATCATAATTAAGTTTTAATTTGTTTATAACAATAACCACAAAATACAGTAACGGAAACCCAAAAATTGGGAGAATCCCCATGCTAAACCATGTATTAACCATAGGGTCCCTGCACAACCCTACTCCATTCTTCCCAGTTGCACCAAATGAACTCACCAGAACCTCCATACCTGTACTGAAAAGGCACAGCTGCACAGTAGGGTTGGCCATCACAATTTCTAACCACTTGACTTTGCATTTTGGTCTCCAATCAGGAGCATGAGCACTTGAAGCCAGTATCATATGTATAGCAAAAGTTATTCCTGAAATATTAAATAGGAGATGAAGGGCATACAAAAGATTTATATAGTTATTGTGGTTACAGAAACATATTCTCTGAAACCACGTGCACTTTTATTTTATCTACTAAAATCATTTATACCATCTATCACTCAATGGGGCATATTTATCAAAGAGTGAAGTTCGAGACTTCACTAGGGTGAAATTCCACCACTCCATTCATTTTTATAGAATTTTTAAAGGCATATTTAAAGAGTGAACTTTAACTTTCACCTATTGATTAAAGCTCTTTTAAAAATCCCATAGAAATGAATGGGTGTAATTAGCACTAGTGGAATGTGGTGATTTGTAACTTCACTCTTTGATAAATATGCCCCTTTATGTTTTCTCTGACATCTTAAAATGTATTATTATTATTATTAAAAAAATATTTGAAATGTTTCAAAAATTTGGATTATTTGCTAAGATTTGGAACTTTATGAACGACGAATCCAATACCTGTTGTGGTTATGGTTTTTATCTAAGACTGGGAGATGTAGGTTTTTTTCTAAATTACAATTTTAATTGTGGATATGAGGACATGAGCAAAAAACATGAAACCATTATATACTCGTAGAAAAAGAAAAAATCTAAAGGTTCCTTAAACACTGGGGTGGATTTATTCAAATTGGAAAATATACAAGTATTCATAGCATAGGTTAGTATCTGGCCTAAAGGGGATAACACTCTAGGTTAGGGTTAGTAGACATCTCTGGCTCCTTCTCCTTTCCCCCCCTATGCTGGGGTATAATTTTTCATTTAATGGAGAAAATTTGTTTTCAGAGCCAGCATGCCTTTATTTCTGCTAGCAGTTGGAAGATATGTTGAAATTTTGAGTGCCATGCTGATTTCCAGAGTCTCTTAACTTTTAGAATGGATTGTTCAGTTTGGTTATTTTGTGAGCAGTGCATATGGAATGGTTGTCTTTGTATACAGTGAGTAGTGGAAAAGTGATGCCTGTCTGTATATTCTGTAAGCAGTGCATGTCCAATGCTGGTTAGTGAGACAAAAGCTGTAGGTAATCATATAATTACTCTGGAGGTCAGTGCTCAGGTGCAGGTAATGAGTAGGTACAGTAGGTTCCCCTCTCACTCCCTTCCATAGCAGTTCAGAGTGAAGCTCAGAAGCCTCAGGTAGGAGTTTTTGTGTTGCAGTTTTGTCCTGTTCGTTACTGTTCAGGGCTGTTAGTTTTAAATTAAAATTCATTTATTTTACTCTATTTTTCCCATCCAGAGTCCAGCTAGCTTAGAAACTTGGAACAAGCTGTTTTAACATGTTTTAACATAACTCCGCTCAGCTATTGTACATATTGGGATACTAACTAGCTGGAAATTGGAAGCCAGAGATACTGTGCTCTTGACTCTTTAGCAGAGTGATCTCAGGCTGGTGTAACAGCTTTGCATAAAGCAACAACCAGACTGAATGTGTATGCTAGAACATCGCAATGGTTCTGGGAATGGCTAAGGTAATAACCAAATATGAATGTACATGTTATACATTTCTCAGGTTTTGGACACTGCTTAAGATAACAAACTGAATGTATATGATACTCAAAATGAATTTAAAAATTTAGATAGATAGTAAAATTAATAATAAATATAAGTAAATTGCCAATGCCCTAGAAAAGTGATTAGTGTCAATAGTTAATATGGATGGCCACAAACAGTTTTGCATTAAAATATGCATTTACTGTACATCAATGATTTTCACAAATCCATCCTAGAACTTCACCTTGAGTTCTCTTTTGCTGGGAAAATATGCAGTCTGTTGCATCAGGGAAAAAAATGCATAAAAATGACAGCCGTCATTATTATCTGCACTGTGCCTTCCACATCAAACAATGAGATTGTGACCACCCCATCCCAGAAGGTGAACAAGTGTGAAACACTTAAAGGGAATCTGTCATCGTTTTAAACTTTTTTTTTTTTGCATTTTTATAAAATACACACATCCATAAACACTGTCTGGCAAATAAAATGATGATCCACAAATCCATACATAAGTTATTTTAGTTTGTATTTTGTCATGGCGGCTTCCATATCAACTCATTACACATTCATTCTGTGCTGTACAAACAGCAGGCACAGCATTACATGTGTGCTTGGAGGCAGCCACTCTGTATTGAAAAGCCAAGTCACGCTGCGACATGAGAATCCGGCTAAACACTCCCCCTCCCCTATCTGCCCATGAGTGAGAGGAGGAGAGAAGTCACATGGTTTGCAGGGAAGCCACTATTTTCACTTTCCTACCTGCTCTACAGCATCCACTAGCAGCCCCTCCTCCCACAGACGACTATCAAAGCTGCTGAGGTTCTGTACGTTGGTTCTCTGCATTCCTTTGGCAGGGGGAACTTTCTCTCCTTGCTGCCTTCCTACTTTCTTTTACTGGTTGATGGATGACGGGAAGGAGCCAAGTTCCCTCTGCTATCCACCTCACACAGACCTTGCACCTTTCCTGCCTGCAAGTATAGTTAGAGGGTCTCATGGCACATAATACACATACTGGGTGCTTATATTGTAGTACCCAGAGTGTCATACATGAGAATTCATATGCACTATTGGATTTAGGGATCTCTGTATGCCACATAGTTTGTTAAATCTATGCCTATTTGGCATCAAACTGTTTAGTAGACTCCTGGCATTCATATTTAGGATGCTTTATGCTGGTAATGATACATGGACGATACAATGCTGGAAAGTTGATGCTTTGAGGCAATATTCAGATATTTCACCAAAACCAGCAATTTTGGGAAACTCAGTTGTTTAGAGCAGAAAGGCATGAGTACCCATTTTAGATTTGGTAGAATGTGTACTTTCCAAAAATATATGGTTTTGGGGGGTAAATATATATTTCTGCAGTAAATGTGTTGATTTTTCAGTAGCTGAAGTAAAGTCCTGGACAATTTGGATACACTAACTTCATATTGGGATTTCTAAATGCCTGATACTTTGATAAACCGGTGCACATTGGACATCAAACTGTTCAGTCGACCCCTGGCAATCATATTTAGGGTGCTTTTTCTTGGTACCTAATACAGTGTGGGATATGTGGAGCAGCAAATAAAACCTTTGAAGTGATTTTTCTGAATTTTAATACATTTTTATAAAAACTGTTATGTTCAGACAAGCTTTGATGTTTGGTAGTTAGGAGTAGAGAGACATAGTTATCCATTTTGGAATCAACCGAATGTGTAGTTTTCAAAAATATATGGTTTTCAGGGGTAAACCTATTGTTTCAGGATTTTTTGGCCTTGGAATCTAAAGTATGCCGTTTTCTGCCTTAATGCTTTCAAAATTTGGTAATATACTGCTGGGAGTTTTTGCTATACAGAAGTCCTAAATCTCCCTAAAACTATACATATCTGCTATTGGCATGTTTGGGAGACACGAGGCTTTCCAAATCAGTTGGATTTTCATGCGTAAAATTAAATATTTTTCTGGTATAAATTCATATATTATGAAAAATTGGATATTTTCATATTTTTTGGTATTTAGCACTATAAATCTTTGCAGAGGTGGAAATAAATGATAATGCAGGCAGTTTTAGAAAGCTCAGGTTCTCCTGAAAAAACGAAACTAAAGCTCTCCCCTCAGAAACTGCCCCTAAAGTGAGAGAGCACAAAATATTTAAAAAATGTCTGGCATTTCGTGAAACTAAAATGTGAAATTCTGCTGGCACTTAAAAGTTTAAACAGGGGCAAGTTAATCAGACACAGTAGGCAGAATTTCATGTGGGGGCTGAAAAAGGGAGGGTGGCCCACAGACTGCCAGTGTGAAAACACTGATCTGGAATGTTTGGAAACTGGGGTTTTGCAATATAAACATTAAATAAACCCTAGATGATTGTTTGACCACCAATTTGGATCATGCACCTTAGTTACCATCAAGTTCAAGGCACTAATTTGTTATTAAAGCAAACAAGGAAATCATTTTTAAAAATTACAATTATTTGCTTATAATGGGCCCTATGGAAGATGGACTTCCTGAATTTTGGACCTTTTTGGATAATGGGTTTCCAGACAAGGGATTCCATACCTGTATGAATTTATTTTATTTTTTTTATTTCCTAATATATTTATGAAAAACATGAATCAAAAGAACTTGCATTTGGTTATGGAAAAAAAATTAATTTGAGTGGAACATGTGAATTTAAAAATATTTTTCTCAATTTGTTATTTAGATTTAAAACAGTGATATTTCTTCACTAAATGTAACAGAATAAATGATACTACATAGGAGTCTATTAATTAGAACCTAGAGCCAGTATGTAAAAGCCACAAGATTTTTATACACATGTTAATGAACCCTAGATGATTGTTTGACCACCAATATGGATCATGCAGCTTAATTACCATCAAGTACAGGGCACTAATTTGTTATTAAAGCAAACAAGGAAATCATTTTTAAAAATTAGAATTATTTGGTTATAATGAGCCCTATGGAAGATGGCCTTCCTGAATTTTGGACCTTTTTGGATAATAGTTTTCCAGACAAGGGATTCCATACCTGTATGAATTTCTTCCATTTATATTATTTATAGTCACTAATATATTTATGAAAAAACATGAATCAAAAGAATTTGCATTTAGTTATGGAAAAAAATGAATTTGACTGGAACAAGTGAATTTAAAAATAATTTTCTCCAGTCATGGAAAAATACATAATTTTTTATTTAGATTTAAAACAGTGATATTCCTTCACTAAATGTGACAGAATCAATGATACTACATAAGAGTCTAGTAATGAGAACCTAGAGCCTAGAACTAGTATGTAAAAGCCACAAGATTTTTGCAAACTTCCATTATACACATGGTAACAATTAATATAGTAGGACAGACCACATAAACATCACAGATGGTATTAACTTTGCCCACTTTGCCCAAACATTTAAAGAAGGTCATAATCTATGTTTATTGTACCTCCCAACAAACCAGTCACATGATGAAATACAATTAAACAAATAAAATAATCCCATAAACACAGGTTAAGGGCTGGTCAGTCCATAAACCGTTTGCATTCCAATAACTATGGTTATTTTAAACATAAAGCTCATATATTTATGATTATTGATTAACCACTAGCCTTGATGTCCTCTTCTGCTTCTTTCTAGAACCTACAGATGCATGATCAGGAGATTTTTGTTCGATGGCAAGTGGCTGACCAGAAGATATCACTTTATGCAAGCCACAAATATATCCTTCAGAAAGCAGGGGATTATTACCATGCTTACTATTAATATCTTTGTTAGATGATACTGTAAAACATGTTTTAATTTTAATAAGGATAAAGAAAATCAATATTTTTACTTTTTTTCCAAGGAGCAAGACAATTGGATTGTCACTTATAGACATGTATAATTCTAATAATTACCAGTGTTAGTAAATTTGCCCGATGACTAACACTATCAAGAGGAGCTCATTATACAGATAATATTCTGTTCTCTTAAAACATACATGCACAGATTCTTCTATGTTTATGCTTTACTGGGTTTTTTTTTACATGCTAAGTATTGAATGGCATTTTAGTGGTGCTGTCATATACAGTCTTCATACATCTTTAGTTTATTTGAAAGCAAATAAAATAATATAAAATGTGCTGTTCTAATATCTCATTGATTTCCCTTTTACTTTCATAAAATCAAGTCAAAACCTCATTGTTGATTTTACCAATTATATTTAAAAAACAACACAAACAACAAAACTGGCAGTACACGTTAATGACAAACTTAAAATAATGCTATCACACACAGATCTAGGGGCACATTTATCAAGGGTCGAAAATCGAGGGTTAATTGACCCTCGAATTTGACCCTCGAAGTTAAATCCTTCGAATATCGAATAAGAAGGATTTTGTGTAAATCGATCGAAGTAAAAATCGTTCCAACGATAACATCCTTCGAAACGAAGGATTAGAGCGATTTTAAACGATCGATAGAAGGATTTTTCTTCGATGAAAAAAAGCTTAGAAAAGTGCTGGGGAAGGTCCCCATAGGCTAACATTGTACCTCGGTAGGTTTAAACTACCGAAGTATGTAATCGAAGTTTTTTTAAAGAGACAGTACTTCGACTATCGAATGGTCGAATGGTGGAACGATTTTTAGTTCGAATCGTTCAAATCGAAGTCGAAGGTCGTAGTAGCCTATTCGATAGTCAAAATACCAAAAAAATACTTCGAAATTTGAAGTTTTTTATATTCTAATCCTTCACTCGAGCATAGTAAATGTACCCCCTACTGTATTCATATTACTCTTTACAAACATATCTAACATACTAAGGGGCAGATTTATCAAAGGTCAAATTAAAATTTGTTTACTCTAATAAATTTGAACATACTCACAACTCGAATGAGGTTATTTAAGAAAAAATGCGAACATCTAAGGGCAGATTTACTTACGAATATAAATCCTTCGACTTCGAATATCGACTAACCTGCTTCCATTACCATAGACTATAGTAAAAACAGGACATATGGAATTTTTTGCCACCTAGCACTCTTAAATTTTTACTATAACATTTATTTTTTTAATTAATTTGAATACAATTCTAATAAATATCTATAATGGATATATAAAATATCACATGAATCTATCTAACTTCTTAAGAGACTCTTTAACATCTTTATTTCTGATCGTATATATAAAGGGATTTAACAATGGTGTTAGAAACACGTAAAATAATGCAATTATTTTGTCATTGTCAGGTACAGAACTAGATTTTGGTTTCACATATGCAGCCATAGCTGAGCCATAAAATATTGTAACCACCATAATGTGAGAGCTGCAGGTAGAGAAGGCCTTTTGTTTTCCAGCACCAGAAGCAAGATTTAGGATTGTTAGGATAATTTGTATATAAGAAATAGCAATAAAAGTTACTGGTGTCAATAATATCACAATGGCACCTAAATATATCACAAATTCAACAACTGATATATTTTCACATCCCAATGAAATAATTTCTGGCACTTCACATATAAAATGGTTTATTTTGTTATGTCCACAGAGATTGACATTCAATGTAAGTGCAACATAAGAAATTGATATAAAAAAAACCACAGATATAAATACTTATAACTATCTTAATACAAAAAGACTGTTTGATAATAGTTGTATAACGTAAGGGGTAGCATATAGCTATATAGCGATCATAAGCCATGACTGCAAGTAGAATGCATTCATCTATCCCAAATGAAAGGGCAAAATACATCTGGGCTGCACATTCTCCAAATGAAATGGATTTATGCAATGAAAGTAAATCCTTCAACATGCGAGGAAGAAGTGATGTAGAATACAAAATGTCCAGTAAAGAGAGATTAAAAAGAAAAAAATACATTGGTGTATGGAGACATTGGTCTGTTATAGTTAAAAAAATTATGAGAGTGTTTCCAAGCAAGATTAAAATATAAACAGTTGTGAAAACCACAAAAAGCAAGATTTGGGTTACTGGATCATTTGAAAGGCCAAGAAGGATAAATTCTGTTACTGTGTCATTGTTCATTTTCAAGCTGTCTGTTAAAAAAACAAGATAAGTTTTGTCACTAGGGTGCTATTGTAAGAATATCATATATGCTAAACAAGTCTTTCTAAAGATTACACATATATACATTTACTAACCACCTTGGGAATTGTGACCATAAAATCATCTCACGTAATGTTTGTTGCAAATACAAATATACATTGGGTCAACACCTACTTTAAATTTCAGGAACTGTCTGTCCCTCTGGCTTGTAACTTAAAAGTTTTTGCCTTGATTTATATTAATTTCCTTTATATAAGGAACAACCCTTAAATAAATCATAAATTTTACAGTTTTAAAAAATGGGGATTTTTTTTTTAGAGATTTTGGAAAAAAAATAAAATTCAATTGTAAGTAAATAGGCCTCTAAGTGTTCCAAAACAATGGTCAAGAAGGAAAAATTGCAAAAATCTTTTTTAAGTATGCAGACAGAGGTTGGCTCCAGTAGAAATTGAGATATTTTGGTTACAAAACAGCACAAACAAATGTGCTTAATAAGTTATTAATGAAACAATACAACTCATTAATGGCTCAACACATTAATGTGAGCATGGGCCTGGGCCTAAAGAAACACATGGTTGAGAACTTATAGAACATAATTCAGTTGTAGCCTCACCATTTTTTTTATTATCAACAAAACACCAGAAATTAAATGACATTTTTACATATATCATTTCATAATCTTTGCATGCTATTTATAATTTTGTCATAAAATAACTTGTCTGATGCTTTTACATTACCTTTCTGCTCCCCCATGTTCCTCTATGAGGGGTCTATCATATTTGTGCAGCAATAGCCCATTAGCATTGGGAACCTCAAGCAACAATTACTTACAAAAGCTGCCCTATCAGTGACAAAATATCAGCATGACCTATACACAACTTTTAATGCTTTAAATTAATATTTTGATGAGTAGTTTTTTTCTGTGTCAGTATCACTTTAAGGGATCACATTCAAGAGTATGTTCTGAAGAATGGTACTATAAGTAGTTATTAACATGACTTTATAAAAGACACATGTTCAATAAATGTAATTGCTTTTTATGATGAAGTAAGTAGGAAACTGGACAGTAGATTGCTTTTTCTTTATAAAGTATATGTTGATGTCGGTAATTGTGTTTGACCATGAATAAAGCAGAATGCACTCACAGATCCCATGACAGGCAAAGTAAAGTAACTGCAAATTTTTATTTCAGGCAAGGAGTGACCAAACACAGCCTTACTCTTTTTGTTCACTCAGGCAGTTAATCATAGGTTATGGTGTTTGTACCTGGATAGAAAATGGCCTAAAAGATTATACTGTATATAGTGGGTGATTAGAACATTCTCACAGGGCTCTTACTGGGGTGCCACACATTCTGTATTGGGTCCAATTTATTTAGTATTTATTTAGTATTTTAATTAATGACTCCAAGAGTAAATTTTTAAAAAATGTATTTCCTAAGTTATGCAAGAGGTGGAGATCGGCCTGGGTACTTGTGAATAATAAAATCAGCTGTAGTAAACAATGGCAATTGGCACCAGGGACGGCCATAGGAGAACAAGGTGTTTTGTCCTTTTTACAAAGCACTGGTAAGGCCACATCTACAATTTACAGTGCAGTTTTGGTATCCCATACTTAAAAGGGATAATAATGGAATTTTAGAAAAAATGTCTGATAATGAAATGGAGCATCTCAGATATAAGGAAAAGGTTAGCCAAGTTTACACTGGAGAAAGGGGAGATTTAATAACTATGTATATATATATATATACAAGGGAGCAATAACATACATACATACATAAATACGTACATTTTCTGATGCCTTATTTACCAATGGATCCTGCCAGCAGACAAAAGAGCATCCAAATAGATTAGAAGAATGGAGGTCTAATTTTAACGATTTCTTACAGAGAGAGATAAAAAGTTATATAATTCTCACCTCAAAGCAGTTTTTCTCACAAATACATTTGTGCAAATAATAGCCTTCAGGTAGAGGGATGGTCTTGAGCTGACAGCAAATTCTTGAAAATTCAGAGAGGCCTTTTCAAAGGCTGCTACCAGAGCATTGTTTCAGCCAATGTAAACTTCAATGCTTTGCTTTTAAAGTAAGGTGCTAGGCAAAGTATGGGTTTCTTGGTGTATAGTTTGAAACTGAGAAAACTCAACTGAGATAAGACCAAGAGCATCTTCTTAAGGTGCTAATAAGAATTTCTCAATCCACTTGTTTCAGTAATAGCCTCATGAAATAGCTACCCCCCACCCTCACTATTTACTCCTCAGTCCTTTCACTTTAATGAGTTACATTACTGAACAGGTTTAGTTATGAAAAATAATCTACATGTTCTATACATCAAAATACAAACCTTCATTAATATCACCACTTTTAACTTTTCAATAGATTCAATATAAATAAATAGATTTCAGAAAAAGTGATTAACTTTTATGCAGTTTTATATGAACAAACAAGAGGCATAATATAAAACAGAAGGAGAGGGCTATAACTGTATGAGCTAAAGTGGATATAAAACCCAAGAAAATAGAACATAATTTAAATTCCAAATATATTACCTATTTTATGGTCTTATTTTTCAATATATTGTTAAAATAATAACATATGTAATTTTAAGTTTCAGCCAAGGTAATCAGTGTTACATCCCTCTCTGAATGTTTGACTACAGATATTTTAGGAGGGGTCTTTCAAATGTGTAGCATTGGATAGAGACCTTCATACACAACCTGCATATACAATTGGGGTTAAATTTATTGACGATGCTATGGTATAAACATTTGTATTTCTTTTGTTTGCAGTGCAGAATTTGACAAACACTTTGCAATGAACTCACATAAGTATAAGCTTTTGATAAATGTTTCAGTTGAAAACATTTTTTTTTTCAGACTGTCAGGAAAATTTTTAACAAAATCAAGATTCCCTAGTATGATCTATAATAAATCTGCCCCTTATTAATTATGTTGTGCAATAGGAAAGCTTCTGTAGGTTTTCAAAGTGCATTAAATATGTCACTGTTTGCCAGTGGCACAATAAAACCAATAAACCCAACCTTTGTCTGTAAAACAGTCAAATGCCTTACCTTCATTTTGAAATGCTGAAAGGGACACGTCTTATAAATCACAGTGTCAATTAGCAGAGTACAATATCAAATCTCAAAAGTGCAATTATGTCATTAAAGATAATATCATTTTGAACTTCTCTGGGATTTCTTACAAGTCAGCAACAAATTACTCCCTAAAAAGCAAACAAACAAGTTCTGTCTCAGAGAAAAATATTTGTATTATTGAAGAATCTACCAAACCAGTTCTACCAAAACAGCAAAAATTATAGCTTATACATATTCATCATATTTACACAGTAATGGAAACCCAAAAATTGGGAGCATCCCTATAGTGCAAAATCATGAATTTATCATAGGGCCCATGAACAACTCTACTAATTCTTCCCAGCTGCGCCAAATGAACCCACCAGAACAACACTTCTCCTCCATACCTGTACTGAAAAGGCACAGCTGCACAGCAAGTTTGACAACCACAATTTCTGACAGCTTGACTTGGCATTTTAGTCTCCAATCAGGAGCATGAACACATAGGGGCATATTTATCGAGGGTCGAATTTCGAATTGAAAAAACTTTGAATTCAAAACAACCAACTGAAATTAAGTCGAAGTTTCTTTTGGATGAATAGGTCCATTTTCGATCGAATAGGTCTGTATTCGGCCGAATTCAAATCATATGAATCTAAGGAATAGCACAATCAATCAAATTCGATTCTAAGTTTTTCCCAAAAAAACTTTGACTTTTCAAAGTCCACCAATTGACTCCAAATAGGTTCTAAAATCGGCAGGTTTTAGATGGCGAATGGTCGAAGTTGAATTTTTCAAATTCGAATTGAATTTGGACTATTCCCTAGTCGAAGTACACAAAAAATAGTTCAAAATTCAAATTTTTTTCATTCTAAAATTCACCTCGACATTTGATAAATCTCCCCCTTAAAGCAAGTATCAAATATATAGCTAAAGTTATTCCTAAAATGGGAGATGTAGGGCATAACAATGTACATAGTTATTTTAGTTACAGAAACTTCATGTACTTTTAATTTATCTACTGATATAATTTATACCTTATATCTCTCTTTATGTCTCTATTCAGTTCTAACCCCACAGTAAAGTATTTAAAAAAATATTTAAAAAAAATTGGATTATTTGGATAAATTTTGGAGCTTTATGGATGACACATTTCCGGATAACGAATCCAATACCTGTACTCACAAAGGGTTGTGGTTTTTAAGCAAGACTGGAAGGCGTAGTTTTTTTTTTTTTAAATTACAGTTCTAATTGTGTCTAATATCTTCAAGAGGACATGAGCAAAAAAATTAAACCATTATTATATATTCTAAAGGTTCCTTGAGGTAGATTTATTCAAATTGAAAAATTCTGAAGTATTTATAGCAATCTGATCTTTTTTCCAATGCCTTAATTAATTAATGATTAATAAATAATCTATATTCAAGTTTAGCCTTGTCTTACCAGCTATCATCACAGGTTAGCTACAAAAACTAAGATAACAGTGATAACACTGCTCGATGACACGAAAGTGACAACTCACTTTTCTTGAGGGCCTTAGTTAGGACTTTTCTTGAGGGCCTTAGTTAGGACCCTATGGAAATCAGGACCCAGAGTAGCCCAGAAAAACTGAAAGAACTATGATTAAGTGTCCTGTGGGGACACGAAATGCGTCAGGCTATTATTTTTTATACAAGATGTAAATAAAGATTTTTGTACTACTTTACTAAATGTTCAGACTTCTGGATTCTACTTAATTTATTAAATTTATCCAGAGTGTCGGAATGGTACCAGCTTTATTTTTTAGGTTTTGAACTATACGGTCAGCCCGTCAAACCCAGGAGATTTATTGTGGGGCATTAAATGGAGTGCTTGAGAGAGTGATTGGTGTCTCCAACCTCTCTTTTCTCCTCTCACTGACCACTGGAAGCCCATCCCATAGCTCCTCACAGGCATCTGGAGAGATGGGATCTGGAGAAAAAAGGTTTTGATAAAAGGACCAGGCTCTGTCCTGGATAGCCTCCAGATCTTGAAGGGGGTACCATCCTCTGCAAGAAGGCATGTTATTTGTTTTCTTCTCCAAGCATTGAAGAATCACGAACCACGATATATATCACAGAGTAACTGCATCTGGCTTCACACAAAGGCACCAGGAGCCTGTCACTGTTCCATGTTACGTAGCACTTCTTTCCTATCTAGGTATTCACACTGAAGGGCTTAGTCTTCAGAGCCTAATAGCCTTTGCTCAAGATCAAGCACCTCCCCATTCAGTGCCTCAATCTCTGCATTGAGCTGTATGCTCACACTTTTTGTATACTCTTGACACAAGAGCTTTAGGTGAACCTTACCTACATCCCACCACTGATTCAACTACATCCCACCACTGATTCAATGTGGCAAATTCATCCTGAAAAGCCCTCCAGCCTCTCCATGTATCCAGGACTGACTTAGCAAAACCCTCATGTTCTAATAAATTGTTGTTAAAGTGCCAGTAAAGCAGCTTTTGGCAGAAATGGTGCGACTGACAATCTCAGGGATAGAAAATTGTGGTCTGAGAATGGTACCAATCTAATGGTGCTTGACTGAGCTTGTGACATGGGATGTCTTGATATATATATATATATATATATATATCCTATCAATCCGGGATTGAGAAACACGACCATCTCTCACCCTGACATAGGTAAAGACATCCGTTTCTGGGTTCTGTTCTCTCCAGATGTCAACCAAGGAGAAATGAATAATTAGTACTCGCAAAACTGACTCTGACGAGTCCCTTTTCTTGGGTACATTGCAGTCTCGAGCATCATGGGTGTAATTAAAGTTACCCCCAATAATCAAGGCTTTATCAGAGTCAATTGTCTCCATATAGGCTAACAAAAGTTCAAAGAACCATGCCCTCTCTGGTCTAGTAGTAGGGGCATAAACATTTATTATATTATATGTTCTACTTGACTCCTGGACCCGAAAATGTAATAGATGGCCAGGGATGACAGAGTTGTCACTCAGCACCTGGAAGACTGGAAGAATTCTGAGAAAAGGGTCATCACCCCACATGATGTCGAAGTTACAGATGTTGCAGGAAAAGGATCACAAACATTTGTCATCTGGAGACCCTGCAATGGCTCAGGTGTTCCTTCAACTTCACTTAAAACACATTTGGAAGTGTTTGACTCAGGAGCAACAGAACTAATTATCTCCCCAGCAACAGGGGGACCTTTGGAGGCTTGATGGTTAGCCCCTACCCTCTCTACTGCCTCCTGGATGGCAATAACATTGGGGTCAGTGGAAGACAAGGGAGGAGAGATCTTAGCATGAACAGTAGATGTTTTATTTGAGGCACTGGGGGGCAGGAACAGGGGCTGTGGTCTTAATATGCCCTTTGGGGCAACTGTGGTGAGAGTGCCCCAGGTTCTTGCAAAGGAAGCACTTCACTTTCTCTGTGCTGTAAAAAAATGTATACAGAACCCCTTCAAATGGAACCCCGAAAGACCCCTCAATATTGTCTTGATCTCAAGGTAAAAGTAGTTGGACTTGCCTTTTAAAGGAAAGGAAGTGCCTCAGTCTGCTCTCCTTACATCCCAGGGGAATTTTAGATGTATTTGATTTTAACTTCCCAAGGGCTTACAGGTGGCAGTACAATAAGTGATCCTGCAGGAAGGGGGACACATTTGATAAAACCACCCTTGTGCCCAATACTTCTAGGGGTTCTACAGGGACATAACTCCCTCCCACTATGATACCTCTCTGCACCAGAGTATGAACTGCAGTTAGTGCACGGGCAAAGATTATGGCCTTTTTCTTGCTGCCACTATTGCAGAGGGGCCCACCACTTCAGCTGAAGCCTTTATGTAAGCCTCTATGCCATAAGTGCTTGACATTAAACATCTGCCCCCATGCTTCCTTGTCAGCTTCTCTACCCTATCAGTGACTTGGCTTCGGTTGCTGCTAGTGGCTACCACCTGTGCAAATGTTCTAGCAGGGGTCACATTGGCTGCAGCAGCAGAAGTACAGGTAATGGGACTTTCTTGACATGGGCTGAGTGGTGTTTCCTTGCAGAGCTAAAGCTGGGTTTTCAGGTCCTTTGCTTTAGAACCCTGAGGTATTTTTTTTATAACTTTTATAACCCACAAAAAGAAAGCTTTATACTATTGATCAATGAAAAAGTACATTTTAAGTTGAGAAGCTCAGGCAGGGAGAGGGTGAGTAGGTACCTGGGAGCTGCACTGCTGCTGCTGGAAAAGATTTTATACTCTTAAATCATTCTCCCTTTAGCTTTCTCTCCTCACAAAACTAAGAGCAAAATACCCACTCAATCTGTACAAAAAGTAAACAATTTGTGCTGAAACAGCAGAAAAAAAAACAAGAAAAAAAAACAAGTGAAACTGACACCCAGGTGCAGTGAAGGGGTAGTTGATCTAACAGTGAGCTTATAGCCCAGAGGAAGAGAAGGGAAACTGGTTAGTCAAAAGAAAAATCTATTTTTAGTAAAGAAAATCAACTCAAAACTTCCCGAACTTCACCCACCAAATGGACAACACATTCACACACCAAGTGAAAACAAAAAGATCCTGTCTTAAACAGGGATTTCTATGCTTAATTCAGCACCAGACAGAGAGCTTTCTCCTATGTGTTGATTTTTCATTAGCTGAAATTACCCACACGACTATTTGTATGAACTTCATTTTGGGGCCTCTAAATGCCAGATAGAGTGTGTGCCAAATTGTTTGGAGGACCCCTGGCAATCATATTTAGGGTGCCTTTTCTTGGTATGTAATGATACATGGGCCATATGATGCTGGAAATTTGAAGTTTTGTAGCAATATTCAGATATTTCACCAAAGCCGACAATTTTGGGAAAGCTTCAGTAGTTTGGAGCAGAAAGGCATGGGTACCCATTTTAGATTCAGTAGAATGTGTACATACCTCCCAACATTTTGGAAACAAAGAGAGGGACAAAAAAGTTGGTGCGTGTAGCGCAGAAAAAATAAATGTTTTGGCCACGCCCATTTGTGTGGCCACACCACCTAATTACCATGTTCATTTTACAAAATCTGGCAGGTTATGAAAGTTTAAACACATTTCTGTGATTTTTTTTCAGTTATTACAGTGCTAAAGAAGGTGAATTGCCCTTTAAGCTGTGAGTCTAACTTTCCCCAAGGGACCTGTTATCTTATATTGTTACAATTACTTATTTCCTTATCTGAAATTGTTACAAAAGTTTCCAAGTGCACCTGGTGGTTGTTCTGGGCTCTCTGCCAAAAGCCAATTAAGTTAGAAACATTGTTTCTTTTTCTGGCTGTTCAGTGCAGAGAAAAATGTACTTTCAGGTACAAAAGAGGGACTGCAGGTTGAGCTGTCAAAAGAGGGACTGTCCCTCTTAAAATGGGACAGTTGGGAGGTATGATATTGTGTACTTTCCAAAAATATATGGTTTATATGGTAAAAATATTTTTCTGTCTTTTTACCCCACAAAAAATGCAGTAAATATGTTGATTTTTCAGTAGCTGAAGTAAAGTCCTGGACAATTTGTATGAGCTATCTTCATATTGGGGTCTCTAAATGCCTGATACTTTGGTAAACCTATGCACAATGGGCATCAAACTGTACAGTCGAACCCTGGCAATCATATTCAGGGTGCTTTTTCTGTGGGATATGTGGAACAGAAAAATAAAACCTTTGATGTGATTTTTCGGAATTTTAATACATTTTTATAAAAACTGCTATGTTCCGACAAGCTTTGATGTTTAGTAGTTAGAAGTAGAGAGACATAGTTACCCATTTTGGAATCAGCAGAATGTGTACTTTTCAAAAATATATGATTTTCTGGGATAAGCCTGCTGTTTACCTAAAACTATACATATCTGGTATTGGCACATTTGAGAGACATGAGGCTTTCAAAATCAGTTGGATTTTCATGCATAAAATTAAATATTTTTCTGGTATAAATTCATATATTATGTAAATAGGAATTTTTCATATTGTTTTGGTATTTAGCGCTATAAATCTTTTCGCAGAGGTGGAAATAAATGACAACTCAGGCAGATTTAGCAAGCTCAGGTTCCCTGAAAAAAGCATTGTATAGTTTTTCTAGGTAAACTAAAGGTTTCCCCTTCAGAAAATGCCCTAAAGTGAGAGAGCACAAAATGTTTCAAAAACATCTGGCATTTTGTGAAACTAAAATGTGAAATTCTGCTGGCACTTAAAAGTTTAAACAGGGGCCAGTTTATCTCAGTACTGATACCTTTCAAAGCTTACACAGGGTAAGCAGTCACAGCAGGCAGAATTTCATATGGCGGCCGCACAAAGGAGGGTGGCCTATGGCCCGCCAGTTGGAAAGCACTGATCTGGAATATTTGGAACCTGGGGTTTTTCCACAATATAAACATTAAATAAACTCTAGAGGATTGTTTTGCCACCAAAATGGATCAGTCAGCTTAGTTACCAACAAGTACAAGGCACTAATTTGTTGTTAAAGTGAAAAAGGAAATCATTTTTAAAAATTAGAATTATTTGCTTATAGTGGGCCCTATGGAAGATGACCTTCCTGAAATTTGGACCTTTCTGGATAATGGTTTTCCAGACAAAGGATCCAATACCTGTACGAATTTCTTTTATTTTTTTTATTTCCAGTCACTGATATATTTATAAAAAAAACATGAATCAAAAGAAATTGCATTTAGAAAATTAATTTAGTTGTAGAAAAAAAATGAATTTGAGTGGAACATGTGAATTTAAAAACAATTTTCTCCAGTCATGGAAAAAGACACAATTTCTTATTTAGATTGAAAACGGTGATACATGTGACATAATAAATGATACTACATAGGAGTCTAGTAATGAGAACCTAGAACTAGTAGTGGGCACAATGTAAAAGCCTCAAGACTTTTGCAAACTCCCATTATACACATAGTAACAATTCATATAGTAGGACAGACCACATAAACATCACAAGGGGTATTAACTTTGCCCAAACATTTAGGGTGTTATTTTTTTTAAAAAATCATGAATTTGCCTATAAGTCAATGGGAGAAGTCTAAATGATTTTTTAATGTGCGCTGGGTTTTGTGCAATACCCCATATTTTTCTGAGTTTTAGGGTGAAAATTCCGAAAAATTTGTGAAAATCATGAAAATCAGATGCAAAAATCCGAAAAAATCTTGAGAATCTGACTTTTCCCGAGAAGAAAATTTTTGGTAAAATGTAATAATAAATAAACGTAAAAGACCTGAGCGGATTTAATCGGAGTTTATAGCAGAAAATATTGAGATAAATAACCCACTATATTATAACCCAGGTCATAATCTATGTTTATTGTACCTCCCAACCCACCAGTTACATGATAATAATTAAACAAATAAAATAGTCCCATAAACACAGATTAAGGACTGGTCAGTCCATAAAATGTTTGAATACCAATAACTATGGTTTTTTTAAATATTAAGCTCTATTTTTTTTATATTTCTGATTATTATTTAACCACTAACATTGCTGTCCGATTGCTTTTTTCTAGAATTTACAGATGCATGATCAGGAGATTTTTGTTCTATGGCAAGTGGCTGACCAGAAGATATCACTTTATGCAAGCCACGAATATATCCTTCAGAAAGCAGCGGGTTATTACCATGCTTACAATTAATATCTTTGTTCGATGATTCTATAAAACATGTTTTAATTTTAATAAGGATAAAGAAAATCTATATTATTTTAACCAAATATTTTAAAATGTACAAATATTCAATTTTTATCCAAGGAGGAAGACAATATTCGGATTGTTACTTATAGACACGTATAATTCTAATAATTGCCAGTAAATTAGCCCCACTATCAAGAGGAGCTCATTATACAGATAACATTCTGTTCTCTTGAACAAGTTTCATACTTCTAAAACATACATGCTCAGATTCTTATTTGTTTATTCTTTACTGTTTTTTGTTATATTTAATGGTATTTTAGTGGTGCTGTCATATACAGTCCATCTGTAGATTTTGAAAGCAAATAATATAAATAATGCTGTTCTAATATCTCATTGATTTCCCTTTCACTATCATAAAATCAAGTCAAACCCTCATTGTTGATTCTAAAAATTATACTTAGGGGCAGATTTAACATGGATCCAATTTCGAGGGTTTTTTGAACTCCCATAACTTCAAAATTCGAATAAAAAATTCGGGTGAATAGGCCATTTTCGTTCGAATTTGAATTGTATGAATCAACATCGTATTCAATAGAATTAGATTTCACAAAAAAACTTTGATTTCAAAAAGTCCACCAATCGACTCCATATAGGTTCTAGGAGGTCCCCTATAGGCTAAAACAGCAATTCAGCAGGTTTTCAGCAGGTTTTAGATGGCGAATAGTCAAAGTCAGATTTTTAAAGAGACAGTACATGATAAAATTAGAATTTTTGATTTTTTTTAAATTTTAATCAAATTTGGACTATTCCCTAGTTGCAGTTCACAAAAATAGCTCAAAATTGAAATTTGCACTTTGACCCTTGATAAATCTGCCCCTTAAAATACTACGTGAACAACAAAACTGGCAGTACACTTTAATGACTTAAAATAATGCTATCACACACAGATTTACTGTATTCATTTTACTCTTTACAAACAGATCTAACACACTAAGGGGCAGATTGATCATAGGTTGAATTAAAATTTTTGTTTACTCTAATAAATTCGAACACTCACAACACAAATGAGAGATTATTTAAGAAAAAATGAGAAAGTCTAATATTTGAATCTGAATCTAATTAATCCGATTTTCCCTCGAAAAAAAACTTGAATGTCAGGAATGCAATTAACATATTCAAATGGTTCAACGGACCTCTGCCATTGACTAATGAACTTGGCAGGTTTTAGGTGGCATATATTCAAATTAGAACTGTTTCCATGGTCGGGTGTGATACATCTCACATTCAATTTACATTCGAATTGGGGGAGTAAAACTTGAATGTGTGAATTATGACACCAAAAATTGTTCAGTATAAAAATAAAACCTTGGTAAAAAGATAGGCAGTGCAAAATAAAAAATGGTTCTAATATAGTTAGTTAGTTAGCCAAAAATGTAATATATAAAGGCTGGAGTGACTGGATGTATAACATAATAGCCAAAACAATACTTCCTGCTTTGCAGCTCTCTTGGTTTCCATTGATTGGTTACCAGGCAGTAACCAATCAGTAATCATCATAAATGTTTGCATTTGAATCTGAGCTGAATGCTGAGGATCAATTGAAAACTCAAAGTGCCATGTTTATGTTGCTGACTAACTCAGAGTTAGAGAGCTGAAAAGCAGGAAGCCATGCTCTGTTCTGTTGGACATCCAGTCACTCCAACATTTATACATTACATTTTTGGCTTATTAACTATATTAGAAACATTTTTTAATTTTGCACAGCCTATCTATTTATCCAGTTTTTATTTTTACACTGAACTGTTCCTTTAATAACCACTAATTAGCCACTAAGTATATAAAAACTACATTTAGATGTCATTCAGTAGATGCATAGACACTGGCTAAAATTATAGTCTTCCTCTGACTCACTGGGATCATTTCACTACCCCTAATTAGAAAAGGAGAATCATTTTCCTCCCCATACACACCTTATTCCATGTTGAAGCGATGGATTCTCGGATTTGAAGTCTCTCTGCTATACATATTATGTATAAAAATGAAGAGAAGGATGTGATTTCATTGCTTTTGAGTTTTATTCTAAGTTTTTAAGTCACTTGGTTTTTGGGTTTTTCTTAAATAAGTGCACATTTGATAATATCAAGTGTTTTCAGTTTTTTGAAATAGCAAAAACCTGATTTTTTTTACATTCTGTTTGGTTTTTTTCATCCTTTAAATTCCTCAAGTCTACTGAATAGCTTATCACTGCTTTTATTAAATCATGCAATATTTATTACTATTATTATACTTTATATTATACTGTATATTTTTTAATATTATTATTATACTCTTCACTTTACATTAAATTGTTGACTTTTTTAAAATATTTTTTGATTAAAAAAGAAGACCTTTTAAACCTTTATTTCAAAGTGAATTAGAGGGAATTTTCGGAGTAAGAAAATTCGAAATAATTTTTGGATAGTTCAACCATTGACTAGGATACTATGACTTTGAATTTACTTTGAATTTGATTCGAATATTCGACCATGCGGTAATCTAAGTACTGTCTCTTTAAAAAAACTTCGACTTCAATACTTCGGCAAATGAAACCTGCTGAAGTGCTATGTTAGCCTATAGGGAGCTCGTGCGATAAAATCATTCGATTCAAAGGGTTTAATTATTCAATCGTTCGATTTTACTTCCATGGTCGAAGTATTTTAATTCCATGGTCGAATTTCAAAGTATTTTTAACTTTGAAATTCAACCTTTGATAAATCTGTCCCTATGTGTTACTTACAAAAATACTTAATTTGACAAGCACCTTATATCATGTTTATTGCTTAAAAAAATATTTTTAATGTTTTAAATACAAATACTCTCATAGTATTCCTCGTGACTAAGTAAATATCCATTACTGGAAATAAAGTCTTTGACCACCATTGCGAGCAGCCTGCTTCCACTACAATAGACTATAGTAAAAACAAGACATTATTATTATTATTAACATGTATTTATATTGCGCCAACATATTGCGTAGCACTGTGACATATGGAATTTATACCACCTAGCACTCTTACATGTAAGTATTCATTTGAATACAATTCTAATAAATATCTATAATGGATATATAAAATATCACATGAATCTATCTAACTTTTTAAGAGACTCTTTAACATCTTTATTTCTGATCGTATATATAAAGGGATTCAACAATGTTGTTAGAAACGCATAAAATACTGCAATTATTTTGTCTTTGTCAGGTATGGAACTTGATTTTGGTTTCATATATGCAGCCATAGCTGAGCCATAAAATATTGTAACCACCATAATGTGAGAGCTGCAGGTAGAGAAGGCCTTTTGTTTTCCAGCACCAGAAGCAAGATTTAGGATTGTTAGGATAATTCGTATATAAGAAATAGCAATAAAAGTTACTGGTATCAATAATAGCACAATGGCACATAAATAGATCACAAATTCAACAGCTGATATATTTCCACATCCTAATGAAATGATTTCTGGCCCTTCACATATAAAATGGTTTATTTTGTTATGTCCACAAAGATTTACATTAAATGTAAGAGCAACATGAGAAATTGATAGCAAAAAACCACAGATATAAATACTTATAGCTATCTTAATACAAAAAGACTGTTTGATAATAGTTGTATAACGTAAGGGGTAGCATATAGCTATATAGCGATCATAAGCCATGACTGCAAGTAGAATGCATTCACTTATCCCAAATGAAAGGGCAAAATACATCTGGGCTGCACATTCTCCATATGAAATGGATTTATGCAATGAAAGTAAATCCTTTAACATGCGAGGAAGACTTGATGTAGAATATAAAATGTCCAGTAAGGAGAGATTAATAAGAAAAAAATACATTGGTGTATGAAGACATTTGTCTGTTATTGTTAAAAAAATTATGAGAGTGTTTCCAAGCAAGATTAGAATATAAACAGTTGTAAAAACCACGAAAAGAAACTTTTGGGTTAGTGGATCATTTGAAAGGCCAAGAAGGATTCTGTTACTGTGCCATTGTTCATTTTCCAGCTGTCTATTAAAAAAACAAGATTGATGTGTTTTGTCACTAGGGTGCTATTGTAAGAATAATATGCTACACAAGTCTTTCTAAAGCTTATATAATATATACATTGGGTCAACACCTATTTTAAATTTCAGGAACTGCCTGACCCTCTAGCTTGTAACTTTTAAATGTTTTTGCCTTGATTTATATTAACCTCCTTAAGCAGCTTTTATTTAAGGAATACGCCTTTATTTAATCTCAAATTTTAGAGCTTTAAAAAATATGGGAATTTATTTTAGAGATTTGTTAAAAAAAATTCAACTGTTACTGAAGGGGCCTCTATGTATTCCAAAGCAATGGTCAAGAAGGCAAAATTGCAAAAAAAATTAAGTATGCAGACAGAGGTTGGCTCCTGTAAAAATTTAGATATTTTTGTTACCAAACAGCAAATTAAAAACAAATGTGCTTAAGTTATTCTGTTATTCTGTAATGGAACAATACAATGCATTAATGGCTGAATTCATTAATGCACGCTTGAAAACTTATAGGACATATTTCAGTTGTAGCCTGACCATTTTTTTTTATTTTCACCAAAACATCAGAAATTAAATTTTTACATCTATCATTACATTGTCTTTGCATGCAACTTGTAATTTTAGCATAAAAGTATTTGTCTGATGCTTCTATATTACCTTTCTTATTCCCATGTTCCTCTATGAGGGGACTGTCTTATTTGTTCAGCAATAGCCCATTAGTATTATGAACCTCAAGTAACAATTACTTACAAAAGCTGCCCTATCAGCGAAAAACCATCAACATGAACTATACACAACTTTTAATGCAAATTAATATTTTGATAAGTAGTTTTTTCAGTGTCAGTATCACTTTAAGCTGAGACCACATTCAATGTTCTGGAGAATGGTACGATAAGTTGTTATTAACATGACTTTATAAAAGACATATGTTAAATAAATGTAATTGCTTTTTATGATGAAGTAAGTAGGAACTTGGACAGTAGATTGCAGTACTAGTAGATAGTAGTACTAGTAGTAGTAGTAGTAGTTGATCTACTGGATTTTTGATTCAATGCTGCATAAACCTTTTTCTTTATAAAGTATGTTGATAATTGCGTTTGACCATGGAGAAAGCAGCATGCACTCACAGATCCAATGACAGGCAAAGTAAAGTAACTGCAAATTTTTATTTAAGGCAAAGAGTGACCAAAAAGCCTTACTCATTTTATTCATGCAGGCACTTAATCATAGGTAATGGTGTTTGTACCCAAATAGAAAATGGCCTAAAAGATTATATATAGTGGGTGTTTAGAACATTCTCACAGGGCTCTTACTGGGGTGACACAGGTTCTGTATTGGGACCACTTTATTGAGTATTTTAATTAATGACTCAGGGAGTACATTTTTTAAAATTGGACATACTAAATTGAAAAGAGGTGGAGATTAGCCTGGATACTTGTGAATAATACAATTAGCTGTAGTAAGCAATGCCAATCAGCACCACTAATGGCCAGGATATACCCCTACAAAAGTGGTATAGATTCATGGGAGAACAAGGTGTTTTGTCCCTTTTATAAAGCACTGGTAAGGCCACATCTACAATTTACAGTGCAGTTTTGGTATCCCATACTTAAAAGGGATAACAATGGAATTTTAGAAAAAATATCTGATAATGAAATGGAGCATCTCAGTTATGAGAAAAAGGTTGGCCAAGTTTACAGTGGAGAAAAGGGAGATTTCATAACTATGTATACATATACAAGGAATCATAAATACATTTTGTGATTTACAATTGCTTGCCAGCAGACAAAAGAGCATCCAAATAGATTAGAAGAATGGAGGTTTCATTTTAACAATTTATTATAGAGACAGCTAAAAAGTTGTAGAATTCTCTGCTCAAAGCAGTTTTTCTCACAAATACATTTGTGCAAATAATAGCCTTCAGGTAGAGGGATGGTCTTGAGCTGACAGCAAATTCTTAAAGAATTCAGAGAGGCCTTTTCAAAGGCTGCTACCAGAGCATTATTTCAGCCAATGTAAACTTCAATGCTTTTGAAGTAAGGTGCTAGGCAAAGTATGGGTTTCTTTGTGTATAGTTTGAAACTGAGAAAACTCAACTGAGATAAGGTAAAACACATTATCTTAAGGGGCTAATAAGAACTGCTCAATCCACTTGTTTCAGTAATAGCCTCATAAAATTCCCCCCTCACTATTTACTCCTCAGTCCTTTCAGTTTAATGGGTTACATTACTGAACAGATAAAATAATCTACATAGTGGAATAAATCAAAATACAAACCTTCATTAATACTAGGGATGCACCAAATATAGGATTTGGTTCGGGATTCGGCCAGGATTCGGCCTTTTTCAGCAGGATTCGGATTCAGCCGAATCCTTCTGCCTGGCCAAACTGAATCTGAATCCTAATTTGCATATGCAAATTAGGGACAGGAGGGAAATTGTGTGACTTTTTGTCACAAAACAAGGAAGTAAAAAAGTGGATTCGATGCATCCCTAATTAATACCACCACTTTTAACTCTTCAATAGATTCAATATAAATCAATAGATTGCAGAAAAGGTGATTCATTTTTTTAATGCATTTTTATATGAACAAACAAGAATCACCAGACAAAACGGAAGGAGAGGGCAATAACTCTAAGAGCTAATGTAAAAATAAAACCCAAGAAAATATTGGGGCAAAGGACATCATAAATGCTTCTATAACATAATTTAAATTGCAAATATATTGCCTATTTTATGGTCTTAGTATTCAATATATTGGTAACATTATAATAAAATATTTCATTTTAATTTTTAGCGAAGGTAATCAGTACTACATCCCTCTCTGAAAGTTTGACTACAGATATTTTAGGAGTTGGTTTCAAATGTATAACATTGAATTGGAAAGAGACCTTCATACACAACATGCACATACAATTGAGGCCAAAACTACTGTTGACGATTCTAAGGTATAAACATTTGTATTTCTTTTCTTTGCAGTGCAGAGTTTGACTGTCATGCAAATTGCAATGAACTCACAAAAGTATAAACTTTTGAATAATGTGTCACCAGAATAAAAAAAGTTTCATACTATCAGGAAATTTTTGATAAATCCAAAACAAGATCAAATCCTTCAGAATTCCCTAGTATGACCTAGAAAACATCCCTTTATTAATTATGTTGCGCAATAGGAAAGTTCTGTTGGTTTCAAAGCTTCTGTAGGTGCAATAAATATGTCACAATTTGTCAGTGGCACAATAAAAACAATAAACCCAACCTTTGTCTGTAAAACAGTCAAGACTCAAATGCTTTACTTTGCTTTCAAAATTTGAAAGGGACGTTTTATAAACCATAATGCCAATTAGCAGAGTACAATATCAAATCTCAAACGTGCAATTATGTCATTAAAGATAATATCATTTTAAACTTCTCTGGGATTTCTAACGAGTCAGCAACAAAGGACTCACTAAAAAGCAAACAAACAAGTTCTGTCTCAGAAAAATATTTTGTCTTGTTGTAAAATCTAGTTCTACCAAAACAACACAAATTAAAGCTAATACATATTAATCTTATTTAAGTGTTTCATTTGTTTACAACAATAACCACTAGTGATGGATTAATATGTGGCATTTCGGTTCACAAGATAATTTGCGAATTTCCAGCAAAATTTGCGAAACGAGACGTGCGCCGCGATTTCGTTGCTTGTCAAAATAATTTGTTGATTTCTAGTCGTGCATCAAAATAATTTGTCGGGAGCTCGTATCTGTGTTTTGACGTACAATGTTTTTTTTTGACGCGCAATGCAATTTGATGAAACCCATCTTCTATCTGTGTTTTGTTTGTGTCACCTTTTTTCAGCTTTGGGGCTACCAATAAAACATTTTCCCTTACGTTCAAGCTTTGTAGACTGTGATGATAAATTAATATGGCATCTTTTGCTTTGTGTCTGAATGTGCTGAATTGCATTGGAGTCAATGAGAAGACCAATTCACATGCTTGTTTCACTTAGTATACTGCTACACAAATGCCCTGCATTGTTAGAGGACTCCTATCTTCTTAAAAGAAAAAAAGGGCTCACATTTTGCCAGTTTCTTAAAAACATCTGTACCTTTTTTACATTAGCTCTGGTTGACTGATAATGGTATCTACTACTACTCTCAGTTTATATTGCTGTTAAACCAAAAAGTACCATCTATAGTTTATTTATTATTAATAGCTTATTAACACAGGCTCAACTATTAATAATTAATCTGAACACATACGGGCACATTTATTATTGGTCGAATATAGAAGGTTAATTAACCCTCAATATTCGACCCTCGAAGTTAAATCCTTCAAATATCGAAGTCGAAGGATTTAGCGCAATTCGTTCGATCGAACGATCGAAGGAATAATCGTTAACCTTAGATCAGAAATTGGTTAGAAAGCCTATGGGGACCTTCCCCATAGGCTAACATTGTACCTCGGTAGGTTTTAGGTGGCAAAGAAGGTGGTCGAAGTTTTCTATAAAGAGACAGTACTTCGACTATCGAATGCTCGAATAGTCGAACGATTTTTAGTTCGAATCGTTTGATTTGAAGTCAAAGTTGTAGTTGAAGGTTGACGTAGCCAATTCAATGGTCGAAGTAGCCAAAAAAATACTTCGAAATTCTAAGTATTTTTTATTCTAATCCTTCACTCGAGCTAAGTAAATGTGCCCCATAATATCTGGGTGCTTTGTATCCCACATTAAGATCAATAAAACATATATTTATGTCAATGAACCATATATTTATTTTCAGAATTTCAGTTTGAGTAATACAGCACTTGCATTTGTACAGTACAAATTATACAGACTGAGGTGTTGCGTAACTACAAGAAAACCATCATCAATAAGGATGGCAAGTATTTAGAGAGTTTTTTGCATCAGATAATCTCCATTTGACAGCTCATTTACTTGTTATCTAACTTGTCTGCTAATATATGACAGTCAGTCAAAGTCAATTGTTCCAATCCTAATCAAAGTATTTATTTAAATACATTTTTGCTGTAAAATAGCAAATCATTATCAAACCAGTCATTACTTTATTGTAATAAACAAGAGAATTCTATGTTTTCTTTTTAAATAACTCTACCCTCTACCTCCACACATATTTAATCCAGTAAAGCAGTGTGCCTCCTCTTTAAATCACTCTAGATTCTCTGGAGGTTGCGCAGAGGTAGGATCACCCCAAAATGCCGGTGCATCCTGCGCCGCAGCCGCTCCATGATGCTCCGGCAGAGTGCCTGGATGCCTTTTGTCCCAGGAGGGATATTGTCATATCTGATGAGGTACCTCACCTCCTCCTCTCTCATCATGCCAGGTCCTACCAATGCCATTGCAAGTTTTTCACTCCTATAAGTGGAAGGGCAGGGCATTGGGTATTTATATTGGGGACACCCATTTTTAACGCGTGGAAGATGCATCACATGACACACAGACAAGCAAAGGCACCGAAATTGGCGAATTGACTACTATAACACTCAAATATGTTGATTTTTTTATAAATTTTAATATTAATGTCACACTATATTTGCTAAGCATGCGGTACTATTAGAAGTAATGCATCATTTTTAGAAACCTTGGCAGACCCCATTCAGAAGAAATAGGAATACCTTATGGCAGTAGTAGCATCAATATAATTAGAATTAAAATTACAATTAGAAGAGGTAGGCCTCAACCAGAAACAATTAACCAGAAAATGTGGCATATTTGGAAGCCACATATTTTTAGGAGCCTTGGCAAAACCCAAGCTTATGGCAGTAGTAGTATCAACGTAGAATTAAAATTACACTTAGAAGAGGTAGGCCTCAACCAGAAAAAATTAACCAGAAAATGCGGCATTATTGGTATTGGAAGCCACATAATTTTTAGGAGCCTTGGCAGACCCCATCCAGAAGAAATTAGACAACTATGCGGCACATAATTTGATGAATCTGCTATTGAAGCTAGTGTCCCTGAAATACATGAAATTTTTTTAGTTGCACGTTTCACATAATGCAAACCAATACAAGTATAATATAACACAACACTAGCATTAGTTGTAGAGTTTGAAGAGATTGTTAATTTGTTATTTGTATGATGACTGAGGCAGCAGGACTTTTGGCAGCAGTCATTTCAGGGACCTCATTTGTGTACTTGCAGACATCTAACTTAGAGGCAGGACTTTGGGTAATAATAGTGTGACTATATTTGCCAACCAAGCAGCAGCATTGGAATCATCTCTGTTAGAACCAGAAGAATTAAATGAGGCAGGCCTCAAACAGTAGACATTTGCCAAATAATGAGGCAATAGTAGCAACAGCAGCAGCAGCAGTAGTTTTGGAATCAACTACATTTAGACTGTAAGCCCTACGGGGTAGGGCCCTCTAGCCTTTTGTTTCCTTGGCACTGAGCACTTAATCTGTATTTTAATTATATTTTATATGTATGTGAATTGTATTTCTAATAATGCACTTATTGTTACTTTTTATTTCAATGAACCCTTGTTTGTTACTACTAATTTACTGTTATGCTGTACAGTGCTTTGCCCTCAAGGAGCAGTAGTAGCAACAGCAGCAGCAGTAGTATTGGGATCAACTATATTAGAACAGTATCTGCTGTCTGCAATGGGCACTTTGATATTCCTGCTTATCCAGGCCTCATTAATTTTTATGAATATCAGCATATCCATGCTGCCAGTGGATAGCCATGTCCGCTTCTCAGTGACCACCCCACCTGCGGCACTGAAGACACGCTTTGACAGGACACTGGCAGGGGGCAAGCCAGCACCTCCAGAGTATACTGTGCCAGTTCTGGCCACTGGTCGAGCCTCGATACCCAAAAATGCATGGGTTCATCATCAGGGCGAATGGCGTCCTGCACACTGACTGACCCCATGTAGTCAGCCAGCATATGCTCCACCCACTGCCGGTGGTGGCTTTGGGTGCTGCTGCGCTACAGTGCTGTTGTGGGGTTGGATGCCCATGGCCAGCACCACGGCCTCTTCCTCATCCGCCCCTCCCTACCCCACCCTTCTTCCCACCACCACCCCTCCTCCCTCTTCCACGGCCCATCATAGTGGGCACAACTAGACTAAAACAAAAAAAAAACAAGGGGGGTTTGGATATTTGGGGGAAGGAAAGGAGAAAAAAAAATAAAACCCTCAACTAAATCCCCTCAGCAGAAGTCTGTAACCAACAAGGAATACACACAGAAGCACAGATAAAGACAGTTAGCCCTAACAAGGGCTATTGGGTGGTGAGCAGGCAAGCAAAAGAGGAAAAACAGTAAACTGAAATCCACAACTTCCACTTGCACTGACTCACTACACAAACTCCTCTAGCTAAATAAAACACAAATCACTCTCACTATCCTGCTCTCTCTAACCTCTACCAAAAATGTACCAGAGTAATTCGCCGCGTTTGCACCTCCTTATATAGACAATGGGACGGCTCACATCTAATGGCTGCCGTGGCTGACATTCCGTTTGTCGCGTGTCGTTTTTTTTTACGCGCGTGCCCATGGTGGCAAAACTCGCGCTCAACGAAAAATTCGTCATGTGGCAAAACGAGCCAATCGGCGAATTTTTGCCGTGGTTTCACAAAAAAATTCACCCACTGTGAAACGCAGAAAATTGCCGCAAATTTAACTATAGTGAATTTATTCACCCATCACTAATAAAGACAAAAAACAGAAACCCAAAAAATTGGGAGAATCTCCATGTTGCTAAAAAATGCATTAACCATAACCAACCTTACCCCCCTCTTCCCATCTGCACCAAATGAACCCACCAGAACAGCCCTTCTCCTCCATACCTGTACTGAAAAGGCAAAGCTGAAAAGCAGGGTTGGCCATCACAATGTCTGACCACTTGACTTGGCATTTTGGTCTCCAATCAGGACTATGAGCACTGCCAATATCATATGTATAGCAAAAGTTATACCTGAAATAATAAATCTCTCCTATTAAATAGGAGAGCAAGGGCATAAAAAAGATTTATATAGTTATTTTGTGTTACAGAAACATATTCACTGAAGCCACATGTACTTTTAATTTATCTACTATCATGTAATGGGGCATATTTATCAAA
This sequence comes from Xenopus laevis, assembly GCF_017654675.1. NCBI lineage: Eukaryota > Metazoa > Chordata > Amphibia > Anura > Pipidae > Xenopus > Xenopus laevis. Next base: position 93,037,100 of record NC_054387.1, on the reverse strand, counting down.
GAGTGAAGTTTGAGATCACTACAGTCCACTAGAGTAAAATTCCACCACTCTACATTCATTTTTATAGAATTTTTAAAGGCATATTTATCAAAGAGTGAACTTCAACGTTCACCCATTGATAAATGCTCTTTTAAAAATCCCATAGAAATAAATGGAGAGTGGCAGAATTAGTGGAATGTGGTATTTTGTAACATTACTCTTTGATAAATGTGCCCCTTTATGCCTTCTCCCTTCTTTATCTACCCCAGCTTCTATTCAGTTCTAACTCTGCAGTAAAGTCATGTTAAAATTAATTTTTTTTTGAAAAAATATTTTAAATGTTTCAAAAATTTGGATTATTTGGATACATTTTGGAGCTTTATGGATAATGAATCCAATACCTGTTGTGGTTTTTAACAAAGACTGGAAGATATAGTTTTTTTTTCTAAATTATAATTCTAATTGTGTCTAATATCTTCAAGAGGAGATGAGCAAAAAAAATAAAATAAAACCATTATATACTGGTAGAAAAATAATAATTCTAAAGGTTCCTTAAACACTGGGGTGCATTTATTCAGACTGAAAATTTCAGAAGTAATCTGATGATTTTTCCAATGCCTTAATTATTTATTAATGATTAATAAATCATCTTTATTCAAGTCACAGGTTAGCTACAAAAACTAGGAGGAGTTCAGGATAGCATTCCAAGGAGCACTGCATGACATAAGAATGGTAGGGTCTAGACAAATAAAGCTTAAAGGGATTACGCTCTCGGTTGGGGTTAGCAGGCATCTCTGGCTCCTTCTCTTTTCTCACTTATACTGGGGTATAATTTTTCATTAAATTTCTGCTAGCAGTTGGAAGTTATGTTTAAGTTTTGAGTGCCATCCTGATTTCTAGAGTCTCTTAACTCTTGTTCAGTTTGGTTATAGTGTGAGCAGTGCATATGGAATGCTTGTCTTTGTATACAGTGAGTAGTAGAAAAGCAATGCTTGTCTGTATATTCTCTGAGCAGTGCATGTCCAATGTAATCATATAATTACTCTGGAGGTCAATGCTCAGGTGCAGGTAATGAGTAGGTTGTTTTCCCTCTTACTCCCTTCCTTAACAGTTTAGCGTAAAGCTCAGAAGCATCAGGTAGGAGTTTTTGTGTTGCAGTTCTGTCCTGTTAGTTACTGTTCAAGGTTGTTACTCTTAAATATGAATTTACATGTTATCTTCGGTGCTTCATTGGGTTGAGTGCAGAGGACTCTTGTATTTGTCTATATGTATTTTGTGGTCACAGCCTCATTGCACCCCCACCTAATGGTTTTAAAAAATAGTGGTGAGCACAACTTTCCCTTGTTTTTTATAGTATATATACTATATAATAATACAATTTAGTAATAGTTTAATGTTGCTTTAAATGACAACCATTTGATATGATTAAGAGACTCGAATATGAATAGGAGAGGGCCTGAATAGAAAGATGAGAAGGCTGGAATGAGTTCGAAAAAGAAGGCAAATAATTCAAAAGCTATAACAAATAAATAATGAGGAAAATTGAAAAGTTGCTTAGCATTGGCCATTCCATAACATACCAAAAGTTAACTTAAATGGAAACCAGCCCTTTAATAAATCTCGAATTTTTAGAGCTTTTAAAAAAAAATGGGAAAAGCACAAGTTTTTAGAGATTTGTGGAATAAAACTCAGATTAAGATTGAGTAACTGTTACAAAAATGATTATGTACAATAAATGGCTCAACGCATTAATGTGAGCATGTGCCTGGGGCCTAAAGAAACACACCCTTGAGAATTTATAAAACATAGTTTGGTTGTAGCCTCACTATTTATTTTTTTATTTTCACCAGAACACTAGAAATTACATTTCTACATCTATCATTACATTGTCTTGGCATGCTACTTGCAATTTTGCCATAAAAATATTTGCCTGATGCTTTTACATTACCTATCTGATCCCCCTTGTTCCTCTATGAGAGGACTGTCTAATAATTACAAGTAAGATAATATTAAGTAACAATTACAGCCCTATCAGTGAAAAACATGACCTATACACAACTTTTAATGCAGATTAATATTTTGTAATTTTTTCAGTGTCAGTATCACTTTAAGGGATCACATTAAAGAGTATGTTCTGGAGAATGGCACTATAATTGGTAATTAACATGACTTTATAAATATTTTAAATAAATGTAATTACTTTTTATGATGAAGTAAGTAGGACCTTGGCTGGTAGTTTATAGCAGATGTGATCTATTTGGATTTTTGATCCAGTGCTGCATAAACCTTTTTCTTTATAAAGTATGTTGATGTTGGTAATTGTGTTTGTCCATGGAGAAAGCAGCATGCACTCACAGATCCCATAATAGCAAAGTAAAGTAACTACAAATTTTTATTTCTGGCAAGGAGTGACCAAACACAGCCTTACGCTTTCATGCACGCAGGCAATTAATCATAGGTAATAAGTTTGTATCTGGATAGAAAACAACCTAAAAGATTGTATATAGTGGGTGATTAGAACATTCTTAATGGTGTGCCATTTATTAAAAATGGACATACTAATTTAGGCAAAAGGGGAGATGAACCTGAGTATTTGTGAATAATCAGCAATACCAATCAGCACCAGAAATGGCCAGAATAGACCCCTAAAAAAGTCGTATAAATCCATGGGGGAACAAAGTGATTTGTCCCTTTTACAAAGCACTGGTAAGGCCATATCTACAATTTACAGTGCAGTTTTGGACACCCATAATTAAAAGAGAAATTAATGAAAAAAATGTCCAAAGAAGAACAACTGATAATTGTATGGAGCCTCTCAGTCACGATTTCTTACAGAGAGAGCTAAACAGCTGTAGAATTCACACCTCAAAGCAGATTTTCTCACAAATATATTTGTGCAAGGAATAGCCTTCAGGTAAAGGAATGGTCTTGAGCTGATTTTCAGCCAAGGTAATCAATTCTACATCCCTCTCTGAACGTTTGACTAAAGATATTTTAGGAGTGGGGTTTTAAATGTGTAGCATTGGATTGGAAAGAGACCTTCATACACAACATGCATATAGAATTGAGGCCAAAACTATTGTAGATGATGCTATAGTATAAACATTTGTATTTCTTTTGTTTGCAGAGACTGTCAACACATTGCAATGAACTCCCAAAAGTATAAGCTTTTGATAAATGTGTCAATTGAATAAAAAAATTTTCATAGTGTCAGGAACATTTTGATAAATCCAAAACAAGATCAAATCCTTTAAAATTCCCTACTATGACCTATAATACATCTGCCCCTTAGTAATTATGTTGTGCAATAGGAAAGCTTCTGTAGGTTTCAAAGCTTCTGTAGGTGCATTAAATATGTCACAATTTGCCAGTGGCACAATAAAACTAATAAACCCAACCTTTGTCTGTAAAACAGTCAAGAATCAAATGCCTTACTTTGCTCTTGAATTCTGAAAGGGAAATGTTTTTATAAATCATAATGCCAATTAGCAGAGTACAATAATACATATTCATCATATTTAAGTTGTATTTGTTTATAATAATAGCCACAAAATACAGTAATGGAAACCCCAAAATTTGGAGAATCCCCCATACTAAACCATACTAAAGCAAAGACCACTTGACTTTGCATTTTGGTATCCAATCAGGAGCATGAGCACTTGAAGCAAGTATCATACGTATAGCAAAAGTTATTCCTGAAATATTAGAGGCATAAAAAATATTTATATTGTTTTGGTTACAGAAACATATTCTCTAAAACCACATTTACTTTTAATTTATCTACCGATATCATTTATACCATCTATCTCTCAATGGGGCATATTTATCAAACAGTGAAGGTCGAGATCACCCTAGTCCACTACGATGAATTTACGCCACTCCGTTCATTTTTATAGAATTTTTAAAGGTCTATTTATCAAAGAGTAACTTTCACCTATTGATAAAAGCTCTTTTAAAAATCCCATAGAAATGAATGGGTGTAATTAACACTAGTGGAATGTGGTGATTTGTAACTTCACTCTTTGATAAATATGCCCCTTTATGTTTTCTTCCTTCTTCATTTACTTCAGCTTCTATTCAGTTTTAACCCTGCAGCAAAGGGTTTAAAAATGTATTATTAAAAAATTATTTGAAATGGACACTGCTTAGGATAACAACCAAACTGAATGTATAAGATACTCAAAATGAATTTAAAAATTTAGATAGATAGTAAAATTGATAATAAATATAAGTAAATTACCAATTCCCTAGAAAAGTGATTAGTGTCAATAGTTAATATGCATGGCCACATATAGTTTTGCATTAAAATATGTATTTACATTAATGATTTTCACAAATCCATCCTAAAACTTCACCTTGAGTTCTCTTTTGCTGGGAAAATATGCAGTATGTTGCATCAGGGGAAAATGCAGAAAAATGGCAGCCATCATTATTATCTGCACTGTGCCTTCCACATCAAACAATGAGATTGTGACCACCCCATCCAAGAAGGTGAACAAGTATGAAACACTTAAGGCCAGACTGGTGCTATTAATTCTACAATAAATACTTTTATTTCCATACAAACTGCATTTGAAGTACTCTCTTTGAGTGCCCACCAAATTTTGTACACACAGTTGAGTCTGTCTCCTATGCTGTAGGCTCAGGGCAGTTCACCCGAGACCTCCATTATACAATTTTCTCAATATTCCAGAATACCGTTTAAATAAAGAAATATTTTACCTAACACTAAGTACCATCTGTACAAATATTTTACCACTTTTCTGCTATAATCTAACTAATTTAGTGAAAGCCATAATAAGAGAAAAGTTTAGATTCTTACCAAATAGTTCAATTAGCCTGTGTCTTTTTAATTTTGAGAGATTTGTTATTGTTTTTTTTACCATCTTTAATCCTACATAAAATCTATGTTCTGTGAAAAGCCACAGAACATATATTCTACCACCCCAGGTTAGTGCCACACACACACACACACACACACACAAACACACACTTATTTTACCAAAACACACTTACATTCACACTTACACACATACTCATACAATTTTGGGGGATCATGGGGGTCACACACATTCAAGCACTCAAACATGCTTGCACACACACACAACACGCAATTTGCCAATTGTACACACATGCACACTTTTTGCGTCTTTTTTCTTATTGCATCTTCTGTTTTTTTTGAGTTAAAAACTGTTTTATTACCATTGTGAAAATTGTATTCACTAACTGCACTGTGCAATACCTTTTTTATGTTATTTTGGTGATTATATTGCAATTTTGTTGATTTTGGTGCATTTTTAGCCATTTTATTGCATGTCTAGCCATTGTATTACATTTTCAGGTTTGCGTAGGTGTTGTTTGCTTATTTCTGTCTGTAAAACCTATTTGGCCATGCTAAAATATTCAAACTATGATTCTGACTGCTGATTACAGAAGACGAGAAACACATTGATTTTTCTGGTTTTGTTGGATTTTAGTGATTTTATTGTATTCCCTCTGTTCTATGTTCATTTTGCCCATGGAAATTTTGTCTGCTATATATCCTATATATCCATTTGGGGGTCTCTGTGCGCGATATAATTTGATTTATATATGCATTTCAGGCATCAAAATGTTCAGCAGATCCATGGCATTCATATTTAGGGTACCGTTTGCTGGTATGTTACGAAATGTGCGGTATATAATGGGGTAAAATGCAAGCTTTGCAACGATTTTCAGAAATTTCATAAAAAGCATTATGTTTGGTATAGCTTTGCAGTTTGGTTGTTTGTAGTAGAAAGACATATTTACCCATTTTAGATTTCTCAGAATGTGTATTTTGGAAAATATATGGTTTTATAGGGTCTCCTTACTGTTAGGGCAGTGATCCCCAACCAGTAGCTCATGAGCAACATGTTGCTCTCCAACCCCTTGGATGTTGCTCCCAGTGGCCTCAAAGCAGGTGCTTATTTTTGAATTCCAGGCTTGGAGGCAAGTTTTGGCTGCTTAAAAACCAGGTGCACTGCCAAACAAAGCCTCAATGTAGGTTGACAATCCCCATAGGGACTACCAAATGGCCAATTACAGCACTTATTTGGCACCCCAAGAACATTTTTCATGCACGTGTTGCTGCTCAACTCCTTTTACATCTGAATGATGCTCATGGGTTCTAAAGGTTGTGGATCCCTGTGTTAGGGGGTCTAATGGCAGATAATACACATACTGTGTGCTTATATTGCAGTAGCCAGAGTGTCATACGTGAGAATTTATTGCACTATTTCAATTTGGGGGTCTCTGTATTCCACACGTAGTTTGGTAAATCTATGCATATTGGGCATCAAACTGTTTAGTAGACTCCTGGCATTCATATTTAGGATGCCTTTTGCTGCTGGTACATAATAAAACATGGGGTATATAATGCGGTAAAATGAAAGCTTTGTGGCAATTTTCAGAAATTTCGTAAAAAACTTTGTTTATCATAGCTTTGCAGTTTGGTAGTATGCAGAAAAAAAGACATATTTACCCATTTTAGATTTGTCAGAATGTGTACTTTCAGAAGACATATGGTTTTCAAGGGTCTCCATACTGTTAGGGGGTCTCGTGGCACATAGTACACATACTGGGTGCTCATACTATAGTAGTCAGTGTCATACATGAGAATTCATATGCACTATTTGGATTTAGGGGTCTTTGTATGCCACATAGTTTTGTAAATCTATGCATATTGCACATAAAACAGTTTAGAAGACCCCTGGCGTTCATATTTAGGATGCCTTTTGCTGGTACATTACAAAACATGGGGTATATAATGGGGTAAAATGCAAGCTTTGTAACGATTTTTAGAAATTTCATAAAATCGTTATGTTTAGCGTAGCTTTGCAGTTTTGTAGTTTGCAGTAGAAAGACATATTTACCCATTTTAGATTAATCGGAATGTGAACTTTATGGTTTTCTAGTTTTTCTTTATGGTTTTCTAGATTCTCCATATAGTTAGAGGGTCTCATGGCACATAATACACATACTGGGTGCTTATATTGTAGTACCCAGAGTGTCATACATGAGAATTCATATGCACTATTGGATTTAGGGATCTCTGTATGCCACATAGTTTGGTAAATCTATGCCTATTTGGCATCAAACTGTTTAGTAGACTCCTGGCGTTCATATTTAGGATGCTTTATGCTGGTAATGATACATGGACGATACAATGCTGGAAAGTTGATGCTTTGAGGCAATATTCAGATGTTTCACCAAAACCAGCAATTTTGGGAAAGCCTTGCAACTCAGTTGTTTAGAGCAGAAAGGTATGAGTACGCCTTTTAGGTTTGGTAGCATGTGTACTTTCCAAAAATGTATGGTTTTGGGGGGTATATATATATTTCTGGAGTAAATGTGTTGATTTTTCAGTAGCTGAAGTAAAGTCCTGGACAATTTGGATACACTAACTTCATATTGGGGTCTCTAAATGCCTGATACTTTGATAAACCTATGCACAATGGACATCAAACTGTTCAGTCGACCCCTGGTAATCATATTTAGGGTGCTTTTTCTTGGTACCTAATATAGTGCGGGATATGTGGAGCAGCAATAAAACCTTTGAAGTGATTTTTCAGAATTTTAATACATTTTTATAAAAACTGTTCTGTTCAGACAAGCTTTGATGTTTGGTAGTTAGGGGTAGAGAGACATAGTTACCCATTTTGGAATCAACCGAATGTGTACTTTTCAAAAATATATGGTTTTCTGGGGTAAACCTATTGTTTCAAGATTTTCTGGCCTTGGAATCTAAAGTATGCTGTTTTCTGCCTTAGTGCTTTCAAAATTTGGTAATATACTGCCGGGAGTTTTTGCTATACAGAAGTCCTAAATCTCCCTAAAACTATACATATCTGTTATTGGCATGTTTGAGAGACATGAGGCTTTCCAAAACAGTTGGATTTTCATGCGTAAAATTAAACATTTTTCTGGTATAAATTCATATATTATGAAAAATAGGACATATAAATCTTAGCAGAGGTGGAAATAAATGACAGCAGATTTAGAAAGCTCAGGTTCTCCTGAAAATAATAAATTAAAGCTCTCCCCTCAGAAAATGCCCTAAAGTGAGAGAGCACAAAATGTTTAAAAAATGTCTGGCATTTCGTGAAACAAAAATGTGAAATTCTGCTGGCACTTAAAAGTTTAAAAAGGGGCAAGTTAATCTCAGTACTGATACCTTTCAAAGCTTACACAGGGTAAGCAGACCCAGCAGGCAGAATTTCATGTGGAGGGTGAACAAGGGAGGGTGGCCCATGGACTGCCAGTTTGAAAACACTGATCTGGAATGTTTGGAAACTGGGGTTTTGTAGATGAGGGATCTTTCTACAATATAAACATTAAATAAACCCTAGATTATTGTTTGACCACCAATATGGATCATGCAGCTTAGTAACCATCAAATTCAAGACACTAATTTGTTATTAAAGCAAACAAGGAAATCATTTATAAAAATTAGAATTATTTGCTTATAATGGGCCATATGGAAGATGGTCTTCCTGACCTTTTTGGATAATGGTTCCAGACAAAGGATTCCATACCTGTATGAATTTATTTCATTTTTTTTATCTCCAGTCACTAATATATTTATGAAAAAACATGAATCAAAAGAACTTGCATTTAGTTATGGAAAAAAATGAATTTGAGTGGAACATGTGAATTTAAAAATAATTTTCTCCAGTCATGGAAAAAGACACAATTTGTTATTTAGAATTAAAACAGTGATATTTCTTCACTTAAGGGCAGATTAACTAAGGTTTGAGTGAATTTTTGAAGTTAAAAAACTTTGAATTTCGAAGTAATTTTTTGGATACTTCGACCATCGAATAGGCTACTATGATTTTCACTTTGGCTTCGAATTCGATTCAAAGTAAAATCATTTTAATATTCGACCATTCGATAATCAAAGTACTGTCTCTAAAAAAAACTTTGACTTCAATACTTAGCCTATGGGGACCTTCTACAACATTTTTCTAAGTCTTTACACATCGAATAAAAATGCTTTGATTGATCGCTAAAATCGTTCGAATGATTTAATCGTTCGATCAAAAGATTTTACTTCGAATGTACGATGGCCAAATTCGGTGAAAAATACTTCGACTTCGATATTCGAAGTATTTCAATTCAAAGGTTAAATTTCAAAGTATTTATCACTTCGAAATTCGACCCTTGATAAATCTGTCCCTAAATGTGACAGAATAAATGATACTACATAGGAGTCTAGTAATGAGAACCTAGAGCCAGTACGTAAAAGCCACAAGATTTTTGCAAACTCCCGTTATACACATGCTAACTACATAAGCATCACAGATGGTATTAACTTCCCCATTTTGCCCAAACATTTAAAGAAGGTCATAATCTATGTTTATTGTACATCCCAACCCACCAGTTACATGATAAAATATAATTAAACAAATAAAATAGTCCCCATAAATACATCTTAAGGGCTGGCCAGTCCATAAAATGTTTGCATTCAAATAGTTATGGTTATTTTTAAACATTAAGCTCAATTTTTTATATTTATGATTATTAGTTAACCATAAACCTTGCTGTCCTCGTCTGCTTCTTTCTAGAATTTACAGATGCATTTTCCCTCAAAAAAACTCAAATGACAGGAAGGCAATTAACATATTCAAATGGTTCAACGGACCTCTGCCATTGACTTGTAAATGAACTTGGCAGGTTTTAGGTGGCGATTATTACAATTAGAACTGTTTCCATGGTCGAGGTGTGATACGTCTCACATTTAAATTTACATTCGAATTGGGGGATTAAAATTTGAAAGTGTGAATTATGACACCAAACATTTTTTCAAAAATTCTAATTCAAATTTACTATTTGAGCCTTAAAGGAATTGTTCAGTATAAAAATAAAACCTGGGTAAATAGATAGGCATTGCAAAATAAAAAATGTTTCTAATATAGTTAGTTAGCCAAAAGTGTAATGTATAAAGGCTGGAGTGACTGGATGTCTAACATAATAGCCAGAATACTACTTCCTGCTTTGCTGCTCTTGGTTTCCATAGTTACCAGGCAGCAACCAATCAGTGACTTGAGGTGGACCACATGGATCATAAATGTTTGCTTTTGAATCTGATCTGAATGCTGAGGATCATTTGCAAACTCACTGAACAGTTATGTCCCATGTTGCCCCCCACTTCATATTGCTAACTAACTCAGACTTAGAGAGCCTAAAAGTCATGTTCTGTTCTGTTGGACATCCAGTCACTCCAGCATGTATACATTACATTTTTGGCTAACTAACTATATCAGAAACATTTTTTATTTTGCACAACCTATCTATTTAACCAGTTTTTATTTTTACACTGAACTGTTCCTTTAATAACTCTGCCCCTTAGTATATAAAAACCCCATTTAGATGTCATTCAGTAGATGCATAGACACTGGCTAAACTGTCAAAAATAAATACATATTTTTCTACCCAGACATAATTAATTCCCTGATAGTCTTCCTCTGACTCACAGGGGGAATTTCCCTACCCCCTAATTAGAAAAGGAGAATCATTACCCTCCCCACACACACCTTATTCCATGCTGAAGCGATGGATACTCGGATTTGAAATCTCTCCAAATTATGTATGAAAATGAAGGGAAGGATGTGATTTCATTGCTTTTGAGTTTTATTCTATGTTTTTAAGTCACATCTTTTTGGGTTTTTCTTAAATAAGTGCACATTTGATATCAAGTGTTTTTAGTTCATTTAAATAGAAAAAACTTGAAAATTCTGTTTGAATTTTTTCATCCTTTAAATTTCCCAAATCTACTGAATAGCTTATCACTGCTTATATGAAATCATGAAATGTTTATTACTATTATTATACTATATATTAAACTGTATATTTTCAATATTATTATTATACGCTTCACTTTACATATGAAATCCATATACTGTATGTTGCCTTTCTTAAAATATTTTTAATTAAAAAGGAAGACCTTTTAAACCTTTATTTATGCAAATATAAATTAACTAATTAAAATCTTCTAATTAATCATCTATAACCTTTATGTGTTACTTACAAAAATACTTAATTTGTTAAACAACTTCTTTCACGTTTATTGCCTACAAAAATCTATAAATTTTTAACATTTTAAATACAAATATACTCATTGGATACCTCATGACTAAGTTAATATCCATTACTGGAAATAAAGTCTTTGACCACCCATGCGACCAGCCTGCTCCCATTACAACAGACAATAGTAAAAATGGGACATATGGAATTTATACCACCTAGCACTCTTAAATTTAAGTATTCATTTGAATAGAATTGTAATAAATATCTATAATGGATATATAAAATATCACATGGATCTAGCTAACTTTTTTAGAGACTCTTTAACATCTTTATTTCTGATCGTATATATAAAGGGATTTAACAATGGTGTTAGAAACAAGTAAAATAATGCAATCATTTTGTCATTGTCAGTTATGGAACTTGATTTTGGTTTCATATATGCAGCTATAGCTGAGCCATAAAATATTGTAACCACAATAATGTGAGAGCTGCAGGTAGAGAATACCTTTTGTTTTCCAGCACCAGAAGCAAGATTTCGGATTGTTACGATAATTCTTACATAAGAAATAACAATGAAAGTTACTGGTGTCAATAATATCACAACGGCACTTAAATATATCACAAATTCAAGAACTAATATATTTTCACATCCTAAAGAAAGGATTTCTGGCACTTCACATAAAAAATGGTTTATTTTGTTATGTCCACAGAAATTTAAATTAAATGTAAGTGCAACATCAGAAATTGATAGCAAAAAAACACAGATATAAATACTCATAACTATCTTAATACAAAAAGACTTTTTGATAATACTGGTATAATGTAAGGGGTAGCATATAGCTATATAGCGATCATAAGCCATGACTGCAAGTAGAATGCATTCACTTATCCCAAATGAAAGGGAAAACAACATTTGGGCTGCACATTCTCCATATGAAATAGATTTATGCAATGAAAGTAAATCCTTTAACATGCGAGGAAGACTTGATGTAGAATACAAAATGTCCAGTAAAGATAGATTAAAAAGAAAAAAATACATCGGTGTATGGAGACATCTGTCTGTTATAGTTAAAAACATTATGAGAGTGTTTCCAAGCAAGATTAGAATATAAACAGTTGTGAAAACCACAAAAAGAAAGATTTGGGTTACTGGATCATTTGAAAGGCCAAGAAGGATGAATTCTGTTACTGTGTCATTGTTCATTTTCAAGCTATTAAAAAAAACAAGATGGATGAGTTTTGTCACTAGGGTACTATTGTAAAAATAATATATATGCTATACAAGTCTTTCTAAAGATTACACATATATTCATTTACCACCTTGGTAATTGTGACCTAATGTTTGTTGGAAATACAAATATACATTGGGTTAACATCTATTTTAAATTTCAGGAAGTGTCTGTCCCTCTGGCTTGTAACTTTTAAATGTTTTTAACTTCCTTAAAGAATAAGTAAAAAAAATTTTCTATCTATAAATTTACTCTAAACTGCCCCCCAGATAAATGTACCTTAGTCCCTGTGCCAGTCTGTTCTGGTTCCTGTGTAATCAGCAGCTTGTTTCCCCTTCTTCCTGGTGCAGAGTGAGGCCCGCCCCTTATTTTACTGAGCTCTCCTTATCTCTCTGACTAGTCTGAGAGATCATTTGCATGCTGTGACATAGCAGGGAGGACGGGCCAGTGTGGGCCAGTGTGTGCACAAGCAGTTTTTTTTTTCTCCTCATGTGCCACTCCCTGCTCGTTCTTTTCAGGGTCGGACAGGGGGCCCAGGGCCCACCGGTACTGCTGTCCAGGGCCCCCCTCTGGCCCCCGCTACCTACTTTGAGGCAAAGTGCCACTCGGCATACTCGCCAAGGTGGCGCATCACACAGGCCTGGCAGGGGCCACCTAGGGTCGGGGCCCAGCGGGTATTGTCGGGCCAGTCCGACACTGGTTCTGGTTCATTCCAGATCACAGCAGCACAGGAAGAGCTGGAAGACTTCTCTGATACTGCTAATGTACTGTAGCTAAATGAACAGCCCTTTCTGAATTTATAATACATTTCATAATGCTTAGAATTGTTATGCCTGATCTTCCCTCTGGTTATGTAAAGAATAAAGTTTATTTTTTGTTCAACTGTTTACTGAGCTTGATTAACTATTTCTGTGCAAAGCTATGTTATGTACAAATATACCATATATATTCATATGGATATTAATATGAATAAAATTGTATTATTTTAAAAAAATGTACAAAACCTTTTTGACAGTGCAGTGAGTTATAGTGTAACACCATAGAAAGTATACATACCCAGACACCTATAACAACTTATTTTTTTTAAAAACTTAATTTTAAAAAAATTTGCAAGTTGACAGTGCAGTGAGTTAAAATACAGCACCAAAGTTGTATCAATTATGATGCAAGTGAAAACTATCTATAAATACAGTGAATTCAAATCAAATGAATGATAAAATTCAGTATATTTATTGACCAATTCCATGTACTTCTTATTTAATTTAACCATGGTGTTGAACTATAACTCACTGCACTGTCAAAACTGTTTTGTACATTTTTTTAAAAAGAACACATTTTTGTTCATATTAATAACCCCACTCTAGTACTTGGCTGGTATAATGCCTGGTATATTTGTACATAACATAGCTTTGCACAGAAATAGATCCATAAATAAAACAAAGGGACACATTAATAATCAGAGGGAAGATCAGGCATAACAATCCTAAGCATTATAAAATGTATTATAAATTCAGAAAGGGCTGTTCGATTAGCTACAGTGCATTAGCAGTATCAGAAAAGTCTCCCAGCTCTTCTTCCCAGTGCTGCTATGATCTGGAATGAACCAGAACGAGCAGGGAGTGGCACATGAGGAGAAAAAAAAAAAGCTGCTCGTGCACACACTGGCCCTTCCTTCCTACTGTGTCACATCACGCAAATGATCTCTCTGACTAGTCAGAGAGATAAGGGGGCAAATTCACTAAGATGCGAAGTTGCGCCAGGAGCAACTTCGCCGCACTTCGCCACACTTCGCCAGGCGTAGTTTCGCCAGGGCTCCGCAAATTCACTAAAATCCGAAGTTGCGCACAGGGGTAGCGTAAGGTTGTGAAGTTGCGCTAGCGTTGATTCGCTATATAAAGCGAAGTTGCGCTAGCGAAGGCTAATTTGCATACGGCACGAAATTCAAATTTCAATGGAGGAACACGTATCTATCTGCACTACAAATGCCTAGAAAACCTTCAAATCAGCAAATAAAAATTTTATTTTGCCCTACACATGTGCCCACTGTCTAGGTAAGTTGCCATGAGTCAGGAAATGTAGGGGGGAGGAAGGGGAGCCCCAAAAAAATTTCGATCTTTTTCAGCCTATCAGCCATCATGTAGAAAACACGCCAGCGTTTTTTGGGACTTAGAAAAAAAATTGACTTTTTTTTAAACAATCCCTATCTACTCTATTGCGCTTCGCCAGGTCTGAGGTGGCGAAGGAAGTCTAGCGTAAAAGGTAGCGTTCAGTACACTGCGCAAGTTAGTGAATTTGCGTAGTTTCGTCGCTAGCGAAGATTCGCCTGGCATAAGGTTGCGAAGTAACACTAGCGAAACTACGCCAGCGTTCGTTAGTGAATTTGGGCAGTAGCGAAAATGCCAAACGCTAGCGAATTAACGCTAGCGTTCGGCGCTTCGCGGCTTAGTGAATTTGCCCCAAGGAGAGCTCAGTAAGCTTAGGGGCGGGGCTTCACTCTGCTCCAGGAAGGAAACAAGCTGCTGATAACATTGGAACCAGAGCAGACTGGCAGCAGGGACAAAGGTACATTTATCTGGGCTGTTTAGAGTAAATTTATAGATAGCAGCCTTATATACAGTATATTTAGATTAATACTTTAAGTAATATATTGTATAATAATGCTATTTAGTAAAAGTTTAATATCACTTTAAATGACAACCATTTGATATGATTAAGAGACTGAAATATGAATAGGTGAGAGCCTGAATAGTAAGATGAGAAAAAGTAGCAATAACAATACATTTGTGGCCTTTCAGGGTATTTGTTTTTGATGGGGTCAGCGAAAAGAGTCAGAAAAAGAAGACCAATTGAAAAGTTGCTTAGCATTGGCCATTCCACAACATACCAAAAGTTAACTTAAATTGGAACCACCCCTTTAATAAATCTCAAATTTTTAGAGCTTTTAAAAAATGGGAAAACCACAAGTTTTTAGAGATTTGTGGAATAAAGCTCAGATTAAGTTCAGTGTAACTGTTACAAAAATGATTTTGTACAATACACATGGCTTAACTCATTAATGTAAGCATGGACCTGGGGCCTAAAGAAACACACCCTGAGAATTTATAGAACATAGTACGGTTGTAGCCTCACAATTTTTTTTATTTTCACCGGAATACCAGAAATTGAATTACATTGTTACATCTATCATTACTTTGTCTTTGCATACTTTTAATTTTGCCATAAAAGTATTTGCCTGAAACTTTTATATTATGTAATCCACCTTGTTCCTCTATGAGAGGACTGTCTAATTTGAGCAGCAATAGCCCATTAGCATTAGGAACTTAATTTAACAATTACGTACAAAAGCAGCCCTATCAGTGAAAAACATGACCTATACACAACTTTTAATGCAGATTAATATTTTGATAAGTAGTTTTTTCAGTCTCAATATCACTTTAAGGGATCACATTAAAGAGTATGTTCTGGAGAATGGCACTACGAGCAGTAATTAACATGACTTTATAAATATGTTAAATAAATGTAATTGCTTTTTATGATGAGGTAAGTAGGACCTTGGACAGTAGATTGTAGTAGAAGTGATCTACTTAGATTTTTATCCAGTGCTGCATAAACCTTTTTCTTTATAAACTATGTTGATGTTTTTAATTGTATGTTGGCATGCACTCAGATCCCATGATAACAAAGTAAAGCAACTGCAAATTTTTATTTCCGGCAAGGAGTGACCAAACACAGCCTTACGCATTTTATGCATGCAGGCACTTAATCATAGGTAATATGTTTGCACCTGGATAGAAAATGGCCTAAAAGATCATAGACCCCTACAAAAGTGATATGAATCCATGGGAGAACAAGGTGATGTGTCCCTTTTACAAAGCACTAGTAAGGCCACATCTACAATTTACAGTGCAGTTTTGGACTCCCATACTTAAAAGGGATATTAATGGAATTTTAGAAAAAATATCCAAAGAAGAACAACTGACAATGGTATGGAGCCTCTCAGTTATGAGGAAAAGGTTTACACTGGAGAAGAGGGAGATATAATAACTATGTATACATAGTTATAAAATGCATTTGCCTTATTTACCAACTGAGTCTGCCAGCAAACAAAAGAGCATCCAAATAGATTAGAAGATTTGAGGTTTAATTTTAACAATTTCTTACAGAAAGAGCTAAACAGCCGTAGAATTCTTACCACAAAGCAGTTTTTCTCACAAATACATCTGTGCAAGAAATAGCATTCAGGTAGAGGCATGGTCTTGAGCTGATAGCAAATTATTAAAAAGTTCAGAGAGGCCTTTTCAAAGGCTGCTACCAGAGCATTGTTTCAGCCAGTGTAAGCTTCAGGTCTTGAAGGTAATGTTCTAGGCAAAGTATGGGTTTCTTGGTGTATAGATTGAAACTGAGAAAACTAAACTTAGATAAGGTCAAGAGAATATACCTTTGGGGCTAATAAGAACTGCGCAAATCCTTTTGTTTCAGTAATACCCTCACAAATGTCTTCTATAATGAGAAGGTGTAGTTATGAAAAATAATCTACATAGTGGAATACATCAAAATACAAACCTTCATTAATATCACCACTTTTAACTCTTCAATAGATTCAATATAAATCAACAGATTTCAGAAAAGGTGATTCATTTTATATGCATTTTTATATGAACAAACAAGAGTCCCAAGATAAAACAGAAGGTGAGGGCTATAACTCTAAGAGCTAAAGTAGATATAAAATCCCAAAAAAATATTGGGGCAGATGACATCATAAATGTTTCTACAACATAATTTAAATTGCAAATATATTGCCTATTTTATGGCCTTATTATTCCATATATTGGTATCATTATAATAAAATATGTAATTTTAATTTTCAGCCAAGGTAATCAGTACTACGTCCCTCTCTGAATGTTTGACTACAGATATTTTAGGAGTAGGGTTTCAAATGTATAGAATTGGATTAGAAAGAGACCTTCATACAGAAAATGCACATACAATTGAGGCCAAAGCTATTGTTGATGATGCTATTGTATAAACAGTTGTATTTCTTTTGTTTGCAGTGCAGAGTTTGACTTTCAAACACATTGCAATGAACTGCCAAAGGTATAAGCTTTTGATAAATGTGTCAATTGAATAAAACAAAAAGGTTTCATACTGTCAAGAAATTTTTGATAAATCCAAAACAAGATCAAATCCTTCAGAATTGCCTAGTATGGCCTATAATACATCTGCCCCTAAGTAATTATGTTGTGCAATAGGAAAGCTTCTGCAGGTTTCAAAGTTTCTGTAGGTGCATTAAATAGGTCACAATAAACCCAACTTTTGTCTGTAAAACAGCAAGACTCAAATGCCGTACTTTGCTCTTGAATTCTGAAAAGGACATGTTTTATAAATCATAATGCCAATTAGCAGAGTACAATATCAAATCTCAAACGTGCAATTATATCATTAAAGATAATATCATTTTGAACTTCTCTGGGATTTTGAGTCAGCAACAAAGGACTCACTAAAAAGCAAAACAAACAAGTTCTGACTCAGAGATACTTTTTTGTCTTATTGTAAAATCTAGTTCTACCAAAACAACACAAATTATAGCTAATACATATTCATTATATTTAAGTGTTTTATTTGTTTACAACAATAACCACAAAATACAGCAACGGAAACCCAAAAATTGGGAAAATCTCCATGCTCAACCATGCATTAACCATAGGGTCCCTGCACAACCCTACTCCATTCTTCCCTGTTGCACCAAATGAACTCACCAGAACAGCCCTTCTCCTCCACCCCTTTAATAAATCTCCAATTTTTAGAGCTTTTAAAAAAATGGGAAAAGCACAAGTTTTTAGAGATTTGTGGAATAAAGCTCAAATTAAGATTGAGTAACTGTTACAAAAATGATTATAATTCCCTACTATGACCTATAATACATCTGCCCCTAAGTAATTATGTTGTGCAATAGGAGCGCTTCTGCAGGTTTCAAAGCTTCTGTAGGTGCATTAAATATGTCACAATTTGCCAGTGGCACAATAAAACTAATAAACCCAACCTTTGTCTGTAAAACAGTCAAGAATCAAATGCCTTACTTTGCTCTTGAATTCTGAAAGGGAAATGTTTTTATAAATCATAATGCCAATTAGCAGAGTACAATATCAAATCTCAAATGTGCAATTATGTCATTAAAGATAATATCATTTTGAACTTCTCTGGGATTTCTAACGAGTCAGCAACAAAGGACTCACTAAAAAGCAAACAAACAAGTTCTGTCTCGGAGGAAAATTTTTGTCTTATTGTAAAATCTAGTTCTACCAAAACAACGCAAATTTTCGCTAATACATATTCATCATATTTAAGTTTTATTTGTTTATAATAATAGCCACAAAATACAGTAACGGAAACCCAAAAATTTGGAGAATCCCCATGCTAAACCATGCATTAACCATAGGGTCCCTGCACAACCCTACTCCATTCTTCCCAGTTGCACCAAATGAACTCACCAGAACAGCCCTTCTCCTCCATACCTGTACTGAAAAGGCACAGTATGTTTGGCCATCACAAGCTTCTGACAGCTTGACTTGGCATTTTGGTCTCCAATCAGGACCATGAGCACTTGAAGAAAGTATCATATGTATAGCAAAAGTTATTCCGTAAATATTAAATGGTAGATGAAGGGCATAAAAAAAGATTTATATAGTTATTTTGGTTACAGAAACATATGCTCTGAAGCCACGTGTATTTTTAATTTATCTACCAATATCATTTATACCCTCTATCACTCAATGGGGCATATTTATCAAAGAGTGAAGTTCGAGATCACCACAGTCCACTAGAGTGAAATTCCACTACTCTACATTCCTTTTTATAGAATTTTTAAAGGCATATTTATCAAAGAGTGAACTTTCACTTTCACCTATTGATAAGTGCTCTTTTATAAATCCCTTAGAAATTAATGGAGAGTGTTGGAATTAACACTAGTGGAATGTGGTGATTTGTAACTTGTCTTTGATAAATATGCCCATTTATGTCTTCTCCCTTTTTTCATTTACCTCAGCTTCTATTCAGTTCTAACCCTGCAGTAAAGTATATTATTAATAAAAAATGATTTTAAATGTTTCAAAAATTTGAATTATTTGGATAAAAGTTGGAGCTTTATGGATGATGAATCCAATACCTGTTGTGGTTGTGGTTTTAAGACTGGAAGATGTGTTTTTTTTTTCTAAATTACAATTCTAATTGTGTCTAATATCTTCAAGAGGACATGAGCAAAAAAAAAAATGAAACCATTATATACTGGTAGAAAAAGAAAAATTCTAAAGGCTCTTTAAACACTGAGTTGGATTTATTCAAATTGGAAAATTCAGACGTATTCATAGCAATCTGATCATTTTTCCAATGCCTTAATTAATTAATTAATTAATTAATGATTAATAAATAATCTTTATTCAAGTTTAGCCTGGTCTTACCAGTTATCGTCACAGGTTAGCTACAAAAACTAGGAGGGGTTTTGGATAGCATTCTTGGCAAAGAGCACTGCATGACATAAGAAGGATAGAATCTGGCCAAATAAGGCCTAAAAGGTATAATGCTCTAGGTTGGGGTCAGCAGACATTGCAAAAAAGAGAGGCTTGAACAAATTTGTTCAATTAACCTAAAATCCGGAATTAAGAAATTGGTTTAAAATGTAATAATAGTATTCTAAAATATGCACGTATTTTAGAATACTATTAGAAATTTTTAACCAATTTCTTAATTCCGGATTTTGTTCATATCCTCTCTTTTTCTCAATCTCTCCTTCTCTCTAAGCATCCTGGGATTTGCTTAAAAAATTAGACCACAGTCCCAGGTATAGCTGACGCCTCCATCTTTGTGGTGTCCTACAGATAGCAAATGAGAGATAGTTTATTGGGACAACTCCACCATCTATGAATTTCATTTTCCTAACTTTCAAATGAATTGAGATGTATAATATGAGAATTTAAGGTTTATGTATTATTGATCAATCTATTAACACAAGTCACTTTAAATTGAAGCATTTAATCCTAATGAATTATTAATGTATTGAAGCACAGGCACTTTAGATACCTCAACTAATCTAAGGAGGTTAATTAATTGCACTAATTCATTGTTGATACATTTTTTGTAACATAGAGAACCATTGGTTGTTTGTTGTGTGGACATATCATTATTATATACAGTAGATACAATTTGTAATTGAGAGTTTAATAATACAGCACCAATAAATATGCACTTTAACCCTAACAAGAGATTTATAATTTAACTAATTGGTTAATAGGGGATTCTTTTTCTATCCTTAATATACAATTTTTATTGTCAGACCCTGGTTTTAATCAAGAGTTTTAAAAGTGGTCATTGCAAACTGATCTAAATTGCACCAAGCTTTCAAAATTCAGTAAAATACTGCCTAGAGTTTTTGCTGTACAGAAATCCTAAATCTCTCTAAAACTATACATATCTGGTATTGCCATTTTGTGAAAAATATGAATTTTTCAAATTTTTTTGGTATTTAGCACTATCAATCTTTTTGCAGAGGTGGAAATACATGCACAGATTCTTATATATTTATGCTTTTCTGTTTTTTTTGTTACATGCTAAATATTTAAAATCAAAATATCAGGAAGGAAATTAATATTCAAATGGTTTGACTGACCTCTGGCATTAACTTGTAAATTAACTCGGCAGGTTTGAGGTGGCAAATATTCTAATTAGAACTGTTTCCATGTTCGAGGTGTGATGCATCTCACATTCGAATTTACATTCAAATTGGGGGAATAAAATTCAAATGTGTGAATTATGAGACCAATTTTTTTCTGAAAATTCTAATTCAAATTTACTATTCCAGCCTTAAATGAATTGTTCAACATAAGAATAAAAACTTGGTAAATAGATAAGCAGGGCAAAACAAAAAATGTTTATAAAATAAAAATGAATATAGTTAGTTAGCCAAAATGTAAATGTATAAAGGCTGGCGTAACTGGAAGTCTAACATAATAGCCAGAACACTACTTCCTGCTTTTCAGCTCTCTTTGTTTCCATTGCTTGGTTACCAGACAGTAACGAATCAGTGACTTGAGGGGGACCACATGGGTCATAAATGTACCCTCCCCACACACACCTTATTCCATGTTGAAGCAAAGGATTATTGGATTTGAAGTCACTCTTTCCAAATTATGTATTAAAATGAATGGAAGGTTGTGATTTCATTACTTTTGAGTTTTGAGTCCTATGTTTTCAAGTCACTTCGTTTTTGGGTTTTTCTTAAATAAGTGTACTATCAAGTGTTTTTCGTTTTTTGAAATCAAAAACTTGAAAATTTGTGACTTTCTGTTTGATTTTTTTCATCCTTTAAATTCCCATTGATAAGGTAGCTCAAATCTACTGAATAGCACAGCTTTTAATAAATCATGCAATATGTATTACTAGCATTATACTTTATATTATATATTATTTAATACTATTATTATACTCTTCACTTTGCATGAAATCCTTATACTGTATGTTACTGTACTGTATGTTGTTAAAATATTTTTTAATTAAAAAGGAAGACCTTTCAAACTTTTACTAATGCAAATATTAACTATTTAAAATCTTTTTTATTAATCATTCTATAACCTTTATGTGTTCCTTACAAAAATACGTAATCTTTTAATCACCTTATATCTATTGTGACAGCAGGTCAGTAAAAGTTTGTGGATTTGTGCAGGATGGTGTGTATGTCTGTCCCAGGTTTGAGCAGTGCTCTCAGTTTCTGGTAATGCTGTCAGCTCACAGACAGTTAACGAGCTCAGCAGAATCAAATCTTCTGATCCAGGTTGCTATAAAAATTCCCAGCCTGCTAAGGGTTTGGCTCCACCCTGGAAAAAGTTCTGACGTGAGATATCAGGCTGGGGAGTTCTGTGAAAGACTTTTTTTTTGGTAAGCAAACTTTTGGGGTTTTGGGTGAAATACAAACCTTTCTTTTATGTGTGGTAAAGACTGCTGTTGCTAACATAGAGACCAGAGGAACGCAAGTTCCGGTCTGATAGTCAGGGAATATATAAAATATCACATGAATCTATCTAACTTTTTAAGAGACTATTTAACATCTTTATTTCTGATCGTATATATAAAGGGATTTAACAATGGTGTTAAAAACATGTAAAATACTGCAATTATTTTTTTAATTGTTAGGTACGGAACTTGATTTTGGTTTCAGAAATGCAACCATAGCTGAGCCATAAAATATTGTAACCACCATAAGGTGAGAGCTGCAGGTAGAGAAGGCCGTTTGTTTTCCAGCACCAGAAGCAAGATTTAGGATTGTTAGGATAATTCTTATATAAGAAATAACAATAAAAGTTGCTGGTGTCAATAATAGCACAATGGCACCTAAATATATCACAAATTCAACAACTGATATATTTTCACATCATAATGAAAGGATTTCTGGCACTTCACATACAAAATGGTTTATTTTGTTATGTCCACAGAGATTTACATTAAGGGGCACATTTACTTAGTTCGAGTGAAGGAACAGAATAAAAAAAACTTCGAATTTAGAATGATTTTTTTGGCTACTTCGACCATCGAATTGGCTACTTCGACCTTCGGCTACGACTTTGAATCGAACGATTCAAACTAAAAATCATTGGACTATTCCACCCTTCGATAGTCGAAGTACTGTCTCTTTAAAAAAACTTTGACACCCTACTTTGCCAAGTAAAACTTCCGAACCTCAATGTTAGCCTATGGGGAAGGTCCCCATAGGCTTTCTAAGCTTTTTTTGATCGAAGGAATTTCGTTTGATCAATGGATTAAATTCCTTCAAATCGTTCTATTTGAAGGATATTCGATATTCGAAGTCGAAGGATTTAACTTCGACAGTCGAATATAGAAGGTTAATTAACCCTCGATATTCGACCCTAAGTAAATCTGCCCACCAATGTAAGTGCAACATGTGAAACTGATAGCAAAAAAAACACAGATATAAATACTAAATAGCTATCTTAATACAAAAAGACTGTTTGATAATAGTTGTATAACGTAAGGGGTAGCATATAGCTATATAGCCTTGACTGCAAGTAGAATGCATTCATTAATACCAAATGAAAGGCCGAAATACATCTGGGCTGCACATTCTGAAATAGATTTATGCATTGAAAGTAAATCCTTTAACATGTGAGGAAGACTTGGGGGCAGATTCATTAAGGGTCGAATTTCGAAGTTAAAAATACTTCGAAATTCGACCCTCGAATTGAAATCCTTCGACTTCGAATATCGAAGTCGAAGGATTTAGCGCTAATCCTTCGATCGATCGATCGAAGGATTTTAATCCAACGATCGAAGGAAAATCCTTCGATCAAAAAAAGGTTAGCAAACCTATGGGGACCTTCCCCATAGGCTAACATTGACTTCGGTAGGTTTTACCTGCCGAAGTAGGGGGTCGAAGTTTTTTTTAAAGGGAAAGTACTTCGACTATCGAATGGTCGAATAGTCGAACGATTTTTACTTCGAATCGTTCGAATCGTTCGAATTCGATCAAATTTAACCAATTCGATGGTCGAAGTACCCAAAAAATACTTCGAAATTCGAAGTATTTTTCATTCGAATCCTTCACTCGAGCTTAGTGAATCGGCCCCTTGATGTAGAATACAAAATGTCCAGTAAAGAGAGATTAAAAAGAAAAAAATACATTGGTGTATGGAGTGTTTCCAAGCAAGATTACAATATAAACAGTTGTGAAAACCACAAAAAGAAAGATGGTGTTATTGTAAGAATATATATGCTATACAAGTCTAATATAAAGATTACACATATATACATTGAC
Source organism: Xenopus laevis (assembly GCF_017654675.1). Classification (NCBI taxonomy): domain Eukaryota; kingdom Metazoa; phylum Chordata; class Amphibia; order Anura; family Pipidae; genus Xenopus; species Xenopus laevis. The sequence continues at coordinate 93,013,028 of NC_054387.1, read as the reverse complement.
TAACCACCTTGGTAATTGTAACCATAAAATTATCTCATGTAATGTTTGTTGCAAATACAAATATACATTGGGTCAACACCTACTTTAAATTTCAGGAACTGTCTGTCCCTCTAGCTTGTAACCTTTAAATGTTTTTGCCTTGATTTATATTAATTTCCTTAAGCAGCCTTTATAGAAGGAACAACCCTTTAATACAATTTACATTGTAGAGCTTTAAAAATGGGATTTTTTTTTAGAGATTTGTGTGAAAAAAATAAAAAATTCAATTGTTAGTAAATAGGCCCCTACATGTTCCAAAGCAATAGTCAAGAAGGCAAAATTGCACAAAAGAAAAAAAATTCAGTATGCAGACAGAGTTTGGCTACAGTAAAAATGTAGATATTTTGGTTACAAAACAGCAAATAAAAAACAAATGTGCTAAATAAGTTATTTTTTTTAAAGCATACAATAGAATAATTGTTACAAAAATAATTCTGTTATGGAACAATGCAACTCATGAATGGCTCAACTCATTAATGTGAGCATGAGCCTGGGGCCTAAAGAAACACACGCTTGAGAACTTATAGAACATAGTTCAGTTGCCTGACCATTTTTTTTTTACCAGAACACCAGACATAAAATACATTTTTACATCTATCATTACATTGTCTTTGCAATGTAATGATAGATGTAATCATTACATTGCCCCCCCCTGCCCTCCTACCGTGAAGCGCAGAGAGCGCTCGGCACGCCTGCATGAGGGTGCCGATCGGCGCTCCTGCTTGAAAGGTGCCGCTCGCTGCTCCTGCTTGAAAGGCACTGCTCGGTGCTCCTGCATGAATGGCGCTGCATGCATGGCAGATACTGCTGCGCAGCGCCTAAAGAAAACTTTTTTTTTAACAAACTGATTGGGAGAGGGGTCTGGCCTGGCGGGGGCCCATTAAGGGTCGGGGCCCACAGGGTTTTTTCCCAGTTTCCTGCCGGGCCAGTCTGACACCGAGTAATAGCCTCATGAAATGGCTTCCCCCTCACTACTCCTCAGTTCTTTCAGTTTATTGGGTTACATTACTGAACAGGTGTAGTTATGAAAAATAATATAGTGGAATACAACAAAATACAAACATTCATTAATACCAGCACTTTTAACTCTTTAATAGATTCAATATAAACAAATAGATTTCAAAATTGGTGATTAACTTTTTTGCAGTTTTATTTGAACAAACAAGAGTCACTAGATAAAACAGAAGGAGAGGACTATAACTCTAAGAGCTAAAGTACGTATAAAATCCAAGAAAGTATTGGGGCAGAGGACATCATAAATGCTTCTAGAACATGATTTAAATTGCAAATATATTGCCTATTTTATGGTCTTATTATTCTATAAATTGGTAAAATTATAATAAAATGTGTAATTTTAATTTTCAGACAAGGTTATCAGTTCTACATCCGTCCTTGAAAGTTTGACCAAAGATATTTTAGGAGTGGGGTTTCAAATGGATAGCATTGGATTGGAAAGAGACCTTCATATACAACATGCATTTACAATTGTGGCCAAAACTATTGTAGTTTAGTGATGGGTGGATTTATTCGCCAGGCAGAATTCGCTGCGAATTTCCACCAGCTTCAAAGTTTTTTTGACGCTGCCAACAATATCCGATGCTGGCGACAATTAAACGTACACCCATTGACTTTAACACAATTGGATAAAATAGGCACGTGTCAAATTGTCGGCATCATCAGAATTGCTGCCGGTGTAGATTTTGCCACCAGTGAAATTATGCCTGCGTCAAACCTCGCATTTCATGAACTTTTTAAAATTTCACGAGTTTCGCTGGAAATTCACAAATTTTTTGGCGAAGCGAAAAGGGACAACTTTGCCCATCACTATTGTAGATGATGCTATGGTAAAAACATTTGTATTTCTTTTGTTTGCATAACCACAAAACACACAAGGGAAACCCAAAAATTGGAAGAATCCCCATGGTACAAAACCATGCATTAACTAAAGGGCCTCCGCACAACCCTACTCCCCTCTTCCCAACTGCAACAAATGAACCCACCAGAACAGTCCTTTTCCTCCACACCTGTACTGAAAAGGCACTACTGCACAGTACTGTACTGTAATTTCTGACAGCTTGACTTGGCACTTGGTCTCCAATCAGGAGCATGAGCACTTGAAGCAAAAGTTACTTCTGAAATATTAAATGGGAGATATAGGCCATAAAAAAAGATTTATATAGTTATTTTGGTTACAGAAACATATTCTGTGAAACCACATGTACTTTTATGATTTATCTACTGATCATTTATACCCTCTATCCCTCTTTATGTCTTCTCCGTTCTTCATTAACTCAGCTTCTATTCAGTTTTAACCCTGCAGTAAAGACATGTTAAAATGTATTATTATTGAAAAATTATTTAAAATATTTCCAAAATTTGGATAACATTTGGAGTTTTATGGATGACGAATCCAATACCTGTTGTGGTTTTTAAGTAAGACTGGAAGATGTAGGGTGTTTCTAAATTACAATTGTAATTGTGTCTAATATCTTCAAGAGGACATGAGCAAAAATTTTAAACCATTAAATACTGGTAGAAAAATAAAAATTCTAAAGGTTCCTTAAACACTATTCAAATTGAAAAAATCTGAAATATTTATAGCAATCTGATCTTTTTTTCAATGCCTTGATTAATTAATTCATTAATTATTTAATGATTAATAAATATTCTTTATTCAAGTTTAGCCTGGTCTTACCAGCTCTTGTCATAGGTTTGCTACAAAAACTAGGAGGGGTTCAGAATAGCAGTCCAAGGAGCATGGCATGACTTAAGAATGGTAGAGTCTGGCTAAATAAGGCCTAAAAGCGATAATACTCTAGGTTGGGGTTAACAGACATCTCTGGCTCCTTCTCTCCCCCCCCCCCCCATACTGAGGCATACATTTTCATTAAATGGAGGAAATTAGGTTTCAGAGCCAGCATGCCTTTATTTCTGCTAGCAGTTGGAAGTTATGTTTAAGTTTTGAGTACCACCCTGATGTCCAAAGTTTCTTAACTCTTAGAATGGATTCTTCAGTTTGGTTATGGTGTGAGCAGTGCATATGGAATGCTTGTCTTTGTATGCAGTGAGTAGTGGAAAAGCAATGCATGTCTGTATATTCAGTGAGCAGTGCATGTCCAATACTTGTTGGTGTCGACACCAGCTAAAGGTAATCATATAATTTCTCTGGAGGTCAGTGTTCAGGTGCAGGTAACGAGTAGGTAGGTTCCCCTCTCACTCCCTTCAGTTCAGTTCAGAAGGAGTGTATATGTTGCAGTTCTGTCCTGTTAGTTACTGTTCAGGTATGTTAGTTTTAAACTACAATTCATTTATTTTACTATATTTTTTTCATCCAGAGTCCAGCTAGCTTAGAAACTTGGAAAAAGCTTTCTTAACATGTGTTAACATAACTCTGACTAGCTGGAAATTGGAAGCCAGAGAGACTGTGCTCTTGACTCTTTAGCAGAGTGATCTCAGGCTGGTGTAACAGCTTTGCATAAAGCAACAACCAGACTGAATATGTATGCTAGAACATCTCAATGGTTCTGGGAACGGCTAAGGTAATGACCAAATATGAATGTACATGTTATACATTTCTCTGGTTTTGGACACTGGTTAAGATAACAACTAAATGTACATGTTACTCAAAATTAATTTAAATAGTAAAATTGTGTTTGGAAGAAATTGTAAGACAGCATGTGTTGACCAAGGATATATTTATGTAAATATGTATGTAAATATGTTTATTTATTCTCATATACACATTTACAAAAACTATAGACACATAGCTACAGAAATAATACACATGTTATAACGTTCGAAAAATAGTACCAAAACATGCTTGTAGATAAAAGATATAAGTTTATTCCATGTTCTAAAAAGTCAAACATTCCCCCCTATGGCGACCAACGCGTTTCATGCTTACCTAGCACTTAGTCATAGGCAATCTCCACTTTGGATATAAGGGTTTGTTTCTTGCAACAATGAATTACTTCTTAAAATTTCTGTGTCATACCAAGTTGTGTCTATGAAGTTGTGTCGTTCTTTGTTTGTCATGGCTTCCAGCCAGTCCATGTGAAACATGTGATGCATTTTTTGTTTTGTAAGTGTGATTGATGGGGCTTCTGTTGAGAGCCATTGATGTAGGATTGCCTTTCGAGACGCTGCTGCCAGTCTAGCTGTCAAATATTTATCCCCTTTATTTAAATTTGGGTATTGTTGAACAGTGCTAAATAAAGCCCAATCTATAGTTGGTTGGATTGGTTTGTTCACTATCTGCATCCAATAGGAGTTTGTTTCCAGCCAAAAATTTTGTATTTTAGGGCATGACCGGAGCATATGTAGCAGATCTGCTTTGGGAGCTTTGCATCGAATGCATCCGTCTGAGGGGATATTTCCCATTTTGAATCATTTTTCAGGTGTTAGATATGAATTGTGGAGGAGTTGTAGTGCCATTTCTTGGTATCTGCTGGTTGGTAATAGTTGCATTATATGTGTGTGGGATTTAAGAATTTCTGTGATCGGTATATGGGGCGTAGCAATTGTCCATTTAAAGGGGGGTGGATTCTTCTGCATCTATGATTATATTTGTTCGTAGTATGTGGTATATTTGAGCAGTTGAGCGTACTGAGATTTTCTCCTTCCAGAGATTATCCACTATGTTATTTTCTTCTATGTCTTATTTTATAAATTGTGTTTCTTGCAAAATGTAATATTTGTATACTAAGAAACATGTGTGGGTTTGTGAACAGAACGTTATCTTTTAATTCCCCTGGGGAGAGTAGGTCTTTATTTTTTTTGATAAGGTTTTGTACATTATATAGTCCTTCATCTCGCCAAGTGTGTAAGATTGGGTTTGACATTCCTATGGAGAATGCCTTGTTTCCTAACTAAGTTAAGTATGGGTTAACAATTCCACTATCACCCCCTCTCCCCAGGCCCGGTGCCTTGGGGTTATTCTAGATTCTGCCCTGTCATTCACTCCTCATATCCAGTCACTTATTAAATCATGTCACTTCCACTTAAGGAACATATCCAAAATACGATCATTTATCACCCAAGACGCTGCCAAAAGTTTTATTCACTCTCTCATCATATCGCGTCTAGACTACTGTAACTCTCTTTTAATTGGCCTTCCCCTCCAGAGACTGCCACCTCTCCAGTCCATAATGAACACTGTTGCGAGGCTCATATACCTCAGCAACCACTCCTCCTCTGCCACACCATTCTGTCAATCCCTGCACTGGCTTCCGTTACCTTTCAGAATCAAATTCAAATTAATGACACTGACTTTCAAAGCACTTCATAACTCTGCCTCACCCTACATCTCTGAACTCATCTCTATATACTCACCCAATCGCTTACTATGCTCCTCTACTGACCTACTACTCAACTCTTCTCTCATTACCTCCTCACATGCTCGCATTCAAGACTTTGCAAGGGCTGCACCCCTCCTCTGGAACGCTCTCCCACGGTCTGTCCGACTTTCTCCCAACCTTTCTGCTTTCAAGAAATATCTTAAAACGTACTTCTTTCGAGAAGCCTACCCTCACTCTGCTTAACTACCAAACGCAACACCACATACAATACCACATTTCTCACTCACTTAATTCGATCTTGCCCACTCCCACACCTTGTGTATTACTCCCTTCCCTTTAGAGTGTATGCCTATGCATAGGGCCTTCCTCACCTTTTTGTACCTGTATTGATTGTGATGTATGTATGTATATAATTCATGTGATTTAGTTGTATAATCACATTTACTTTACAGTGCTACGCAATATGTTGGCGCTATATAAATACATGTTAATTATAATAAAAAAGGTATGGCTTTAGGATTGCCCACTTACTAGTTCAAGCCGGTGAGGTAGTCCAAATAATAAGTGTCCAAGTGTTAGGACTAAGTCTAGTGCCCACAGATTTGTGGGTTGTGGCCTCAAAGGTGTGTTTCTGACTTATGGGTAAGGTTCTAGTTCTGTTGTATTAATTTGTATCCCAGGGTGGTTGTTGCAGCCCGTGTAATACCCCTGTGATGAATGATGTTGCTCTTATGAGAGTGGGGTGGAGGTTTTTTGCCTGGGTCTGTGGGGCAGTTTTGTTGAGGAATATATCACCACTTTTAACTCTTCAACAGATTCAATATAAATCAATACATTTCAGAAAAGGTGATTGATTTTTTTATGCATTTTTATATGAACAAACAAGAGTCAAGATAAAATAGAAGGAGAGGGCTATAACTCTAAGGGGCACATTTACTAAGCTCGAGTGAAGGATTCAAAGTAAAAAAACTTCGAATTTTGAAGTATTTTTTTGGGTACTTCGACCATCGAATAGGCTACTACGATCTTCGACTACGACTTCGTCTTCAATTCGAACAATTCAAACTAAAAATCGTTTGACTATTTGTCCATTTAATAGTCGATAGTTTAAACCTACCGAGGTACAATGTTAGTCTATAGGGACCTTCCCCATTACTTTTCTAAGGTTTTTTTGATTGAAGGAAAATCCTTTGATCGATCGATTAAAATCCTTCGATTTTTCCTTCGATTTTTCCTTCGATATTCGAATTCGGAGGATTTTACTTGAGGGTCGAATTTGAGGGTTTATTAACCCTCGATATTCGACCCCTTAGTAAATGTGCCCCTAAGTGCTATAGGAGATATAAAACCCAAGAAAATTTTGGGGTAGAGGACATCATAAATGCTTCTACAACATCATTTAAATTGCAAATACATTGCCTATTTTATGTTCTTATCATTCCATATAATAGTAACATTATAATTAAAATAAAAATATAAAATTTTAATTTTCAGTAAAGGTAATCAGTACTACATCCCTCTCTGAAAGTTTGACTAAAGATATTTTAGGAGTGGGGTTTTAAATGTGTAGCATTGGATTGGAAAGAGACCTTCATACACAACATGCATATACAATGAGGCCAAAATTATTGTTGACGATAAAACATAAGACGATGGTATAAACATTTGTATTTCTTTTGTTTGCAGTGCAGAGTTTGTCAAACACATTGCAATGAACTCACAAAAGTATAAGCTTTTGATAAATGTGTCAAATGAATAAAAACATTTTTTTCATACTGTCAGTAAAATTTTGATACATCCAAACAAGATCAAATTCTTCAGGATTCCCTACTATGACCTATAATACATCTGCCCCTTAGTAATTATGTTGTGCAATAGGAAAGCTTCTGTAGCTGCATTAAATATGTCACAATTTGCCAATGGCACAATAAAACCAATAAACCCAACCTTTGTGTATAAAAGAGTCAAGACTCAAATGCCTTACTTTGCTATTGAATTCTGAAAGGGAAATGTTTTATAAATCATAATGCCAATTAGCAGAGTACAATATCAAATCTCAAACATGCAATTATGTCATTAAAGATAATATCATTTTGAACTTCTCTGGGATTTCTAACGAGTCAGCAACAAAGGACTCACTAAAAAGCAAACAAACAAGTTCTGTCTCAGAGGAAAATTTGAGCTGTAAATGCTACAGGTTCCTTATCTGCCACCTTTAGTATACTATTGAGTCTTCCTTATTTAAATAGGACATCATTCAAAAAGTTTTGTTTATCTCTACACATCTTGCTGAATAGCCTACAGACTCTTTCTCCCATTCACCATATTTAGTACAATAAGGAACCATGTCTTTATTTTCAATTGTCCCTTTACCCTATTGATAAGCAAACTGGGGAATTATTTAAAATTCCCCACCCCAAGAACATGTCATTTCTATTTCTGGTATTTTAAGGCTATAATACTGACTGGATTTTATTCTAATAAAAGTTATTATAAATTATTGGACTGTAGATGGCAATGTTTCTACATGTTTGAACCTTGCTAAGATTATGTATGCTGCTTACAGCAACCCAATGTGAAATAGAAGTAGCTTTAACATATTCAGAATGTTCACAATTAGCACTGCAATTTTATAGCATTCGTTTATTTTTCGCCTTTTATTTATTTTTATTAAAACTGTCTTTGTTTAATTAGATATCTATATTTATTGCATTTTAGGTAGACAATATATTTTATTTTTTTACACATGATTGTGTTTCACAACTAGGGTTCAAACCAAGTAAATTCTACACAATTTCTAGCAATCCTGCTACACATAGGGGCACATTTACTAAGTTCAAGTGAATGATTAGAATAAAATAAACTTCGAATTTCAAAGGTTTTTTTTGGCTTCTTCGACCATCGAATTGGCTACTTCGACCTTTGACTACGACTTCGACTTCAATTCGAACGATTCAAACTAAAAATTGTTCGACTATTCGACCATTCGATAGTCGAAGTACTGTCTCTTTAAAAAAACTTCGACCCCCTACTTCACCACCTAAAACCTACCGAGGTGCAATGTTAGCCTATGGGGAAGGTCCCCATAGGCTTTCCTAGCTTTTTTTGATCGAAGGAAAATCGTTCGATCGATGGATTAGAATCCTTCGAAACGTTCAATTCGATTGAACGAATAGCGGTAAATCTTTCGACTTCGATATTCGAAGTCAAAGGATTTAACTTCGATAATTGAATATCTAGGGTTAATTAACCCTCGATATTCGACCAATAGTAAATGTGCCCTATACTGTATCCAGTTTTCACTATATAATGAAGTAATATAAATAATCATGGCTCTATGAAATGTCCTTCTCTTGTCTAGTGTTTACCAGTGCGGCATAGTCAAATTAAACTTTGCAGCAAAGTAGTAACAAATTAGATTTTCTTGTGAGATACAAAAAAGGAAGAGCGTGTATCAACACAAATACATTTCTGAACAGTGTTTTGCACATACCCTACTAAATTGCTTTCTGTTAATTATTTTTAATTGCTCTGTTGCTTAATATTAAAAGAAACAAGATAAAAGAGACCACTGTCCCAGAGCAGGTAGGTTACTTATAGACAAAATTAGGAGGTTAATAGAGACTTCACTTTGCAGTGGTTCTGATTTTGAATCAGATATTATACCATTGCTAACAAAAGGATTATTGGGAGCAGACTAAATATTAAGCCATGGTTAGCCTGCAGGTTAGCAACAAATTAAATAATTGAAAAAACAAAACAGCTACATGCAGCAGTGGAGAGTGAAACAGCCACCCATCCTTCTACAATGTAGCAAGCCAACCAGTTCAGGCTATGGTAGTTACAATGTCATAAAACATAACTTTTAATTTAAATTATTAAAACACGCTTGACTGACAACACCAACAAATAAACTCGCAGCGTATGAAACATGTCCCTAAAAAACACACAATTAAAAGCAATTGCGCAGGCTGAAAAAGTTGGTGGATATGCTCAGCTTAGTGACGGATTTTAATATCCACTGTTATTGCCAGCTCTATAAGGGATGACAGGTTTCTTTCCCATCAGTGCCCACCCTTCCCCCAGCACACCTCCTACCTAGCTACGTTGGGAAGAGTGGGAGCTGTCCACACCACATTCCACCTACACCGCCCTACGCGTTTCGCTGCCAAGCAGCTTCGTCAGGGGCATAAGGTATTCAGGAATGGAATTTCAGCAGTAAGTAGAAGCAAGGTATAAATGACAGAAATTATATTTATCAAAGAGTGAAGTTAATAGTGAAGTTCCACCACTAGAGTGAAATTCTGCCACTCTCCATTCATTTCTATGGGATTTTTATAGGCGTATTTATCAAAGGGTGAACTTTTACTTTCACCCATTGATAAATACGCCTTTCCAAATCCCACAGAAATGAATTGAGAGCTGTGGAATTTCACTCTAGTGGCGGAACTTCACTCTTTGATAAATTTACCCCTATGTATCTCTTTGCATTGCAAAGCATTAGAAAATGCAGGAAAAGGCAATTGTTATACAATACATATATTTTGCTGTGGGCAATTCACACTGACACCAATGAGAAGGTAACTCACTTTGTTTTGTTGTCAGCAATGGAGATGATTTAGCATGGGTGACAAATGTTGCTTGTCATTATTGGCTTGCATAGAATTAAGCAACTAATTCTAATTTAAAAGGCATTATCTTTTATCTGTAATAATAAAACAGTACCTTGTACTTGGTCATAATTAAGCTGCATAAATCCATATTTGTAGCACACAATCCTATTGGGTTTGTTTATTGTTACAATTTTTATTAGACTTTAGGTATGGTGATCCAAATTATGGTCCATGCTATCCCCTCTGGCTGAAAGCTGTGCAGAAACGTTTCACTGTATTTTCAGCAGGATACTGATCAAAACTGTATTAGGCTTATTTTAAGTCCAAGGATGAGCAACAACTACTGACTTGCATGACTTTCTCTTCATAGTTTCCAAACGTCAGCCTTAAAGTATATCTGCATAAGTATAGAAATGTAAAAGGGAAACATAAAATAATATCGCAAGACAGTTTTGGCACACCCCAAAAGAGTGCTGGAAAAATACTGATTCTCCAAGTTTGAGAAAACTTGTAGAATCCATGCCATGCCGTGTGTAAGCTGTGATAAAGGCATTTGCTGGACCTATACTGAATACTAAAACATTGTTATTGTCAGTAAATACTGACAAACTGTTGCAGTTCTGCCTATTTTCATTACCATCATCCCTGATTTCTGGCTTCTAGGGAGTTCTACCTCTGTTAAGATAATGTGTGGCAGTCTTATTCTCTTTAAATTAAATTTTATGAACGTTTACAAAATACATTTCTTTTACCTACTGTTCCTTAAATGTCTCAAATTACTACATCTAAAAGTAGATAGTAAGCAGTTAAATTTCATTTTCTAGCAGTCTGTGTTCTTTGACATTTATTCACTGTGTTCTTTTATTTGAATACATTTTGTTCTCATGGACTGCTAAAAAAAATGATGCATGCATCTGTTTCCAGAACAAAACAAAACACTAGGTTTATAAAAATAATACCCGCTTTAAGTTTGTTTTATATATTTTTTATATATTTTTTTAATCTACTTTGTAGAAACTGTTGGAGTAATTAGTATATTTCACCCTAAAAGAACAGCCTAAATAATTAATGATCTGCTTGTGTTAAGATAACAATTTTAAGAGTGCAAATGGGATGAGCATGATAGCCAAAACAATTATTAAAGGAAAACTATACCCCCCAAACAATGTAGGTCTCTATTAAAAGATACTGAGTAAAACAGCTCATGTGTAAAACCCTGCTTCATGTAAATGAACCATTATCATAATAATATACTTTTTTAGTAGTATGTGCCATTGGGTAATCATAAATAGAAAATTGCCATTTTAAAAAATAAGGGCCGCCCCCTGAGATCGTAAGATTCACTGTGTACACATACAAACCACATGTAAGGTCACATGAGCCAATTAACAGACAGAGTTCTGCCTTTTGCTTCCTCACTTCTTCCTGTTACAGTTAGTGTTGTAGTATTTCTGGTCAGGTGATCTCTGAGGCAGCACAGATAGAGTCACGAAATGGTGGTTCAAGGCAAGAGATGTAAAAGGGCAATATTTATATAAATATATATTTCAGTTTGGTAAGATTCTTTAATATGTCATTCAATTTGATATAAACTATCTGTTGCTTAAGTATTCATTTTGGGGGTATAGTTTTCCTTTAAGAAAAACTCTTTCAAGGTACTACTTAAAAATAAATCAGTTGAAGGTCTTCATATCCTGTGCTAAGCTAAAGTATTGATGTAGAGTTCATGAGAAAATTGATGAGTAATGTGCAGTAGTACTGTACATATTTAGTATGTTAACATTTTTCATAATTGCAAGAATCCCTTTGAGGAAGAAAGGTTAAAAAGCACGGAATAACCTCCTAAACAAGCATTTTGAATATGAAATACCGTATATACTCCAGTATAAGCCGAGTTTTTCAGCATCCAAAATGTGCTGAAAAAGTCTACCTCGGCTTATACTCGGGTCAGCGGGCATATGCCGATATTGCAGTCACTTTTAATCATTCCTATACCAACAGTTCACTTGGGGAGAGACTGCAATATCCCACAATGCCCTCTGTTGGTTTTATGCAAGAATAACAGTGCGCCCTCTGTTGGTTATATCAAAGAATAACAGTGACTGCAATATCACACAGCACCATCTGTTGGTTATATCAAAGAATAACAGTGACTGCAATATCACACAGCGCCATCTGTTGGTTATATCAAAGAATAACAGTAACTGCAATATCACACAGCGCCATCTGTTGGTTGTATCAAAGAATAACAGTGACTGCAATATCACACAGCGCCATCTGTTGGTTATATCAAAGAATAACAGTAACTGCAATATCACACAGCGCCATCTGTTGGTTGTATCAAAGAATAACAGTGACTGCAATATCACACAGCGCCATCTGTTGGTTGTATCAAAGAATAACAGTGACTGCAATATCACACAGCGCCATCTGTTGGTTGTATTAAAGAATAACAGTGACTGCAATATCACACAGCGCCATCTGTTGGTTGTATCAAAGAATAACAGTGACTGCAATATCACACAGCGCCATCTGTTGGTTATATGAAAGAATAACAGTGACTGCAATATCACACAGTGCCCTCTGTTGGTTATATCAAAGAATAACAGTAACTGCAATATCACATAGCGCCATCTGTTGGTTGAATAAAGGATTAACAGTGATGGCAATATCACACAGTTGGCTGTTGGTTATACGAAAGATCAGTGATGGTTTTATGACACACAGCACTCTCTGCACAATTCTCTGTCACCATCAACTTTGCAAAGAAGTCCGGTCGATCGCTGGGGGAGTCTCTTTGGCGGAAGGTGCGCTGCTGGGAGACAGGGCTGTAGTTGTGTCTAGGCTTATACTAGAGTCAATAAGTTTTCCCAGTTTTCGTAGGTAAAATTAGGTACCTCGGCTTATACTCGGATCGGCTTATACTCGAGTATATACGGTAATCACTGTGACACGGTGCAGTACTGTCACAGAATAATTTAAATGCTCAGCGTTTGTGTTTGGATGCACACCAATATTATCTGACACCAAATGGCTCTCCAATCAACCTTAGTGTGTTTGGCTGTATACCTTCAGTGGCAATCTCTGATGTTATTCAAAATTGCTTTCTAATTAACTACATATTTTCAGATCAAAAACAATATTGAAACATTTAAAAACAATAAGCTGGTAAAAAAAAAACACCTCTCAGGCTTTGGCTCAGGCAAAAGAAGGTCCATGGATATGAGTATGAGTTGATCTGTGGGCTATGGGCTTTGTGGGTCAATCCCATTCACCCGAGTTTGAAAATCGATTCATTTCAAAATCGAATCAAGTTTTTTCTCCAAAAAAAAAACTCGATTTTCATGATAAATTTCAAAATTTGGATTTTTTAAAAAAAACTAATATCGAATTTTAACTATTCCCTAGTCGAATTACACTAAAATAAACTCAAAAATGTGGATTTTAAAATCCTAAATTTGAATTCGACCCTTGATAAATCTGCCCCTATGTGTGCACTTCCTTTTGCATTCTATTTTAAATACCCTCATATTAGCCAGGTGTGAAAGGTGATATTCAAGAAAGCAACCCCTTCTTCCCAGTAGTAGTGGCACAGTATTGGTATAATTAGATCTCCTTCTATTTAACTCTATAACACATTTTAACTGTATAAATACATCCTTTGGAGTGTTAGTGACACTTGCTGTAGTAAATCCCCAGCAGATTTTTTTTATTATTATATTTTCCTGTTGAAAGACTGATCAGCTGTAGGATCTCCATGAGATGAATATCAGCAAGCAAGGCAATTCATGTTCAGTTTTGACCACTGATCTTTGTAGATCATTTTAGAAAGTTACAATGGTTTGGGTTCCTCAAGTGAAGTGGCAAAGAATATTTTTTTATTTTATTAAAGGGGATGTTAACCTGCAAATATTAGTTACAGAAAACATAGTTACAGGTATAAGCAACTTTTCAATGCCACACAGTTGTTTTAAAGCTATTTGTAAATATATCTGCTATTGAAAGCAGCATCTACCTTCCCTTTTCTGCTCTGGTTGCTCTTTTGAACTTTGACTTGCTAAACAATGGATCAGAAGTGAGATTAACAGCCCTTGGCTGAAAAAAGCTGGCCTTTGCTACTTTGGGTCAGATTCAAATCAATAAGAGAAATATATCTCTTTATTTAATTCCAGATTTACCCATAGACATAAATGGTGTTTTATGTGATAAATCTTGAGATATGCTTTAGTCACTGTATTGAATCTGTGCCCTAGTTTGTACATTTAAACAATTTTAAAACTATTGAAATTGGACAATGTAGATTTAAAAGTTGATTAGAATTAGGGGCATCTTTCTATTTTGGATTTACATCCCCATTAGCTTAGCTAGAGAAGTAGGCTAGAAATGTTACACATGATGTTTTGGGCTTATGTGCTGGTTTCCCAGCAGTCTGCCCCTTTACTGGCTTCAACTCTGTCCTGACTTCCTGGAGGAAGTTCATCTCTTGTCCAAGCAGCAACAATATTTTGGAGTTATCTTCCAGCTTAAACTGCTGTTATTCATTAGCTGGGAATGGAGTAGCAGGATCACAGCACAGGCAGGTAAAGCAGCATTATTTTTCTACATGCTCTTGAGCTCCGTGCTAGCTAGAGTAACATCGATTTATGACTTTGGGTCACTAGCCCAAAAATTCCAAAGGGACATTCTACACATTATTAAAATATAATTGCTTCCTAAAAACTGCATTCTTAAGCAAAACAAAATGAAAACAATGTTTTTTCTAATGTTTAAATCATGTTGTCAATTCAAGGTGCTGTTGTCAGCATTAAAATAACCTTACTCATTTTTGTCCTAATTATGTCTTTCTTGATAATGCCTAAAGGGATCAACATGTGAAAAGAAATTAATCAAATGCAGTTGGCCTGTAAACCACACCGTAGGATTCAAGAAGAATGGGACCCCCTGTTATGCATTAAAATAAATATAAAAAGGCTGCAAATACAGCAGAGCGAATCCCAGTGCACCCAGAAGCTGACTATACTTAAACCAATGACCTACTTTCCAGAGCTTCTTTTTATCAAATCACAGTGAGCTTTACAAGCAATATACTTGCTTTATATAAATAGAAGCATATTTATTATCATAGGAATTATTTACATGTTTGTGTGTTAAACAATGTCTCTTACATCAAAGTTCAGTTACTAAGCCTTTGAAACACTAAATACATGTATTGATGTAGTTGTTTTGCATGCATTATTTATCATATGTGTATAAGTTCATTTGGCAGCACCACTGAATAAAGAAACCTACTGTAGATATCGGGGTACCCATGCACAAGAAGGGATTCACTCCTTCAGAATGGAAAAATTTCAATAAGACACAGCCCTCCCATTGTTCTTTTTGTTGCTTGTAATGATTGTAATCTTATAGGGTAAAGCTGGCCATAGAAGTGCAGATTTTCTTATCTTCTATGATCTACAGCTAACCAATCAGATTAAATAAAGTAGTAAAGAGAATGTTCCGGCCATCAATTGACAGACAACAATCGTACAAAAATAATGTCCGATAAATAGTAGTGACAGTCAGGCCCGGACTGATAATCTGTCCGTTCGGGCATTTGCCCGAACGGCCGCTCTATCCTGTGATGAAATGGGCCGGGCGCTGCACTTATCTGATTTTAAAATTTAGGAGCAAGGAGCGCACAGTTCACATAGTTTTGAGTGCGCACGCTGAAGTTATTTTCAGAGGGAGGGGGATAGAGAGCGAGTGAGGGAGTGAGGAGAAGTCAGCAGTGACGGCACTCCCCCCGGAACTTCGTGGGCTGGCTGGACAGTGCGTGTGCTGAATAAAGTTATTGGAGATGTCACGGCTCTCATCACAGCCACGTGACTCGTCTCCTTTGGAGAGAGAGATTGCCTGCCCCTGCGCTCTGCATCTTAAATCTGTCAGGTCAGTATGTGAGGTCCTGGGAAAAGCTACTGCACAGTACTCATATAGGGGAGGTTAAAGCTATAGACATGGGAAGGAAGCTGGTAAGAGGGGTCACTGAAACTGTTTACTGCTAAGAATGTTTGTGCTGCTCAGGTACCAGACACAATCTGGACTTGGGGGGGGGTTAGGGAGTTCTAGTTTAGCAAGTGCTTTGTTTTTTAGTTTAACTTTACTATGTATTACAATTACTGCCTGCTTTAAGAACATTGTGTTACCCTAGGGTAAATTGTATCTGTAATGGAAATCTGTTGTTTTTGAAGTACAACACCCCAAAATCCTGACCAGGGCCGGAACTAGGGGTAGGCAGAAGAGGCACGTGCCTAGGGCGCAAAGGCAGAGGGGCGCCAGGCACTTACCTCTTTTGATGCCGTCCCTTAGTTCGGACCCATCTGTGGCTGCAGTTCCTGCTCAATGACGATTGTGCGCTCTTCCGCAGTCACTCGTTCTCTTCTGCGCATGTGCGAACAATTGGAAGCGCCGTAGTCGGCCAGGTTGCCTTGGGCACTGATCCTGACGTCCCGTCCCCATTATAAGTTCACTTCTTGCTATTTGTTTTATGGGGCCCTTTTGCCTCAGTGTTGGATGTTTAAAGCAGAAAGGTGAGTTCCACCTGTGCCAGCTACTTGATGAACTGAGTCATTCCTAGGGCAATAGCAGTAGAGCCAGTTATTAGGGCCTTATTGGGCCCAAATGTACAGCAGTTACACCCCTGGTGATGGTTAAATCTGTCCCATTTAGCTTCGTGGAAAAATATGCAAAATTTGAAAAGGCATATTTTCAAATATATTCATTTATTTTTTAGACTTTTTTTTTTTTACTGCACAGGTATTGTAGTTCATTTCTGTGTATTTCCTTTATTTTTAGAAATCAAAAGTGTTATGTATTTCATGTGCGGCCCCAGAAAAAAAATTCTTCTTCGAATGTGGCCCAGGGAAGCCAAAAGGTTGGACACCCCTGCAGTAAATTATAATTCATAATGTACCCCCTAATTTATAAAGATATGTATGCTTTTATATTGTCACATAACTTCTCTGTGACTTATAATATCTTTATAAATTACAGTAGGGGGTACATTATCCACTATATAATATATATATATATGTATATTTATGAAATATGCGTGTATGTAAGTAAAAGACCAGCACGCATTTATGTGTGGGCTGCTTTGATTTTTTTGCCAGGGCTGCTTTTTACTCCCAGTCCGGCCCTGGTGACAGTCACCAATTGATATCATCAGAAAGGATTTTTAGTGTGAAATGTACAGTTGCATTGCTTGTTTATTATATGTTTCACTATGTTTTGTAAACATTTATGGATGCTTGGTTATGTGTATTGGCCCATAGACAATAATGTTGTGTAATTTTGTAAGAGATACTATGGGTCATGTGATGGTAGTTACTGCATCATGTGACTTGATTTACCCTCTAAGATTGTGATAGATAGACCAAACATGTATGGCTTGATAAAGGAAATGGATGGTTCTGAAACATTAGCATTGCTGTGTGGACATTATGGTTTTTTTTTTTTTTTTACTAAACTCTGAATGCAAAATACTCAAAAAATTTAGATTTTTTTTTTTATATAAAACCGGACTTTTAAAAAAAAATCACAAATTTTTCGGAATTTATTAAACCACGAGGATGGAAAAGTCCAAATCAGAGAATCTGACATCTCAGACCTGCCGAGGTTGCACATAAGTCGATGGAAGAAACCAATGATTTTTTGATATACGCTGGGTTTTGTGCAATATATGCAATATCTATATATATCTATATATATCTATATATATCTATATATATATCTATATATAAAAACAGCGTTCAACGGACATTGATTACAGGTAATGCTAGAATGCACATAAAAAATAAAACAAGTTAGGGACCGCCATTCGGGGTTTACCTTGACGTGGTATGGTGGCTTATCAATGTTATGATCATAACTTTGTAACAAAATAACCCCTGTTTTGGGTACATATGCAATAGCATTTATTATACTTATATATATATACTTTAAAGCCTTTAGAGTGCTCCCACAACCCTCCTGTTTTGATATTGTGTGTATAGATATATATATATATATATATATATATATATATATATATATATATAGTAAAGAATGGACCCGCACTCCAATGTTCTTAGTGAAAAAGATGATGTGTTTTATTCACAATGCATATCCAACGTTTCGGTCCACGCTGGGACCTTTCTCAAGGTGGACCGAAACGTTGGATATGCATTGTGAATAAAACACATCATCTTTTTCACTAAGAACATTGGAGTGCGGGTCCATTCTTTACTACATATGCAAAAAACTTGACCAACGCACCCATCATCTAAAAAATCCGGTAAGAGTGCGCTCACCACAATTGACTTTATATATATATATATATATAGTCAACTACAAGAGTCCTCTGCACTCAACCGATTATCAATATATTTAAGACAGAGACATTTTATGCATACTGCTACTAAAAAATGCCTTACCCTTTAAACAAAACAGGGATTGTTTGTCCATATATTGCAATATATATAAGCTGGCCAACTACGTCAAAGTCATCCCATATCTGGCCAGTCCTACGCTTAGTTTTCATCTGATTCATTAAGAATTCAATTGCTTAATTATACATTTTACAACGGGACTAAGTTTTACCTGCAACTTACTAGCTGCTTTCAAAGTAAAACTCCCAAACTTGGCTGCCCTTTTATTAGACACCAGTGGGATCACCTGACTATAGTTGGGAGGGGTGGGAGCTACAACATGGAGCTGGTCACTGCTCCTGTCTAACTATAACAAACAAGGGAAAGTTGTGCTCACCACTAGTTTTTAAAACCATTAGGCGGGGGTGCAATGAGGGTGTGACCACAAAATACATATAGTCAACTACAAGAGTCCTCTGCACTCAACCCATTATCAATATATTTAAGACAGAGACATTTTGTGCATACTGCTACTAAAAATGCCTTACCCTTTAAACAACACAGGGATTGTTTGTCCATATATTGCAATATATTTAAGCTGGCCAACTACGTCAATATCAGCTCTATGTTGTAGCTCCCACCCCCTCCAACTATAGTCAGGTGATCCCACTGGTGTCTAATAAAAGGGCAGCCAAGTTTGGGAGTTTTACTTTGAAAGCAGCTAGTAAGTTGCAGGTAAAACGTATTCGTCCCTTTTATAAAATGTATAATTAAACCATAGAATTCTTAATGAATCAGATGAAAATTGAGCATAGGACTGGCCAGATATGGGATGACTTTGACGTAGTTGGCCAGCTTAAATATATTGCAATATATGGACAAACAATCCCTGTTTTGTTTAAAGGGTAAGGCATTTTTCAGTAGCAGTATGCACAAAATGTCTCTGTCTTAAATATATTGATAATGGGTTGAGTGCAGAGGAATCTTGTATTTGTCTATATATATATATATATATATATATATATATATATATAGTATGTGACGCTGAAACCCGTTATCCAGAAAGCTCTGAATTATGGAAAGGCTGTCTTCCATAGACTCATTGGAAGCAAAACCAGCCTATTGGGTTTACTTAATATTTACATGATTTTCTAGTAGAAATCATAATGTATAAAGTATGATGATCCAAATTATGGAAAGATCAGTTATCCAGAAAACCTCAGGTCCCAAGGAATTTCCCCGTAGGAGATTCTTCCAAATCCAATTTTTTTTTCACAAACCCTGGTGCGTTGCTTTTTGCCATTTGCACTCATTGCCTTTTAGTAAAGATAATTACACACACCTGCAAGAATGTCAATATCATATTTTAAACCACTAGCCCATACTTATGATAGTAGGATTGGTTTTGCCCCTGGTTTCTTGTATCTACATTAAAATTCAGCCAGTGCCTGATTACTAAGGTGTTTTTATGTGCTCTCACTTGCCTTGTAAATGATCATATTTGTTATAAAAATGTGGTTTCATGTCTTTGTAATATTTTTAATTCCTGTGGCTATTTCCAGAAATTGTCTCTAGATGGCAGCATCTACATATAACAATGTCAAAACGGTTAACTGCAATTGTTTCAAATAAGCTATTTGGATGATTTCTGGTTACTGTCCATGTGCAAATGCCTGATCTTAGTCCTGCTTGCATTTTGAATTGTGTCTATGTTCATATCCTACATACTCATACATAATCATTTTTCTTGCACAAATTAAAGTTAAAAATGTGATTGATTTCACATACATTAAAACTACACAGACTCCCTAAGTTAGCCTAATGTGTTTCATGCATAACCAGCATTTAATTGTAGTCCTATGATTAAGTGCTGGGCCATCATGAAATGTGTTAGGCTACCTGTGTAGAGTAAGTGCAGTTAAATGATTTGTAATAAAGTTAATTTTATTTTTAATTTGTGCAAGAGTAATGAATAGTATTATTTCATTCCATGTATCTAACCAGCAGCTCCATTTCGTAATTTACAGTATCAAAGTTAGATAGAAGCCAGGCGCGCCTTGAGGATATAAAGTGGAAAACTGCAGCCTCCTCGAAGAGGCAGGCCTTCACCAAAACTTCAAACAGTTGTATCCAAAAAGAAAAAATCTAGATCCCAAAAGGGTGCTGTTATGTTTAAAGGAATTGTTCACTATGAAAATAAAAACTGGGTAAATAGATAGGCTCAGCAAAATAAAAAATGTTTTCAATATAGTTAGTTAGGCAAAGATGTAATGTATAAAGGCTGGAGTGACTGGATGTCTAACAAAATAGCAAGAACACTACTTCCTGCTTTGCAATTCTCTTGGTTTCCACTGATTGGTTACCAGGCAGTAAGGGGAACATGGATGGGGCTGCCTTCAGGGGCACAGGGCTTAGTCTGGGGGGGGACCACGCAATTTTTTATTTTTATTTATTGGGGGGCCCTGACGACCAATATTTTTTTAACTTGTAGGGGGGCCCTGACCACCAGTGTTTTTATTTAAAAACTTTTATATGGGACCCTGGCCAACAATTTTTTTTTAATTATAAGGGGGCCCTAACCACCAATGGCTTTTTATAACTTGTGAGTGAGGGGGTTTACCGTTTTTAGCACTTGTGTGGACATTTTATTGTGGTGTGGGGCTTGTGGTGGGATCTGGTGTGGGGCTTGGGGTGGGATCTGGGGTGGGGCTTAGGGCCAGATCTGGGGTGGGCAGGGACAAGGGGCCCAGAAAATTTCGCTGTACTGGGCCCCCTGATTTCTGATGGCGGGCCTGGATATGGATCATAACTGTTGCTTTTGAATCTGAGCTGCATGTTAAGGATCAGTTGCAAACTCATTATGTCCCATGTGGCACCCCTTCAAGTCACTGACTAACTCAGAGTTAAAGAGCTGAAAAGCAGGAAGCTGTGTTCTGTTATGTTAGACATCCAGTCACTCCAGCCTTTATACATTACATTTTTGGCTACCTAACTATATTAGAAATATTTATTTTATTTTCCACAGCCTATCTATTTACTCAGTTTCATGTTACACTGCACAGTTTCTTTAAAACATTTAACTAAAAAGAACGTGTCACCAGGTGTATGTGGTGACCCAGTGGTTGTTGGAGAGTTATAATTCAGCACCAGCAGTGTAATCACACCTTCCTCATTAGTTGGGTATTTACACCAAAAGTAGCAGAGAGAGAGAGAGTACTTCAAAAATCAAAACCACGTAATCTTGCTGCATCAATATCCTTCTCATACAGCAGGAAACTCCAATATAAGGAAATAGAAAGTGGCAAATATAGTGCAACATTGTTTTATTCTATCAATACAATGATGTAAAAAGTAATTACTGACAAAAGTCCTGTATATCAGAGTGTGTAACAATGAGAGCAGAACAAAGTCTCATAAAATCCAGATGCTTAAATCCAATAAATCAAACAGTTTTGATGGAGGAAACCATCAGGAAAAATACTGGACTGAAATAAATTTGAACAATACTGGACTGAAACAATTGATATCACATTCAATCTCACGAGGAAGCGGGATTGTATTTCTGTTAAACGTTTAGAGATTTTTGGAATGTTTGATATTAAATTGGACTTGAGCATCTTTGCTCTTAAAGGCTGTTTTGTTTTATACAGTGGATTACAGCAAAGATGTCATGAAAATACTTTTGTAAGGAAGAAGACATTGCTTTGTAACAACAAACAGTCTGTAGCACAAAAACTGACACTGGGGAAGTGCTGTAGAACATGTTGATCTATATAAATAACAAATAATTGTTATCATGATGACTCCTGTGCTCCCATGCAAGGTAAATAGGAACATTTCTGATGGGTTATGTTATGTAGTGACAGAGTAAACATTAGGTTTTCAGTTTTAATTAATATATTTGATATAATTTAAATAATGGAAATCTATTATACTTATATCCATAGCATCCTTTTTCTTTATATTGGATAATACCAGAGCTTCACTGTACAGCATTTTAAAAATCAGGACAGATATCAAGAGGGATCAGTTGGCATTCTACATAATATTTAGATTTAAGTGTAATTTCCATGACTATTTTGATAAAGTTTCTGCTTTGCCTTCATGGAATCCATTTTTATGTTTGTAAACACAGGTAAGGAATCTGATATCCAGTACCCCATTATCCAGAAATCTCTAAATTATGGGAAGGCCATCTTCCATAAACTCTATTTAAATCACATTTTCCAAAATTATTTCCCTTTTCTTTGTAATAATAAAACCTTGTACTTGATGCCAATTAAAATATAATGAATCTATATTGGAGACAAAAAAACCTGTTGGGTTTATTTAATATGTAAATTATTTTTTTTAGTAGACTTGTGGTATGGAGATTCAAATTACAGTAAAACCTCTTATTCAGTAAGCCCCAGGTCAAGACCAGTGGACCGGGCTGATGATCAGCCTGTGTTTATATGCAGGCCAAGGATTGGCCTCGTGTAGCACTAGCCTAAATATGAAAAGTAGCTAAAATACTGAGATAACATTGAACCATGCTTACTGTGAACTGGTGCACAAACACCACCAAACATAATGCACTTGTACTTTGCATAAATACACCCATTGTGCCTAGTACTGTGACTAAAGAGCAAACGTACCTTATACCTGCCACTGATTAGGTATTAAGTATTTGCACCTGTGTAATCACTCCTTGTCTGTCTTCTTCCTGTGTTACCTAGTCTGTGTCCACCACTAACTTTCCTGATGGGGTAATGGGACCACTGGTGTTTAGACACCCTTGCCTTGGGTGCCAAAGTTCCTTGGCCTGGCTCTGCTTTTTGCCTATTACTCTATGAGTTCTCTTGACTTTGTTAATGTCAAATTACAATATATGACATAAATCTACTTTCCAACTATAATTAAATGTAAGTTTTTGAGCTGGAAGTGAGAAGCATAAACACTCCTTCCCATATTGTGAGAATATGAACCGAAGTAGACTCTTTCATATTTTCCAGTTGTACTAAAAACAGTGGAAATATTAAAATTTTCTGTTTTCACAACTTTTTAAGCCTGTAGATTCCTGCTGCTTGAGCACCTAATGCTTTAAAGGAGAAGGAAAGGTTAAAACTAAGTAAGCCTTATAAGAAAGGTCCACCTAAATATACCAGTAAACCCTCAAAGTAATGCTGCTTTGAGTCCCCTGTCAAAAGAAACACTGCATTTCTTTCCTTCTATTGTGTACTCATGGGCTTCTGTATCAGACTTCCTGCCTTCAGCTTAAACCTCCTTGCCCCTGGCGTGAGCATGCTCAGTTTTCTCCTCTCCCCCCCCCTTCTCTGCTGTAATCTGAGCCCAGAGCTATAAGTGAGCAGGGAGAGACTCATGCAGGAAGTGATGTCACACCAAGCTAATACTGCAGCTGCTTTCCTAAACAAACAGAGAGCTTCTAGAACTTTTTACTCAGGTATGGTAAACCACTCTACAGAATAAATATAACATTCTAGCTTGCACTATTGCAGCATCTATTGGCAATAAAATGCCTCCATAGCTTTCCTTCTCCTTTAAGAATGTTCTCATGATGCCTCACTAATATCTCAAAAGACATCTCTAACCTATATTACCTGCTCAGGTAATCATTCTTAAAGGAGAAGGAAAGGTCATCACAGCATCAAGCAAAGCAAAGGTAGAGGGCGCTGCAGAGACTGAAGGGAGAAGGCAGTCCT
The DNA here is from genome assembly GCF_017654675.1 of Xenopus laevis. NCBI lineage: Eukaryota > Metazoa > Chordata > Amphibia > Anura > Pipidae > Xenopus > Xenopus laevis. The sequence goes on along the minus strand of NC_054387.1, from coordinate 92,988,990 downwards.
TTAGGCAGGGACTGGCTGTTTCCACAGAACACAAAGGGAAAGGCAGGAACAGTGAGACAAGGACGTAGTCAAAACTGGAACAGGTGCAGAGTGAAGCAGGACGGAGCGGGCGAAGGTCAGGCCCAGACTGGACAGGACGATGAAGGCGCAGATCGGGGGCAGACCAGGAGGATGAGGCTGGACGGTGCAGGCGTAGATTTGAGGAACAGGACAGTGGGAGGACAGGATACAGAAGGACACTGGAGCAGAAGGAGACTGGATAGCAAGATAGCAGGGGAGAACTGAATAGCAGGAGAGGACTGAATAGCAGGAGAGGACTGAAAAGCGAGAGTAGACTGGAGCAGAATTGCAAGAGGAGTGGATAGCACTGGAAAGTGAGAGAGAAAGGGAAGCTACTGTATAAGACAGGGTTCAAGGCAGAACAGGACAGGAAGCAGGAACAGGCAAGGCAAGGTCATTACAAGGTGAAGTCCTGGAAAGGTACAAGGTGGAATAGGAAATGAGAACAGGCAAGGCAAGGGTCAGATCAAGGTCAAGGCTGGGAAGGAACAAGATAGGGTAAAACAAGATAAGACAAGACAGACAAGGACAGGCAGACCAAGGCAAGGAGGAATAACAATGGAAAAGGGCAAGAGCTTGAACAACCTAGTTAGGGGCGCTGCCACAGTACTAGGGAGACCATGTAATGCTCCGGCAAGGAGTGTTCTAAGGGCTGGCCTTAAATAGGGCAGAGTCAGCCCTGATTGGCTGATTGCAACTAATCAGGTAGCAGCTGGGCCGGGCTGCAGAGGCCATTCAGGCTGCAGCTGCAGCTGGGCTGGGGCTGCAGAGGTCAGGCAACACATAGCGAGCAACCCTACAGGCTGCTCATCTGGCCAAATGGTTACGGTATTGAGCCAGAAACCCAAAGGTCCCTGGCTCAAATCCCAGCAATACCTGACACCCTCAAATTAATGCTGCTGTGAGTGCTCTGTCAAAAGAAACACCACATTTCTTTCCTTCTATTGTGTACACATGGGTTTCTGTATCAGACTTCCTGTTTTCAGATTAAACCTCCAGAGCTAGGGCTTGAGCATGCTCAGTTTGCTCCTCCTTCCCTCCCTGCTGTAATCTGAGCCCAGAGCTATGACTGAGCAGGGAAACTCAGGCTGGATGTGATGTCACACCAAGTGAATATGGCAGCTGCTATCCTGAAAAAACAGAGAGCTTCTAGAGCTGTTTACTCAGGTATAGTAAAGCATTCTACAGAAAAAATATTGTTGTAGCTTGCACTATTGTGGCTTATCTATTGAAAATAAACTGCTTTGGTACATTCCTTCTCCATAGTCCTCCTAATGTATATGGATTAACCAAGTTGGTTAACAGACCTGTGGAAAAGATTACAGGAGTCATTCACAAAGGCCCATCATTTTGGAGCGCAGAGACCTGTGGGATAAACTTTGAATAGAACCAGTCTGCAATAGGCAGTGTTCTATTCAATAGGGGTGAGTAGCAAGTGTAGCGTCCTGACACTGACTGATTTTTTTGTAATCTGGTGCTAATTTTAGAATACAGCATCTAGGGGGCTTAAGTCCTCGTAAAATGAGCACTAAGAGGTGTGATCTTGCACCTTTGTGCTTTTACACTTGTGCTTTCCCTCAGGTCAAGAATGACCATTTACATTTTACAGCTGAACTAAAACTTAGCTCTACACAGCAGCAGAGTTCATAATGATACACCTGCCACTGATTGTGATCAGCCCACCATTCTGTCCCACTTATTAAGATACCAGGTTACAAGTAAACATAAAACATTTAAAACTAAAATCAGACTATAGTCCACATTCATCCTTCAGGGTTTCTGGGCTTTTATTTGATTTTTTATTAAACTTTCCCTTCCTGTCTTTTCTTATGTCTGCCACCTCAGCTGGATGAAACACAAATGGGCAGGGGAAATGGTTGCGTTCTGCACCTCACACAAGATAAAAATCCAGCACGGGATGCACAGCGTAGGAGTAGGCCAGACATAAACTTAATGACAGGGCCCCATTGCAGCCTGTGTCTGCTGCTGTCTAAGTGGGATGACTGAATGGTGCTTAAGTTAGGCAACAGGTTTATGGCAGAAGTGGGCCATTTACATCCCTCCCCCTTACCCAACACTCATGAATACAGCACAGTATTTATAGGGATAGCGAATGGGGTCTCTTTGTTCTGAATAAGAGCAACAAATGAAGAGAGCGTGCAAAAATAGTTTTGCTTTCCTTGCTGTAAATTATCCCATGGACAGTAGTATAGAATCCCATAAACTTACTCTACTGTGCATGAGTGACTTGGACACATTGGAGGAGTAAAAAACATGGCAGTGCTGCACTACTTTTTCCCCAGACCACTGCATTTTTTTCCAGAAAAAAAAACTTGATGACAAATGATTTCACAAGGAGGGTACCTAACATTGGTGTAATAAACTTGTAATGTTGAACGGCACTTCTGGAAAGGGCTTTATTATTTCAGTATGCTGGTAACACCTAACATTGGCACCCACCAGTGACTTTGCCTTACCAGTACTTTAAACCACATTTATTGGTACAATCCTAGAACAGTGAATAATTCTTATTAATACAATTCCATAAATACATTAATCAAATAAATGTCATTACAACCATCAATTTCATAGCTTCATTTATCAACCTCTTGGCATCCCTGTTCTTTAATTTATCAACAGTGACACCACATTAAAATTCCTGTTCTAAACTACCCAGTTACCCAGCATCCCCTGACAAGTGTCACTCTCATGGCCAGGGCTGGATTACCCACTAGGCACTTGCATAGGGCCAGCCTAGTTTTAGGGGCCCGTGGGAGAGATTTCCTGTGGACAACACAGTGCCATTAATTTACCATTATATATAAAGAATTCATCCCTTACGTCAATGCAATTTGAAAAGTCTGTTATTCACAATAACCCCTTGTTGTTATCAATCAAGGAGGTCCTCACCATAGTTCTATATAACTAGACCTTATGTTGCTTTTGCCCACATGCATAGCCTTGCATTTTCATCATTGTAACTGTGTAAACATCATGCCAAAACCTATTTGCAGTTTCCATCATCTGAAAATACAGAAGCAGTACTTACAATGCCAAGCTTAAAGTCATTTTAATGAATAAGCTAAAAAGCAAATGACTAAGACTCCCCTGCTCCATTAACATTGGTCCAACAAGAGAATGTTGCCATTATTCCCATAATTATCATTCAGTGACTTATCAATCCAAGCACAAAAACTATGTTGGAGATACTCCACAAAGTGGAATATAGTGTTTAAAACTAATATTTGCTACTGGTATGGGACCAGTTATCCAGAATGCTCAGAACCTGAGGTTTTCCTTATAAGGGATCTTTCTGTAATTTGGATCTCCATACTTTGTCTATTAAAAATTAGTTAAACATTAAATAAACCCAACAGGATTGTTTTGCCTCCTATGATGATTAATTATATCTTAGTTTGGATCAAGTACAAGGTACTGTTTTATTATTACAGAGAAAAAGGAAATCATTTTTAAAAATTTTAATTATTTATTTTAAATGGAGACATTGTCGTAATACATGCTTGGGGATAATGTCTTTCCTGGATAACAAATCCTAATGGAAATGCTCAGGTTTTTTATGTTCGCACCAAAAATCCACCAATGCAGAGGTTCTGGGTGCAGACAAAGAAGAAAGCTGATATCAGCCTTGGGGCTATGTGGGGGTGCGATGTGGGGGTGGGACAATGTTCTCATAGGCTGGGTCATTGTTTACATTTGTCCTTCAGAACTCTATCTTGCCCCAAAGTACATTGTCACTCACAAAGTGGTTCTACTTCAAGCGCTGGTGGGCAAATAAGTATTCCTTTTTTCCGCAGGGCATAGGTTAATACTCTGGAAATGTATGCAGAACTGGTATGTTAAGTCGTGATGGGCAAATAAATTCGCCTGGCACGAATTTGCAGCGAATTTCCACGTTTCCACGAATTTCCACGTTTTACCAATCTCCCGCGAAAATTCGCGAGTGAAAATTCACCCGTGTCAATTTTCCGATTTTCACAATTTTTTCATGAAAATGTTCAAATTTCAAGATTTTTTTTGTGAAAACGTTCGAATTTCACTATTTTCTAGTGAAAATGTTTGAATGTCACTTTTTTTTGTGTAAACGTTTGAATTTCACTATTTTTTAGTGAAAACAGTCAAATTTCACGATTTTTTTTGTGAAAACGTTAGAATTTCAAGATTTTTTCATGAACTTTCCGATTTGACGTTTTTCCAGCAAATTTTTTCGCCATTTCACGAATTTTGTGGGAAATTCTCGAATTTTCCAAGCAAAATGGGAGAAATTCGCCCATCACTAATGATAAGGTGAATGGAGAGAGAGAAAAGAAGAAATGTGTGGGACAGGATGTGCTTTTTATCCATTTTATAACATGGTTTACAGAGCAATGAGGGTTCTTAAAAACTCATTAATGCAATGACAAACTATAGATCATACTAGAAAGATTACAGGTATGGGACCTATTATCCAGAATGCTCTGGATCTGGGATTTTCTGGATAACTAAACTCAATAAGATAGTTCTGTATCCAATAAGGATTAATTATCTTAGTTGGGATCAAGTGCAAGGAAATGTTTTATGACTGGTGAAAAAAAACCACTGGTCTCATATACATCCTTGTTGTCTTTAAGAATAAATAGGCATGTTTTCCCCCACTTGAAACTCAATTTAATTTTAGACAGGCATTTAATAAGTGCTAATTAATGCACCAAGAATAACATTTCCTAAGAAATACCAACTACTGTGAACCTTAATATATAACATATAATTGCAGTACTTCACAACTGATGCCAATTATTTACTTTTCAAATGAACAGAAGAACTTATTTAGGCAGGGTTCATTTGTCTTCAGTCTTAATTATATCAAGGCAATTATGGCCAAAGGCATTTGTAATTCTGGAACTATTATCGCTAGATCCTTTCTCATACGCATCTATCTATTGAAACCGGCTTAACTTCATGTATATGCGTAACAATGCTGTCATTCCCACCACATCCATTTAGGGCTTGCAGCTGATTCTAAATGCATAATAACTGAAGCTTTTCTTTTACTGCTGATATATTCTAAAAGACAGAGAAGTGGTACATATTAATTTGTTGTAGAAAGAGGCGCACTTAACACTGGAAATTATAAACTAATTAATTTAGGTTGTGCTGTTATGTTCTATTGATTGAAAGAGGATAAATAAGTGTTACCCCAGTAGCATATTCTGCATGTGTTTGCTCATTAACCTCATTTTTGTTCCAGTTTGTTAAACATTCCTACCATCGCAGAGAAATAAAAAGAAAAAATAATAATCCCAGGAGTACAAAGGAGTTTGTTACACTGTAAAAAAAATGTGAAAAGGGGTACACTATACAATAAAATACACATGAATTCTTGCCTTTGTTAAGCCACCCCTTCTTGAATAATAGTACAGTCCACCCAGCCAGAACAACTGCTCAGTGTGAATTGCAAGGATCAGAGTGCACAGAGTTCCAGTGAGATAGGAGAGGTAATGTAATTATAGTAAGATCAGCTCACTGCATTACAGTCTAAGGCAGCAGCAGAAGTTGCAGAAGCTGCTGTGCTACATTTCTACGGGTGGTTCCAGAAGCAGTGCTATTTCTGCAGATTCCATCCAATCCTCTCTACTGTTTTTTACAAGGCTACCAGCTGAGGAAACAACATGTTAAAGGATAAAAAGAAGAACATTGCCATCAGCAAAGAAAAGAAAACCCGGACTGAGGTGTTACATGGTTTTATCCAGCCCAGATAAAGTTGTGAATTCATGGACCCTTTGCACTTGCACAGGACAGGAAAGAGTTAAAAATCACATGGATACGCAAAGGGCTCTCCTTTAAACTCTGGGATTTGAACTTGTTCCTATTTGCCATTTGAGGGGAAAATTAATGTTGATTAAACACTGATGGCCAGCTCCTCGATTCTGCATGTGTTGGGACTGCTGTTCACTATATCTAAATGTATGGTTCAGGGTCAGGTAAGTTGTTTCTTTTTTTTTTTTTTTAAATGGTAATGAACTTATGAATGGTTTGCTTTACTACATGTCAGTTCTAGTCTTTACTTGGTGAAACTGTGCTTTTATTTAATATTCATATTATTATTATTATGAATAATAATTGAAAACTATTTTATACTTTTAAGGCAGAATTTTGATGGAACCACAAAGAGGCATAACATACATATTCGCAGATAACAGTATAATATAGGATAAAAGAAAACAATCAGCAGCAATTAAAATGATTTTTAAAAACTGCTAAAACAGATACACTGAGCCTAGATATTTGCTTATGAAAGACTCATTGTTTAAAAAAAAAAATTCTTGTAGAATGTTTCCAGGGGTAATAATCAGTGCATGCAACAAATAAGAGCAATAAGAGGAAGAGCTCTGTACCACTGTATATAATACACTGCGCTGGTAGTAACGTTTAATGAATCAGTTATGACACTGAAAGTGTAATGTTGTGGATATACTCATGGGGGAGCCAGTTTATTAAAAAAAAATGGAATTTGATACTAGAGTATTTAGACTGATATAGGCTTTTGTATATGTCGTTTAATATAAAGTACAGGATTGTATTCAAATCAGTCTTTAATGACTAATTGTATTTAAGTCCTGTTTTTCTGAATTCTTCTTCTTAGGTATGCTTTATCTCATTCTTTTTTGTCACCCACTGTACATAAGCATACAGTACAGATTCCCCTGTGCCATGTGGAAGGCTGCACATTTAAGCATGTGCAGTGAGAAACATGAGAATAAACATGAGAATAAATATTAAAAACAAAAAATACTGATATGATACATCACCGTTAACTCACAACTTATTTTTAAATCAATATTGATATAGAGGTGATAATTGGTTATTAGTCAACATAGAGGTAAACCTGCTGGGACAGTGTAAGGTTGTGTCATGTCAACTTATATGTGAGTTCATTTAGATCAGAATACAGATGATTCACCTATATACTGATGCGTTTCATGTCATAAGGACACTAAATCATATGATTAAGTGTCCTTGTGACACGAAACGCGTCAGGCGTTATTCTTCTCTTTTAGATGTGATGTAAAATAAAGTATTATATTTTATATATAATTTTTGGCTCTTCGAATCTACTTTCGTTGGATGTTCCGGATTGGTGCCTGCCTAATGTGAAGTGTTGTGAAAGGGGAACAACCCTTTTAAACCACAAATCATTAAGCTGGTTATTTTGTTGAATACATGGTGAAAAGGTAATACAACTGTTAGATGAAGGGTAGGACTACGCGGACGTTTTCAGCACGATCCGACAAGCTGCGACAAAACACCTGTGACAAGTCACATGCGACGGAAATAAGGTAAGAGATAGAAATGTCGGATTAAGTTGCAGCGTTGATCCGACGCAACAGGACTGCTTCCGTCAGTCATGTCGCATCGGATCAACGCTGCGTTTTGTCACAGCGCGTCAGATCACGCCGAAAACATCTGTGTAGTCCTACTCTAAGATACACAGTGTCCTTCAAGCACACACGACACATCTGTGTAAGCAAAAACATGTAAATTGTATTGCGCAATCTCTAGCTATGCTCTTAAAGGTGTAGTTTGCCTTTAAGTTAACTTTTATAGTTATAGAACGGCCAATTCTGGGCAACTTTTCAGCTGGTCTTCATATTTTATTTTTTAAAAAATAGTTGCTAGGGTCCAAATTACCAGGTCAGAAATACCAATATGTCTGGATATAAACTAAGAGATCATATGGAATTCATTTGATTCTACACTCCAATAATTCAGTAGGGATGTCGCGGACTGTTCGCCGGCGAACTTGTTCGCGCGAACATCGACCGTTCGCGTCCGCCGAATGTTCGCGAACGTAACGCAACGTTCGCCAATTTGGGTTTGCCTTAGCTGGCGCTTTTTTTTGCCACTTCTCCCCCAGACCAGCAGATACATGGCAGCCAATCAGGAAGCTCTCCCTCCTGGACCACCCCCACACCCCCTGGACCACTCCCCTTCCATATATAAACTGAAGCCCTGCAGCGTTTTTTCATTCTGCCTGTGTGTGCTTGGAAGAGCTAGTGTAGGGAGAGAGCTGTTAGTGATTTGAGGGACAGTTGATAGTAACTTTGCTGGCTAGTAATCTACTTGATACTGCTCTGTATTGTAGGGACAGAACTCTGCAGGGATTTGAGGGACATTTTAGGTTAGGTAGCTTTGCTGGCTAGTAATCTACCTTCTACTGCAGTGCTCTGTATGTAGCTGCTGTGGGCAGCTGTCTGTCCTGCTGCTGATCTCTCATCTGCATCTGTTCTTCAAACCACTGCCACCTAGCTGTGTGAGCTTTTTCACATTCTGTCTAAATATCAATAATAATACCGTCTCCAGAAACACCACCTGAGTGACGTAGTGTGATTTCTGCCCTTTACAGCACAAAACGCAGCGCTGTGTCAACAATGGATTTTTTAGAAACATTTTTGCCCTTGATCCCCTCTGGCATGCCACTGTCCAGGTCGTTGCACCCTTTAAACAACTTTAAAATCATTTTTCTGGCCAGAAATGTCTTTTCTAGCTTTTAAAATTCGCCTTCCCATTGAATTCTATGGGGTTCGCAACGTTCGCGAACCGTTCGCATTTTTGTCCGGACGTTCGCGAACATTTTTTCCGATGTTCGCTACATCCCTATAATTCAGCCCTAATTTATACTCAGCCTCTTTGACCCACATTATCTTGTACCTTATCTGCAGATCCCCTGGTAAATGCCTTTGACACCTTACACACAGATTCCTTTTTGTTGGTCATTTGATCTATGAGCTGAATGTTGTATATATACCAGAGAACACCACAGCTTCATTGTAATCCGCTCTAAAAAGGAACTAAAATGTTCTGAAAGCTTGCTATGATCATATTAGTTAGCCAATAAATGTATCACCTTTATACCACTTCTGTTATTTTTTTATTTCAAAAGGGTTGCCCTGTAATATACCAATGGGATCTAACCAACTCTGCTTTTAAAATGGTTGATGAATGGCCACAGCTTTATTTTGCACAGTTCACTATTAACACTGTGACCCAATGTTTTGTGCCATGCCTTCGTTGCTATAACAGTGCTTACTTGTCTGGGGAGGCTTTTCACTACATTTACTAATTTTATTGAGTTTTAAATAAACAAACAAGATTTTAACAGTAGTTTTGGACTGTTACGCAAATTCATACAGCTTAAAGCCCCCATACACTGGCCAATAAAATCTGCCGTCAGACCGAGTCGGCAGCTTATTGATCCGTGTGTGGGGCCATCCTATAGGCGTCCCCGATCAATATCTGGACAAAAGTCGGCCAGATGCCGATCAGACAGACAGGGTAAAAAATCCAGTTGGATCACAATGTTCGTTGATGCGGTCCCATGATCTGACCACCCATATGGCCTCCATTCTGATCTGATCTTTGGGCCCTAGGGCCCACAATCGGATCAACCCAATATCGCCCACCATAATGTGGGCATATTGGGTAGGGATCCAATTGTTTGGCGACATCGCTAAACGAGAAAATCTCCCTTTGTATGGCCACCTTAAAGGTGTAAGTGGCATGAAAAAGTAGCATGTTACAAATAATTGGTCACCATCTAAACAGTTTTTAAAAAAGAAAATTAAATTAAACCAAACCTAACAACTTTCAGCAAATATTAAGTACTAATCAATAAAAGTACTGTCATTCATTGATATGTGGGAACAGTTAGATAATTTTAAACACAATTCATGTGGAATGTTTGGAACCTTGTTGGTGATTGTTGCTTCCATTCAGCCAGAAGTGTATAAGTAAGGTTGAGTACTGATGTTGGATAATTGTTGACTAGTAATTGCACCTCTACATTATCAGGCCAATTAATAGAGACAACAAGATAAAATTACAAGAATAAATCCTTACTTTCTAATTCAAAGTAATCAGGCGTGTCTGTGTAAAAAATACAACACTCATTTTTGACAGTTCAAAGTTTTTACACCTTTCTAACATAAGCCCAACTTAATGAGCTTATGTCAAAATGATGGTATTTCTTCACTTTCATAATGATACAGATGCACAAGTGAATGCACAAATACACGCTGTACCATACAGATGTACCCATGCATCACTTTTTTCCTACACTACACTGGTTGCACACACCTAGCTGGCTGGATGGGGCAGAGCAAAGTTCCCAGGAAACATGCTAAACCAAGTACTGAAGGTATAATGTAACAGAGAGCTGCACTTAAGTGGATGCCATTTGATTTTGATCATGTCACGTGCTGCTGAGTGACAATTTACACTGACAAGTAACATGGTGAGGATAAACCATTTAAAGAAATGTCACTCTCAGAAAGAAAACTCCAGTTATGGCATGCAGACAGATATGTGAGGACGGAGCATCATAGTGTCCCTGAATTTCTTATGTTTTGCAATAAACACTGCCAAACCATTACATAGGACTTTTATAGGTTAAGGCCAGTGAGTGTTTCAGGGGCACAGTTTGCGATGGTAGCGGTGGCAACCTTACTATTGTCATACCAAAGTTCTGTATTTGTCTGCTACCCCTAAACATCCTACAAATTCATGGATTATCATTTTAAGGCTTTGTTACTTTTTTAAGGGAGTCATTTCAAGGAATTGAATTAATCATTAGCTAGCAGTTTCCTTACAAATACCAAAAAGCACTATGCACCAAAAAAAAAAAAAAAAAAGTGATTGCCAGCACATCGTTTGCCTTTAGTGATAATTATTACAAAAAATGCCCATCAACTGCACTTCCATTTTACCTTTTAGCATTCTGTTAAAAGTACTATGTACTGTATGTAATCTATGCAGTATTCACATTTTAAAAGTACCTTATTATATCTATCATGTTTAAAGGGATCCTGTCATCGGAAAACATGTTTTTTTCAAAATGCATCAGTTAATAGTGCTACTCCAGCAGAATTCTGCACTGAAATCCATTTCTCAAAAGAGCAAACAGATTTTTTTATATTCAATTTTGAAATCTGAAATGGGGCTAGACATTTTGTCAATTTCCGAGCTGCCCCTGGTCATGTGACTTGTGCCTGCACTTTAGGAGAGAAATGCTTTCTGGCAGGCTGCTGTTTTTCCTTTTTAATGTAACTAAAGGAGTCTCAGTGGGACATGGGTTTTTACTATTGAGTGTTGTTCTTAGATCTTTTGTTTGGCTGCTGGGGGGAAAGGGAGGGGGTTGATATCACTCCAACTTGCAGTACAGCAGTAAAGAGTGATTGAAGTTTATCAGAGCACAAGTCACATGACTTGGGGCAGCTGGGAAATTGACAATATGTCTAGCCCCATGTCAGATTTCAAAATTGAATATAAAAAAATCTGTTTGCTCTTTTGAGAAATGGATTTCAGTGCAGAATTCTGCTGGAGCAGCACTATTAACTAGTTCATTTTGAAAGAATTTTTCCCATGACAGTATCCCTTTAAGGAGAAGAAAAGGTCTTTTAACTTCGGGTGCCAAAAGTTAGGCACCCCAAGTGATCGCATGTACTTACATGAAACTGAAAATATGAACCTTAGTGAAAAAAGTCTATTTAGTTCTACTGCGGATGCGTCTGCCCTGGGAAATTTGAAGATAGAAGAAGTTGACTAACGGCCAGTGCAGTTTTCTCCTGATAGGGGCACCAGCCTGGGATTTCAGGTAAGTACATGCGATCACTTGGGGGTGCCTAACTTTTGGCAACCCCAAGTTAAAAGACCTTTTCTTTCGCCTCTAAACATGTTTATCATTACTGTATACTGTAATTGAATATTACACATCAATTAAATTCTCTAATAGAGAATTCTCTATTTAAAATGGCCACTTTTTCTAATTCTATTTTGTTTGAAAAAAAGTAGACAGTGCCTATAATGTAATAATTACCAGAAAGCAGTCCAACCAAAATGTAGTTGGACTACATTGTGGTTGTTCATTAAAACATCAAGAGGCAGATTTATCAAGGTTCAAATTTCGAATTCATGTGTTTTTTTTGTAACTCTATTAAATTTGATTTTTGAAATTTGATTGGGGGGTTATGTATCAAAAAACTGAATATCTAAAACAAATTTTATTCAATTTGAATTCGACCAAACTCAATTTTGAGTTTTTTTCTCAGAAAAACTCAAATGTCAGGAAGTCTAGAAACATCTCCAAATTGGTCACTGGACCTCTCCCATTGACTTATACATAAATTCAATTTGGTAGGTTTAAGTTGAGAAAAGTCAAATTCAAATTCTTAAAGGGCCAGAGTATGATAAATCTTGAATCAAATTCGAATCGAGTTTGGATAATTCCCTAGTCAAATTTTAAAGTTTTGAGCATAAAAAAATTGAAAATCCGAATTTTCAATTCAACCCTTAATTCTGCCCCTAAAAGTCTGTTCAATGATAATACATGTTTGTAGCAGAATTTTTATTAATTTGATATTAACCAACCCACTACTTTCCCCTAAATAGGACAACCTTGATTTCAGCCACTGTATTTATATATTTAAGTTAAATGTGTGAAAAAAAACCTTCACAATACAATAAAAAAGAAGTGCATACATGTCACAACCCTAAAGTCTAAAGCTCACCATATATGTGAAAAGGAAGAAGATACATACTGTGCCATTCAATATTGATTGCAGCCATGAGAGACAGCAGATATGCATATTTCTTAAGGTTCCTATGAATTATTGTTGTTTATAGCCCAGGTTGTTGGTTGGGGACTTCATGACACAAATGGTAATGTAATAAGTGAGGCTATGAAGGGTGGTATATCCTTACAAAGGAATCATGATAGAAAGGCATGGAGCAAGAGAGAAAGTTTAAACCGATGAAGGCAGTGTAGTTGGTTTAAACTAAAGAAATTATGTCTTTGAGAGGAACAGATGAGATGCTAGTAAAGTGTACAAGCTCAAAGGTCAAAATTAAAATAAGAATTGTTATAAGTAATCCTGTAATTAAAGGGGTGTCATGATGAAGATTTCATCATTTGAGATATCACTCGGATAAAAGCAGAAAGATTATAGCTTTGAAGTTTAGCACAGACTTAAGGTGTTAGACTTTAAGGTGTTAAATTGGATGTCTTGAGGTCTGTAAGTAGAGCGTTACAATGGACAGATCTGTCAGTAGTGTTTGACTGTGGTTTTGGTGAAGGTTGAAAGGGGAAATGCAGAATTCTACACAATCCAGCTTCCTGTACCCATCAGTAGTAATACCAATTGATCAGGATCATATAAAACCTTGAGAGATTAGAACTGAGAGATGAAACCACAGCAGACTGGTCAATCGTATTCCAAATCAGGACCATAGGGAAACTAAAAATGGAGACAAGGGATGGTCTGAAAGACAATACCAATTACTGCTAGATAAACATTCTGTTACTGCTGGAGTTCAAATGTTAAAAGAAGATGAGTAAGAAAACCAAGATTAAGATGGGTTAATAAGATGTCATAGTTATCATTGCAGAGGAAATAAGCAATTGGGATACAAAGTCAAAGATGAAAGTAGCAGCATATGAAGGGATATTTATAAGCAGTTTTGACAGAGAGAGCGTGGAAGAATCACATATGCCTTAAATAAAGTGATTATCTTGCTTCTAGAGGTTGTGGAGAGAGGTTTTTGCAGTACAATTCCTTATAGTGTTTTGAATAACCAGAAGGGTTGATAATAGGCTGTAGATAGATGGCTGAAAAAGAGTACTGACTGTGATGCAGTCAGTGATTTGCAGTTCTATATGAGCCATGTACAGTGCAGTTTTAGATATAAAACTTCATTACCCATGCTGTTTAACATCTGAACCCACCACCCTTCTGTTATGCTGTTTTTAACTTTATTCTATCTTTGTGATCTCTGTTCTACTGTTTTTCTAAACTTGATTCTGGAAAACTATTGACTGTGGTATGTGTAGGATGAAGACAGACATGGTAGTTTACTGTGAGTTATAGAATAAGCATATTTTGTTCTGTTTTTCTGGGTATTATAGTAGACCCAACAATATCTCATAAGGGGACAATCCATGTTTTGCAAAAGGGGTAGTGCATATGGAAGGTAACGCCAATTGTAGTGCCTCACCCAAAGTATACCATAAAATGTTTGTGGTTTTTGCTAACTTTTTTTCTTATATTTCCTTTTGTGCACTCAACCAATCACTGATGCTTGTGGTCTGTAGGGGGTATGAAGTTATGAAGGTGTTGAGTGATGTGTAAGGCATGGCACACCGTTGGTTTGCACGGACGGTATGACATATGGTGCGACTGACAAAAAAACAGGGCCATACCAAAATATTTTTATTAGCCATTTCATCCCCCCTTTGCCCAAATTTGAAACACCATGGGCAACAAATTATAGATGGGTTAACATATATTTTGGAGCTACAAGTTTACCCTTTATGACAAATAGATTTTAAGGAATGAGGGTGCAGTTCATTATATCAGGTTGTAGTTGTTGGAAGGAAGTAGAGTAGCAAGGTTAAGGGTACAACATTTCTTGATAGTCAAGTTATTATTGGACAATAAAGCAAGTTCATATTTGGATAATTGTGCTACAGATCAATGGCTTGTGTGAGCAGTATAGAGAGAGTGGGGGCTACACAGGGTAAGTTTGTTGGCCAGAACAAGATCACTGCATTTATCAACAATCGATGCTCCTGCGGCTAAGGTGCATAGGCACCCTGGTAGGTCTCAGGCCATGGGATCAAGGTAATAGCTGTAATAAGCCACAGGCTTATCGATGTAAGCTTGGGTTAAAACACCAGTAGCATGTTTGTTTTGTTTGTGGCAATACAAGCTTTTCAGTAGTCTGGCAGGCCAAGGGCAGAGGCTTGCTGAAGCGCCTCTCTAAGAATGTAGAAATATTTATCAGCTTCAGAAGACCATGGCAAGGGGTCATCAGAACTTTCCTGTTGAAGTAAATCTAGAAGAGGTCTGGTAGTAATTAGAAATCCATTGCCAGCAATAGCCAAGCATGCCAAGAAACGCGTGGAGCTGAGATGGAAATTCAGGACATAGATTACAAAAAGCATGAATTCTGGTGGTACTCAGATGGCGTCGGCCTAGGGATATGCAATCCCACAAATATTGAATTTTCTGCTGGCAATACTGAAGCTTTTGAAGTGAGATTGTGTGGCCTAATGTATCCAAATGGCATAGGAGGGCACAAGTGTTTTACAAGCTTCTAAGCTGGGGAAGGGATAAGAAGGTTGTCTAAGTATTGGATCAATGCAGAGCCCCACAAAGATACAAAGTATCTTGATCTTGTTTTAGAGCCACAGATAAATTGCAACAACAGTGAAGTAAGTGGCTAATGGAGGAATCTGGCTCAAAATTGTGGCCCTTAGGTTTTGAACAAATCGGTAAGCATTTTTACCTGGCTTCTTAACCGGGAGAATGGGAGTGTTTACAAGGGACAATAACTCCTGATTGTTAAAGGTCTTGAATGACAGGTAGGATACCCTGTCTTGTTTTCTGAGAAATAGGGTATTATATATTATATATATTATAATTGGGGGAATTATAGGTATTGGCTCACTTGGGTCTATTGCAATTTGAATTGGAGGAACTCTCGTGTGGCCCTCATCACTGGGACCTTTGGACCAGACACAATCTGGTACGGACAACAATTCTGGAAGAATGGGATGGTTAGTAAGATTGGAAAGACAAGCTGTTGAAGCAGAGCAATACATTAATGAATGCAAGGAAGAGGCATGTTGCTCAATGTCATCATTAACTACTTGCATGTAGACTAAGCCAGGGATTGTGGAGTTGAGTTCCATCTGGGGTGCCAAATGAGAAGTTCAGTAATTTTCCTTTGGAAGTACCACACCTGGACACCAGAATAATGCTCAAACTCAAAAGATAAGGTTTATTGAAGAGGCGCACCAATACTGCCGATTAGCAATACAGCAATCAAAAGCTTCGGACAAAAATATTTCATTTACATTTTTTGATTACTCATGTTACCTTAAATCAGTTTTATTGGTCATTTATCATTGTTGTTTCTCATATTCTCATGTTATTGCAGACTTTTATGCATCGGTTTGCCTAGCACATACAGTCTCCTTTTGTTATATGATTGATTGTATCTACACTTGTTACTACATTTTGGGGACTTTCCATTTGCCAAGCAATACAATTTTAGTTGCTATAACATTTTGTACACTACCGAACAGCTAATTGTGCTTTTTGCAACAAGAATTTTAAGAAGAAGTTTAACATCTTAACAGCAAGCCAGATCAGCGTCACCTGACTTTGAGTCGTACTATCAAGTTAACAACTAGTTTACAACCCTTAACAAGTGACTGAAGTTTATCAGAGCACAAGTCACATGACCACGGCACCTGTACAACTAACAACATGTCTAGCTCCATGTCAGATTTCAAAATTATATATTGAAAAATCTGTTTGCGCTTTTGAAAAATGGATGTCAGCACTATTAACTGATGCATTTTATAATAAAAAGTGTTTTCCTGTGATAGAATCCCTTTAAATTCAATCTTGCAGTCAAAATGAAACCCATTTAAAGTGGACCTGTCACCCAGACACAAAAAAGCTATATAATAAAAGTCCTTTTCAAATTAAACATGAAATCCAATTTCTATTATTTATTAAAGCATTCATAGCTGTTGTAAGCTCATTTAAAAATCTCAACTGTCAATCAAATATTGTCTACTCCTCCTCTATGCCTTAGGTGTAGAGGCGGGGCAGACAATTACTTTCACTTTCCATTCAGCACTTCCTACATGTAGCTGCTCTCTACAAATTCCCCCGTTCTATCCACCATTTAATTGTGTATCCAGTGCATGGGGCATGGGGATGGACATCGGGTCCCCCATTCTGGTGCACAAACAAGTTTTTGAGATGATGCAAGGTTTACCTTAATAACAGTGACCACAAAATGGCTCCTTCTGAAGGAAACCAAATTCAAATAATTTATATAGTGTAATTAAAGTTCACTTTGCTTGACTAATGTGATAAAATAGGATTTTGAATATTTATTTGGGTAAAGGGTCCTCTTTAACTGCTAGTTGTTAGAGAGGAAAGTAAATAAAATGTAAACATCTGCAGCCTCTCCAGTCTCCACCTCATGGGGAGAAAAATACCTTCTGACTCTAAAATGACATCAAGACCAATTACAGGATGCATTTTACTCTAAGAGCTAATCTATTTCCATGAATCACTTCTACCCACAAACTCATGTATATTGCCTTTCCTATCTGATATTCTTTCCTACCATCTCTAACAGTTCACTTGCTCTCCCGCCCTACAAAACTTCTCTTTACTCCTTTCCCCAACTATAGACTTTTCCTGTTCACCAGCCTGGCATTTTTTGTGTCCATAACCTCACTGTTCATTTACTAAGATTTTCTCTCACCTCTCTTATTTGTCTATTTCTTTCTCCTGCCTGATGTTCTTTCTGTCACTACCACGCTTTACCACCCACACTTTTCCCATTCCTAAGCTTCTTATTTTGTATTTATGTGTCATACTAGCTGTGCTCCGTCTCTACCCGTAACAGAGCATCCCTTCCTCTTTTGATCACTATGCCTTTTCTACTTCAGATGCCTGTTATATTTTCATTTTACTCCTGTTTAATGTGTCCCTTAGCTCATGCAACACATCTTTTTGCTTCTCATAAATTGCCAAATTACTGCTCTAGTAAAAGCTTTAGTTTTCCATATTGTGTGATCTGAAAAAATGAAGTACAGGTATGGGACCTGTTATAAAGAATGCTTGGGACCTGGGGTTTTCCAGATAATGGATCTTACCGTAATTTGGATCTTTTTTCCTTAAGTCTACAAGGAAATCATGTAAACATTAAATAAACCCAATAGTTTTGCTTCCAATAATGATTATTTATATCTTAGTTTGGATCAAGTATACGGTACTGTTTTAATATTACAGAGAAAAAGGAAATCTTTTTTAAAATGGAGTCTATGGGAGATGGTCTTTCCAGAATTCGGAGCTTTCTGGATAACTGGTCTCTGTGTGTTTTATACATGGTGCTGCAATTCTACTGAATTCTCCAGTTGGGTGCAAGGTCAAATGACATATATAACAGCAGGAAGGTCAGTACTCGAATCACTCATGATCAAAACTGTGCTTTATTTTACATGCTGCATCCACATTTGTCCCTTCTTGGAACCTTTATCAGGGATAAAGTGCATGTGATCTAAATGCAGTTTTTTACAAACCCATATTCCCTATGAAATTAGAACCAAAACTAAATAACCAATCATATTTGTTATACAATTAACCACTGTATTCATTATACTTTCAAGAAATATATATACGTGAAAAGTCCATTCTTGCCACTACGCGGTCCTGTTTTCAGTATGCCTGTATACACACCTTGTTCTCATCCCTACCTATTATATGTGTCCGGGTCTGTCAGCTCAGCAGAGGAGACTGAACTGTTATCTGAAATTTGCATGGGAGATGGTAAAGACTAACTGAGGTTTAAAGTTAAAAATCCCTTATTATCCTGAAAGCAACAAA
Source organism: Xenopus laevis (assembly GCF_017654675.1). Classification (NCBI taxonomy): domain Eukaryota; kingdom Metazoa; phylum Chordata; class Amphibia; order Anura; family Pipidae; genus Xenopus; species Xenopus laevis. The sequence goes on along the minus strand of NC_054387.1, from coordinate 92,970,466 downwards.
CCCTCCATGAAAACATTTAATTGCAAGTTACATAATGATATAGCATCCTTGTATCATGTTAAACATAACTAGCAGATACATTTATTAGTGCCAGAAAGGGAAGCAATGTGGGCAGTAAAGGAGAATTCAACCCTAAAGTTAAAAAAAAAAACCCTACCCCCCTACCCTACATAGACACCCCTTTCTCCTTCCCCAGCCGAAGTGCTACCCCGGGCTATGCCCCTAACATTTTACTTTCCCCTCATGCATGGCGGTGCATGCGCAGTTGGAGCAATTTTCTGTTTCGCAAAAACTGTGCATGTGCTGAAAAATTGAAAAAGCGCCGGTCACGTTCCGAAGATTAATAAAGAGGCTGAAGATGGCACCCCTGAACTCCGATGACTGCATCTGCACCAAGGGGTAAGTAAAACGTTAGGGGCATTTGCCCGGGGTAACACTTAGACCCCCCTCCCTCCTCCCCCCAGCCTATGTAGGGTAGGGGTTGAATTCTCCTTTAAGGGCTAACAGACATTATAATTAACAGTGCTGAAAATGGTGGTGAGGTGGTGCTTGATTATAGCTGTTAGAAAAATATGCTCATCTCCAAGTTAGTTGACACCACTAGTTATCTGAAGCTGATATGTGACCCATTTAGAGATGACAAGGGTCAGTCAATAGATTAACCAAGAACTGTTTGAATATTTTTTATCCCATTGTCCTGTAAGGTCAGCTATTTATACCCTGCCCAAAAGCCAAAATAATCTACACAGGCCACAGCCACCAAGTAAGACAATTATTTCATTCAATGGGTCTCCTGAGAAAGAGAAAACTGTTTAATTTCATTCAACCAAGTGTTGAATTACACGTGACTTCCTCAAGGTAATAGTGAGTATTGATTTACCTTTAAAGGAAATGTTCTAGGTCACAATGAAGGCATAAAACTTGTGGGTTGAGTACAGGTATGGGGTCCATTATCCAGAAAGATGTTATCTAGAAAGTTTCAAATTGCAGAAAGGCTGTCTCCCATTATCCAAATTTTTAAAAATTAGAGATTTTATCATACATAGAGCCAGTATAAGAGCAGCCTTAGATACAGACAAAATAGTGAAGTAAAATATAAAAAACAAGATAATTTCAAGCAGTTGATAGCCAAACATTGAGCAGAGGAGCGCCATTCAGTGGCCTCAGGCCCGCAATTTGTGGCAAGGCCACAAAGGCACTGCTTTGCTGTTGCTTTTTTACAGGCATGCTACATTTTTTTTTTTTGGGTGAGTGCTCCTCCATGTATATGGATATTGATTGCCCTGAGACCACTACATAGATTTACCTTTAAGTGAACACAATCAAAGTCCAGGTATAGGATCTATTGCCTTTCTGTAATCTGGATCACCATACCTTAAATCTGCAGCTTAGATATGAAATGTAAGGTATATTTTTAAAATACGTATAAAGACTTATCGAAATGTGTAGGAATAATACACATTAAATTTCATTGTATTAAGTTGAGTTTGCTAGATTTCTGTAATAGTAATACATATTTTGAGAGGGAGCTGGGGATTGCAGCAGTCTTTGAAGACTTAAAGAGCTTTGCATTCTTTAACTGGTCTGGGAAATCTGAAGAGCACAGGTATTGTAATTAATATAGGCAATCCCAAATGATTTTCTTGTATCGTATAGAAGTAAAGTTATTATTTAATTCCCTTAGTCTTCTAAGGCTTTTCTTATTTCCAGATCCTTTGGCAGAAATGGACAAAAATACCATAATTCTTTACAGATATTCTTCTAGTAATATTTTGACCCTAATACAAAAATAGTGATGCGTTAAATCACAGTTCTGTGTGAAATGAAAAAGTGCATCTATACTTTGATTTCAGTTATGCCGTCATAAATAATGAGAATTTACACTGATACAGATTGCATGACACTTCTCTGATACCATTGTAAATGAACAGAACAATCTGATTAATCTCTGCTACGTAACTTGTTGCGGTTGTGTGAGGTTGTGTTTGAGACACAGACTTCTAGGATTTTGCCCTTTTCTTATCAATAGACTACAAAGGCAGCCAAGAGCCATTCTGTCAATCTGGTCCTTTAAAGGAAAACTATACCCCCCAAACAATGTAGGTCTCTCTAAAAATATATTGCACAAATCTGCTCAAATGTAAAACCCTGCTTCATGTAAACCATTTTCTTAATAATAGACTTTCTTAGTAGTATGTACAGGTATGGGACCTGTTATCCAGAATGCTTGGGACTTGGGGTTTTCCAGATAATGGATCTTTCCGTAATTTAGGTCTTCATGCCTTAAGTCTACTAGAAATCATTTAAATATTAAATAAACCCAATAGGCGGGTTTTGGTTCCAGTAAGGATTAATTATATCTTAGTTTGGATCAAGTACAAACTACTGTTTTATTATTACAGAGAAAAAGGAAATCATTTTTAAAAATTTGGATTATTTGGATAAAATGGAGTCTATGGGAGACAGCCATTCCGTAATTCGGAGCTTTCTGGATATTGGGTTTCCGGATAAGGGATCCTATACCTGTACCACAGTGCTACGCAATATGTTGGCGCTATATAAATACATGTTATTAATAATAATAATAATAATAATACCACTAGGTAATCCTAAATAGAAATGTATCTGTTGCTTAAGTATTCATTTTGGGGGTAACTTTTTTTCTTTAACTCGTGTTTGTAACAAACCCCACACCCTCAATGCACAGTGGTCAGTCACAAATCATGACATTCTTATTACTATTTAAACCTCTTTTTTCCTTCCTATCACATTATTTGTACCCCCATATTAATTGTAAATGAGTAATTCTGGCTCAGCATGATATGTTGTTAAAATCACTATTTTCCAAGAGGACTAAAATTAAAATTGCATGCAATTAGTAGTTTTTTAAAGCTGTGCTTACTTTGTAATTAGTCAAGATTACAAACATGATATAAACTTTCATTACGCCATTGGCAAAAATACTGTAGCGTGATTATTATGCTGAGAAAAAAAGACATGCAATTAAATGCAAACATGGATCCCTTGCTATTTCTGCCAGTATGTATTTGCATGTCATTTTGTTTGCAAATCCCTACTAATGTATCATTTTATATCAGTAATTATTGGCTTTAACTTAAAAAATAAACTGTAATAAAATATTTAGCTATAATAAACCTCCTTCTGTTACACAAAGGAGTTCCATGACCACTTAAAAGTGTGTGAACTTGCAGTATTGGTGCTTAATATACTTTTTTTTTATAGTTGCTTTGTCACTGTATAAGTAGAGCATCTGTTGTATTTATACAGTTTCTAATTAATTATTAATTTAGCCTTAGACCAAAAGAGAACAAATTGAAGGGCACGCCACCTCAAATACTAAAAACACCCCTTAATCATAGGTGATATATGATATTTTTTTATAATTGCTTTGTCACCGTATAAGTAGAGCATATGCTATTTTTACAGTTTCTATTTACTTATTATTTTAATCTTATAATGTAAAATGAATGCTCCTGCATAAAAAGACCATAGCTCTTTCATCAGTGTTTATATAGCAAGAAAAGGCATAGATCATAAAAACCAAGTGCCAGTACTACCAAGGTTAATCTGTAGCTGTTGTTATAGGTGTGGTGTTTTTCACATATATCAGTAAAAAAATATTGTTATAGCTAAATCATGGTGTACCCCAAAGCTAGACTTCACTGGTGAAAACTAGGAAAGATAATATAATGTGGATGGAGGACAAGCAAAAATTGTTTAATACAATCTGGTTTCGGTGGCTGACATATATGGGCATTGCAGATTCCCCAACTGGTGGCCATAACCATTGAAGGTCATTTTAGCCGATATGACCCACAGACTGTATGTATCCCCCTCAGGGTAAATAGTAAAGAAAAATGTGAGTAGTGAGAAAGTAGTTAAACATTGGTGACTTTCTTTTTGTTTTTTTTTGTTTTGCTTGAAGAGACCAGACAGATCCGGGATAATGTAAAATTAAGAAAACACTATGTATTTTATATTGGTGTGACCTTTAAAAAAACAGTGTTAAATGAGGGAAAACTTAAAATCAAGATGTGTAAAATTGAGGTTCCACTTTATAAAGACCTTTACAAAAATTAAAGGGGATATAAACTCTTCTGCCCAACCATACTTTATTCCAGACTACAAGTTCCAGGATACTCCAATATACAGTTAGGCCCATAAATCTTTGGACAGAGACTACTTTTTTTCTAATTTTGATTCTGTACATTACCACAATAAATTTTAAATGAAACAACCCAGATGCAGTTGAACTGCAGACTTTCAGCTTTAATTCTATGGATTGAACAAAAAGATTACATAAAAATGTGAGAAACTAGAGCCTTTTTTTTAACACAATCGCTTCATTTCAGGGGCTCACAAGTAATTGGACAATTGACTGAAAGGCTATTTCATGGGCAGGTGTGGGCAATTCCTTCGTTATATCATTATTAATGAAGCAGATACAAGCCCTGGAGTTGATTTAAGGGGGGGAGGTGCTTGTATGTGGAAGATTTTTGCTGTGAACATACAAAATGCGGTCAAAGGAGCTCTCCATGCAGGTGAAACAAGCCATCATTAAGCTGCAAAAACAGAAAAAAAACATCCGAGAAATAGCTACAATATTAGGAGTGGCAAAATCTACAGGTTGGTTCATCCTGGGAAAGAAAGCAGTGAACTCAGCAACGCAAAAAGATCTGGACGTCCACGGAAGACAACAGTGGTGGATCATAGTAAAATCATTTCTATAATGAAGAGAAACCCCTTCACAACAGCCAAACAAGTGAACAACACTCTCCAGGAGGTAGGTGTATCGATATCCAAGTCTACCATAAAGAGAAGACTGCATGAAAGTTAATACAGAGGGTGCACTGCAATGTGCAAGACACTCATACACATCAATAATAGAAAGGCTAAATTGGCCAGCACAGTTCTGGAAAAACATAATTTGGACAGATGAAACCAAGATCAACCTCTATCAGAATGATGGCAATAAAAAAGTATGGAAAAGGCGTGGAACAGCTCATGATCCAAAGCATACCACATCTCTATAAAACATGGCAGAGGCAGTGTGATGGCTTGGGCGTGAATGGCTGCCAGTGGCACTGGGACACTAGTGTTTATCGATGATGTGATACAGGACAGAAGCAGCCAAGTGAATTCTGAGGTGTTCAGAGACATCCTGTCTGCTCAAATCCAGCTAAATGCAGTCAAATTGATTGGGAGGCGTTCATAATACAGATGGACAATGACCCAAAACATACAGCCAAAGCAACCCAGGAGTTTATTAAAGCAAAGAAGTGGAATATTCTTGAATGGCCAAGTCAGTGACCTGATCTAAACCCAATTGAGCATGCATTTCACTTGTTGAAGACTAAACTGTGTTAAAAAAGGCTTTAGTTCCCCACATTTTTATGCAAACTTTTTGTTCAACCCACTGAATTAAAGCTGAAAGTCTGCAGTTCAACTGCATCTGAGTTGTTTCATTTAAAATTCATTGTGGTAATGTACAGAACCAAAATTAGAAAAAGGTTGTCTCTATCCAAAAGATTTATGAGCCTGACCTTATTATCTAGTTAAGGCATGTTGGGAGCTGTAGTCTATCAGGATACTACACTAAAGCAACATTGCTCAACAAAACTTTTCTTCAGGCCTCCTGGGTCATTGACCCAAAGAATTGGATCTCCACAAAAGATTGCCTTAATATTAGGGTTTTTGTGGACGTATAAAATCACTTTATTGTGTTGTTTTGTTATAGGGGCTAAATGTACTATTATGAAAAATGCAATGCACTTCATATTTCTTTATATGTACTGATGCCTTTTCTTGCTGTCTTAAGCTGGCCATAGACTGTATGTATCCCCCTGATCTGATCGTACGAATTAATGTATGATCGGACTTTCCCATCTCCCGACCCTCCACTAACCATTCCGATTAAAGTCTTACCAGTCAGATCAAATAAAGTAGTAAAAGAACAGATCAGCCAATGTTCTGCCCCTGACAGCAATCGTACGATAGTTATGTCTGACAAAGCTAGTGACAGTCTCCCACTGACAATCGTACGATCGGCAATACACGCAGAGAAATTATCGGCAGCCGACAGAAATTTTCTAACTTGTCCAATCTCCGCCGGACGAAAAATGTCAGGACTCTCCACACACGGTGCGAAAATCGTACAAATCAACGATTCGTATGATCGGAGCGTTTATGGCCAGCTTTAGTGCATGTAAAAGAGAGAGTGGCAATTTTGAAAAAAAACTGTACAAATCACCAATTTTGCCAAAGATTTATTATTTTTTTCTGTTTAAGAAATATATATATCCACTTTGAATTTTGCAGGAAATGTAGTTTCCAAAAATATATAGACTTGCAGAGCTAGCTTACAAGGGTTTTTTTCAATAAACAGAACACAATCGTGGAGTTGTATCTGCAAAAGCTGTAAAGGCTCACTTATTAAGTGTAACTTTTTTGCAGTCATTGTGCGAATCACCAACAGTCATTAAAGCTACTTTCATCTAAAGCTGCTCCTTGCACTTGTGTGTTTTGGCACAAAGTGCCAATGACCCCACCAGTCTTTTTAGATGAACTGTGGAACCATGGACCTTTCACCACCTTAAAGTGGCAGTAACTTCAAGATCCCACAGCAGTCTGTGGCACTATTGCACCTAATGACAAATGCCAGAAGTTGTCTCCAATTTGCATCAAGAAGGAAATACAATTCCATTCTAGTGAAAATCAGACCTGACCCTGGATATATCTGGTTTGTTCCAAATTGCTAAAAAGGCATCCATCCTATACTTCTTAATCTATCTTTTAGCACAGCCACTTCAGGGAGAAAATTCTGCAACTTTAAAGCTCTCTATGTCTAAATCAACTCAATGGCGTCATACCAGATGACATTTAAAGAAAATTACTAATAACTTACTGAACAGAACTCTCTAATAGGGTTGCCAGCTGGTATGTATTCAGTAAAAATTCATCTTGATTTCTAGTATTCTTATTATTAACAGGGTAGAAAGATAATAGATATAGGAAAGCTTGTATTTTATTTTTACAGATAAGGAGGCAACCCCACTTTTTATTAATTTGTCACATCTCAAATTCTTGTTCAGATTAACTTTCCCTAAATTCTTAAGTATCAAATCCTCTGTCGGCCTCTCAAGCAGTTGGGTAAGCCTTCGTACTACCACTAGTGCTATACTGTATTAATGGCTAATATACTGTGGAAAATAAACCATTAAATGGATACTGTCATAGAAAACATGTTTTCTTCAAAACACTTAAGTTAATAGTGCTGCTCCAGCAGAATTCTGAACTGAAATCCACTTCTTAAAAGAGCAAACCTATTTTTTTTATATTTATTTTTTAAATCTGACATGGGGCTAGACAGTTTCCCAGCTGCCACCAGTAGTGTGACTTGTGCTCTGATAAACTTCAGTCACTGTTTACTGCTGTACTACAAGTTGGAGTGATATCACCCCTCCCCCCCCAGCAGCCTATCAACAGAACAATGGAAAGGTAACCAGGAAGAAGCTCCCTAGCAAAAGATAACCGCTCCCTGGTAGATCTAAAACAGCACTCAATAGTAAAATCCAGGTCCCACTGAGACACATTCAGTAACATTGAGTAGGAGAAACAACAGCCTGCCAGAAAGCAGTTCCAAGTGCTGGCTCTTTCTGAAAGCACATGACCAGGCAAAATGACCTGAGACATTTGCTTTCTAGAGTACCAAAATATTTCAGTTTCAACACACATATACTACCAATATACCATATAGTTATATCATATTATACCATATAGTTTTTAATTATTTTTTTTACAAAAGGCCATTGCAAGTTAAACAGGATTCCTGCACAGAGATGTACAGCAGTTACAAATGAATGAGCTGTATGAGTCAGATCAGCTTCTCTGCAGCTTGCTGTCTACTGAGCAATTGATTAACTTTGTAAGTGACAGTAAGCCTGCAGAGGAGACAGTCATTCCTACTGGCCTTTAGCTCTAATAATGTCACATAAATTGCTCTGAAGAAGGCAGGCTGCAGTTAGTATGCCGGAACTGATCCATCCAACTTCCCTAGCTTTCAACGATGTACATCCAGTTGTGATGTCTTTGTAAACATACATTTAATTAAACATAAACATTGATGTGGTAAAATGCCAGCATTCCTTTGTATCAAAATCCCATTTGTTGATGTGGAAGGCAAGGGGAAAGTTATAATGCACATTTTTTTTTTTTGGCTCAACAGTCCACTTTTTTCCCTCCTGCAAAACAGAACATTTGGTGAAATTCAAGCACAGATTTCTGAAAACGTTTGTCACTAGTAAAACATGAATTTGCAATAATAACATAAATTGAAAACTAGTTTTTAGGCAGAGAACCCCTTTAACCAGGGTTCTGCACTGTGATATTTTATTATTAAGGGGCCTATTTACTAACATTTGGATTTTTTTCACAATTTTTTTTTGGTGTTTTTTTAATTCTCAAAAATTTTAAAAATTCAACATTTATTGAGCATAAAAACCACAAAAAAAATACGAAACCTCTCCAAGTAAAAGCTGTCGAGGTCCCATAGGGAGCTGCACTGACCTTTTTTCTAATATTTTGTTCACTGTAATTGTCCAAAAAAACTAATATTAAGATATTTAGAGATTTGGATTTCTATGCAATTTTAACATTGTTACTTGTAATATTTGGATGTTTTAATAACGTTTGGGGCATTCATTATGTTAGAGAAATAAAGTATAATCATGGTTTTAAAAAGCACCACTAAAATTCGACCTTTAATAAACGGGCCGCTATGTGTAAGCATTAATTTGGCTGTATTTTATGAAGGCCATAAAGTTATTTCCATGTTATGAATGTCCAATAATGGTAAAATATTATTTCCTTAATAGGTGGATTCTGATGATACCGTTACCATGGAGGAACAGATATATCTTCTTTTAGAAGCAAAAGTACAGTGTGAACTTAATATTACAACACAACTGCAAGAAGAAGGTAAAGTATCATAAGCAACTGTATTTTATTTTATTTTTGAATGATGCTGGGTAGTATAATGTCTCAACATTAACCTTTTATTGAACATTTGGTAGCATTAAATATAAGTGGCATACTGTGATTCTTTCTGATTCTCTCGTTTTTTTCCAATTTTCTCACCTTTTTATTATTAACATGTATTTATATAGCGCCAACATATTGCGTAGCACTGTAAAGTAAATGTGATTATACAACTAAATCACATGAATTATATACACATTGCCATCTTTTCACTTTTGCATACTTTTCAAAATTCTAAGTTAAAAAAAATCAGTATACAACATACACAAAAGAATATTGCTGATTATGCATTTTTATTTATTTCCTGATATATATATAGCAGTCAATGTACAGTCACTGATAAAACAAGTGTAATTTAATTTTAAATTAAAAAATAATACATAACCTATTTTATGTGAGGACACACAGCTGAAAGAGATTTTGAGTAGGGTTGATGTGAAATGTGTTTCACAGAAGGTGCCCACCTCAAACAACATTCTTTCACCTAGTATGTGTATTACTGTCCAAAAAAGTAAAGTGGAACTCAAAATGTGGCTGTTTGTTAAGGGTAGCTTTAAATGTGGGACTAGTCAGTGTAAATGCTGACAGGTTGTATATAAAATGTTCCCATCCACTAATAGAAGTTGCGTTTAAATGTAGGGTTCATATTACCTGCAACATAACTTTTGTAGTGTATTTGATTTAGTGTAAGAGATGTCACAACCAATATGTGGGACATACCACTCGGAGATTGAAATATCGAATTTGGGAGCATCTTGCTTCAGTTGCTAGTCTGAATAGGGAGGTAGGGAGACATTTTTCCAGATTTGTTGGAGGTGATGATAATAAGCATATCATGAAAAGTGGTTTAGGAACTGCTGGTGTAGGGTTTTCCTGAAATATATAAACATTCTTTAAAAAGAGGGACACAAATAAAATCATTTTAACACATGTTTAGTTATGGGTGAATCTGACTTGTTTTGTTTTGCCAAATATTCACGAAACGTCAACAATTCTCAGAAATGCACTGAAGACTATGGGCGACAAAAATTTTGTTCATCACTTCATATGCTTTCATATGTTTTCATATGTCCTGACTCCAGAATACGTTTTTCAGTAAATATAATGAATTTATGGCATGCCTATGAAAAATGTATTTATATACACTTGCATTTCTAAAAATATTCAGGGATAGATAACCACAGTTAAATTCCACCGCTCTCTATTATTTTCTGTGAGAATTGACCCATTGATAAATTCAACTCTTATTATCCCATAGGAATAAATAGAAAATGAGGGGATTTTACTGTGTTGAGCTATAATTTAACATTTGATAAATCTACCCCCAAGTGTGATAAAATGACATATTTTTTGCATATAACAAGCTGGACTATCTAGATTCAAAATAACTACAATCATTAGGTACTTTTGAGCAATATGAATCAATGACCTAAACCTTTACTAAAATGATAAATGATATGTATAAAAATGTCTGTCACAAGCTACGAAATTAATTGAAGATGACAAAATGTAATACAGCCATTTGTCTGAAGTTTGTAAGCATGCAAACAACCACATTGTATAATTCTTTGCATTTTGTCAGCAGATAGTAACTGTATGCCTGAGTGGGATGGACTGGTTTGTTGGCCCAGAGGAAGACCAGGGAAAATACTTGCAATCTCTTGTCCTTCATATGTTTATGACTTTAATCACAGAGGTACAAAAATGCTAATACTAATTATTTAATTTCGCATTATGTAATTGATAATGTATTTTAGTTTCCCATTATATGTCAATTACTACATGTTTTGGTGCATGATATTGATTGGTGTTGCTCTTTTTACAGATGGGATCAATGATACATGTCCGTCTTATATAGTGTCAATGTCAGGTTATGTCCTTAGCTAGTACTCAAAAGACATGATAATAGATAGATGGAAAATGCCAGGATTCAGTCAAAACTGTTTACCAGAATCCGATCCAGACTCTAGCCTTTCTCTTTTTTGAGAAAGGCTAGAGTGCTAGCCAAACATTAGTTGTTCTTTTTTTATCCAATAAACACCCCTACTTCTTTGTAAGACCTGTGAGTGTAAGCTTTTTCCTTTTTTATTTATATATATATCCAGTGGTGCACGATCAAAGGTGTATATACTGTATATGGAGGATCAGCACACGCTGTGTAGAAGGTGAAAACAAATCTCTTTTATTTTCCAACAAGATTACATAGAAGGTGAAAACAAATCTCTTTTATTTTCCAACAAGATTACATTTTAAGATGTAATCTTGTTGGAAAATAAAAGAGATTTGTTTTCACCTTCTACACAGTGTATGCTGATCCTCCATATACAGTATATATATATATATATATATATATATATATATATATATATATATATATATATCAGTCCAAAGATACACAGGCAATCTAATTTTACTAGATAAATGGTTGCCTGTGCATCTCTGGACTGCTATATATACCGGAAGGACATTGTGTAATTGAGTGAATCTACTAGGTTCCTACCTTATAATTGATTCCACTATTAAGTGTTTTCCACTACTAATTAATTGTACCACTAGGGGTTAATTAGGCATAATTTATGTTAATTTGATGACATGTGAATTTACTCTGTATGGGGGGTGTTAAATTGCCTTCTCAACCACCAAATCTTTATGCTTGACAAAGGGGTACATCCCCGAAACATTGCACTAATCTGCAAATAAGCACGCAAGGGTTCATCCCTGCTTGCACCAGCCTTTGAGTGCCAGTGAATCTTTTTGCATATAATTTTGTGTGTCATATTTGACTTTAATCCATTTTGTTGTCTGAACATTTTTTGCAGGTCTTGCCTATAGGAGATGCAATATCAACGGCACTTGGGATTTTGTTCACAGTTTCAACCGAACATTTGCCAACTACTCCGAATGTCTACGTTTCTTAGAACCAGAAATGAGCCAAGGAAAAGTAAACCTTTTTAGCTTGCATATTTTAAGATAGCAAAAAAAAAATTATTTGTTAATGCAGCAAACGCAATGTTTTTTGCACCTTTAGAACAAAGGTTACTCTGCTCTATTGACTTTGCAAGAAGGCTGCTAGAAAGCCTTACATGCTATAAATACATTTATATAACAAAATTGAGACAACAAGTTGCATGGTTTAATATAGTTTAATGTAATTCTCAAGATTTATCAAGTAAAAAAAAACCCTCAAAAATCTGAAAACCTGAATAATGAAAGCCTGCTAAACTTCTAAAGTCTTCAGCAAGTTTTATTTTCATAATTTTATTTTTAAAGCATTAGTTGTTTAAATGAATTGATCAATGCATTTTTTATTTTCGATCATTAACACAATCCCTAAAATGAATTAATCTGCCTTTTAGGATTGTAGTTTTTTTTTACCCCTGTTATTCAGTATTACAGGTTATTTGAGCTTTCTTCATGCCCCCTTTATAGTCAGACCTTGTTCCACTCAGTCATTTTTTGTGAAAGGACAAAGTAATAAACAATGGATCCCTAGGCAATGCCCCATCTATCCCCCATATACAGGCAGAACTACCGAGAATACAGTTTAATTTTTAGATCTTCATTTGATGATGAATACAGTACAAAGTGTTAATAAGAATAGTTTGTGTTAAACAGGAAAAAAATCTGTATTTTTATTTGGCAACCGAAGTAAGGCTGCAAGTCGCCTTCTGAAAAGACAAATAAAGCAATTGCATCAAGAAAATAATTATTTTGTGTTGGGGATATTTTGTGTTATATCATTTTGAATTAAACACTGTATTGCAACATGTAAAGATATGGGAAGATATTTCTGGACATTCTCTGTCTCTATTTTATAATCTGATTCACAGGGCATAATAATAAATGTGGTAATCAGTGATAAAATGTGATAAAAAAATGTGGCCTGGAAATGAAAATGTCACCTATGGCTTAACTTCTTTTGGCAGCTCATCTGATATAAATGAATATCAAAATGGATGGATATAAAATTCCATCATCAAAGTACTGCCAAGAGAATTGCAATACAAACCTATTCTATGAAATTAGGAATTTTGTTTCTTTTCGTGCTTTCAAAAACCTCTAAAATCACTAAAATCAGTGTTGATAAATGGGCCTCCCAGTGTTTATTCAGCTTTCCCCCAATTGGTTATACAGGAAAACAAAATAATTACCTTTTTACATTTAAATTATTTCTTCCTGTAGCTTTGTTCAATTATTCCTTTTAGCCTCCCCATGGATTGTTTCCTTATCTATTCAAATACCTTCACTTCATTTCTCCCATATACATGTTCTTCCTTTTCTGCTTTTAATATATCTTGTCCAATTCTGGTCTCTGTCACATATCCTCTTGCTTTTGCTCCTGCAATATTTTGCCTTTTAGTTTACCTTTTATTCCACCTTTAAATTAACTTTTAGTATGATATAGAGAGGGATATTCTGAGACTATTTACAATCGGTTTTCATTTTTTATTACATGTGTTTTTTGAGTTATTTAGCTTTCTATTCAGCAGCTCTCCAGTTTGCAATTTTATCAATCTGGTTGCTAGGGTCAAAATTACCCTAGCAACCATGTATTGATTTGAATAAGAGACTGGAAAATGAATAGGATAGGGACTGAAAGAAAGATGAGTAATAAAAAGCAGCAATAAAAATACATTTGTAGCCTTATAGAGCATTTGCTTTTTAGATGGGTCAGTTACCCCCATTGGAAAGCTGGAAAGAGTCAGAAGAAGAAGGCAAATTATTCTAAAACTATAAAAAATGAAAATAATAAAGAACAATTGAAAGGTTTAACCATTCTATAACATACTAAAAGTTAACTTAAAGGTGAACCACCCCTTTAATCCCACTTCAATCTCTATTTTAATTCTGTTCTCTTTCACCTTACAACCAGACTTCAGTCATGCTCATAGCCCTATTCTCAAAAATTGTTGCTTGTTACAGGAATGGGTCTATTATCTGGAATTTCTGTTATAAGGATCATCATATTTTAAATCTTCTAAAAAAACATTTAGGGCAGATTTATCAGAATCCAAGTTTGTGAAAAAGAATGTGGGTGTTATTGTGCTTAACAAAAACACCCTAAGAAATAGCTCACTGATAAAAAAAAAAATAAATAACTGTGAATTCAGTCCACTGAATCCTGTCTATGGGCAAACTTTCATTTCAGGTAGAGCATAAAAGCAGTGTAAATGTGAAGCTATAGCTATTTTTTTACCAAGCAGTAGCCATCATTAGAGCTCATAAAATTCCCTTTCTTGATAAAACTGCATAAAGGCCCTCATCCAATGCCTGCAGCCTACTAACAACTTCATGAACTCAAATGGTATCTCCTGGAATATAAACACAGTATGTTATACACAGTCTTGACACTTTGTGACTTTAGGTTACTCACCCTCTTAAATTAGATGGGGCAGGGGCCATGTTCCTCCTCTGCCTTTTAATCTAGGGCACTTATTCTTTGTAAGTGTTTTTTTTTGTAATGTAAAAATGTGTAGCTCTAAATAAAGAGCTAGAACTACACAAATGAATTCATACCTGCACAGCAGTACATTCTGATGGCAGGAGATTCATTTAATATAGAGATTAGTACCTTCATAAAAAGCAAAGGCAATGAAATAAAAACTTCAGCTTATTCATTTGGGTATAGAGTACTTAATTCCCAAATTCAAAATGAAATGTCCTTGTCTGGAAAGTTTACAAAACTGAGCATGCTTTTGTTTGTCGGTCCCTTAGCTTGTTTTATTTGCAACTGCTTAACAAAAACCATTTTTGAATGTACAATTTCTAAAACTGCTTTTTCATAATTTGCGACTTTAGGTTTGGAGAATTTATTGCTGTCTAATAATCTATGACTTTGTTCATGTGCCTATCCCGATGGTTTGGATGTTCTTTGACAAAAATGAATGCAGACAGGAAAGACATAAAATAGATAGGGTCCTCAAGGTGAAACAGAATTGGGTCATGTTTTGTGCAGCTGCATTAAAATAATAATACATGGGGATAGTGTGAAGGCTGTGAGGGAGACCATGAAAAAAGGAAAGGAAGGTAGTACAATAGGCATCTCATAACTAGAATTCTGTCTGTGTCTGTGTGGCGTATGAGTTTTGAGATACTGTGTAGATAACAATAGAGGGAGGTATAGGATGGAATACAGTGCATTTAGTTGAATCATAATTTTTTTCAGTAGCAAGAGATATTATTTTTATTACTATTAATACATGTATTTATGAAGAAGAGAAATATTCCACAGTGCTACATTGTGTCCCACTGGCAGTAGCCTAACTACCCACTGTCCCACTGGCAGTAGACTAACTGCCCCCCCCAGAAACCTCTGGTCCCCAACCCTCCACCTTCCTGCACCTTATACATGCAATGTACAGCAAATATTATTTTTAATATTATTAATACACATATTTATGAAGAGGAAAAATATTCCACAGTGCTGCATTGTGTCCCACTACCCACTAATGCCCACCCCACAGACCTCTGGCCCTCAACCCACCTTATTGGCTGAGACATAGCCCCGGGCCAGGCCCAACCCCCCCCCCCCCACCTGCACACATGCCTGCACCTTATGGATGCAATGTACAGCAGACCCCACGACTGGTCAAGTTCTGTTGTATGATAGGTTTGCCACTGCCCCACTGGCAAGAATGACCCCTACAGTGTTTCTAAAAAATATATACTTTTTTACAGAAACCCGCCTAAAAAACCTTACATTGTTTCATAAACTCTACAGTCTGCTACATATATATTTCCATGTTTGTTAAAAGTGTAGTAAAATGTGTTTTTTGTCGCATTAAAAATATTTATACATGGATGTGCGATTCATAATTTGGTGCCTAAATGCTGCTAATTTCTAATATTTTGTTATCATTAAGGTACAATAGTAAGTTGTAAACAAATTATTTAGCTTTTTCAAAGACATCTTTCAGCTAAATATCACACGTTCATCTAAATATATTTGTTTTTTTTCCAGAGAGAGTTTTTTGAGCGTCTTTATGTCATGTACACAGTGGGATACTCTATCTCTTTTTGTTCCTTGGCAGTTGCTATATTCATCATTGGATACTTCAGGTATGAACTAAAAGGTATTTCTAAGTAATACTATATTGTTACAAACCTTTGCTTTCATGATTAATTGCTTTTAAACCACAAAAACACATACTGCAGACTTTATGAAGGCAGGGCATATTTTTCCTGACCTCTTGTATTATTTTGCCTAATTTGCTAGGAAGCCTTGTGGAATTAACCTCAATTAATTGAATGTCCCTTTTCTCTTTATTTGGACAATTTTGCCATGTATAAAAAATCAGGGCTGGAACTAGGAGTAGCCAGAAGAGGCAAGTAGCTTGAGCACAGTGAGAGTGCTAGGCACATTCATTTTCAATCTGCCATTAGTTCTGGCCCTGCAACTTCATCTTCTGTGATTTTAGCTGTCGCAAAGTGATTCTTCAGCGAGTGGGGGGGGGGGCAATTTCACCAGTCAGTAGTGTACAAAGTCTTCAGCGCAGGTATAGGTGCTTTGCAAGTGGGAGTTGCTGGGTCACTTTAGGGGTGCTAGAGGGCATTATCTTTGGGTTGATAAATTATTCCCATGTTCTGTCTACATCTGCCTACAAAGAAGTGTGTAATGCACTATTTTTTACTCGTGAACTTCAGCTCCAATCTTATATAATGTGAACAAAAGAAAAACAGAAATGCATCATATGCACAGACCTTTTCCCTTCTGTAAACTCCAGCTCATAGATTTGAACGCTAGTCTCTTTCCCAGATAAATTGCACAGTGCAGAATTCAACCTCTTCCCTGGGATCCGATATTCCATTCCATCTCCCCAGGAACCATAGTCAAGTCTGGTCTAAATTTAGTTCCCAAAAGCCACTATATTCTTGTGAACTCTTACTCCCTCTGTTATTCTTATATTGCTTATTGTCTCTGTCATTCTGAATGACACATGTTTCACCTGTTGCTTTTTCATTATCAGTCCTTGGAGAATGGTTCCGGAAAGAGAGTATTGTCTAATAGTTTTATCTCCAAATGGTTAGACGTTAAAAGTATGCTCAGAAACATTCCATGTGGTAGCTTTACCAGCCCCTCAATATGATGTATGTTTAAACCAGCCTATTGTGCTGGTGTTTTTATATTAATTACATGGAAGATTAGGGTGAGGTCACACAAGGTATTTTTACATTGTGACTTTAAAAGTGAGTGGATAAATATGCCAGTGAAACCACAAGCACATGATAATATGCATTTTTCAGCCTGTAATTTTCTTTTCCCAACATGCATTTCTGTTTTTTCTCCATTGTCTGTTGCGGAAAACATCTCAGAAGAAATTTAGTATACTTTTGCGGAAAAAAAGCCTAGTGAAAAATGTAGCTGGACTTTCAATATGCATACAATGCCGCAAATATGTACAGTATGTGCACAATCCATCTTGCCCGAGTTTGGGCTCCATATTGATAAGTGTATTTCAGCAAAGTATATTTCCAAACCTGCAGATCCCATTGAGTCCAATAATAATGTGTTTCCTTGGCATATTGGTGCTTCTGCTAAAAAAAAACGCTAAAAAACACAAATACTGGCATTGTGTAATATCGGCACCCCGTGGGAATTGCTATAGTGCGTATTTCATTATTTTCCGCAGGGCTTCATTTTGTGCATATTTATTCTCAAATAAAGTTTTTAAAATGCAACATAAAAAAGACCACTCCCTTAATTTTAAGTTTTAATGAATTGAACATAGGAAGTCAGAGAACAAATGTATAAGCTAAGGCTTACAGAAGAGAAAAATAATGTGACATATGAAGTGCTTTGGTTTTTCTTTTGTTCAAACAGCCACACTTCTCTTGAGAACAAGTAAGTGCCCTCTGTATCCTCTTTTATGGATATTGGTGTGCAGCCACATTTTAAAAAAAATCAACATATAATGAAAGGATACAGCTTCCTTGCAATAGTAGTCCATCAGTATTATGGCTCTAACTGAACCATCAGCATTTCTAGTATCTAATTAAATATGTTTAATGTGTCTATGTGATCAATAATATTAGGTATTCATTTAAAGAAGTTGGGCATGGATCATTAAGGCACTCAATTTAAGGGAAATTCATTTTTAGAGCGAGCTGGATTTATTTTGTTTATTATTTTTAACATGTATTTATATAGCGCCAACATATTATGTAGCACTGTAAAGTAAATGTGATTATACAACTAAATCGCATGAATTCTATACGTAGAACATATTTACCACTATATCATTAATTTTGTGAAAGAGAAGGATTTGAAACCGCTACACCGGATGTGTTTAGGGGCTAGTTATTGACAAAGCACCCTTATGCCATATAAAATAATACAATAAAGATATTCCACAAGCAAGTCTCCCTGTGATAAAGCTATTGCAAATGTCATGGTGAATGTCACAAGAGTGATATGTAAAATTAGCCTTTTTACCATGTAAATGTAATTTTTATTGTGTTTTCAATACATTTTTTTTTCAACAGGAGATTGCACTGTACCAGGAACTACATCCACATGCACCTGTTTGTATCCTTCATGCTAAGAGCTGGGAGTATCTTTGTTAAAGATAAAGTGGTTCATACACATATAGGAGTGAAAGAACTAGATGCGGTTCTAATGGGGGATCTTAGAAGTATTATGGTATCCCCAGTGCTGGACAAATCTCAATATGTAAGTTTCAGTTATCATAGTCCCTTAAGTTATGTACACTTTTTAACTGGGCATTTTATTCATGGTACCGGGATAAGAAGAGGTCTCTTTGTTTTAAAGGGATCTGTCACCCAGACATAAAAATCTGTATAATAAAATCCTTTTTAAATTAAACATGAAATCCAAATTTATTAAAACATCCATATCTGTTATAAGCTTGTTTAAAAGTCTCAGCTGTCAAACAGATATTGCCTGCCCTGTCTCTATGACTTAGAAGTCCGATCGTAGGATGATTCGTATGATCGGATCTTTGCGTCTATGGCCAGCTTAAATTACAGTGTTAACAAAATGGCTGCTGCCTGCTTGCTGTGATTGTGAATTCCAAGACAAAAAGAAAACAAGATTTAAATAATTCTTAAAGTTCAAGTGGAGTCTATTTTGCTTGACTAACATCATAAAATTGGCTTTGGAATTATTTCTTAAGGTGACAGGTCCCCTTTAACATGGCTGGAAGAGGCTAATAAGCATTCAGCAGGTTCAGTTTATAAATGTTAGGTGAAATGAATATCATGAGTAACTTGCAGATATTGTAGTGTAATACTGAGAATAAGACACAAAAATACTATTAGTATATCAGTAGTAAAAAGATGCAGTTGAGAATGTATTTCTATTAAACGATGGAAACAATTTTGGTTATAAAATACTATACTAAGTTGTCTTTGCATAAATGACTGCTTTCAAAACTAAAAATCTGTCTAGGTAATGGTGTTTGCACATACAGTACGTGGATAGGATGTGGCTAAAGCATTTTGTTAACAGGGGGTTGTCAATAGTACTTTTCCCGGTTTGGTATATAGCTGTTAGTGGGGCCCTACAGAGTTCTGTATCAGGCCCATTTTATTTAATTTGCACATTAAAGACTTGGGCTGGGTACTGTAAGTAATATGTTTGCAGAAAACACAAAACAATGCAGCCCAATAAATTCCATCAGGGATGTAGACAAAAAGTGGCACTTTTGGCAGCAAAGTGGCAGTTGTGATTCCATGTTGATAAATGTAAGGTTATGCACCTGGGGTGTAAAATTATGCAAGCCACTTATAAACTGTGTTAAGCAAATCCATAATGGAAAAGAACCACCACAAGTAATGGCAATTAAAATATTGTATTCCTTAGCCCTAAAGAATATGTAAAGGATGGAATGCTGATTTATTTAACATGGGTTTTCTCATGCTGTGCATTTAGGAGGTTATGTAATAAAAGGCACTATGTTTGGCCGGGAGCAGTAACCCATAGCAACCAATCAACAGGCAGGATTTCACCTGTATAAAAGCAAATATTTTATTGATTGCCATGGGTTACTGCTCCTGGGCAAACTTACTGCCTTTTATTGCATATGGAAGTATGTATTTTTCTTTTTTTCATATTAATAACTCATTCTTCTTAAAAAGCACCAACACAATTGCTTGAAAGCAAGCACAGTCGGATGAGTCTCATCTGAACTTAGAAAACTCAATCAACCTTTAATATTGCAAGTGCACCCACATCCTATGTACAAGGCAAGTCGGACATACAAGGCAAATAATCTCACTAATACTATTCGATAAACACTAGTTAAATGTATGGATTTATAGATCCAAGAAATTAAACTGGAAATTGTTACATTGGTAGGTCAATTCTATTGGTATAGAATTGACCTACTGTATCTAAGATGGGAGGGGTTCTTATTGTTCCTAGAATTTCACAGTTATATATTACTACTAGCTGAGGTTGTAGAAAAAGACAAAAGTCCATCAAGTTCATCTTTTTGCTCAAAATTAGTCCTACTTACTGTATGTAAGTGGATCCAGAGGATGCTGAGAAAACATTTTACCTGTAGCTGTTTCTAATTTGATTCCAAAGTGGAAACTGGATCAGTCCTTGTACTAAAAGTATACAACACAACAGTTGCCTTCAAGATGAAACATCCATTGTTTTGATGTCAGAAATGCCCTTGTTTTCTCTAGAAAGATCTCTTTATGAATCCATAAGCCACTGTGTTGTGCTAAACCTTCTTTACTACTGCAATGTAAACCCTCAGCCACTGGTTTATACTGAGGAAAATCATCAAGTAAATATTTCTTTTCACTTTACCTTTAAGTAGTGATGGGCGAATTTATTCGCCAGGTGAGAATTTGTGGCAAATTTCGGGGTTTCGCCACCAGCGAATAAATTCACAAACTGCCATGAAAATTCACAGTGTCAAAAAATTTGACAATTCAACGCACGCCCATTGACTTTAATGCAATTGGACAAAATAGGAGAGTGTCAAATTGTCGCCGTGGCAAAATTTGTGTTTCGCAAATTTTTCACCATTTCGTGGGAAATTCACAAATTTTTCGGTGAAGCAAAATGGATCACTACCTTTAGCTAAAAATATACTTTTGGGCAGATTTATCAAGGATTGAATTTCGAAGTGATAAATACTTCGAAACTCGACCATCGAATGGCTTTTCATCGACTTTGGCCATTTGTGGTCGAAGTAAAATCGTTCTATCAAACAATTAAATTGTTTGATTCAAACGATTCAAAGTATTTCATCCATCGAACGAACGATTTTTCTTCGACTTCAAAAAACTTAGAAAAATGCTCTAGAAGGTCCCCATAGGTTAACATAGCACTTCGGCAGGTTTAATTTGGCAAAGTATTAAAATCGTAGTTTTTTTTAAAGAGACAGTACTTCAATTATCGAATGGTCCAATATTCAAACTATTTTACTTCGAATAGAAGTCGAAGTTGTAGTATCCTATTCGATGGTCGAAGTATCCAAAAAATTACTTCGAATTTCAAATTTTTTTACTTTGAAAATTCCGTCGAATTCATTCCGACCCTTGATAAATCTGCCCCTTAATGAACCAGCACTCACAAGTAGTGATGGGCAAATTTATTAGCCAGGAATGGATTGGCGGTGAATTTCAGGATTCCTCAGGTGGCAAGTGTTTTCGGAAATTTCATAATTATAACAAGTCAAAATTATTCTGACTTTGACTTTAATGCATTTGAACAAAAGATTTGCATGTATAAAAATTGCCGCTCATGTTAAAATTGTCGCGTGTCAAAATAATTTTGACGCCCATTGACTTCAATTTCGAGAATTTTTCCGGAGTTTCGGCTATTTCTCTGCGATTCGCCCATCACTACTCACAAACTACATCTTTAATGGGGTTGTTCACCTTTGAGATAACTTTTAGTATGATGTAGAGAGGGATATTCTGAGACAATTTGCAATTGGTTTTCATTTTTTTTATTTAAGGTTTTTGAGTTATTTAGCTTTTTATTCAGCAGCTCTCAGTTAGCATTTTAAGCAATCTGGTAACTAGGTTCCAAATTACCCTAGCAACCATACATTGATTTGAATAAGAGACTGGACTAACAATACATTTGTAGCCTTACAGAGCATTTGTTTTTTTAGAAGGGAGTCAGTGACTCCCATTTGAAAGCTGCAAAGAGTCAGAAGAAAAAGGCAAATAACTATAAAACTATAAAAAATAAAAAAACAATTGAAAAGTTGCTTAGAATTGGCAGTTCTATAACATAATAAAAGTAACCTTAAAGGTGAACCACCCCTTTAAAGGAACAGTAACACCAAAAAATGAAAGTGTTCTAAACTAATACAAATAATTTGTTCTATTGCACTGCACTGGTAAAACTGTGTGTTTGCTTCAGAAACAGTACTATATTTTATATCTATAAGCTGCTGTGTAGCCATGGGGGCAGCCAAACAAGTTGAAATAGGGCTAAATGGCACAGGTTAAATAGCAGATAACAGATACACTCTATAGAATACAATGGGTTTGGTTCTTACACTCTCTTGTAATCCATTGTATTCTGTAGATCTTCTTCTGCTATGTAACCTGTGTCTTTTCTCCTTTTTTTAGATTGAATGGCTACCAACTGGGACAACTGCAATAACAAGTGGCAATGCTCCTAAAGGATAAAGCTTGAAAGACAAGTATAAGCTAGAAGTATGGGTTTGCAATGATGGTCAGCATTTCCAGGTGCAAGTCCATCCAGTAGTTGTCAGCATTTTAAGACAGCTTCATACTATATGGCCATGCTTTCTAGTGTAAGCTTTAGTAAAGTCTGTTACAGATGAACTCTTACAATTGTATTCATTACTTTCTAGCTTTTTTCAGCTGCTAAGAAGTTTAGAGCTTCCCCTTAAAAATTCAATAAAACCACATTTTGTTTACACCGTTCTGTCATTACTATTTAATTGTCAGTATCCATGTTTGCACACGGATACTAACGGCTAAAATCTATAATGGTAAACAATTCAGCCTAAAACTAGAAACCTAAGCACTTTGCGATGTTAGGTTTCTTTGCACTGTAATGAGAAGTTATCTAACTGCCAGTGTTCCGCAGGTAGTCAGGCGTGTATTTTATTAAGCTGTTCTAATTCTGAATATACAGTGTATTGTAACAACTAAACACCATCCTGAAGTTAAAACATGAATTATTAGTAGTGCTAGCTACTAGCTCTTTGCAAAGAACAGCAGTGCTGCTTTATAAAAATGTCAAATGGGTATTTCCTTTTAATATCTAAAAGGTATCTATAGGCCTTGCCTTTTTGAGGTACAAACTCACCTTGAGTAGTGTTGGGCCACAGTCATTGGGAAGGGTTGCAATAGTATTGAAAATAAACAGAAACCCAATCATTTAAAGGAAGAAAATAATGGCACTTAAACTTAAGACTATTTAAAGTTTGTTTTGTTTCCACCTAAAGGCCACTCCATTAGACTTGAGGTATATAATTTTCATCTAATGCTAAAGGGCCTTCATTAAGAGGGCAGATAAACTGTAGAATGCCTTGCTTGGGCAAAGGTGTAGTGGCAGATTCCTTTAATGCCTTTAAGAAGGACTTGGATGCCATCTTGGACAGGTAAAATGTCAAAGGTTGTATATGAAGGCTTACTTTAGTGCCATTCTCTGCAGACTGGTAATTTTAGTCTAACCTACTAAACAGTACAGTCCATTCTGTCGAGAGATGATTGCCTACTCATACTCCATTATAAGAATCAATAAACACAAATATAATCAGTCTGATAGGGATTACAATTAGGTAAGAGGACTGGATAAATACTATACATTCAAAGCAAATCATTTGCTAACTTTGCTTCAAGTCTCTTGCATCGGTTCTCTAATAATTGATATCCCGTAAATGAAAATTGATATAAATATTTAATTTGACATAATATTGTCCAACATCAGTTGGAGGAGTAGTGACTATGGCCCTTTAATGCATTTTCACATATGAAATAAAGCTTAGGAGACAAATCCTTTTTAATAATCATATTTTCCAATAAATATTACCCTGCTGTCTTTCAAGGTCTGAACTATACAATTTGAATAACCACTACACCTGTATGTAACAATCATTCCATGAATACTTTTTTTTTTTACTTAACGATAACAAGATAAACACTTGTTTAGTGATTGGTGTGATTTGTTTCTATTTTTGCAGGTTGGATGTAAAATTACAGTTGTAATGTTCATTTACTTTCTGGCAACAAACTACTATTGGATCCTTGTGGAAGGACTCTACTTGCACAGTCTGATATTTGTGGCCTTTTTTTCCGACACCAAATACCTGTGGGGATTCACGCTTATAGGCTGGGGTAAGGTATTTTGCATATCATTTACAGTATCCAGTGGCAAAATATTTAAATTGTTCATTCCTATTCCTTGTGTTCTTTAAAAGAAAAAACGTATGTATGTAGTATTACTAATCTGCTAGTAAAGAGACACTGAGAAACAGTGAGAAACTAAAGTTGGCCATAAACCTAAAGAGCTTTACTTGTTATGCCCACATTGAACTTGGTGACATAGGGCTGATCCAATCATTGGCCAGATATTGACCTACAGGCCTGACGGTGGGCCCCATACATACATATTGTATGGTCACCTTTAGAAAAGCATAAAAAAATCCTGCACTTAAAAATCTACTTTCTTGTAATCACAATCTCTAGGAAGATTTGTTGGTGAATTGGCCTCTTGAAAGTTTATTGCATAAACCCAATATACTGTACCTTTTTTTTAATCATCTCCAGTAACGGGGTAGTTCAATGTCACTCGTTTTCAAATGCAGGTTCCTGCTATCCAGAAAGCTCCAAAAACAAGAAGGTCATCTCCCATAGATTCCATTATAACCAAATAACTGAATTGCTGAATTTGCCCTTTATATTATAATACCTAAAAGCAGTTCCATAAGTTAGGTCATATCTCTAAACGGCTTGATTCATGAGTTGATCTTGTTATTTTGAGAGTTGTTAAAACATGTAACAGGGGCAACTGTTATAGTTTGATAAATTAGTTGCTGGTAAAGCTTTAAGTCAAGAAATATCTTCAGTAGGCACTGCTACAGGTGCTGTTGCGAGATGTACATATTCTATAGTAACCATAAACAGAGTGTGCAGGGAATTTGAATAGCATGCGTGTATAAGGTGTAATTACTTTATTTTATTTCACTGATGTTGATTTTTTTTTAAGTAAATTTATTGCATGTTCAGTTTTTCTTCCCCTTAAAACAATGCCTGCACAGGGCAAATGGGATTTAGCCAACCAAGTTCCCCATGCAATTATTTCATGTATTACTCTTCTGTGTTTTTTTGTGATTTTATTACTTTATATATTGCTCTGGATTACTTGTTTTTTTGCCTTTAAAGTGGACCTGTCACCCAGACACAAAAATCTGTATAATAAAAGTCCTTTTTAAATTAAACATGAAATCCAATTTCTATTTTTTATTAAAGCATTCATAGCTGGTGTTAATTCATTTAAAAATCTCAGCTGTCAATCAAATAGTCTGCCCCTCCTCTATGCCATGGGCATAGAGGAGGGGCAGACAATTACTTTCACTTTCCATTCTGCACTTCCTAGATGTCACTGCTCTCCACACATTCCCCCCATTCTCTTTACCAGGGCATGGGGATGGACATCAGGTCCCTCAATCTGGTGCACAAATAAGATGCTCAGATGATGCAAGGCTTGCCTTAATAACAGTGTCCACAAAATGTCTCCTGCCTGCTTGCTATCATTTTGAATTCCCAGACTGAAGGAAACAAGATTCAAATAATTTATATAGTGTAATTAAAGTTAATTTTGCTTGACCAATGTGATAAAATAGGATTTTGAATACATTTTTTGGGTGACGGGTCCCCTTTAAACATTGTGTGGGTTGTATTAATTTCAGCACATGGCTCGGTTATTGGATATTGAACAGTTCAAAAGACCCTTGGCATTCATGTTGATGATGTTTTATGTTTGTACCAAAGGAAATGTGGGAGGAAAGTGCTGTGAAGTGCAAGTTTTCAGAAATGTCATTGGAAAAGCTTTTGCAGTGTTTAGTATGTATAATATATATATATATATATATATATATATATATATATATATATATATATATATATATATATATATATATATATATATATATATATATCGATATACAGTATATATATATCCATTATAATTCAAAGTAACTACTGTATGTTTATATTTATTTTATTTAATACCTAACATACAGGATTATCAAACTAGTCAGAAGACCCCTGGCGTTGATATTCATGATGCTTTATCATGATAGGCTTTGGAACAATTTTTAGGTCGAAGAAAAATCGTTCGAACGATGTATTAAAATCCTTTGAATCGAATCGAACGATTCGAAGGATTTAATTTTTATTTTATTTTTATTTTTCCTTCGATCGTTCGTTCGAACTATTTGTGGTAAATCCTTCGACTTCGATATTCTGGTAAATCTGCCCCATACTGTTAGGGTCTTTTACCTCTTATATTTTCTTATTTTTGTTGTAGTCAAAGGGTCAACCATGAACATTTGTATGAAGTATTTTAATTTTTAGGTCTCCAATTGCTACATACTGTTCAGAAGACCACTGGCAATCATAATCAGGGGTCTTTCAGATTCCTGTGCTTCCCTTCATCAACAATGCTCACCCCTTTGCATTAAACTTTTCAATGTCAGAGCAGGGCGAAAGGGGTTACATTTTCTGTCTCTCCCCTGCTTGCCATCCATGATCACTCCCCTCTGCCCTTCATCACATTCCTCCACTACCTTCCATCCCCGCAGAAAAAATAACTTATACCCCAGTACGAACCTGACACCAGAGGCCATCACTTTAGAGTAGAGGAACAGAACTTTTGACATAAGTTACAGCTGAAACCTAAGCAAAACCCCATTTAAAAAGAAGGCTACCCAGAAGACTTCCATGCAGCACCACTATCCCTGAAACAAGGAATCTATTTAACTGAAAGACAGCTTTTCATCTATCATATTTTCTGACAGTAACATAGGGTGTACAGACTCAACAGGTTCAGTGTTGGACTGGGATGCCAGGGGTCCACCAGAAAAACTTAGACCGTGGGCCCACTTTCCAAACTATTATTCCTCCTCTCCTCACTCAACCTCTCCTAGTCTTTTATATCTACTTACTCTATTCATCAATTATTAATATTTTTCCCCATAAAGAAATAGGGAATTACCATGAAATAGACTAAACAGTTGGAAGCAAGAGGGCCCACTGACACCTGGACCCACCGGGCATTTTCCTGGTATCCCGGTGGGCCAGTCCGACACTGATACAGGTTTGATTTCTCATTGATTGGCTTTAATAGACCAGCAAAGACACATGCTGCTCACAGGAAAAAGCTATGTATTGTATATGAATTTTAACAAGAGAATACAGTAAAACTACTTATTAAGCCCACATCTACCTATTGATATTCCACTGAGTATTTTTTCATGCTGTTCTGATGAACCTTGTTTTTAATTAGTGTTTAATATTGTGGCTGAGCCAGAGCCTCTTTGTTGGTTTTTATTAGAATAGTAAATCAGTAAAGTAGCTTTAAAAAGCTTAAGAGCTTGGAGAAAATACATACCATAAGCACTTACTGACTCATTATAACAAGCATACATTTTTTTTCATTTAATAACAAGCCTTAAATTGCACATCTAAAAAAATAATTAAATTCCAGTTTGTTGCAGAAGAATAAACAAAGGGGCACATTTACTTAGCTCGAGTGAAGGAATAGAAGAAAAAAATACGTCGAATTCCGAACGATTCAAACTAAAAATACGTCGAATTCCGAACGATTCAAACTAAAAATCGTTTGACTATTCAACCATTCGATAGTCGAAGTACTGTCTCTTTAAAAAAAACTTCGACCAAGAACTTCGCCACCTAAAACCTACCGAACATCAATGTTAGCCTATGGGGAAGGTCCCCATAGGCTTCCTAACAATTTTCTGATCGAAGGAAAATAGTTCGTTCGATGGATTAAAATCGTTGATTCGAAGGATTTAATCGTTCATTTTTACATCGATCGTAGGAAATGCGGTAAATCCTTCGACTTCAATGTCGAAGGATTTTACTTCGACGGTCCAATATCGAGGGTTAATTAGGTAAATGTGCCCCTAAGTGTCAACGCAGTGATTAAGAAAAATGTGCATGTCCCAGAAGCAACAAAACAACAATAAGCCTTGAAAGGACAGTGTAGTATACAAAATTAGAAATATATATGGAATGCAATCATTTTGTCTTTTTTTCTGTTAGATCTTGCAAGTCTTTATTCTATTGTCTTTATTTTGTTGCACAATGCTTGACAGCCAAGTTGCCCACTATGCTGCTAAATACAGAGGATAAGTAGAGTAATTATTTATTTATTTAACCTGTGAGTGTACTTGAAATACTTGACTTGAAATATTTATTTGGGCAATAGGGTTATAGTAGGTTTTATATAAGTCCCTTTTAGATTTACCTAATCTTGATGGGGGTGAGTATATGGAAGCAGTTAAAATATTGATCTATTTGGTGGATATTGAATTGTAGAGGCAAAAGTTCAAGATTTAAATTAGATCTCAGATTGCATTTAAAGGAAAGTTCTTCCAATAATACTAACATTTTACCAATGCCATGTGTAACATTAGCAAGGCAGTGGGAACCTTGTACATTTAATCTATAGCTAAAGTCTAGGTATAAGTAAGGAAATGTTGGGGGTGTAGAGTACAGAGATTAGTTTTTAATTGAAAAATAACCACTATAGCTGCAATGTACTACACCTCAATGAAAGGAGGTCTGCTGTGCTAGTGGAAGGATGGATGCCTTAGAGACAGAGGGTGGGTCGAGTTATAGAATAATGTCATGTTGGTGTAGCTATGTTTTAGATTAAATTGATGGGGGATGGAGCAAAATAGTTTACATGCTAAGGAGATTCCACTACTACAATTACATCAGGCTGACAGCAACTGTTGGTGGAAACCTTCGATAAATAATGTAAATTATTAGTAATTAGTAAATTATTAAAATTAGTAACCTCCACTGCCTGCTTGCAAATGCAGAGAGTTTGCTGAAATTGAAAATTATGATGTACTTAGTTTAAAAAAGACTTGATTGAATCATATGACTAGGCTTGGAATTTACACTTTTTGGGGATAAAAAAGTTGGATTTGAGTTTGCTTACAAAATGATAACGGATTTCTACTAAACAAATCCCACTATAAGTGAAGATAATAAGCCACAGATACATTTTACAAATGAAAGAAAGCTCTACAGCCAGTTCAGGCTGTAATTATGATCTCAATGATCCCAATTATCCAGACTTTGATTGAAGAAATAAAGTTAGCCATGTCAGAGAAAGCTGGCAGGTTTGTTAATATTTTAATGATAACTTTTCATCTCCGCAAGTTCAGAAATCTACTAGGAAAGACGTGCTTTTGGTCTTGTAATCAATAATCATACCAAATGTATCTTCAGTAATAATGTGGATGAGCTTTTAGGGAATAGTAATCATAATCCTTTGAGGTTTCAGAGACTACTGTATAAAGGAGTGACTCATACACAACTTTGGCAGTATAAGAGCATCTCTGCAGCATATTAACTGGGATAAATTATACTGTGTTAAACAGAGAAGGCAAATTAAATGTCTTGAAATGCTACTTAACAGATATAGATTTATGTAGATTCCCCTTATAAACCAGAAAACACATAGCAAAGGAAGTTATTATGATTTAGCAGAAAGATTTTTACTTTTTACATTTTAATTTATCTGTCTAGTCAAAAGGACCAGTAAAATAAAGCTTTTCATTAATCTCAATGGGATTTCTGTTCATTCCTATGGTATTTTTAGAAGCATATTTATCAAGGAGAGAAAGTTTGAGATGTTGAAATGTTTCACAATTATTGTGCTTTAGTAAAGAAGGTTACTTCAAAAATAATTAAATTATCTCTAAAGATATATGGTGGGTTTGAAGTTCAATTACTTGCTGTCAATTATTTGTAGTTACGATAATATTTAGAGGTTTTGGTCAATTTCCACTTTTGCACAGCAGATAAACTAGTGCTGAATAATATATATATATATATATATATATATATATATATATATATATATATATATATATATATATATATATATATATATATATATATATATATATATAATTATTACAAATTTAACAAATAAGCATTACCCTGGATAGTACAAGTCTAATGTATATAAAGTTGAATATGGATAAATCTCATTTTTAAGACATTTTAAAAGTAATTTTTTAAAAGTTTCTTTTGCAGTCGGTACTTGCTAAAACTCACAAATTTAAATTAAAGTTTTCAAAACTCAAATTTTAGAGATTTATTAAGCACAAAAAAAAACTAAACAAATTTAGTTTTTTAAAGAGTTGACCCATTGCTGAGTAGAATAAGAATTTGCTGCATTGACGTTTTTGCAGGTTTTTGTTAAATAAGAACATATTTGAGTTACATAAGATTTCAAGTTTATTTGAATTTTATTAAACACTCTAAAATGAACAGATATGAATTCAACATACTCCACAAGCTATCCTTTATGTGTAACCTTCATGTGATAAGATCAGACAATAAACTATTGCTTAGTTATTTTGGGCTGAAAAAAGTCCAAAAAGTTCAAACCCCCCCTCCCCAGTTTTGAAATGTATGAATATCATTGATTTTTTTCTCAAGTTACAAACACCTTTCTTGGGTAGTTTGTAGGTCATCATAAAAGGATAATAAATAAAAGAATGTGAAAACAACTGCAAATACAATATTTTTTGGCAAGAAAGGTTTCATCCCTTATTATCGTATTTGTCTATAGACAAAGCAGTATCAACTGTGATTATTAACTTGGTGATGTTTTAACCTTTTTGCTTCTGTCACTGTAGTTCTGAAAAAATATCTGAATGAGTAGTATAAAATTCTATTGAGCCATAGCTTGCATCACATCAATGGCAAGAAATTCTAAAGCACTTGGGTGTTCTCTGTTTTCTCTGACATGTTTTTCACTGCCAATGCTCTTTCAACTTTTTTTTACCGCCAATTGTGTTCAGTGCAATTAAAGAAGGTGCAACCACATTTTTTTTAACTCAAGCCTATTTTCAGGCAAGCAACTAACCAGTAATTGCAGAATATCATTAGCAAGCAAACAAGGGGCAAGAAAGCCACTAACAGACTTATACCAAGATAATTACAGAAGCAAATTATTGTGTTGGTACATTAGGTTGGAAGGTTTACTGCTGTTCTTTCCAAGAATAAATCTTTGTTCCAATGATGATTTGAAATTAAATTTACCCTTTTGGAAAGTATGAGTTATTTCTCTCTTGATGCCTGGTAGTTACACATGTCTGTGGACTAAAATATTAAAGAATGTACAGTTACTGCTCGGTAGGAAAAAAAAACTTGGATGATAGACTGATAAGTATCATGATTTGTATAAAGTGGAAAAAGCCAATCCAGAACCGGTTACAGTTTATGTTCTGTCCTGGGAAATGATCAAAGAAAGTGTCATTTGCTACCATAAGTGAAGGTGTTTTCTCTTGTCCCTCACATCAAAAAGCAGCTGGTTCTATACAACTATTGGGGCGTGATTTATCAAATTCGAGTTCACTGTTTTTCTTGATTTGAGGAAGAGCATAGAAAGAGCATAGAAGAGCATTATAGAAAAAACGTGAGCATGAATACACTTAAAAATAGTTTCTGAGACCTTGAAAAGTAGTAAAAATTTTAAAATTTTGCCTGTTAAAATATGGCAAGTAAAAGCTGGCAAGTTTTTGTAGAGGCCAAATGAAACGGTCCATTTCCCAATTTATTATGACATTTGAAATTTTCAGCCTTATTGAAAATAAACAAAGCAGTGTTATTCTTCCTTGTGTGTGAATTTTTTCCACTGGAAAATTGGACCATGAATACTAGTGTGGGTTTTCCATTTTTTCCCCCTCAACTACAAAAAAAATTCTAAATTTTCTAAAATTTTCTAAATTAATTAAAGTTTAATTTTCTAAACTTTGTAGTAGTTAGGAAAATAAACTATGGCAGAACAGTTTGAAAGAAGGTTTTGAGGAACATTGTTTCTTGCTTATCTGCGGGAGGCTAATTGGTAATACCTATTTTTTTTTTGTTCAGACATATCCAAGCAAAAATGAAATGTTTATCCAAGAGTTCTTCTTGTTCAGAACATTTTTGACTGCCTCTGTACAACAGTTACAACAATTACAACTGCAGCACAGAATGGTCAGGACAGTGTGCTAAATGAGCTTTGTTATAGAAAAAATGGTTTAATTACATAAATAATGTTTTTTAATGGTTTGTTTTATGTAATTAAACTACACTGTTTTTAACCACTTAGTAGCTATTTTCTTTTATACAGATTTGTCACTGTGTTCATGGGGATTATGGCTAGTAAGCATAAACTGCACAGGAACCCAAGTTAATTGGGTCGTTCACCTTAAAATTAACTTTTAATATAATGTAGTGGGTGATATTCAATTTTTAGCTGGTCTTCATTTTTTATTATTTGTAGTTTTTGAATTATTAAGCTTCTTGTAACACTCTCCAGTTTGGACTTTCAGCAGGGTCTAAATTACCCTAGCAACCAGGCAGTGGTTTTAATGGGATAATTGAATATGAATAGGTGAGGACCAGAGTAGAAAGGTAAGTGATAAAAAATTACAATAACAATAATTTTTTGACTTTGGGATCAGTGACCCCCTCCGCTTTTTCAAAGCTGGGGTCTGAAAAAGAAGGCAAATAATTGAAAAAACCTATGCAAAATGAAGACCGCCATAAATGGAGGGCACTCCCTTTATGCTAATTTAACAAAAAGAGCCAAAAAATACTCCAAGCTACAAAAGTTACTTTGCACACCACATCATTAATGCTTAAGGTATGCAAACATATGCATATAACTACAACAATATATAATTACAACGACATTAAAACATATAATTTAGTACATACCAAACACAGCATCCCCAAAAACCACAGCAGCACTCAGGCTTGCAAGGCAGATAAACTGGTGTGTGGGAGAATAAAAATGAAGACCAGTTGAAAAGTTGGACAGAATTGGCCATTCTAAGACATACTTAAGTTAACTTAAATATGAAATACCACTGGGTTAGGGTGTTATTGCATAGAATTTCTGTACTTGGTCAGCAGTATGTTTTTTTAAAAATAAGCATATTATTGTAAAAATTGTTATAGTTGAATTAATTGTGTCATTGTATTAATGACATTTTAAATATTTTGCATTTGGTGTATTTTGGGTTTGGGTATTTCTTATTTCTTTTACAAAATGCAAGTGTAATGTTTAGTAGGCAGTGTTAGTTGTTATGAATTGAGAAGTCATGTTTGAAACATGTTTATATGGATATTAAGATCTATTCAAATATAGATACATTCATGCATAGATACATTATATATATTTAATGAGCAAGTGCACTCCAAAAATTAGTAATTTGCAAGTTCAGCAAATACGGCTATCACCCAAAAACAGTCTGCATTTAATGGGTCAGTTATTCCTGTGTGCCATGATTATAGCATGCCTTTTTTAAGGGACACTGTATCCTCACATGTTCCTTTGTGGGAATACATATGCCATTGCAGATGTATTTTATCTTTTATAAAATCCTTATGAAAGTATTCCTCATACTATGGAAATGCTGAAATTAAGATGTAAACACCATAATAGCAAATTCTTCACTTGAGCCGCCACTAGAGTGGAGACCCCATCTATTAAATAAACAAATTGGCATATACACAGGGCATCAATGAAAACCATTGCCATAGAAAACTTTCATAATAAACTGTGCAAGAGATTACTAATGAGTAATCTCCCAGACCACTCCGGAACATTATTGCATAAAATGCAGATATATTCCTATACACTTCTCCTGACTTTATCAAGGATTGATTTAAATTCTAGCATAACATAGGAATTGATCACTGCACTTTTAATTTCAAATATGGACTTGGCTAACTGGATTGGGTACTTTTTTCCTGGAAAAACATATTTGATTATTATATGAATGAAATAAATGTTGTATCTTGGCAAATAAAATGAACACTATCTTTTAATTATAGGATTTCCAGCTGTATTCATAGTTATATGGGCAGTGGCACGGGCAACCTTAGCAGATGCCAGGTAAGATTTAATACATTACACATTAGCGTGTGTCAGAATAGATGTGTGGTCAGAACATGATTTTATACAATATTAAAATAAATTCAAAAATGTTTTCTATTTAGGATTTGTAAAACTAGAGAGCATATAGAATATAACAGATTATGTTAACTGCCACAGGCTTTTTATGGACATGATTCATTTTTTACAGATCAATAAAAATATATATTGCTTGAAGCTGACATACTGTAATAATTACAAACTTTTACAAACACCAAAATGTTCCATTTTGTTCCAATAGCAGTTAAGGTAAAATGCATGTGCAAAAAATTTCAACTGTCGATGTTTGGGGACTCAATGGGAATATCTACACAACATTAAAAATGAATCTAATTTTGCAAGGTAGCTACTATGGGCGTTATCCGTCAACATTTGATTTTTTATGAGATTCAAATTTTTTTTGTGCTAAAAATTATGAATGTGAATAATGGTTTAAAGAACATATTCTTTTTAATATTTATTAGGTGGAGGTCATTTAGAAGTCAATGGGAGCTGTCCTAGGTAAAATAAATTACATTTCATATAAATATATTCAATTTGAATCTTTAGAATTTTTTTGGAGCTTGAAACTAAATGATTAGCAATCCACAAATTTGAGGTACAGGTATTTGTTATCCAGAAACCCTTTATCTTAAGTTTCAAATTACAGGAAAGCCATCTCCCATAGAGTACATTTAATCAATTAATTCACATTCCTTTTTCTCTGTAATAATAAAACAATATTGTGTACTTGATCAAAACTAACAAGCCCATTACCACCATTTTATTTTCAGTAAATTTTAGTCGTTTTAGATGTTTTTGAAACCATCAAAAAAGTATTTTTTTTCTAAAACGACGAATGCCATGTCATTTATAAAATATACAAATAGAAAAAGCAAGAACAAAATAAAACAGAACAATCTGAATGAGACAACGAAAACCTCTTAATTCCTTAAATTGTTCTTGATACTACTAGTGGAAAAAACATGAAAATATCTAAGAACCTGAATAAAATAAAAATTGTACAATTGGATAAGAACAGCTTCCATTGATCTCTATATGATCTCAACTTTTGTATTAGTTTCTTAACACTTCAAATCATAGTTTAGAGTAATCAGAAAAACCCCCACTATTTTTAGCTCCAAAAAATATTATTTGGTAAAACCAAAAAATAAATGGGCCCTTGAGATATAATTAATCATTGTAGCAAAATAATCCTATTTGGTTCATTTAACGTTTATATGATTTTTTAGGTAGACTTAAGGGGCAGATTTTTTAAACTGTGAGGTTAGAGTTTTCCATAGAAAAATTTACCCACTTTTTTCTATGGAATTTTTAGAAGTGTATTTATCAATGAATAAAAGTTAGAATTTACCATTTGATAAATACACTTCTAAAAATCCCATAGAAATGAATAATAAGCAGGTGTGTTTTTCTGTGGTAAACTGCAGTATAACCTTACATTTTGATAAATCTGCCCCTAAAGTTATGGAATTCCAAATACATAAAGACCCTTTATTTGGAAAACCCCAGGTCCAAAGCATTCTAGATAACAGGTTTCATACCTGTATATAAGCTTTTTTCCACTATTTTATTCATTCAAGATTTTTTTTTAAATAAGGTAACATTCTTTTTTAAATTGTGTTTATTCAAAGTAGAAACAAACCTCTACAATTACACAAATCTGAATATTGATAAACAGGCCTCAAATGAAGTCCACTGGAGCCAAGGAATTTATTAAAAGATCTGAATATGAAAAGCACAATGAATAAAAGAGCTAAACAATGGAAACAAATACCTCAAGTTTCAAGTTTTCAAAATTCAAGTTTTTCAGACAATTCCTAGTGAAAAAAAATGAGAACATTTAAATCCTCGAATTGATTAAAAAAAGGGTCCAATAGCATCCCATTGACTTTCATAGAGCCTTGACAACTGTTACTTGGTGATTTTTGTATATAGAAAAAATAAAAAATTTTATCGATTCTTGAAAAAAAATTTGAATGTTAGTAAAGAGGGACCTTAGAGTACACCATTTGTTAAATACACTTCTAAAAATCAGATCGGAATTAATAGAAAGTGGGTGGGGTTTTCTGTGATGAGCTCTAAATTCACACTTTAATAACTCTGCCCCTAATTGCAGGCTATGTACTTATATTGCTCCACAAAAAAAAAAGCACATCTTAAAGAGAAAGTGTACTCTCTATAAATATTAAATAGTGATCTGATTCTATAAAGCAGCTGCTTTGAGTTTATTTGCAAAATAAAATGCATTCTCTCTGATGTTGTATTATATTGTGAGCAGATACTATTTAACTCATATGTAAATATAAAGTGTTTGGTATTTTTGAATATTTTGTTAAATATTTTTTGCATTATAACAGTAATTTACATAATTCACATGTAACATAGTTTCTCAGTACAACCTGTTTCTCTCTGTTGAAGAGGAGAAGTGAGAGTTGTATATTCAGGATTGTTTTATTTATCAGTAAACACAAAACCTTTTAAGCAATATAAATGAATTAATTAATTCTAACTGGTTAGATGACTCATTTAGTTTATGCCAAGGCCCACAAGTCATTAATTTAAATATTGTATGTAAAATACCTAGAAGCTGTAATCTGTAGAAACAGGGACCTAAAATACTTTATTAAACATGGAGTAAACACACAGCACAGCATGTCACAGCATTCATTTAAATAAAAAAGTGTAGTTGTGATTTAAATAATATGGTAGAATATGATGAGCCATCTGTCTACATAAAATATGATCCTTTTTTTCTTGCATGGGCCAGTAATTCACATAAGCATTGTAGCATGATTCAGAAAAGGGACAGACATTATCGAAGATGCACCTGAGACAGTATTCATTCACATTTTGCTAATTTGTGTTTGCAAATTAGTTCTGGATAGAGTCCACGGGTC
Source organism: Xenopus laevis (assembly GCF_017654675.1). Taxonomy (NCBI): domain Eukaryota; kingdom Metazoa; phylum Chordata; class Amphibia; order Anura; family Pipidae; genus Xenopus; species Xenopus laevis. The sequence continues at coordinate 92,933,341 of NC_054387.1, read as the reverse complement.
CCATAGAAAATTCAGTGGACACAGTAAAACTGGCTACATTTGTCTAGAGATTGGCTGGAGAAATGGCTGCAACTCACAGTCTGGAACCTGAAACAAGACAGTGCCCCAAGCAAATAGCTATGTACGATGGTGGGTGCATTACATCAGCCCTCACTTCCGTGAACCATTGAGATGGTGCCTGAAAAGAAACAAAGGAAATTCCATATGCTTTATCATATCATTGATTGTATTGGTTGGGTCCCGCAAAAGTGTCACTTTTAACTATATTTTGCTTTTTTTATCCTTAGATTGGACAGAAAGGTTAGAGGATCTGGCAATATGAGATTTTTTTTTGTTAGCTTACAATAATTTGGTAAAGTGTTGGAAAAGAGAAGAGAAAGCTAGAAAAAGCAGGGTCTATATGAAACAAGATTGGTGTAAAATAAATAATATGACCATGTTATCAGCACCAGCATTGTGTTTGCTCAGGCACCTTTTGCTAAAATACCTTTGGCTAAACTTGCGTGTGAGGGCAGGTGTCATGCTGACTATTTTGGCCTTGGGTAACAAAAAAAAAAGTGCAGTTTACAAGGTAGTTTTTTGGTCCATTTAATGTAAGTTATTATGAAATAAAATACATTATAGTCAATGGGTGCTTTATCATTGGCAACTTTTTCCTGAACAAAATACATTGAAATCGAACGATTCGAACTAAAAATCGATTGACTATTCGAACATTCAATAGTCGAAGTACTGTCTCTTTAAAAAAAACTTCGACTACCTATTCGCCACCTAAAACCTACCGAGCACCAATGTTAGCCTATGGGGACCTTTCTGATCGTCGGAAAATCCTTTGAATCGTTCAATTCGAAGGATTTAATCATTCGATTGAACAATTTTTCCTTCGATCAAAGTAAATGTGGTAAATCCTTCGACTTCAATATTCGAAGTCGGAGGATTTTACTTCGATAGTCGAATATCGATAGTTAATTAACCCTCGATATTTGACCCTTAGTAAATGTGCCCCTTAGGCTTAGTTAAGAGTTTAATCCCAGCCAGGACCATTGGTCCAATTTTGTTATGCTAGGGAACATCAAAAGTGGGGGAGAAATGACTTCCAAGCGAATGTTTCCATGGATATTGTTAATACAGTATGTTGATTATTATTTTACTCTGTTATTTTGGGGAGTGCTAGTTAACATCAAGGTGGTTATAGCATTGATTCATGAAGCATTCGGTCCTTTCATTGCTCTGTTGTGACTAATAATAATATGTGTTTTAATTTAAATAATTGATATATTGAACAACCACTATGCATTGAAATATATCACAAAGTGTACTACAACTATAAAACCTTTATTTCCTTGAATTATTATACCAATAGCAGAGTAGCTTGCTTTCTTATTTCTGGGCAGTTCTCTTGGGAGAACTCATAGATAGTTTGATTATTTTTATATGAAACCAACCTCTCATTTAAGGAAGTAAAAGTAGGTTAAAAACAGTAGTTCATTCGCTCCAAAAGGAGGACCGTTTAAATGTAGGTTTTTCTGTATTTGTCTGAAAAAGCATTTTGCCTGCACCTCCCTTTTCACCCTTCCTTTTCTGTGTCAAAGCTTCTTTAACTTTGGGTAATCCCTGGTGTGAGGCATGTTCCACTTAAAGAAGGTTAATCTTTCTATATATTTGTTTTCATTTAGCTATGACGATAATATTCTCTGTTTTTAACCTCTAGTAATACTATATGCCCATTACAGTTTACTAATAATCTTTCATTCTAGATGTATTGCTAAGGAACGAAAAGGTTTGAGCGCACCTACCACCAATGAAAACAAATAAATGGTGTGCAAGGTCAAATGAATGATAATCAAAGACAAATATAGACAAAGAATGACCCCTGTAATTGCACCACCCCACAGTGTATGTCAGAAGTTCCCACGTATGAATATTAAAAATAAAATTTTATTGAAATGTAGTAAAAAATTTCCTTTGACAAAGCTCGCTATTGCGAGTGAAACGTGCGTCAGGCGCATAAACTCTTTTTAATTATCAGGCAGGGGGACGGGAGTGAAATCATTTGCGGAAGGTGTGGTGGAAGGTTGGTTTGTGGGTGATCTTTCGTCTCCCTATTATACTATTAGGCAGAAGCAGCAATAGGCAGGAAGTAACGCTCTGATAGAAGCAATTACTGTAACAGTTAAGGTCCCCATAGACGCAATGGACAATTCGTATGATCGTACGATCGTTTTGAGATAATCGTGGTCTCACAATGGCGATCGGATCTTTTAAAAATCTTTACATCTATGGCCAGCTTAATGCTCCCGAAGGAGTGCCCGGCGTGTCTGATAACAGTGATTGCTGTAGCAGGCTTTCAGCTGCCGATGCGACTAGGCTGGAGCAGTGTCAGCCAGGAAGCAAAGCTCTGTTAAAAGCAACCACTGTAACAGTCATGCTCCTTAAGGGATGTCATATAACAGTTATCACTGTAGCAGGCAAGATCATTAAGGGAGCGCTCTCTGTATGTGTATGCGGGGTGAATTACGAGCTGGCTCTTTGAAGGCTCACAGAGGCTTTCCTGTCAGGGACCAGAGCCAGTTAATTTACGGTGTACTCCAACATTAAGCACCTGCTTTAAGACTGCAGTCCCTGCATAATAGCAACTGTTTTCACCACTACCATTGTGCGAACCAAGCACCATTTATTAGAGGAAGTGGACTCGTTGCCTGAATCCTCTATATTTCCTCCCTTAACTAATGACCCTAAGTCCCTCCTGATCTTGTTTTTATAATATCAATTCCTGTGCATATTTTTTACTACATTTCAATAAAAGTAAATTTTTAATATTCATACGGTGGGAAATTCTGACATACACTGTGGGGTGCAGCAACATAACTAGAGGGGACGGGCCCTGGCGCAGGACGTGCAGCCGGGCCCCCTGCCCCCCGGTAGTTACGCCACTGGTGGGGTTGTGCAATTACAAGGGTCATTCTTTCTCTATATTTGTCTTTGATAGATGTATTGCTAAGCCACAAGTAGATTCTTTGTTTGTGGTGCTCTTCTGCCATGCTATTCTATATGTTTTTTTCTGTAAATGATATTTGGAAACTTGTACAGTATATAGACAAGCTGTTGTCTATATAATATGTGCTTCAGATAAAGCAATATGACATATCACTGTTTTCTATAAAAGACTGGATTATTTGCTGTGCTTTTAGAAAACTCTTGACATTACCTGGAAGCAAACAAGTCAATACTCATTAGGATTTTCAATAGCTTCAATATGTTGTAGCATACCATTGTCCTATGGAAGATTAAAGGAAAACCATCTATGGTCAAGCTTCTATTTGATTTCAGTGTCAAAAAAATTCCTATTTGAGAAACCTGACCAGTATTGGTCCATGATTTTCAGTAATCCCCACTTCTTACTATTCCCACTTTTACTTTTCCCACATTTTACTCCTAAAATATTTACCTGCATGGGGTATTAATCTATATAGTAATTGAATAGAATGATGTACTTCTGCCAGTGCACTATTTGGAATAATTATTAAGCATTTGCCATTTTTTGCACCAATAGATCTCTTGCTTATAATAGGTCTCTATAAAAAGTTGTCCTCTGGTGTACAAACTAAAAAACATAAACAAGCTTGAAAAATTAAGGGACACCACAATATTTTTTAACTTGCAAAATATTGTAAAACAAGTCCACACAGGAAAATCAGAGTTCAAATGTTAAAATGTAGTGTTGAATAAATTAGTAAAGTGCTTTCTACTGCATTAAAATGTTGTATTATCAACGCTTTGATTTTCCTTTCAGATGTTGGGAACTTAGCGCAGGTGATATCAAATGGATTTATCAAGCCCCAATACTGGCTGCTATTGGGGTAAGTTACTGAATTACTTTTTGATACAAAAATATTTGTAGCAACAATTTTTTTTGTCTGGATATTAATCATTATAAGTATATTTTGAAGATAATTAAATGTTATGATCACCCCTTCACAACTATTTTCTATTGATATTGTTATTTATTTAAAAATAATGATTTATTTTCAGGTGCCATCATGCTCTATTTATTCCTATGGAATTTTTAGAGGCATATGTTCCAAAAATCAAAAATGTTCATCAAACAAACCTCTCCAAACTGTAATATGTTATTATTTATTAAGAATTATTTATTAATATAAACTCAAAATATGATCACATAAAAACGTGAAAAAACAGCAGATTCACATTCTACCCATCCCATTCTGCCAAATCTTGAAAAAAAGTCTTAAACTCATATTGAAATGTTGATAAACTAAGCTTAGGGGTCGTTGCAAATTATCAAGCAGAAAATGAGGTTGGCCTGTAATATAAACTGATGCTACAAGGCTGATTATTAAATTCTCATGCTAGTCGCACTGGCTTCTGTGCTGCCATGTAGTAATTATCTGTATTAATTACTAATCAGCTGTACATTTTTACACTTATATTCTGTGTACTATATGTTTTGAGTTGGTCCCTAACAGTTGGTAAGTGACAGCAGCACAGAGCATGTGCAGTTAATCAACAAAAAAGAAGATGGGGAGCTACAGGGGCTTCTTTGGGGGCACTGATCTTCCCTGCTAATGGGCTGTGGATGCCTTGGACAGGTACAGAAGCCCAAAACATAATGTACAACAGATCTAGCCTTCTTTTTTTTTTTTGCTTTAGTTCTCCATTAATAAATCTAGAACATTAAAGTTTAAAAAATTAAAATTTTCTATTTTGACACAAACAATTGAATTGCGGTTAAAACTGAAACTTGATTATTAATAAATGCCCCATAGATAAAGGCATTGTTACAGTAATCTCTATTTGACATACTGTATCTATATATAATAGCTATACATTAATTTTAATACACTGCCAATAATCTAACTGTAACTAGGAAGTTCATTTCAAAATATTCCTAGTTTAATGAGCGATTTAGTAAACCGTGTATTTTACAGGTGTTCCGATTCAATTGGAATGTAATAAACAGGCAGCCACTAGTCAGATTAAATAGGTGACATTTCATATTGTCTGCAGCTTGGGGTTCCAGTAAATGGCTATTAATAAACTGACTAAAATATTCAATTATTAAATTAAAGTCTGCACAGCAGTGATTTGATTCCAGCAATATATTTAAAAGCGATTTGGGAGCTTATTTTAAAATCGAGTATTCATTTTAATAAAATAAGGTTGATTGGTAGCCTGCAGAGAGAGTAAGATTTAACTTTGAAAAACTTTAACTTTTTTTTCTCATTTGACTTCATTTTTATACATCTCTAGATCATATAAAAATAAATCACCCATTTAATCAGAGATATTATTATTACACATTTTGCGTTCTCTGACGAAACATCATATTTTAAACGTGATGAATTTTCATGACATTGTGATTCTTTAATAATAGGACTTTATTCATAATGAATTTGGCAGTGTAAATTAATAGTTATACTTTTGAAAATAATGTATATGCAACAAATGTGTATATAATTTGTTGATTATCATTCTGTTACTTTGCTAATGACTAAACACTAAGGGACAGATTTATCAAGGGTCGAATACTTCGAAGTTCGTCCATCGAATTAAAATACTTCGACTTCGAATATCGCTGTCAAAGGATTTTTTCACCGAATTTGGCCATAGAACGATTGAAGATTAAATTGTTTGAAACAAACGATTCGAACAATTTTAGCGTACGATAGAAAATTTTACTTCGATGTGTAAAGACTTAGAAAAATGGTCTAGAAGGTCCCAATAGGCCAACATAGCACTTCGGCAGGTTTAATTTGGCGAACTATTGAAGTCGGAAGTTTTTTTTAAAGAGACAGTACTTCGATTATCGAATATTCAAATTATTTTACTTGGAATTGAATTTGAAGTAAATTCAAAGTCATAGTATTCTATTCGATGGTCAAAGAATCCAAAAAATTACTTTGAATTTCGAATTTTTTTAATTTGAAAATTCCCTTGTATTCACTTCGACCCTTGATAAATCTGCCCCTAAAAGTAACTATTGGTATAAATAGACAGTGTCTGGATTTTAGGTTCTTGGTTATTTTAAGTATTATTTTCTATAAGTAGAGTTGTTTGAAATATTTTACATGTTGAAGTTTTTGTAAGTGTTGCCCATCTAAAACTAACATAATAGTAATTTTAAACACCCTCTGCACAGCTCATATTACCATTTGTAATATTAAGAAGACTTTGGTGTTAATATTTTCCATAATATAAACTTATCAAATTCTTAAATACAGTAATATAATAATAAAAAATACAATAAAATACAATAATATAGAACTGATTTATTTGTATAATGGCTCAGCATCCTGGGGGTTAATTAGGTATTACCTGTTCGTTAATGATTCATTGTAATTCATATTTAATAAAAGACTTTTGAATGTTACTTTCCTCTGGGCAGCAGAAGAGTCTCTGTTTATGCATATTAATGACCCACTTGAAATTGCTCTTTGGCATGCTGACTTAAGATCTTTGGCTATGAATGCCATGACTTTGTAAAAAAAAATGTTAAATAATCTCAAACTACATTTGTATTCAAAAAGTTTTATCATTTTAATGAACCATGGTAAGTTTCAAGGTTAACTGCATACAGTAGGTATGTAGGTTGTCTAGAGCTAATATGCCATTTTCACTAAACATCCACAATTAGACCTTTCTTTGTGGTAAAAACTGAAAACAACCTATATCAATTCTTTATTATTAAGTTTATGAGCAAGTAATGGAAACAGGTTAAATAAGACAGGAGGATTGTGAATACTAAAAACATTTATAGGTGTATCTTACCTGTGAGATTTCCATCTTTAGTGTTTTGCTGAAGTAATAATTATTATGAAAAACAACTAAAAACAAAAATAATTTATTACAGGAGAATTATTTATGCATGCATTCATTAAGCACATAAAAGCATATTCTGCAGTGCTGTACAGTAAATGGGTGTATACATTGAATACAAAAAAATCAGCTTTTAACCAATACTAAGGGTACACAAAGTAAAAAAGTGTCATTTTTGGGAAGGAAGCTCAGTTAACAGGAATGTCAGACTACAGTTACTGTAGTCATTATGTGAAGATTAGGTAATGAATTTTAGTGGCATCTGAGATATTATGGTATATTGAAAATATTTTTTATTCGATATGATAAATGAAGAACTGGGCAGAAACAGACATAACCCAAGGCCTGTGTAGATGGGGTGCAAGAAGAGACCTGAGTCAAGAGATCTGGGTTAAGATTAGAAGAAGAGACACAAGATTTGAGTATTGTCTATATAGAGGTGGTATTGGAAACCAAATGAATTGATTAGTTGACCAAGGGACGAAGCATACAGAGAAAACAATAAGGGGCATAGGACAGAGCTGAGGAAGCCCAACAGAGGGAGAGGTAAGGGGAATATGATATTTTGTTGCAGGAAACACTAAAAAGAGCAGTTTGAGAGGAACTGTAAGAGGAAAAGCAGGACAGGGTAATGTCAAGAAAACCAGGAGAATGATGGAACTGGAGAAGGAGAAAGTACTCACGGTTCTGAGAGAGCTATAAAAATGAATAGTGAGAAGTTGTTATCGGCTTAAGTCAGTAAAGTGATATATGGCTAGAAATAATGAAATGTATATATTAAACTTATTGTAGTAGCAAAGAGGTTCATCAGCCCTAGAATATTAATGATGCATGTAATGTTGCCTATACAACAACAGTACAGAGCTTGTGTGTCAGCAGAAAACATAGGGGCAGATATATCAAAATGTGCAATTAGCGCTCATCACAGAATAAATCCCTCCCTTGCTATTTAATCCTATGGGAATTTTAGAATCATACAGTATTTATCAATTCGTGGACTCTAAGGGGCCCATTTACTAAGGGGCCGATTCATTAACTTCGAGTGAAGTATTCGAAGTAAAAAAACTTCGAATTTCGAAGTGTTTTTTGGGCTACTTCGACCATCGAATGGGCTAGTTCGACCTTCGACTACGACTTCGAATCGAAGGATTCGAAGTAAAAATCGTTCGACTATTCGACCATTCGATAGTCGAAGTACTGTCTCTTTAAAAAAAACTTCGACCCCCTAGTTCGGCAGATAAAAGCTACCGAAGTCAATGTTAGCCTATGGGGAAGGTCCCCATAGGCTTGCCTAAGTTTTTTTGATCGAAGGATATTCCTTCGAGTGTTGGATTTAAATCCTTCGAATCGTTCGATTCGAAGGATTTAATAGTTCGATCGAAGGAATAATCCTTCGATCGTAGCATTTGCGCTAAATCCTTCGACTTCGATATTCGAAGTCGAAGGATTTTAGTTCCTAGTCGAATATCGAGGGTTAATTAACCTTCGATATTTGACCCTTGATGAATCGGCCCCTTAGTAAGTGTCGAAGTGAATTCAAAGTGAATTTTTGAATTCAAAAACGTCTAGTTTGTAAGTGATTTTTGGGTACTTCGACCATCAAATAGGCCAAAATTCGATTTGAAAAAACTTTGAATATTCGACCATTCGAAAATCGAAGTATTGTCTCTTTAAAAAACTTCGACTTCGACACTTCGCCACCTTAAACCTGCCAAATTGCTATGTTAGCCTATGGGGACCTCCTAGAACCTATAGCCAGTATTTTGATAAGTTTTTAGAAGTCGAAATTTTTTTTTTGAAAATCATTCAATCAATCGATTAAAACGTTCGAATCGTTCGATTCGTACGATTGATCGAACGATTTGCATTTGGTCGATAACAGCTAAATTAACTCAAAAAAAAATTTGTCTATCGAATTATTACAATTCAATGGTCGAATTTCAAAGTTTTAACACTTTGAAATTCGACCCTTAGTAAACGTGCCCCTAACTTTCATCCATTGATAAATATGATTTTAAAAACTCCATAGGAATAAATAGAAAGTGAGTGAGTCTTTCTGTGGTGAGTTCTAATCTCACATTTTGATAAATCTGACCACATAGATGGAGATAAAGGTGTGGAGATAATGTGGAGGCACAGATCTTAATAGTTTGGCATTATATAGTGGGTATTAAAGGACACGTAAAGCTTAACAAATAAGGATGCCAGACATGCTACATACAGTGGCGTAACTACCGGGGGAGCAGGGGGTGCGATTGGGCCAGCGCCTGCACCCCCTCAGGGCCCCCCCGGCAGCTCACGCGCCACGATTCCCGGCTGTTTCCGGGTGTACGGAGGGGGGCGGGGGGCCGGCAGCGCGTCCCGCTCCAGGGCCCGCCCCCCTCTAGTTATGTCACTGGCTACATATAATAGTTTGAACTTTTTACAAGAAGACCATAGCAGTTGTGTAGCAGTTATAGTCTCCTTATTTGTTTAGCTTTACTTGTCCTTTAATACCCAATATATAACGCCACACTGAATGTTTTTGTGAAACAAAGAGTGAGCAATTTGCTCATTTCTAGTTTCTAGTGGGTATAACCACTTGTTCAGTTACAATCAGGAAAATATTTGCAGTTGAGAATATAGGGCAACTATATCAAAATGTGAGATTAGAGCTCTCTACCGAAAAATACACCAGATTTCTATTCATTGAATGACTGAATGACTAAAAAATAAAGATCCAATAGGCTTAACATACTGTAGTTCTGTAATTCTCATTGACTTATACTGTATAGAACAAGAAAACATGTAATATGGAAAACTAACTAGTGATGGGCGAATTTGGGCGTTTCGCTACGCCGCGAAATTCGCGAAACGGCGAAAAATTCGCGAAACTGCGCCGGCGCCCGTTTTTTGGAAAAAAAAATTGACGCCGGCTAATTTTTTCCCCGAATTTTCGCGGGTGTTTCGTGAATTTATTCGCTGGCGGAAAATCGCTCAAATTCGCCGCGAATTCATTTGCCCATCACTAAAACTAAATGTTATAGGGTTGAAAATGAGCACATGATATGCAAAGACATACTGTACTTGAACATACATGCACAGACACACACACATATATATATTATATATATATATATATATATATATATTAATAGTGTAATATAATATTTTATGAGATTCAGTCAACATTTCTCTTTTTTTTTGCAGTTAAACTTCATCTTGTTCCTGAACACAGTGCGGGTTCTTGCAACTAAAATCTGGGAATCAAATGCAGTGGGTTATGATACCAGGAAACAGTACAGGTTGGTCAGTACTTACTGGGAACTTCAAAAACAAATAACTTTCTTTTTAAAATATATTTAACATTTACAATTCATATATCCTCCTCCCCGATACTATAATTTTGTATACCTCCAACTATACACTAACGGGCTTCATAGTATATTGATCTATAATGTATCATTGGCTGTTCTGATAAACTTTGACCTTTGTCTGTCAATATGTCCATATATATATATATATATATATATATATATATATATATATATATATATATATATATATATATATATATATATATATATACTGTATATATATGTGTGTGTGTGTGTATTTTATATATATATATATATATATATATATATATATATATATATATATATATATATATATATATATTGGACAATGCTGTGTTACAAATAAAAACACTTTAATTCACCTTTACTAGAGTGTGCTGATCCCTGCATCGATTATATATATATATATATATATATATATATATATATATAATACACAAAAGCTATGAATATCCTGTAAATTATATCCTTATAAACGGTGAGTTCTGATGTCATCAGTTATAAACAGTGAGTTCTGATGTCATTTCTGTCACATGACTCATTGAAATTTGTGTATTATAATAAATAAAGCACCCCCAGTTGCAAAATATGAGGATATTAGAAGTTACCTCGGAGTTCCATGACCTGTATAAAAACACTCGGCCTTCGGCCTCGTGTTTTTATATGGTCATGAAACTCCTCGGTAACTTATAATATCCTTATATTTCACAAGAGGGGGTACTTTATTCACTATATATATATATATAGACAGACATTATGGGTTAATAACACCAAACCTAAACAGTAACAGAGTTTTAAGGACTTAAAACAGCTTGTTCAACTATTAATATCCTTCAGGATAATAGTATTTTTATCACAGCATACAGTTTGTATACAAATATAAACCAGTACAGCTGGTACCCTGTATAAAAGATGGGTGCTGAAATGTGTTCACTTCCAAAATTCAGCGATTGAACATGTTATCCTTAAATTATAATTTGAGACTGAAAGATCCTTTCCTTAATTCCTAATTTGGGAGTAAAAAGCTCATAGGGCTTTTCAGTCCCAAATCAGGATTTACGGATAACATGTTCAAAATCTTAAAAGTCCTCAGCTCTGACATGAGTATACCCATGCATTTTACTTGCTACTATAAGGATTTTAGGTAAACCATAGGGTACTATTCTATTTCGGAACCATAGTAAAAGCATTATCATGTCAGAACTACAATCATTGTGTGCATTCTTGATATATGTAACTTATGGCATCTTCCTCTTGCAGTTTCTGAATTGAGAAGGGCAGTCAGATTAATAGCAAAACATCTTCAAGGAAAAAATAAAATACAGCAAGTCCAGTTGATTTGACTTATTACTATAGATATACTGTGATCTGGATGAATGAAAATGTTCACAGACATTTATCATCCTTTTTAAGCGTGAAAAGCAGCCAGTAACTTTAACAGAATGCATGGGTTAAGCTCCTGGTGAAATCAGGTAGTTGCCAGGGCAACTGATTGTGGGGACTCTTATTTAAGCATGGGCCTTCAGGTGAAGTTGAATTTTTTTTGGCTTGTTTTAGAAAGCTCTGATAAAACACATTTCTTTCACAATAATTCTATCAGGTTCCGTAATGGGTCCGACGGAATAATAGCCTCACCTATGCCTCTCACTGGAACTTAGAGCCTGAGTGGGGACAGGAATAAGCCCAGATGAAGAGTAACAGAGGTGCCGGTAATTAGAAGTTGGGTAGGCACTTGTAAGAAGTCGAGGTAGCCAAAAGAGGGGTGAGCGGAATCGTAGTCAAAGCCAGGCGTGGGTCAGGAACGGAATCAGCGGTACCAAGGGAAGTCCAAGAGAAGAGTCAAACAGGCCAATAATCAGGAAACCAATGGATCAGAGATGTAGAATTCACAAAACGCTTAGTGTCAGAGGCAAGATCACTTCGCAGTGATTTGCAGGCCTCGGCGTCCTTTTACGCGCTGTGCGCATGCGTCAAAACGTGCGCGCGCCCGCGACCCTTCAGCCGCGCGCGCGCGCACAATCCGACGCAACCGCGCCGATGCGCGAACACGCCGCGATCTCTCGCCGGGGCGCAAGCCAGTCCCTTGGGACTGACAAATTCTTTTATATACTGCGCTTATGTGTAGATATGATGTTTCTTGACCTCAACTGACCCAAACCCTTTCCTTTTATATTCATTCAGTCACTCTTGTGCTTTTTTAGGCATTCTCCAGATTTAACGTACCTAATAGTAACAATTATAAATTGGTTTCTCATTGGTTTCATGCTTTCAGTAATTTGAAATAGAAATATGTCAGAGTACAGAATTTCACTGTAGGATTTGATACTCACTAGAATGAGAATCGGTCAAGGGTCTGAATTACTTTACATAGACACATTGCTGTTTAGGCTGCACTGATTGACGGGTGGTCACTTAGGGCAAGAGCTCTTTCTTCTTCATTTCTGAAATGACTTAATGATGGACAGGAAAAGGAACTGTGGAGCTAATTAGATAAACTCTAGAGTACTGATATAACAAAGGTAAACCTTTAAGTTCTGTTATTCAAATTATGTGCTTACAAAAATCATAGCTTTCTAAATACTGTATATTACTGTTGTAAGTGGGATACTGCTGTAAGTTCTGTTCATATCACTTCTTTTTAGTTTACAAATTAATGGGGCAAATTACAGGTGCAATATGCCTTGTTTTTCCTACTGTAACCCTTACCCTAAAGTGCAACTATCTATTCTCATAGATCACAATGATTTGTGTGTCTCACTCTAGTTGGCATTGCATACAGAAGGGGTAGGAGGTGAATAGCACATGGGTGTCCCCTTAGATGTCCTTAGCGTGCACTGCATTAACAACTGTATATGGCAGGTTTTAAGTAAAGTTTTGTATCATTTGTATCTAACAGCATTGTACTATACACCTTAGTGCTTATTTACTTAGCACCTGCATCCAAGGCCTTACTATGCTCTGCTTGCTGCTGGTGGGTGCAAGGCAGCCATGAAATTAAGCTCCTGCCAATGTGACAGATGGTAAGGACAGAACTCATTGGCTCCATTTGCCTGCTATCCTTTCTCTTAACTTGTGCTTCTGAATGACATACATATTAGGTGGTGTATGCGGGATGAATGTTGGCAGGACTAACCTCATTGCATTCCATTCTGGGGCAGGTTAAAACTTTGTTTTGAAAATTAAAATTTTTGAATATTTTTTCACTTTGCACCCTGTCCTGCACTTTTTAAATGATATCTGCAGTGTCAGAAGGCTACAGTAGTTTCAACATCTTATTAGCTGTTCAGCACCATGATTGCATATATATGTATTACCTCATATATCAAAATGGTACCCCAAGTAACTTGCATTAAAACAAACTCCATTTGAATGAAAAATAAAATGTAAAAAAAAGGGAAAGCTGTACTCCCCACTAAACAATTTTAAACCATTAGGTGGGGGCACAATGAGGATGTGACCACAAAATGCATACAAAGAAAAGAAGTCCTCTGCACTTGCCCATTATCAAAGGCATTTATGGATTGATTTATTAATGTTTAGATTAAAGTTTTTGCAGCGATTCAAAATTGTTGCACTAATATTCGCAAATATGTTTGGTATTTATTTAGCCTAACAATTTGAAAAACGTGAATGTAAAACTTGCAAGTTCAAATCAGGATAGGAGTTTTTAGGAGGTTTTGCCATTTTTTTCTTTTCGGGTTTTCTGAATGTTTAAGTTTTTTTTTTACTCAAATCTTTTTAGCTTTAATTTTTTTAATACATAGGCAAACATCAAAGTTTTTTAAAATTCCAAGTTTATTTGAAAAAAAACCAAAAAATTTCATAAATTTGGATGTCGATAAGTAGGCCTCTAGGTCCATGTGAAAAATATATAATGAAGCAGAAGACTTTTTAATTTATCAGGTTAAAGTCAGTGTAGAATAAAACAATAAAACTGTGTGCTTCTCTCTTATTGAAAAGCAAGCCAACGCAATAGATATATACAAGTTAAAAAAATAATGGTGCTTTTTACAATGTAAGTACATTCACTTCCAGTCTCAAATGGGTGCAACTAAAAAACAGGTAAAATAAGTGATATAACAAATGATTATACACATCCAAGTGGTGTCTCTCCACAGTATCTGTGTGGCAATAATGCAGTAAAAAAATAGTCCTCACTAGAATACAGTTCAATGTTTACACACTTGTATACCAAACAATCAATCCATATCCTGAAATACCCAGTTATGGTCTCTATGCAGTTTTCCTCGAAAAAAAAGGAAACCAATTACAGTGTAGTGAATAAATACATATAGGCTTTTTATCCCTGTTTGTAACTACTCACAAGAGATCCATGAACTCAAGGCACATAGTTGCAATCCAGACTGTTCACCTCCTCTTTCTCTCCCTGCAACACTCTGTACAGGCACAGGTACATAACTTATAAGAGACCACAGCAACAAGCTATGCCCTAGGAACAGATTTATCAAATTGATAAATACACTTCTAAACATTTTATAGAAATGAATAGTGGTGGATTTTACTGCAGTGAGCTCTAATTTCACACTTTGATAAATCTGCCCATTATTGTCTATAGACAAATTTAAATGGAGAAAACTAGGGCACACTCTCCAGATACCCTTTGGTAAGACACTCTTACTATTCTAAATATCAGTGGACAAAAGATAGAACTTATTTACCTAGGAAAAATAGCAACAATACCATTTTAGAAGAGAGTTAAACAGCTAAGCTAAGAAGGTCATAACGCTGTGTGTTTTCTCTTAAGAGCTGGCTATTGTGAAGAAAATGAAAATGCTTAACATTTGTGTTTAAGGTAAATACAGAGCTTACTTAAATGAATATCTATAACAAGAGGTCAGTTGAAAATTACACTAAAAAACACTTCAACATTCAGCAGCCTGAAAAGATTATTACACTCAGAAGGTAATATAATTACGGAGGAGCAGAATTTGCCTGAACACAGTTCACCTTGATAATATGGTTATACAAAGATATCTATAAACTGCAAGTTTCCTTCACAATTGAGAACAAATGTTACTTTTATTCAGATTAATAAAAAAAAAAGAGTTAGAGGATTACTAATGACCAAGTTGGCTCTAACCAAACTAAGTAGAATAGGGGGGATAGAATTATACATATCCAAAGTATAGAAAAAGCAACCCCCTTTAATCTACTGTATATATACTTAAATATAGGCTTGTGCAGATATTCAAATTACATGGGCATCAAAATTATTTTCACGACAATTTTGACACAAGAGAACGTTTTTACACGCGCCACTCTTTTGTCCAAACGCATTTAGGTCAATGGGTGTCCGAATCTCCGTTTCACAAAAACATTCCCAGTCTGCGAAATCCAGAAATTTGACGCAAATCCATGCCTGAAAAATAAATTCACTCATCACTACTGATGGAAAAGAATTGTGATGATCAGCATAGTTGGGTTCAAGTAGGAGGACAGGTCACACTATTAATGGTAAAAGTACAAAGCACTAGCTATGTAGCAGACAGATATGATCTGTAATTATGGCAAGGTCAGAACTATACAATAAGTATAGCCTGAAAGAGAGGATAAGGACACTCTCAGGACAAGATACTTATCAATGGACAGAAACCACAATGAGCATTGGCTATTTAAAAACAACAACAGGCAAAACAAGCCACATATATCATGAGTCATGTCCATGGATTAGTGAAGTTAGCTAGATACTCATTATTTATGGAAATATTCCCACTAAGTAAGCAAATGAATCCTGAACATTCTGTGCTATTCCTGTTTCCTATTAACCTTTACTGAAAATGGCTTCATACTGCTAATAAAAATACAAAACAGAAGTATTGTCATCGTTATGTCTAAGGTGTGGATAAAGCAATGAGACTGCGATAAAAAAGGTTTTTGTAAAACAAGACAAACCATTTTACAGCAGTTCTAAAATATGTACCTTTAGCAAGAATTATATCTTTCCATATATAGAAACTTTTTAGCATAATTATTTTTTGGTTTTCGCAGAGTTGGTTTTGTTTACAGTACATTTTTAACAGTATATTATGTCATTGGAGGTTACAGTCTAAGTAGAAATTTTTACTGCATCTGTACTTTTTGCACATCGATTAAAATGGTTTTTGTTTGATGTTGTATACACAATGAAAGGTATTTTGGCAAAAATAGCATAAATCAGATTAAGACAGATGACTTTGTTAAGGACCATTATGCATTTCAGTATGTACAGTACATTTAGCTCAGAAATAAAATTACTTATAAATGCAGAAATTTGGCAGAAAAAAAATTGAATGTACAGTGTTTAATATTCATATTGCTAAAGCAGAAAATTGGGAAAGTTATTATAAATGCTCTATAATAAAGGCAATTCATCTATATTTCACCATGGACATATTGGCTAAGAATGAATGCCTACAGTGTATATCCAGTATATTTTATTAGTTGTTTTAGAGTTGCTTCTCCATTTAGCTACCAGACCAAAAAAAAGAAGGCTGCAAGGTATGTGCTGCAACATTGAACACTATAAAATTATCTCATAACTGATTATAACGGATTCTATAGTTGTGGTGCAGTAACTATAGGTGACAAGTGCAGTGGGGAACTGAAATTATGCATCAGACAGGGCACCCACTGGGGCTTTTATTTCCAGGATAACCCAAAAATTTTTGGAACATAGGGATTCTGTGGACACAAGAAATCGATATTTAGCATCCTACTAACCATAGTAATTTTATTAGAATGTCTGTCTTTATTTTAATGAACAAATGAATGCTGATTTGTTTTCGGATCTAATACATCAAGTCTGATACTGAAATTATTACTGGAAATATGGCTTGTGACTAACTAGTAATGTCATTTCCTGTTACCTTCTCATTATATATGTGAGTAACATTTTGTAACAGAAAGAAATCATATTCACAATTTGGAGACTCAGTTCTTTAATTTGCACTTAAACTGAAACATTATTTTATAAAAATGTCAAACTCTCCACTTATCAAATGTCACTTGCACTAGGGATTCCTTACAATTACCTCTCGGTGCATTTGCCAGAAGTACTGCAATCACTGAGGAATATACAGTATGGTCAATCAGGTTTACTTATATACATATCACATCATTAAACCATAGTCCAAATGGCACTCACCTGCAGTAGTTTTGATGCTTTTTTTTCAGATCTCAGTAAACATTTCAGGGGCAATCCCCCTTCTTCAAGAGCTCTTATATACATATAATACTAGAACTATTCCAAACTTTAAAGAAAACAACCAATAGAGAAACTGACTTTTCAGTTTGTCTATGGTCCTTGGGGCCGATAGCTAAAAACAAAATACAATTACAAAATGTACTGAAAAAAATGTTGCATCTATATGTAGATTGCACATCCCCATAACCTTTTCAGTGAAAATGACATTCTAACCTATTCACCTCTAGCAATTCCCTTACACAAGTCATCAGTTCCTGAAAAAACACGTCAGCCTTCACACATCACATCCTGCTGATCCATAATTTGCTCATGAATAGTCTTAAAGGAGAAGGAAAGCTGCAAGACAGTTTATTGCCAACAGATTAGCCACAATAGTGCAAGCTAGAATGCTATATTTATTCTGCAGAATGCTTTACCATACCCGAGTAAACAGCTCTAGACACTGTCTCTGTTTGTTTAGGATAGAAGCTGCCATATAAGCTTGGTGTGACATCACTTCCTGCCTGAGTCTCTCCCTGCTCACTAACAGCTCTGAGCTCAGATTACAGCAGGGATGGGAGGAGGGGGGAGAGGAGCAAACTGAGCATGCTCAAGCCCTGCCCTGGAGGTTTAAGCTGAAAACAGGAAGTCTGATACAGAAGCCCATGTGTACACAATAAAAGGAAAGAAATGCTATGTTTCTTTTGACAGAGGACTTAGAGCAGCATTACTCTGAGGGTTTACTGGTGTATTTATATAGACATTTCTGATAAATCTTACTTAATTTTAGCCTTTCCTTCTCCTTTAACAGTAATGTTAATATTTCACCAACATGGAGCCCATTACCTACTTTTTCAGTTTGTCTGTAAGCCAGTTTTTTTTTTTGTATGCATATGTTAGTTCTTTATATAGAAGTGTATTGTTTATTTGTTGTTGTTTATTGAATTGCTAGCGATCGTAGTATCTGTAGTTTATATTGGCTTTTCTCCAGCCAACCGCAAAAGAAAGAAATTAAAAAAAATAAAAAAGTAAGCACTGAAAGACTGTTGGAAGGATTACTTCTTATCTACCATGCAGGAATCAGCAGCATTAGAGAGCAACTTCAATATAAAAGAAAATGTAGTAATAGTAAGTAAAATGAATAGTTGGCTCAGCATTAGCTTTCTAACCTGTGTTAACAATGTAGCATCTGTTAGCAAAATGGCATGTTTATATATTTCTGGGAGCTGGTATATGAGTTGCCTTGACAATGCTAATTTATGTTATTCATGAAAGTCCAATTAAATTTGGATTTACGTATTTTAAATAGAAGAATGTCCATGTTTTATTAATTATTTTACACTGGTGATCTTGACTCCTCCACGTTTCCAATTTATTTTCTAGAAAGTTGGCGAAGTCTACACTGGTTCTCATTCTTGTGTTCGGTGTCCATTACATTGTGTTTGTGTGCCTGCCACACACCTTCACTGGCCTAGCTTGGGAAATTCGGATGCATTGTGAACTTTTCTTCAACTCTTTCCAGGTGCAGTGCCAAAGTTGTATATTTTGTGTTCATGCTGGTTATTTTCCTCTTTTCTTCATCTTTACTGTGAAAATAATATAATAAAGTGTTATGAATTACAGATAATTAATAATAATAATAATAATAATACAGCCTGTTATTTACACAATCTTTGCGCAAGTAATTATACAGATCTGAAAAGGTTTAATGTCAGTCTTACCAGTTGCTCCCTCATATAAAATCTGTCTCAAGCAAATTCATCTGTGCGCATGTGTGAGATACAATATTCACATACTTAAAGGGGTTAGGAATCTGTAGATTTTATCGATTTTGTTCTAAATACAGGGAAAACAGTTACTACACTAGATATAATTTTAGAGTTTTACTTATTGATTAAATGTATTCATTTAGGTTCTGGGTATTTATTTACATGGTCATATTTGCCACAATTCTTTCATCAATTGCATTTCTTTGCAATCTTGTGTTTTCCCTGCAACAAAATGTTTTTCTTGATTGCAAGAAAATACATTGCAAAACACAACCACGAAAATGAATCCGCATCTAACTGAGGTTGAAATTTAATAAAGGTCTGAAATTCACAATCACAAAAATCACAATTTGCGTAATAAGAATACAAATTAGCATTTCACAATGTAATATTCTTCCTTAGACTGTAATTGCATTGAGAATTTTAATTGTGCATTGCACACTTTTAAGAAGAGCTTGACGGTGTTGAAATCTTTTGGAGCAAACACAACTTTTTCAGTAAGAGGTTTTATTACACACACTGAACATTGGCACAAATTATAAAATCCACAATAATTCTTCCCTTGGCAGAAGTGATTGCTAAACAGTTTCCGGGTTCAAAAAAAACTTTATTTAATTCATGGACAGGAATTTTTTTTTGTATTGTGGATAGGTTTTCCATTACCACATTTAAATTACATTTCCTGTACTAACATCTGTTCTAAGAGGATGTTAGTTTTTTTGCCAGGTTTCTCCATGAAAATATTCTTTGCATGACATTCATAATGCAGCCCATATTTATACTATTTGCTTTTACATTACCCATCTGATCCCACATGTTACTCTATGAGGGGGCTGCCATATTTATGCAGAATACAGTCATTTTAGGTTTAGGAATTTAAGTAACAATTAGCATGATCTATAGGCAACTTTTAGGGGCAGATTTACTAAGGGTCGAATATCGAGGGTTAATTAACCCTCGATATTCGACTAGGAACTAAAATCGTTCGACTTCGAATATCGAAGTCGAACGATTTAGCGCTAATCCTACGATCGAACGATTAAATCCTTCAAATCGAACGATTCGAAGGATTTTAATCCAACGATCGAAGGAATATCCTTCGATCAAAAAAACGCAGGCAAGCCTATGGGGACCTTCCCCATAGGCTAACATTGACTTCGGTAGCTTTTAGCTGCCGAAGTAGGGGTCGAAGTTTTTCTTAAAGAGACAGTACTTCGATTATCTAATGGTCGAATAGTCGAACGATTTTTAGTTCGAATCGTTCGATTCGAAGTCGAAGTAGTAGTCGAAGGTCGAAGTAGCCCATTCGATGGTCGAAGTAGCCAAAAAAACACTTAGAAATTCGAAGTTTTTTTAATTCGAATCCTTCACTCGAGCTTTGTAAATGTGCCCCCAAATATACATTAATAGTATGAATATTTTTTTTTTAAGTGTATATCACTTTAATGTTACTTTTTCATTAAATATATTTCTACTCATGTCCTACACTATTTATTTTGCAGTATATTATTCATCCCTGCTTGCTTAGATGTGACATCCTACAGCCAGGTGGCAATTTAAAATCAAAACTAAAGAGCTGCCGTATCAAACTATGAAAATTTTAAAATAAAAATAATACAAATTAAGGCCAACTGTAAACTGTGGTAGCGTAAATTTACATACATCATACTAATAGTAAGCATGTATGTGATTTGTACATATTTTTCAAATTTAAGATAGTATAAACAGCTGCATTAAGCTGACCACTTTGAAACCATATGGCCCTGTCCTTGTGTTGGTTTCTTGTAAGGTTACTAGCCTGAAAAGAGGGCTTCGGAAATAGAAAATTATATTTTTAGTTTTTTTAGATGGCAGGCTAAACTCTGCAACAAGAATACCATTAGAACAGTGTATTTGTCTCTTAAAGTTTGCAGATACAAAGGTAAAATAGCAGCGAAGTATGTTCAATGGAAGTGGTCTCTATAATTAGGAACTGTGAATTCTGTGCATACTGGCATCTTGGAAGTTATCTAAAAAAAAAAACCTAAAACTACAGTAGGAATTCAGTTTTCAGCAGAACACTGACCTATAGAACAAAGTCACTATATGCATATTTTTGCAATTACTGTACTGATGTATATTGTACTTAGAATACACCTTCAGCTGACATGTACAGTATATCAACCATATTATACTGCCACAGGTTTGATAGTTTCAAAACTATCTTTCATATTGTAAATTAGTGGAACAGATGGTTCTACATTTATTTTTTTTTCTACTTCCCAGATACTAATTGCATCTGCGGCTACTATAGAATATCTTGTGTTACATGCTGGTGATTTTGTTTGGATATTCATAGACGTGGGTCAGTTTTACTAACATAGGTCCTAAATAGCATCAGTTTTGTTACCCATGTCAACCACCCAGATCTTTGCAATCATTTTCTAACTTATATTTTTAAAAACTGCTGATTACTATAGCCTACCGCATTGGTGTAGTTTGAGAACATCTCACATTGAAATTGTGAAATATTACTAAGGAATATGTGTCCTCTGTATGCAATTAACTGATTTGTTATTGTCGTGTTTAATCCTGCAGGGCTTCTTTGTTTCAATAATATACTGTTATTGCAATGGTGAGGTAAGTACACATTTTTATCCATTTCATAAAAGTCATGTGCTATTTCAGTTACTACTGTAGTACTGTTGAAATAAGATTCTGACATGAATCAAATTAGTCAACAAATATTATAATACATCAATATCTTGTAAATTAGGGACAGAGTCCAGGATTTGGTTTGGAATTCAGCCAAGGTTTGGCCTTTATACAGAAGAATTTGGCCAAATCCAAGTGCCTGGCCAAAACTGAATCCAAAAAAACACCCCTCATTTCCCCAATTTAAACATGCAAATTAGGGTTCAGGTTTGGAATTCAGCAGAATCTTTCACAGAAGATTTGGCCAAATCCTAAACTAGTGGATTCGATGCATGAGAAAAATTGGAGTGTGTGCTGCCACAAGAAAAAATATAATGTAAATGGTACCACTCAAATAAACCAAAAAATGTTGTGATTAAGTAAATAGCAAGGAGATTCACTCACAGTTCACCTCAGTCCCAAGGTGCAAAATCCAAGACACTAAATCCAAAAGGAAAAATGTGAGGATCTCCAATAATCAAGAGCTAAATATTTTTTTAAAAAAGTAGAAAATTTATTAGGACATAAAACCTGATAGGGCACTTACTCATAGGCCTACGAACTAAGCAGGAGCAGGGAGAATACTGGCAGAAGAGAATATTTACAGAAAACAAAGTTTAAGCAGAGAGACATGAAAGGAGTCTGAGAAACCAAGACTATAAGGACAGAAACAGGCAAAGTATAATTGCAGATATTCAAGCTGAGCTGTATTTGCACCATTGAATCCACCCAGATTCAAGTATCTGTCACTAAAGACTTGCAAACACATAAATATACATTTCCCAGTACCATTTATTGAATAAAAGCCTGAATACTGCCCTATTTACAATCTCTATGAAGACAAGTTTATTGAAGCTTGCTTTATGAGTTCGGGTTTTTGTCTGTTGTATCAGTAACATTTACAAAATGTATTCTTATGAATAGTGATGAATGAATGAGTCAATAGGAAGGCAAGATTACATTGTGGTTAAGACATCTTCAGCTCTGTAATAACATATACATTGCCAAGCCTTTTTTGAGAAGAAAAAAAAAAGGCTACCATGTTGCCATTTTATTCCACACACAAGGTACATACAGCTTCATAGATACAGGGGGAGGTTCCCATTGGTTGATGCAAAAGGCAAGGGGCGCATAATGACAACTGCAACAGAATGATTGGCAAAATTATTGTGCAGATTCATGAAAATATATGTCTGCTGGTGAAACAGCTAATTTTGCTGCAAAACTATACCAGGAAAAAAGTTTGGTAATACTTTATTTTTTTTATTAATTGAAAGATTTTCTTTTTTCCTCAGCGATACTGTTCCGCACAATATGTGATGGACGTTGGTGTTTAGGTGTACTATGTCTGTTCACTTTCTATTTTAAAATATATTGTTGTTTAAGTGACTGGCGTACTGGAGGAAGCAGCTATGAGTTATTATTGACATTTGTTATTTCTGAGTTCTCCTATAATTCTATATTTCTTGTTTGATATTATTGGGAGTTTGGCCAATTTAAATGCACCTGTAATAGGACAGTTAAAGTATAATTCTTTATGTATACATGTAGTCAATCTAGCGGTGGCTCCAAAACCTAATCCCTCCTCAAATAGCACACAGTTGCAGGAACTTATTAAAGGGGAACGATCGCAAAAATGAAAATTTAATATAAGGTTCATCATACTGAAATAAGAAGTTTTCTAAATATAATCAATTAAATATTCTGTACTGTTTCTGAAATATCAAGTTCCTCTTCACTATCCCACTCTCAGCATTTGTTTCTCTTCAGTATAAAAAAGAGCCAATTAATTCATCCAAAATAACTATTCTTATTAAAAAACCTAGCAAATGCGATGTAATCTATAGACATTTAGTATTTTATCATCATCACTTATTTATTCTCTATTTTTTTTATAAACCCCCTTAGCCTAAATCTCTTTAACATGTGAAACTACAGTTAACTGACACAACATTAACTGCCTAAATGAACCATCCATCTTACGATGTATTGAATAGCAACTAAATGCTGTCAATGCTGTATTCCATTAAGTAGGTTTTTCGTTGACACCATAAATGTTAACACTGAGCAACATATGTATCTGTATGTGACAGCTGTCCTCTGGAAGGCTGTGTCTAAAATGACAACCACTTTGCTTTGATTCATGTCTTTCTTTGTTTTGAGGTCATCAATTGCTTACCGTTCTTGCACAGGAAGATTACCTAAAGACTTAACATGTACCCTTTTTGCTAAAGCCTCTAAATCCCTTCCTATTAATTGCACTCGTGATATGTGAATTCAGTGGCTAGAATATAGAAACAATGCTGCTTTCATCAAGCAAAATATATCAGTAGTCCAAACGCATCATCTTTTAATCTGTTATTGCTGCAAAAATGAACAACAACAGCAAAATAGTGTAAGGATCAAATACTTGTGCACTCAGCATAGCTCAGGTTTTAACTTATTTTAATTTATTTCAAATCCTGTAATGCCTAACCTAGAAGCAACCTCACCATGGAGGTCATTTATAAACAGCGTCTGGGCAGTAACCCATGACAGCCAATCAGATGATTGCTTTCTGTGTCAAACTTGCAATTGGCTGAAAAAAGTTAATCACTGATTGGTTGCTTTGGGTTATTGACCGGGAGCAAATTTGCCCAGGGTTTATAAATGAACTCAAAGAGAAAAATTGCCAACGCAGGGTTTGCCTTTAAAAATAATTATTACAAAAGATGAGGTGTTAGTACCATACTTTGGCCAATATATGTAAGCTCAAGTGCCAAGTCAATGCCCCTCATTGTATGTGAGTCCTACACTATTTGTAGTGCATTTAAAATCAAGTCGCCCAGCAACCAATGTGAGTTGTAAGATCATTTATAAATGAACCCCACTGACTCATGGAATCTATCTTTACAGTATAAAATTGTACAGTTAGGGAATGCAATATTTTTTTCAGCTGCCTGTACTTGTAGTGGCCAGTGCCAGCATTATGCAAGTGAAAATAGTGCACCACCTGATTTTACTGGACTGGGCTGATCTACCAACACAATGCTTTTCATTCTAGCTGCCTTTTTAGCCAATAGTTTTTCAGCGCATCATAAAAACTGTAGCCTTATTCATTTGATAAAAGGTACAGTATACACCTACATGCATGTTCATCAAAAATAAATATAACTTATGCTAAAAATATATTCTGTCTATTCTTTAAAAAAGTTATTTTTATAAAAATGCATTATTATAGCATTAATTTGCTTTCACGCTTGCTATCTTACCTTGCTTTAGTTGAGTTTGTTTACCTACAGATACTGAGCTCTGTATAAACAAGTGTAATTACAGTCAGCTGCAATTTAAGCCTAGTGTTATCGTTGTAGTGGTTCCCAGGATACTCCATCTTAGGCATCCAATTATTAGGGTGTGATTCCCAACCTTCTATGATGATTTGACTCTGTATAAACAACTTCTTGTTGCATCAACACATGTTATTCTGATGGAGAAAAACTTGTCTTTTCCAGTGATCTCTAGTGTAGAATTGTGCATGTACAATATGATGAACCTTTTTAGATTTTAGTATTGTTATAGAAAGCACTTTATTTTTTTTTTTCCAAAGAGGAACCAGGCCAGGAATAAAAATATTGAAACTACCCCACCCCACCTCCAGTGAAGGGGTTTTCCATTTCTTTTAATCTGTTATTGCTGCAAAAGTTGTCCCAACAAAATAGTGTAAGGATCCAATACTTGTGCAAACAGCATAGCTCAGGTTTTAGCTTTTTTTCGCCTCAAGATTTAATTCACCCTTGGTTTTGATTGTTTTGTCTTAAAGAAAGTGCATCATGCAAAGGAATTATCTGGTCAATGATAATTAAAGCCTCCTTTTCCCTGTTTGGCTTAAAAATAACAAAAAACAATAGATAAAAATTATGTTCAGCTCAGTGCTATTCATTCAACTCGTTTAACAAGACAGTGTACTTCATGTTTAAGCCTTGGTGTGCTGTGTTAGCTGTCGGGGTTTACAGTGATGGCATTGTTAAACACAGAGGCACAAATTAGCAATTCGTTTTAAATTACAAATGTCAAGGATTAGGTAGGGGGCGCTGTGGAGACAGATGGTGAAAGGGCGAGTCCTTGAGGCAGGAGCTGTATGTGCCTAGGGAATATGTAAAGGGAAGGCAATAACAGGTTGATGAGGGTGAAGAGTCAGACTGGATCACGTGCAGAGCAGAACAGGACAGAGAGGGTGAAGATCAGGACTGGACTAGGCAGGAAGAGGGCGACTACTCAGGACAGGAACAGACTGAATGGAGCAGGAGTGGAACAGGAGCATACTGGATGGGACAGGACAGTGCAGGTGTAGATCAGATCAAACTGGGGATAGAGTGCAGAAGGAGACTAGAGCAGATAGCAGGAGAGGACTGGAGAGCAGGATAGTAGAAGAGGACTGGAGAGCAGGATAGCAAGAGAGGACTGGAGAGCAGGATAGCAAGAGAGGACTGGAGAGCAGGATAGCAAGAGAGGACTGGAGAGCAGGATAACAAGAGAGGATTGGAAAAGGCAGGGCAAGATGCAGAGCGAGATGTGGGGTACAAGGTACAAGGCAGGGTCAGGAAGCAAGAATCAGGAACAGGCGAGGCAAGGTCAGTACAAGCTGAAATCAGGTAAAGGTACAAGGTAGAATAAGTTAAGGCAAGATCAAGTTTGGAGTGAGGAACAGAGCAAGATACGGAATAGCAAGGTAAGCTGGGCAGGGCAAAGTCAAGACAAGGTTAAAGCAAGGAGAGATCTAGGTTTAAAGCTGGGCCGGAGCAGAACTAGAAAGGGAAGGTAAAGCAGAACAAGACAAGACAAGGTTCATAGCCAGGCAGGACAAGACAGGGAAGAGTTCAGACAAGACAAGGCAAGGACAGGAAACAAGGCTAGAACTAAAACCCTTAGCTAGGGACAATGCCACACTGCTAGTCTGCTGCTCTGGCCAGGAGTGTTTGGAGGGCTGACCTTAAATAGGGCAGAGTGAGCCCTGATTGGCTGATTGCAACTAATCAGGCAGCAGCTGGGCTGGGGCTGCAGAGGCCAAACAGGATGCAGCTGGGCTGGGGCTGGAGAGGCCAATCAGACTGCAGCTGGGCTGGGGCTGCAGAGGCCAGGTAACATATAGCGAGCAACCCTACAGGCTGCTCATCTGGCCAAATGGTTAAGGTATTGAGCCAGAAACCCAAAGGTCCCTGGCTCAAATCCCAGCAATACCTGACAACAAAATGAAAACCATGAAATGAACCATATGATGTGACTGTTAGGGTATGGAGCCATAAGGGCCATTACACTTATGGGTGCCTACACTTCTGTTCTTTTAAAATCACTTTTTGAGCCATAAATAAGACTAATGGGAGTTTGCCAGAAAGATTTCACCAAAGACTATAGGCCATTACACATGCCATTAATGTTACTCAGTCATTTGATCCACCTATTAGTTCCAGCAAATTAGCAACATTCACAAAAAATTAGCAAAATTCACAAATCGATTGTCTCGCCATGAAACACATTGCCTTGCAGTCACAGTACAAGCAAACAAACACAAAAGCAGTTGGAGATGAAGTTTTTTCAGCATCAGAGAATTCTAGGCAGTAGCTCACACAGGGCATATAGTCATTATGTTGTGAAACACAGTGCTAAACAGATGTGCTTTATATTAAATTATTAAATACTAGTGATGGGTGAATTTATTCGACAGGCGTGAATTTGCAGCGAATTTGTGCGTTTCGTCACCGCCGACGGGTACATTTGCAAATTTACTGCGAAAATTTGCCGACATCGAAAAAAAAATTTCCGATGCCAGCACCAATTTAGCAACGGTTAACAGACGCCCATTGAATTGACTCTGGCATCAAAATCTGCATTTTATGAATTTTTCGCCAGTTTCGCAAATTTAACGGGAAATTCGTTAAACGAGACAAAGTCACCCATCATTTTTAAGTACCTTGTCACGTAACATAATTATATACATTTGCAGACAGAGCCCTTACTTGGCTTGTATTATTCTATAAAGAGGCGTATATTCAGTTTTCTGGCTTGAAAGCATTAAACCCACTAGCAGACGGCAAGTTTTCCAGCCCCAGTGTGGTTTATGTCGGTATGACAACAATAACAATTTGGAATTCTGTATTCAGAATTAGAATTTTTGCCACAAATCAAATGTTTTTGAAGCAAAAACTACTGAGTTATGCTTTCAAATACTTGTGTATGTAAAAAATGCACTAAGCCCAAAACATTTGTAAAACTGCAGCATTTACAATCTGCCAAGTTCATGTAGAAGTCAATGGGAGCAGTCTATGATAAATTTAAAGCAGTAGTTTTTTATCAACCAAAATGATATCTAACCCTTTAAGGAATGTTTCTATAGTGCCTGTTAATACAGGCCCCCTTCAGGTGCAGAAATTCACAACTTTTCTGCTCACACTGAAAGAAAACCTCTTTCCACATCTGTTGATTAAATTAAAAAAAATTCTAATCTCATATAATGCCTTTTTGTCCTTTGGGAGAGTGTCAGAATAGCAGAAGCAGATTGTGCTACAGTTGGCAGAGAGAATTAGGAGTGTAGAGACTGATGAGCAGAACATTCTCTGCAGTATTGGTTCCACTGAACATCTCTGGCTTCCAAAGAGAGATTTTTGTATGGTGCCCTTATTTTGGCTTATTGAGGAGGTTTTTCTAGGCACACTGCCTTCAGTTTAAAAGCTTGTAAATGATCCCTGAAGGGATCTTGCGCCTCTTACTGCTCCACATCTAATGTAAATGACCCCTATTATTTCACTATTATCTGCAAAAACTTGTATGAGGGTTATTTATCAAAGGTTGAACTTTAAGAGTTATGTGAGCTTTTTTAGACCTCGATTGAAAACTCACAACTCAAATGGTTTCTAATTTAAGAAAAAACTCAAATTGGAAAAACTTGGATCAGGGTTCGAGGTTAACAACAAGGCGAAAAAAAACTTGAATCACTTGAATTGATCAAGTTTTTAAGCGAAAACCCTCAGAAAAAAAACAAACATCATGAAGTCTATTAACATCTTCAAATGGTTGAAGGGACCTCTGCCATTGACTTCTACATGACCTCGACAAGTTTTTGATATTTTCAAATTCAAGATATTTCCAGGGTCGGGGTATAATAAATCTAGAAAAATTAGATTTTTTCTTAAACCCAGAAAATCAAATTTTGACTCAAAATTAACCTTAAAAACTTGATTTTTTGTGGAAAAGACAACTTGAACATTTTATTTTTAAGTACGTCATCCCATAATTCATCGGCATTAAAAGGGGGTATGGAAGTGGGCAATAAGCAACACCATCCCAAGACCAGTGTTATTTTTATACAGTCTCCGTAGTGGCAAGTTAACTTTTTAGGCACTAAAACCTTTCATACCCCCTGCGGCTTAATAGTTAAACATTCAGTGAGATTCTCTCTTGTCTATCAAAGATGACAGCTGGTACTGACATTGCCAGAACAGAAGGTACTGCTATGTTTCAACTAATCAGACAACATGTCCTTTTTTATTACTTATCTTCCTATTTAGACCCTCTCCTATTTATATTCCAGTCTCATGCAAACCACTGCCTGGTTGCTAAGGTCAATAAGACCATAGCAACCAGATATCTGCTAATACCGAACTTAGGAGTGATGAACTAAAAGGTAAATAACTGAAAAACTGCAAAAAATAAAACAAAGACCATTTGCAAATTGTCTCAGATTATCAATGTCTAGAGTTTAAAGGTAAACTCCCCTTTAATTGGACATAGGCATGTTCTTTTGCTACAATGTGGATTATACACAATCAGGTGCTGTACAGAGAATTATATAAGCATCATCAAGAATTTCATTATTTTACTTAGCTGCACTGAGATATCATCTTCAGAAGGACAACCTATCAATATAATAATTTGATCAATCAATCTGTATTGTTATCTGACAATCTGCTTTGAAAAGCTGTAATACTTTCCTGACACTAAACTGAAAGTTAATGGGATATCTTATGACAGATTTTTTTAATATACAATAATGTCAATTAATTTTTAAATCCATCCTAAAAATATACACACATTGCATAATCTGAAACTATTCCAGGCAATCAGAATGAAGAGCTTGTCACTTCTGGGTGATACTTCATTCGAACACAAATCTCTATTTAAAACATCAGCAATTGTTTCTGCAGCTCAGATCAGAGGAGATTGTGCTGAAGCCACTGGCAAAATATGTAATAAATGATATTTTGAGTTACAAGGATATAACAAAAAAGCCACATTAATGCTATAACACACTGTGTAAAATTGATTTGCACGCAGTGTAATGAATTTTGGAGTTTGATTAGTGACATCTAAAACAAAAACAGGTGTTACTTAAGAAAAGGCACATAAAAAACCCCCAGTACCGAGTGGTTCCATTGTGTGAATAAAATATTTTACACAGCCTCATAATTATGTCCCGAAGAATGATCACAGTTGACAAGTAAATGAATATTGTCTGTCAAGTGCAATAACACTTGAAAAACACACTGGCATTTAATATCTCTGTTTGGTAAAAAAAACAAGAAATCAATATCACTGATGCCACAGGAAAAGTACAGATGCAGCATTCCTTTAAGTTTTATGTGAGTGCAAGCTATGAAGCACCTATGCCTTTGGGAGCTCACAATAGGGTAAAGTGCTAAAAACATGAGTAGTTAAAAAAATATCACATGGGGACAGTGACAGAATTTCAAGATTTATTATGGAAGTCTCTGGGAAAACAAAAAAAATTAAAATACATGTGTGATCTTCTAAAAAGTTCATTACTAACACAGATATCCATTTACAATAAATCTTGCAAGCATGTAAGGGGGTAGACCGGTTAAGTAGTGGTGAATGTGCCTGTTAGAATAATGTATGAAAATTACATGTTAAACATTTAACATTAAACATGTTAATTTTATATATGGTTTGTTAAAACAAAAGTAGTGGGACTAATTCAGACACTAGAGGGAGATAGAGTGCAAAGGGAAGGACACACCCAATGCAGGGTTCTTCTTCCGAACATCAGCTGGAGAGGAACAGATATAGAGAGGGTCTCCTAGTGAATAGTACTAGGTATTTCAGTTCGACAGGTTAGCTAGAATGGGTAGTCCAGACCCCAGCAAGGAGGTAGTGGCCTAGAGGCTGTGGCTAAGCCAGAGAAAGGGTGGAAGTGATAGTTGTAGGGTAAATGGGTACATCCTGAGGCAAGGACAAGAAAAATCCTACCCAGAGTAGGACAGAGGGGCGTTTAAGGAACACCAGACTGCAAGGCCCGGGAAGTGGCACATTTTGGTAATTCCTATCTGGAGTTGGGCAGAGGGGTATGGAGCGCATGCCATACTGCTAGGATCAGAAGTTGGTGCAAGGCCCTGGAAAGGGATGTGTCTGTCCTTGGTAACTTGAGTTGTGATTGCACTAGCGGAATGTAGGGTCTCTGTTAACCTGCTTGTGAGCCTGTCAGCGAGTTTGCATGAGTCTGGATGTGACCACTTGGACAGTATACTGCCAAATAAAATGTGTTTCCAGTTACTGGTGGGAAGAGCAGGAGGAAGAGCTTGACACGGACCCGCCCACCTCCCTCAAAGGGGGGAGAGAGGTCGGCCTGAACCCGACCGACCTGAGGGTAAACCTGCGGATCCTGCTGGTATTGGACCGGCCCGCACATCACTAATAATTAATCCTCACTGGAAGCAAGCTCACCACAAAACACTCATACACATTTTATACATTCCTATGGGATTTTTAGAAGCATATTTATCAATGGGTGAAAGTTAGAGTTCACCATTTGATAAATGCGCTTCTATAAATCCCATAGGAATGTATAGAAAGTGTGTGTGTTTCTGTGATGAGCTCTAATCTCACATTTTGATAAATCTGGCCCTTAATGTTTACATGATTTGTAGTAGACTTAAGGTATTCAGATTCAGATTGTGGAAAGATCTGTTATCCGGAAAACCCTAGCTCCCAGCATTCTGGATAATGGGTCCCATACCTGTATCACAAATATATAGTAGTGAACTTAGCATCACTAGTCAGAAATATAAATATCAATGCAAATTCTCTTTCAGAAATAACATGACATTTTCCATTCATCGTTCATACAAAATGATCTACCGTTAGTGATCGGTGAATCTGTGCCGTTCGCGAAATGCAAAAATTTTCGAAAAACACATTGAAGTCAATGGGCGTCAAAATAAATTTGACGTGCGTCAATTTTGACACGAGCAACAATTTTTATATGCCCAACTATTTGGTCCAAATGCATTAAAGTAAATGGGCGTCCACGTGACAATGTTTATGCGCACAACAATTTTGAAGCATGTCAATTTTTTTTTTTGACGCTGCAGATTTTTCGCCAGCAAATTGTCGCCGCAGTTTTGCAAATGGATTCACTTGCGCCGAAACGTGGAAATTCAACGTAAATTTTTGTCTGGCGAAGTTATTCGCCCATCATTATCTACCATCTTAAGGTGATATCCAGAATGTTTCTTGCTCAACAACTTTTTCTCCTATCATCTATTCTCATATTATATTTTAGTTTATCATCTGAAACGTCACATTAGCCATCTTACCATGATTGTCAGCTATGTGTATATACAGTATATATTTTTCTTTTGATGTGTTGGGCTGCTGCAAATTGTTATTTTTTCCTGGACTTTTACTTCTTCTAAACATAAGAGCAACTATAAATAATCATTTGTTCTACCACCTGCTAAGCATGATACATAATGCCACATCTCCTGCTTGTGGATTCTGAACTTGACATGCAACTATCTGGGTGTTAGTATAGTAGAGGGCTTGAAAAGAAAGATCATAACCAAGTCAAGATCAAGCACCAACAACCATAACAGATCAAATGTTTTCTTTTGGTGGGAGCTGCTGGGATCAGTGACCCACATTTGAAAGCTGAAAATAGGCAGAAGAAAAAGGCATACTAGTTAACTGTCAATGGAGCTCCCCTTTAAATTAGGGATAATTAAGAGAAAATTATTTCTAGTGGAAATGCTTTGGTCATTGGGAGACATGATTTCAAGCAAGCTGCCTCACTGGCTGTTTAGCTTGTGGTGTGAATTCAGTATTGTAATCTTTATTTACAGACACGCAAATAGGGTGTTAATTATCAACATTTGTATTTTTCTCTAGTTGTTTAATTAATTCTTCTGACTCTCTCCAGCTTTCAAAATGGAAATCATTTTTAAAAATGTTGATTCAGATAAAATTAAGTCTATGGGAGATGGCCTTTCAGTAATTTGGAGCTTTTTGGATAACAGTGTCCAGATAACAGATCCCATACCTGTAATTCAAATTTTTAGAATGATTTAATTTTTCTCTGCAATAATAACACCGTACTAAGACATACTTAATCCTTATTAGAGGCAAAACAATACTATTGGGTGTATTTTATGTTTAAGTAGAAAAAGTGTGGAGATTTAAATTACAGAAAGATCTTTTATCTGGAAAACCCCAGGTCCTGAGTATTCTGACTAACAGGTTCCATACCTGTATTTTTTTCATCATGATTTTATTTGTTTTTTTATATTTGGATTTCTCAATAAATAGGGTAACAGTTGTGTTTTTTTTATTGTGAGTTTATTTGAGTTAGGAAAAAAACCTCTAAAATTACACGATTCCAAAGTTTAATAAATAGACCTTATATAGTAGTAGCCGGCACAGTTTCCATCTTTTCCCCCAGTGGCCACCTTCCCCTGGATTATTGCAATGCTAGGACTGATGCGGCGCTGTTCATCAACCTGCAAATGTCAATAAAGCAGTTTTATTACACCAAAATAAAAGATCACTGTTTTATCTTTATGAAAACATGCAATGGGACATTTAACATTCATAACCATTTGTCTGCATTGTTTCTTATTTTTCCTTGTTGCTTTTTCTTTGTTTTTAAAGGTACAAACAGAAATCAAAAAGACATGGACTAGGTGGAATCTTGCATTCGACTGGAAAAGCACAACTCACTGCAGTAATTTTAGATATGGTTCTGTCCTGACCAACATGACCCACAGCACTAGCAGTCAGTCGCAGATGGTAACCAGCTCTCGCATGGTGTTGATCTCCAGCAAAGTGAGTCGAAGTGTAAGCAAGCAGGGCGATGGACACCTAAATCTACCAGGGTATGTCAGAAGCAACTCTGACCATGACTGTTTGCCTCAATGGATTCAAGAAGAAACAAATGAGGACGAAGAAAAGCAAGTTGATGACATATCATTAAAAGAAAAGCAGAGACCATTGCAAATGAGTGCCGAGGTAGAGGTCAACAGAAATGAAATAGAGGAAACATTATAGTTGGCGTCTCAGGAACAGGATCCTGACTCTATTTAGTCTGAAACGGGTAGAAACGAGTTGAATGTTTGCTTTATTTATTTGTTTTATAGAGAGGAGGACACTTTGCCTTTGGAAGTTCTTGACGCATGGCTCCGTGATTAGGTCATTCACATTGAGCATGATCATGTTTATAAGCAATGTACACAACATTTATAAAAGCACAAATAATTCTATTTGATAATGATAAATAAGTATAAATAACTTGATCTGTAAGTAAAATACAGTCTGTGATGTAAGATATATATATATCCTGTAAACTATCATTAAATGTCTCTATAAAAGTTCAAAGTTATTACTAAATTCAGCAAACATATTAACTGGGAAATTATGATATACTACATAGTAAATGGAATTTGGCATAGCTATACAATCTATTATTAGCTGGAGGTACAAGGTGCAGAGCACTAAAGTGTGGAGTTGGCCTAGAGGTTAAGTGATCAGCATTTGATAGGGGATCTGGTGAACAAGTCACTTAATCTCCTGGTGTCTTGGCACACTTAGGGGCAGATTCACTAACTTCGAGTGAAGGATTCGAATGAAAAAAATTCGAATTTCGAAGTATTTTTTGGGTACTTCGACCATCGAATTGGTTAAATTCGTTCGAATTCGAACGAAATCGAACGAATCGAAGTAAAAATCGTTCGACTATTCGACCATTCGATAGTCGAAGTACTTTCCCTTTAAAAAAAACTTCGACCCCCTACTTCGGCAGATAAAACCTACCGAAGTCAATGTTAGCCTATGGGGAAGGTCCCCATAGGTTTGCTAACCTTTTTTTGATCGAAGGATTTTCCTTCGATCGTTGGATTAAAATCGTTCGAAACGTTCGATTCGAAGGATTTAATCGTTCGATCGAACGAAAAATCCTTCGATCGCAGGATTAGCGCTAAATCCTTCGACTTCGATATTCGAAGTCGAAGGATTTCAATTCGAGGGTCGAATTTCGAAGTATTTTTAACTTCGAAATTCGACCCTTAATGAATCTGCCCCTTAGTGCATTATAATGGTGACCCTACAAAGGAGTGCCCTATACTTTACAGTGAACATCCCTACCTACCCAAGTAACTCCTACAATAAAGCAGATACAACCAGTGGTGTAACTACAAAGGTGGCCATGGGGAGCAGCCTGCTTACAATTTTGAGCTCTCTGGAGGTCACCTGTGATTTTGGCAGGGTGTGGGGTTTGAGGGACCTGTGAAAATAATTTGTGGGGGGCCCCCATAGTTACACCACTTGATTCAATTTTATTTAAATTAAATATTTTGCAAACTTGCCCACAATATTGTTGCAAACTGACAAGCATAATAACCTTGATCACTTGAGGAAGGGCAGTTGATGTCCCGAAACGTTTGATCGTGACCTGTGTGTCCAGAGCACTTAATGGATATAGGGAACCCCCCATTTTCGACTAAGGTATTCGCATTCTATTTTTTCTCAGTACTTACAGCTGGTGGTGGGAGAGGCCAGCACCATATACATTTTTTTCCCAAACTTTTGAATGTTTGCATAAGCATAATAACCTTGGCATTCTGGGGGAAATACTGCACCCTTGAGGAAAAAAAGGCAACTATTTTTGCACTTGTCTCTGTTAAGTAATGAGGCACAGTATTTTTATACTTAGAATTTCAGTTATGTTCTACTTAAAATCTATGCTTGTTTCTTTATTTTCAGGTAATTGCTTTCATATTTTAATATGGAGCATAAAGCTAACACAATCATCTCGGTAATCCCCCTGACATATTTTCTACAAGGTTGACATGTTTGGTCTTTAATAGGGGATATAGTGGAGACAACTGAAACTCATTTTAATATTTCCAATGTTCAGGTACAATATGTGCAGTCTTATCTAGAAGAAGAGCTGATAGCATTAATTGTCTCTGCTGTCTTCTATTTTTATATGAATGTGTCTTTCTCACATGTTTATGTATGTATATATATATATATATATATATATATATATATATATATATATATATATATACACAAAGTGTACATAAAGATTTCTTTTACAAATACAGGGACAAAAAAGAAATGAGACTTTGAATACCACAGTTATTTTTTTTTTTTTGCATGAATTAGCTAAAATATGTGTATGGATTCCATAGCAGTGCTCACAATTTAAACAGAAACATGAACGACTTATATAATTTCCCAGCAGCCATGTATTATTTTATTAAATGGTCGTGTTTTTGAATCTTAAAGAATATTTTCATATTGTTTATTTATGATTATGATAATGTCTGTTTAACTTTAAAGTTCTTCCCTTGGAACTGCCTTCTTTAGCAGTTATTGATAAAAGTGCAATGTTCATTTTCAATATTTAAGGCTGAAAGCAAGACTTTGTAAAATCTATAGTAACCCAACATTAACTTCCATCAAAATAACCAATGCCATTTGAAATATAGATTTACTATTGGCATTGATTCCTTCTAGAATGAGTTGAATTGCTGTATGATGACATTATAGCCATAATAATGGAAAGAGATCACCATATTAAAAAAACAATTTGCATTGCAGTGGTATTGTGTGGGTTTTTCTCTTTTTTTCAAGATCGCAAACTTTTAGGCAATTTGAACAAAGCATTTTTTTATGGCTAAAAGGCTGCTTGCCCTAAAACTAATTTTGATTATAAAGTTAAATATGGGGGTATCTGAGGTATCATTTACCCTAGTAACATGAACAAGTGCTAGAACATTTAGTGGTGCAAAATTGCACTCCGCAAGAGAACCCTGTACTTAATGATTGTCTTTAGCTGGTGAAAGAAGACAAACAACAGTTTCAGAGTTCGTTTTTCTGCTTACCTTCACCCAGCATTATTTTACTCTAAATACCATTTTCTCAATATTATTTTTTTCTAGGGTTATTTTCTATGATAAAAAGGCAGTGTGGTGTCTCAATTATATATTTCATGTATTAATTTCTTGGTATTTGTACATACATTATAAATATGCTTTGATATTATAATTATCCCTCTGTTTCTACTAAGGGGGTTATTTACTAAGCTCTGAATACCCAAAATCCGAAAAATTCAAGAACAAAAAACGAATCTCAAACCTGTCGCGGTTGCATCAAAGTCAATGGGAACAGTCCCATTGATTTTGGGCAATTTCACAATGTTTTCTGAGCTTTCTGGTGAAAACTCTGAAAAATTTGGAGATTTCAAGAAAAATTCACGAAAAAATAGTGAAAATCGAAGCTTTTCCCGCAAAGCTAATTTGCGGGAAAATGTAATAATAAATAAGTGTTAAAATCCCGAGCGGGTTAGATCGGAGTTTGTAGCAGCTGATATTGAGATAAATACGGACCTTGATAAATAATTCCCTGAGTGTTTTTTTCAAAATATGAAGTGTTTCCACTAAAACAAAGTTCAGAAATATTTAACTTATTGTGATCCTTTTGCATACTGCAAGCTTTGAGTCCAATGCAATAAATATAATCTGGTATCATATATTCCAAGGGGATAGTTTGTACATAAAATCAATAACTTTCTGAAAAACATGTTATATTTTTTTAGTGTTCAGTAAGCCAATCCATATGTACAAACACACATAATTATAGGACAATTTTGAGCAAAGAAAGAGCTTTTAAATGGCTGTTATCAAGGTGTTTCAATTTTAAATTTGATGAAAAAGCAATGGAATATGGCTTGGAAAAAGGAATAGCTGCCATAATATGCTTAGCCTTAATTGGCACATTTACTGGAGAGTATTATATTATTAATCACTTGATGGTTAATAAAATATGGTTGACAATCCACCTGTTTTTGCTGGCCTGGCTGATATTCAAAATTTACCATGTACTTGGCAGGAAATGTTACATGCTTGTTCCTCCCATGACCTTGCAATTTAAGCCTGATTGAACCCCATATCTAGAGCAACCATACTCCTTCTCAGCAAGTATTGTGCAGAATCAACCTCCATGACTCACCCCTTTATGTTATTGCAGCACACATTTGTGTAGTATGCTCGTTTTCATCAACTGCCCACCACCTAAGTCATCAGTGCGCCTGTCCAGCGCAGCATGGGCAGTGATATTATTTTAAAAATTTGGCAACCCTATGGTCAAACCAGAATGCAATATCGCTCATTGATAAGTCATAACATAGATTTTAATTAATACATTTTGGGCCCTCAAATGACCAGAACATCACACTTTTTCATAAGCCAGGAAAGTTTGTATTTTGCTGTAAGTGATAAAAATTTCAAACTATTATTAGTTGTTTTATTTTGCTGTAAGTGATAAAAATTTCAAACTATTATTAGTTGTTTTATCATTTATATTGTTTTAATAACTACTACACAACCCTGAAGAAAGTCAGGTATCCCTAACTTACTTGAATTTTGATTCTATCAAATGGAAGATACACGAGCATATTAGAAATTACATGAAATCTAAATGTATTATTGCAGTATTCATTTATTAGTTAATATATTGCTTCTATATTGTCTCTACCATTTAAAATCACAAATGCAGGATCTTAACTTAATTGGGCTGTTTCCATGGATACCTATAGTATAGATTGCTCTCCGTACACACATAGACACACACAAACAAATGTATCTGAGCCAAATCAAAACATTTTTTGTTGTAATGGTGATTCAAATGAGTGCTGATAATTCATTTGAAGAAAATGATTCATGAAAACAGCCACCAATTATTTTATGTGTGGGTCTTTTACTTCTACTCCATCATATCCTTACATAAGAGATGATACATTATAATTGGCACTCAAGCAGTGTAAAGCAAAGAACATAAATAACAAACGCCAATACAAATAAAATGTAAACTTTTAATTGTGGCATATGTAGAGGTCATTTTGACAAATGCTATTTGTAGCAGGGGGATCAAATGTTTCTATCAACCATGTACCACTTTCTCTTACATTAGTAAAATAAATGCATTGTCTCCCTGCTTATTATCTAATAATAATAACTTATCTCCATAAAATACCAGTTGCCTGGTATGGGTTGGGAGTATATGGCAGTGATGCAGCCTGTATAGAAACAGGTCACCATGCACCTATAGTAAAACAAAAGGTCATGTGTTGTTAACCAGAGTGTGCTGCAGTCCATGGCAATAAGAGCTCAGTGAGGAGACGGCTAAGGCAATTTAAGGCATCAAGACACAGGCAAAACTCAGGCCAAACAGGTTTACACAAGGATTGTCAATAACTGGACTTGAACTGAAAAAGATGTTAAGAGTAGAATGTAAATCAGTAGTGTAGAGACTGACCATGCAAAGAAGTATGCTTGCAGTCTAAAATAGAGATACATTTATGATAATATTCACAGAAATGGAAATATCAAATTTCATCAGTCAGTGCCAAAACAACCAGTAAATCAAAAAAGGAAGAAGAACTCCAGCAGAGTAACTTCAAAACTTTTATTCCAGGTTGGGGTAAGTGTACAAACACGAAACACGGCAGACCTCAGACGCTACTTGTAATTAATTGGATGTTAAAATATGTTAAATTACTTTTTACCTGCAATCTCTTGGAAAGGCCCAGGAGTGCACTGCGCTAATGATTGGTGTATTGGTGATGTTCCTCCTAGTGACTGACTCAGGGCGGCAGCACCCGGGTCACAGCGTGCATGGGTTAAGACTCACTTTATGCTGACTAAAAATATATTTGTGTTTCCTGTGTGGGGAGTTCAAGCAAATCATGCCAACTCCGTAATTGAAGTGAGAGGTCTGGAGCGAGAGGCACCGGGGGCAATAACTATTAACGTTGAGCAGCACACAGGTTATAAGAGAATTTGTAGCAGGAGTTGGAGCTTACCGATTCACGTTTTGTGGAACCCGTGAAGGGTGCTGGACAATACTTGTTGTAGCACTTGGCAAATGTTGGGATAATTGCCAGCCATAAGTGTGGACTTATTTGGACTTTGTTTTGGAGAATTTCCCCATGTTTTTTTCAAAGGAATTTGAACTTACAATTGATTATGGACTTGTTATTATGGACTTCTTCTTTTTCTATTTGGATACATTGCAATATTGTGTCACAATGGATAAACACTTATTACTTATCACTTATTCCCCTCCATTGCAATATCTATGGATATGTTTCACCCTGAATATGTTTGCAGATCTACTCTAGGCCTAATGAGGTCTAATTTAATTGAATAGCCAGAATACTCTAGGCTTAATTGGGTTGAAGGTAACTTTTAGGTATAAATACGAGCACATGATAATGGTCTTTGTACACTTGATAAAGGGTATTGACCCGAAACATGTCATGGAACCACTATCTGGAATAAAAGTTTTACAGTTACTCTGCCGGAGTTCTTCTTCCTTTTTTGTTTTTTGATTTACTGGCACAGTGGAGTTGTAAGCACAGAGCAACTTATAGTGCTGTGTAGAACACACAACTTTATCCAATTGTACAGACCACCAACAATCTTCTATTTTGGATTTCAATTATAAGTGCCAGAACAACCACTAGTTAAAAACTAAAATTACTGTCCTTCTGTTCCCTTTTCCCCAATCCACTTCCCCAGTACAAAAAATATTTTCAAATGTTTTACCTCTTCTCTGAAGTGCTTTTATTACTCTCTTTTCCCCTACTATATTTCCTTTTTGCCTACTCCCTCCACTTTTAAATGCTTTTCTCAATTCATCTCACAGTATCAGAGCTGTCCACTGAATTATTCGATAGAAGCCTATATGCTGCATAACCACTAGCAAACATAATGAGGCTCAAAAAGAACTGTGTTTAAACAAAAAATATTTAATAAATGAAAATTGAAAACAAAGCAACACAAGAATGTGTATAAGCAGCAGGCAGAAAAAAGCTCAAGAAACAGGTAATTGGTCTGGGCAAGCAAGACAAGTCCAAAAACAGGCACAGGACAAGCAACAAATAGTCAAAATCTAAGTACCAGGTCAGATGTCAAAACCAGGGAGTCAGAACATGAAGGGGGGACAACAGCATACAATAAGTGACTTACAGGGTTTCAGGAAACAACAATGCATTAATTTCGAATTTCATTAACTAGGACAGGAGCAGAGAACATTATGATCCAGCACAGGTTAGAGTAGGTACCAATGCAATGGAAGTCATTGAATATGCCCAGGGCCGGAACAAGGGGTAGGCAAGGTAGGCAACCGCCTAGGGTGCACTTCTTCATTTTTGCAATTCAGTTCCCATGGCATTTAGTAAAAGCATTATAATTATAAAAAAATGCATATCTAAACCCCCTGTGTAGCTTGTTTAATCCCCCACCGTGGGCGCGTGACTTGGTGCCTTCCATTTTGGGGCCCAGCAGAGAGAGGACCTGCTGCTGTGCGCACTAGAGGGAGCAGTAACCGTAAGCTGAAGACACCGGCTTGCTGGGGCCCCTGGGCGCTTTTTGCAGCTCCCTACTACTAGTACTTTGCTAATGCTTACTTTGAAGACGCTTGCTGGGCTGCTGACACAGGTACAGATGGGGGGCTTGGGGACATTGATGGCTGCTGGCACAGGCACAAGGGGGCAGTAGGATGGATGGCTGCTGGCACAAGGGGCAGTATGATGGATGGCTGCTGGCACAAGGGGCAGTATGATGGATGCTGGCACAGGGGGCAGTATGATGGATGGCTGCTGGCACAAGGGGAGGTATGATGGTTGGCTGCAGGCACAGGTACAAGGGGGCAGTATGATGGATGGCTGCTGGCACAGGTACAAGGATGTGGCAGAAAGATTGGCTGAAAACGCTGCAGTTATTTATTAAGCTACCTCAAAAATGGGAGGGCTGGCAGTGGAAGGGCTACCTCATCACTGAGGAGGTTTTAGCTTATTGCACAATTCTCATAGGATTTGTGCTAAAAGTAAAATGTTGTGGACATTCCAGTATCGGTGTTAAGTGAACCCTTCATTTGCACTTTGTTTAACAGGATCAAATTATCCTACTGTTTTGTTTTTCTGACATTTACCTTATTTTTGTTAACATTACATATTTATTTAAATAAGTTTCATTAATTAATGTATTGTACACTTTATTGCTTTCTTTATTTAAATATTGTCATGGTAAGGTGGGAAATGGCAATGCTCGATGGGTGGGCGCTAATTGAAGCTTAGGGTGCCAAACTACCTTGGCCCGGCCCTGAATATGCCAGTAGACACAGGGTCCATGGTTTTCAACCAGGGAGTTCTTGGCTCACAGTTGCTTTTGACACACATAATTTCAGGAGCAGAGACAGATGCACAGAGATACCAGGACAGCAAGTTATGATACCAGACAGCTATATGATGTAAAACAAAGGGGAAGATAGAAAATCATCTTTCCCTATGCAAAGTTTTAATTAATTTTTAACAACCCATTGTGTGTTAGCCAGTAGTGATGGGCGAATTTATTCGCCAGGCGCAAATTTGCGGCAAATTTGCGCGTTTCGCCGCCAGCGAATAAATTCGCTAAACGCCCGCGAAAATTCACGGCAAAAATTCGTCGGCGTCAAAATTATTTTTTCGAAAAAACGGACGCCGGCGTCAAGAACGGGCGCCGGCGTCAAAAACGAGACGCCGGCGCCGTTTCGCGATTTTTTTGGCGAAGCGAAACGGCGCAAATTCGCCCATCACTATTAGCCAGCCAAGTATCAACTGCAGAAACTTTATAAGCATTATACAATGGGAAGCATATCTAAAGGCCATAAATCTAAAATCAAGTGTTATAATATACATATATATTCAATCAATTATTCATTAATGGCGAGAATAAAACTGACGTGATACGCAAACACCATTTATATGTTAAACTCCCTGTATTTGTAAATTTAGTAAAGTCCTTACTAGTTCCCATACAATATTTCTCCAAACTGGTCAAAATAGGAATATGTTTTGATTTTTAACTGAATAATGTTATAA
Organism: Xenopus laevis; assembly: GCF_017654675.1. NCBI lineage: Eukaryota > Metazoa > Chordata > Amphibia > Anura > Pipidae > Xenopus > Xenopus laevis. The sequence continues at coordinate 92,890,351 of NC_054387.1, read as the reverse complement.
TGTTTTCTAGGGAGCACTTTATCATGTTGAACATACCACATAAAATACAAAACGAATATGCAGTATATGTAACACTTTACAGGCATGCAATTTTTTTATTGTTTGTAACAGGGAACCCTCACTGATTTACCTCTTACTCAAAAACCTAAAATTAAGATCACTTGCACTGTAGGTGTCAGAACGAGAATTTTCAGCCTAATGTTGCAAATGTTGTGCTGGCTTTTGTACAAAATGGCTGGGAGATTAGAAAAAATGTGTGCCAAGAACCTGCTAAATTATTTAAATGTAATTGGTATAACAATTCCAAAATAGAACTTTAGGGCATTTGTCATGGATTGAAAAGATGTTTCCAATACCGATAAGGGAATGAAGGGGCTAGCTATAGCAAAATTCCAACTTACTGGTTAAAATAAGTGGCCTCATCCACAAAATAATTGTGTGATAAATTAAAATCTATGTCTTCCAAGCAAACATGTTGTCATGTGATGAAGCAAACTGCTTCAATAGCCCTCACATATTGAGGGGAATAATGACTGTACATTTAGGGGCAGATTTATCAAATTTCGAGGTGAAGTTTCGAAGTGAAAAACTTTGAATTTTGAGCTATTTTTTGTGTACTTTGACTAGGGAATAGTCATACTTCGTTTCGAAGCTGAAAAAACGTTGAAATTCGAAGGTCGAATTTTTTTGAAGTACTGTTTCTTTAAAACTTCGACTGACCCTTCGCCACCTAAAAGCTGCCGAAGTGCTGCTTTAGCCTATGGGGGACCTTCTAGAACCTGTATGGAGGCAATTGGGGGAGTTTGGGAGATCGAAGTTCGAAGTAAAAAAAACTTTAAATCAAAGTAGTGCTACTTTGAATCGTACGATTCGAAGTAGGCCCACTTCGACCTCAAAAAACTTCGACCACCATTCGATTGGTCTTTTTGAATTCGAAGTTTGAAGTTTTTTTAACTTTGACCTTTGATAAATATGCCCCTTAGAGATACTAACAGCATTTTGGAATTCCAACACATATTATTTAAGATATTTATTACCAATTTACTTTCCATGAGAAATGAGGGAGGCCCAGCACTTTCTCCTGAAGATGACTATCAATATATACTAATAGCAAATTGTGACCAGGTACATATTATGTGACTCCCAGGTTGTTTTTATCTTTAATATGTAAAAGAAATCATGTTAAGAAAAGGAAACAAACAACATCCTGAAGAATCCCACCATTTCTAGCTTGCTTTACTAATTCATATAATTCCAGCATATATTTCTCAGGATCCAACAGGTATTTTTATCAGACAATAGGTATTTTTATCAGACAATAACCTAGTTAAAAGAAAATAATCCAATTGATCCTAAATACCATTCAACCACCATTCTATGTAGAAGAGACCACAATGTTGGAAGCCTATTGTTCATTCTTAAAATGATGCTGGTTATCTTAAAAAGTGTTATAACTTGTCTGTTAATTACATATAATACTAGACATGTCATCTGTGATGCTAGCTGTAGCTGTGGCTGTTACTATGTAGGAAAAACAGACCTTTGATATGTAGGATTTTAGAACATGTGAATGAAATACATACGTCATTCATGTGACCAATGAGCTTTCAAAATCTGGGAGTATTAGGAAGTACAATGAAAAAATTAAATGGAAATGTATAAAGAGAACATCTTGGGGTCTTTACATTCTAATAGTATCCTAAAGGTTTCAAAGAAGTACTGGAAATATTACCTTTTTGAATTTTAATGAGTTGACTTTTAATTTGTTTTAAATCGTATGGATAATTTTTGAAATTATGATGAATGTTGATGAAATCACATGCCCTTATTATTTTTAATTGAGTCTCAGTGTTTTTAGTTTCCTAATTAAAAGCCAAGATATTCTTAAGGGGGTGTCAACCCACGTATTTTGCAAAAGAAAATGTCATTCTAATTGAAAACAATGTACAATGGTTTTAATGTTATTTGTAAATATTATTCCTACTACCCTGGAACAGATATTTAAAATAATGTAGCAGAAGCCAGCCAATTAACAGCCCTATCTTGGCTTGAGGAGAGCTGAGCAATATTTCCAAATAACTTTAAAAACATTAGCGTTGTTTAATTTATATTGGAAAACTGCTTACTTTTAAGCTCCCCATAGACGCGATGATTCTTCTTGCCGAACGACCGATTTTAGGGAAGTCCGACCAATCCTTCTAAAGTATCGTGCGGGTAGTGGGATTCGAACGATCATACATCTTACGATTTTTCGGACGACATCTGTCGGGAAATTGATCGGCCAGGTCAAAAAATCTTTGTCGGTAAATTCATACGATCGTTCCGAGAAGATCGTGGTCTCACGATGACAATCGGATCTTTTAAAATTCTCAACATCTATGGCCAGCTTTATTCATTTAAAAATTGCATTACTTTTTGCTTTACTTAGGAGTCTTTTTATTCATGTAACACGTAACATAGTATGCATAGAAAGGTTTGTTTCAGGCTTTGTACAGTTGTACAACTGGACTATATACATTACACTTTATACTGAGCCACTGTATTAAGACTAAGAAATATACATTTATGCATTGTTTTGGCAAATAACTGCATGGCAGTATTTTGTATTTCACTCCTATAGAAACCATTCATAATTATATTTGCCACTTCAATAGAGGAAACAAATGGAAAATCTTTACCACTTGACTGGACAATATTCATAAACCCAGGGGCACACATTGAAATGCTGTGATAGCTTAATATCAAAAATTATTCCAGGCAGTTTCCAAGAATGTATTATATCATTTGTAGACAAAAAAAAACAAAACAAAAAAAGAGAGAAGAATGTAGAATAGAAATTTTTATAATGAATCTTTGAATGTGTGTAAATTTGTAGAGAGTAAGATCAAAACACATCATTCAGTTAATATTATTGAATGTATATTATTATTCATTAGCACTTCAACATTGTTTTGAATAAAAGATACATAATGATTACAATCTTTGTCTTAATATGAAATATACTCCACATTTTATATCTTCATTCCTTTTTAATGATTTTTAAAAACTGCACTTTTTTTGTAGCAGACCGCTCTACCTCCTCCAGATTCCTCTAAAATTCACCACACCGCTGACTACTGCATGCGCTTACAGCAACTCATATGTTATAAGGCTAAATACCTACCTCTGCATGAGAATATGGCCTATGCATGAGTGTAGTGTGTTTATGGCACATAGGGCAATTTGACTTCCATTGTGCTCTCAAGGAGAACCAAAGAGTTAATATCCTGTCATCACATAATAAAACTTCCCATAAAAATGAGAAACAGTCTTCCTCTGGCAGAAACGTGCAAGTGAGATTCCCCTCAAAACTACAGTGTACCAAAGGCCATAGGCCTGATTATCTTCCAGAGATCCAAGAAGAGTGGAGTCAATTGACTCGACTGTCTTGAGTAGGAATTGTAGGATATCTACTTGTAAAGAAACACTTATCATATTAATTTTCAAAAAAGAAAGTTATGTTTCAATCAGAAACCACATGTGGCATGTATTCAGGTTGGAACAAAAAGATTGATCACTTTGCACAACCTAGCACCCATAGTTTGTTTTTTTTGTAAAGATTCAAAAATCCAAAATGAAATTTTATTGGAACATTAAACTAACCAGGGAATAGAAAAATATGTTGATAAATTTAGAAAAATCAGAAGATGGCTTGAAAAGGAAGTTGTCAGGTAAGGGTGGGAAAAGAACATGGCAGATAGAAAACCAAGTAAAGGATGACAGGCAGAAAAGGGTAGAATATTAAGAACATAAGAAAAGAAGCAGGAAGACAAGAAATGGACAACAAAATGGGGGGTTCATAGTAGATTAGGTGGAACATTCCTCTATCAACTTTGTTTTATGAGTTACAGCACAGGAATTTTCACAACTCTGATTTCACACTATATAAATCTTCCCCAAAGTGTAAGGCTAATGGCACACGTGGTTTATGTTCCACCTGTATTTTTTTACCCAACTAAGGAGTACTCAGACCAGACCAGACCAGACCAAGCAGTCGGTCATCTGCAGTAATAGAAACTGCGTGCCACCAGTGTTTTTTTCCTGAAAATGGTCCAACAAGCAGTAAAGGACAGATTTATCGAAGGTCAAATTTTGAAGTTATGTGTATGAAGTTATGTATAAATTAGAATGTACTCACAACTCGAATGGGAGGTTATTTAGGAAAAATATTGACCTTCCCCATAGGCTAACATTGATGCTTGGTAGGTTTTAGGTGGCGAAGTAGGGGGTCGAAGTTTTTTTTAAAGATACAGTACTTCGACTATCGATTGGTCGAATAGTCGAACGATTTTTAGATCGAATCGTTCGATTCTAAGTCGTGGTCGAAGTAGCCAATTCGATGGTCGAAGTAGCCAAAAAAAACGTCGAAATTCAAAGTTTTTTTCATTCGAATCCTTCACTCGAGCTAAGTAAATATGCCCCTTAGAGTTAATTTAAAGGTGAACAAACTCATTAATAGTAAATGAAGTGTCTGTGTAAATTCTGGCATTATCATACTTAAGCTTCCTAATATAATTGTTAGCTATATACATAGTCAAACTAAAACGATCTGATTTCACTGATTTAGAAATGCTGTTCCTCTAGTAACACATTAATGATGAAATGTTATTCATAGATAGGAAACTGGCTTTACTAAGAATAGTATTTACATATTCCAATTCAACATTTGCCATAGCAGTAGGGGTTTGTGCTGAAATTGTCCTCTAGCATGACGTGTATTTCTGATTAAAGTGCTTTGTGGCACAGCTTCCTTCCTGAACACATGCATGTTCTTTGAAATTGCACAGCAGATGGATTCTCTTTGAAATTAAAATCTGGGTATCTTCTTATTTTTAACTAAACATTTCCAAAGACTAAATATATTGAATTATTATTTGTGTTTTGTGCTCCACAATCCTTGAAATTACCGATATCCTTAAGTAAAGCAAATATCAGTAAGTTAAATGTAATTGAATTCACTCCCAGTTTTCAATGCTTTAAAATTACATTAAACATTTTCGATAATGCTAAGAACTCAGAAGTGACATTATGCCTTTACTTGTAATCATTAGCTAATGGTAATTTGTGGAAATCCATTTACTTCAAGGTCATGTATCAGTGTCAATAAAGAACAGGCTATTTTTTGTCATAATTCTTGTTCGTTAGAATTTCTTATTGTTGATAACTTTAGATCTGCTACAGAGAGCCTATATATGTAATTACCTACAGCAGTATCTCTGGTGATGGGAATTTTCTAATGTCAATTTCAGGTAATCCAATTTTAGTCGGCAGTAGTGAAAATATAATTGATATTCAGTAGCCTGTGTAAGAAGTCACCATATCCAAAAAAAGTCAGTCATTTTTTTTTATTTGCAAGAAAATGGGGTCTGCACTTGCAAAATCTTACTGTTAGCAATATTAAGCACTGTTGGGATAATTTACCTTATGAATGACAGGCTGTCAAGTGCAAACCCAGGTGCACTGTATCATATTTATGTCGACATAGGTGCAGAATGAATGTACAGAGGTGCATGTATACAGGAGGGACAGTAAATGAAAGAGACACAGATCTTCAGTGTGGTCCATAAACTAGTAGGAAAAATATCAAACAACAGAAGGCAGGCAACATTTTGGACTAATTTATGGGGGGAATGCCCATTTTTTTGTTAAAACAGCATATATTCTCATATGTCAAATGCCCCAATACTTTACTTGTGGCAAAACATTTTTCTGAAGCTTCTCAATCTTCCTCTCAGTTAACTGTGGGTGTGCAACTGTCCAATCGGGAGGAAGGGTAGAAGGATGGGACTCTTGGGAGGACTCTTGGATAGACAGATATAATCAACCCTTTGCAAGTTACCAACCCTATTCTCCCAAATAACCTTATCTTCTAGGGCTGTACTGTGTGTATTGTGTGTGCATGTATTGGGCCAAATGTATGGCATTATGAATGTATGGCAGGTTAAATTTAATGGAGCCGTGAAACAGGCAGGAGCCATAAAAAATGCCTCGGAGAGCAGGGATGTCGCGGACTGTTCGCCCGCGAACTAATTCGCGCGAACATCGACCGTTCGCGTCCGCCGAATTTTCGCGAACGTCGCGCGACGTTCGCCAATTTGGGTTCGCCTTAGCTGGCGCTTATTTTTGCCCTCTCACCCCAGAGCAGCAGATACATGGCAGCCAATCAGGAAGCTCTCCCTCCTGGACCACCCCCACACCCCCTGGACCACTCCCCTTCCATATATAAACTGAAGCCCTGCAGCGTTTTTTCATTCTGCCTGTGTGTGCTTGGAAGAGCTAGTGTAGGGAGAGAGCTGTTTAGTGATTTGAGGGACAGTTGATAGTAACTTTGCTGGCTAGTAATCTACTTGATACTGCTCTGTATTGTAGGGACAGAACTCTGCAGGGATTTGAGGGACAGTGAGTTTAGGTTAGTTAGCTTTGCTGACTAGTAATCTACCTTTTACTGCAGTGCTCTGTATGTAGCTGCTGTGGGCACTGCTTCTGATCTCATCTGCTGACTGCTGTAATAACCCAATAGTCCTTGTAAGGACTGCTTTTATTTTCTTTTTTGTTTTTTTACTTTGCTACTATAAGAGCCCAGTGCTATTAGTCTAGCTGTGTTGGGGAGTGGGACTGGTGTGCTGCTCCTCCTAGTAGTTCACCACTACCAGCACCAACCAGAGTCAAAATTGTTACAAAGTATCTTATTTGCACCTGTTAGCTGTTCTGAGCTCTCTGCCAAAAGCTAATTAAGTTAGAAACTGTTTTTTTTCTGGCTGTTCAGTTCAGAGAAAAGAGGGACTGGTGTGCTGCTCCTCCTAGTAGTTCACCACTACCAGCACCAACCAGAGTCAAAATTGTTACAAAGTATCTTATTTGCACCTGTTAGCTGTTCTAAGCTCTCTGCCAAAAGCTAATTAAGTTAGAAACTGTTTTTTTTCTGGCTGTTCAGTTCAGAGAAAAGAGGGACTTTCCAGTACAAAAGAGGCACAGGGGGTTGAGTGGTCAAAAGAGGGACAGTTGGGAGGTATGCAAGTGCCACCTAGCTGTGTGAGCTTTTTCACATTCTGTCTAAATAACAATAATAATTCCGTGTCCGTAAACATCACCTGAGTGATGTTTTTACAGCAGCAATAATATATTCCGTACCCACTACTGTATACGTTGCCCTTGCAGGCATTGTTTGCCCAGTCTTTAACCAAGTGCCACCTAGCTGTGTGAGCTTTTTCCCATTCCGTGTCCAGAAACATCACCTGAGTGACGTAGTGTGATTTCTGCCCTTTACAGCACAAAACGCAGCGCTGTGTCAACAATGTATTTTTCAGATACATTTTTGCCCTTGATCCCCCTCTGGCATGCCACTGTCCAGGTCGTTGCACCCTTTAAACAACTTTAAAATAATTTTTCTGGCCAGAATTGTCTTTTCTAGCTTTTAAAATTCGCCTTCCCATTGAAGTCTATGGGGTTCGCGACGTTCGCGAACCGTTCGCATTTTTGACGCAAGTTCGCGAATATGTTCGCGAACATTTTTTCCGCCGTTCGCTACATCCCTATCGGAGAGCCTTGGGGTTCTTCAGTTGGACAGCTCTCTTTAAGAGTTCTTGTTATTCTCCTTACCTGACCATGTTCACTAAGGTGTACGTACATGATAATTGAAGATGTGTGTGACATTGTTGCAGAGAAGCACAACCGAATAATAAAAGTATGGTGACTGCAGATCATACAATGAATAAAGTTGCCTATGTCTTGCTTTTCAATGTCACTTCCCTTTTAGTTGTTTTTAAATATACCTTTAAACACCACACACTTGCCTTATATATTGTGATCTGATTTTCACCTTCTGGATCTTAAATTATTAAGGCAGATTTAAAACATATTTATTTAAAAAAAAATCTAATTTGAAAACAATATGATATTGGTGGCCAACCAGAATATCTTAGACACTGGAACCTCAGACCATTTACTCCATCTGTCTCTTTCCTTCCACTGTCATAATTGTATTTATTGTTTGCTTCCCTTCTCCTTGCTTGTTTTTTATTTTACTTTCATTTCTACCTTATAGCCTAGATCTATATGGGTATGGGATCCAGATCCATTATCAGGAAATCTGTCATCCAGAAAGCTCAGAATTATGGGAAGGCCATCTCCTATACACTCCATTTAATCAAATAATTAAATTTTTAAAAAATTTATTTATTTTTCTTTGTATTAATAAAACAGTACCTTGTACTTGATTCTGGCTGATATATTATGAATCCTTAGTGGAGACAGAATGACTTTTTAGTAGACCTAATGTATGGTGAGGCAAATTACAGAAAGATCCCTTATCTGGAAAACCTCAAGCCCCAAGCAATTTATTGCTAAACCTATCTTTAGGGAGAGAACTGGAATGAAACATATTGCCGACTACAATCCCGGAGTGTTATGCGTTAGCAGGAGTCTTTTGCTGCAAGTGGATGTAATTAACATATATACATATTTACATATACATTTAATTAAAGATGCTAAGCAAAGATGTTAAAGACCGTGAATAACAGGCTGAAATTACTGTTGATTCTAGCATACTGTCATTGCATGTATCTAGTGCATATATCATAAGATAAACTAAATATCAGAATATTACAAACTATTTTACACCTCGTACATAAAACATAACTCATTTATTATATCTTATATGCCTAAAATTGTTAGAAGAGATATTTTTATAAGCATGATTGGCAAGTATACTTCATTTCTGTAGTGCATCTAAAATTGTCTATCACTAATTATGAAAATTAAATGACTGTAAAAGACATTTTGGAATACGCCTTCGTTTCACTCAAGAGCTTTTGGTGTTATTGGTAACTGTCATAAAAAATGTGATATCCAATTAGTCATTATTTGTCTGTTTGACAACAGGCTGCTGACTGGAATAAAGCAACTTAAAGCAAACAAATCAACTGAAAAGGATAAGTATTTGTTATTAACTGCTATTTTATATTAAGGTTTTTATTTAACTACTGCGGTTTTATTTTTTAAAGGTTTGTTTTTTCTGTCTTGGGTGCTAAACAGCAAAGTTTGGTGTGCTAGTGTGCTTACAGCAAGTTTTTCACAACCTGTTTTACTTTACAGTTAGTTTTCCCTCCGTTTGAGGGGGTGGGGTTTGATTAGTTGCACCTGAACAGACTGTATAGATAGAACCCCTGGGACTCCAGTGGAGCTTGCTCTAGTGTGTACTCTGTAAGTGGGGGATCTGTAAGTGGAGTTACAAACACAGGAGTTTCAAACCAGGTCAAAAGTTTGTTCTAAACCCTAATTTTTATTTTATATGTTTTTATTTTTTCCTGTTTTGATCTGTAACTGGGATAATGAATGCTAGCAAGATTGAAGGTCTGACTCAGTGCACAGTCTGCCATAAGTATGCAGATTTGGAACAAGAGATCCAAAATGCTTACCTCTGTGGTGGTTGTAAGCAAATTGCCACTTTGGAAGCTCAAGTTGGAGCACTAGAGCAACAAATTGCAACACTGCGGTCGATTGACAATCTTGAAAGTAGTCTTTTACTCACTGAGCAGGACCTAGCAGGGTCAGATAGTTTGGGGGGAACAGAACAGCAGCAAGATGTTGAGGCAGCTAGCTGGGTGACAGTTAGAAAATCTAAGGTGGGCAAAAGGAAAATGAAGGCTGATCCGGAGATTATACATCACAACAAATTTGCCAGATTGTGTGAAGATGATGGGAGTATGAACTCTGGATTCGGGAGACCAGTTTCTCTAGTAGTGGTGGGGAGGAGAGGAGAGTCAGGCCTAAGCAGATTGTGGTTGTAGGGGACTCAATTATTAGGAAAGTGGATAGGGTCATTTGTCGCCCGGATCGCTACAACCAAACAGTTCGCTGTCTACCTGGTGCCAGAGTTTGCCATGTGGTTGATCGGTAGGGATGTAGCGAACCGCCGATAATGTGTTCGCGAACGCCGTTCGCGAACACCGGCAAAAAATGCGAACAGTTCGCGAACTTCGAACATCCGAAAATCGTTCGATTCGAACGATCGAACGATTTTAATCGTTCGATCGAACGATTTTCGTTCGAATCGAACGAAAATCGTTCGATTTTAGCGACCGAATGGTCGAACGATTTTGACGCGAACGCCTATTGGCGAACGTCGCGCGACGTTCGCGAACTTGCGGCGGACGCGAACAGCCGATGTTCGCGCGAACAAGTTCGCCGCAGAACAGTCCGCGACATCCCTATTGATCGGATAGATAAATTATTGGGTGGGGCTGGGCATGACCCAGCTATCTTAGTGCATATCGGTACTAATGACAAAATAAATGGTAGATGGAAGACCTTAAAGAGTGATTTCAGGGATCTAGGCTCTAAGATCAAGGAAAGGTCTTCCAATGTCATCTTTTCTGAAATTTTGCCCGTGCCACGCGCAAGTTTAGGAAAACAGCGGGAGTTTAGGGAGCTAAATGCGTGGCTCAAGTCTTGGTGTAGGAAGGACGGTTTTGGGTTCCTAGAGCACTGGGCACACCTGGGCACACCTATACAGTTGTGACGGTTTGCACCTCAATGGAAGGGGGTCCACGGTGCTAGGGGAAAGAATGGCTAAGAGGTTTGAGGAGTGTTTAAACTAGGCAAGGGGGGGTGGGTGAGATAAAGAATTATGGGGAAGCTAGGGTAGACGGGGCAGTGGGGTTAGTAAGGGGTCATGGGGGAGGAGTGAGGGGGGCATAGAGTTTACCAGCTAAGGAGGTCCCTCTGTTACAAGGAAAACAGAATAATACTAATTTAACATATAATTCTCCACTAAGTAATGCAAATTTCAAAAGTAAAAGTAGTAACCTTTGCTGTATGCTGGAAAATGCACGGAGTTTGTCAGGTAAAATGGGAGACCTATAATTAATTGCATGCTCTAAAAAATTATGATATAATTGGTATCACTGAGACCTGGTGGGATGAAACGTGACTGGAATGTGAATTTAAATGGTTACACCCTTTTTAGGAGGGACAGAGGGATTAAAAAGGGTGGAGGAGTGTGTTTATATGTAAAGCCTGAATTAAAGCCATGCGCTAAACAGGGATCCCCAACCTTTTTCACCCGTGAGCAACATTCAGATTTAAAAAGAGTTGTGGAGCAACACAAGCATGGAAAATGTTCCTGGATGGAGCCAAATAAGGGCTGTGATTGGCTATTGGTAGCCCCTATGTGGACTGGCAGCCTACAGGAGCCTCTGTTTGACAGTACATCTGGCTTTTATGCAACCAAAACTTGCCTCCAAGCCTGGAATTCAAAAATAAGCACCTGCTTTGAGGCCACTGAGAGCAACATCCAAGGGTTTGGGGAGCAACATGCAAGAATGAAGATTTGTTCAAACGATCTCCACCTGTGTAGCTCACTTTCCTACTTAGGCCACACCAGCCAGGCCAAACTTGTACTCATTCAGAAAATTGTAGGATAGGAAGGAGCATTACAATCCGCAGTCTTAGCCGCAAAATTCCTTTATTGTCACAACATGTTTCGGATCATCATGGATCCTTTTTCAAGTGAAAAAGAATCCATGATGATCCGAAACATGTTGTGACAATAAAGGAATTTTGCGGCTAAGACTGCGGATTGTAATGCTCCTTCCTATCCTACAATTTTTGGGGAGCAACATGTTGCTCACGAGCTACTGGTTGGGGATCACTGCGCTAAAGAAATACCAATAGCTGCCACTGGCGAGGGTGTAGAATCACTCTGGGTAGAGATTTTGACTGGGCAAAAGGTAACAAAAAGAATTATCATTGGTGTATGCTATAAACCACCTCCTATAATTGTCGAGTATGAAGCCCAGCTACTCTTGCAGATACAAGCGGCTTCACAGCTGGGTCAAGTTGTTGGTATGGGTGACTTCAATTATCCAGACATTGCCTGGGGTAATGGGGTTGCTAAGACAGAAAAAGCTAGTAGGTTTGTAAATATGCTGAATGACAACTTTTTATTCCAGCTCGTTGAAGAACCTACTAGGAATAACTCTCTTTTGGACCTTGTAATAACTAACAATACTGAACTCATCTGTAACATTTGTGTGGGTGAGCATTTAGGGAATAGTGATCATAACATGGTCTCCTTTGAGATTCTGTTGCAGAAGCAATTCTATAAGGGAGTACCTAAAACACAAAATTTCAGACGTGCAAACTTTGACAGTATAAGGGCATCTCTGCAACATATTAAGTGGGAAATGCTTTTCACAGGGTTAAACACTGAACAAAAATGGGAAGTCTTTAAAATGCTGCTTAATAAATATACTTGTCAGTATATTCCACTTGTAAGCAAGGAACGTCGTTGCAAAGCAAAACCTTTTTGGTTCAATAGAAGCGTTGGTGTTGAGGTGGGTAAGAAAAGACGTGCTTTTAAGGCTTTCAAATTAGCTGGTACAGCCGAATCATTTATAAGGTACAAGGAGGCCAATAAATCATGCAAAGACGCTATAAGGCAAGCTAAAATTGATGTAGAAAAGGATATTGCAGCAAGCAGTAAAAAAATCCAAAATTATTTTTTAAATATGTTAATAGTAAAAATATGAAGCAGGAAGGGGTGGGACCCTTACTATCAGAGGGAGGTCAGCTGGTTGATGAAAACAAAATAAAATCGCAGATTCTGAACTCATATTTTTCATCTGTCTACACAAATGAGGAACCAGTAAGTGAAGGTTTCCTTCTTAATAGTACCAATTCTAGTAATACAACTAATGATGCATGGCTCACACATGAAGAAATTCAAAAGAGACTAGAACATGTTAAGATTAACAAAGGTCCGGGGCCAGATGGTATTCATTCCAGGGTAATTAGCGAGCTTAGCTCTGTGATTGCCAAACCTCTTTACTTAATTTTTCAGGATTCATTGAGATCTGGCATAGTGCAGAGAGACTGGCGAGTTGCTAATGTGGTGCCTCTATTCAAAAAAGGATCCCGTTCTCAGCCTCAAAACTATAGGCCAGTTAGTCTGACGTCAGTGGTAGGAAAGCTTTTCGAAGGGTTAATAAAGGATAAGATACTGGACTTCATAGCAAATCATAATACTATGAGTTTGTGCCCGCATGGTTTTATGCGTAATAGATCTTGCCAGACTAACTTAATTTCTTTTTATGAGAAGGTAAGTAGAGACCTCGATTCTGGGATGGCAGTGGATGGGATTTACTTAGACTTTGCTAAAGCATTTGATACAGTGCCACACAAAAGGTTACCTCGATTCTGGGATGGCAGTGGATGTGATTTACTTAGACTTTGCTAAAGCATTTGATACAGTGCCACACAAAATCTTACTGGTTAAATTAAGGAATGTTGGCCTGGAACATAGTATTTGTACCTGAGAACTGATAGAGAACTGGCTAAAAGATAGACTACAAAGATTGGTGGTAAATGGAACATTTTCTAATTGGACCAGTGTTGTTAGTGGAGTAACGCAGGGCTCTGTACTAGGTCCCTTGCTTTTTAACTTGTTTATTAATGACCTGGAGGTGGACATTGAAAGTACTGTTTCTATTTTTGCAGATGATACTAAATTGTGCAGAACTGTAGGTTCCATGCAGGATGCTGCCACTTTTCCATAGTGATTTGTCTAAATTGGAAAACTGGGCAGCAAACTGGAAAATGAGGTTCAATGTTGATAAATGCAAGGTTATGCACTTTGGCAAAAATAATATAAATGCAAGTTAAACACTAAATGGCAGTGTGTTGGGAGTTTCCTTAAATGAGAAGGATCTAGGGGTCTTTGTAGATAACACGTTGTCTAATTCTGGGCAGTGTCATTCTGTGGCTACTTAAGCAAATAAAGTTCTGTCTTGCATAAAAAAGGGCATTAGTGTTAAGGGCATTAACACTATATACCCATACCTATAGTTAGTATAGTTATGGGTATATAGAATTTAATTAAAAGTAGGGAGGGGTGTGTGTATGGATGCTGGGTTTTCATTTGGAGGGGTTGAACTTGATGGACTTTGTCTTTTTTCAACCCAATTTAACTATGTAACTATGTAACTATGTAAATTATCAATTGCATATTTTTTAAATATGTAATTGCACCCTGTTTCTTTACTTTCCTATGTTCTATATATACAGCTTCCCATTTGTAATTTGCTAAATGAATAATTGTGTTAATATATATTATATGCCATATTTTATTTACTATATTAACATTATGGTGTTTTATTACTAAATTACACACTGTGTACATTGCCAAGAATTCATTCTACAATTTAAAATTTTCATTTTTGAACCAATACATTTTATGTATTTTTTAGTTGTAATATTGGTGTAGGCAGCCATCTCAGGTCATTGTGCCTGATCCTCTGCTTTTAAATAGAGCAGCTTTCAGATAAGCTATTGTTTCTCCTACTTGGCGTAACAGGATAATACACCACACATCAACAGGCTTTGCTGAAAAAAAAACATTAAATGTTTACGTTGTTTTTTCTTAGAGTGATTTCCACCAGAAGCAATGTAAAATAACAATGGCAAACCTGGCCTTCACATGGTGTAAAATTACACACACACTTTACACAGCTTTTTACATAGTTTTTTTCGCCGAATTTCGGACCATTGAACCATCTTTATTGTAAGGGAGCTGTTATCTTGTTACCTTCCCACTGTTTTATTGATCGGTTGGGGGGGGGGATGATATAACTACAACTTGCAGTGCAGCAGTACAGAGAGACTGAAGTTTTTCAGAGCACAAGTCAAATGATTGAGCTCACCTGGGAAACCAAGAACACGTCTAGCCAGATAAAATGTAAAAAATGAATATAAAACAATCTGTTTGCTTTTTTGAAAAACTGATTTCAATGCAGGATTCTGCTGGAGAAGCAATATCAATGAATGCATTTAGTTAAAAGCATGTTTTTCTGTGACAGAATCCCTTTAAAAAGGATTAAAAAGTAGGAATGAACCAAATCCAGGATTTGGCCTTTTGTTGAAGTGTTCCTGGTCCTAATTTGCATATGTAAATTAGGGTTTGGATTCAGTCAGGTATTTGGACAAAACTTTCACAAAAGAATCTGGATTTGGCTGAATTCCAATAGTGTATTTTTGTGCATCCCTATTAATAAGGTTTAAGGTTTCATAAAACAGAGTCCAAAGAATTTCAACTAAGCTGATAAAGGAGATTATCCAAAAAAAGATTAGCTCCCTAAGTCTGGTGAAGGAGTACAACAATACACAAGGGAAAAGATATGATTATATTTAGTATTTATGTTGAAACTTAATCACCACTTGAGCTAATTAAAGTGAAGTGTGTCACCAGACTTTTTAGTTTAGTTGCCCTTTAAACACAGTATAGTATAAAACTTTTTATTTGCTTAAAAGTAATGCACTTACAATTCTGCTAAAAAATTATTGCTTCAGACTTAAACGCTGGGCAGTAAATGTCCCGCTTACAGAAATTGGGTAGTTGGCAATTCCCTCACTCATATTCCTGCTCCAGCTGCTCCCGGAAGTAATAAAAATGAATAATTAATAATAAGACGCCGGCCATCCCCTGTCTTGCTTGAGGTTCACTTCTGATATGTGACGTAACATCGGCTTAACATCACTCCCACAGACGACTTGTCCAGCAATGTGATGTAGTTATGTCACTTAGCATAGCACCTATGTGAGCTAACAGAAGTGCTGGCTAACTTCAACAGAGATGTATCTTAGCAATAGACCTAATACATACATGCTACTTTAAGATTTCACTGTTACAAAGAAACCTAAATATTTAATTATGACCAGACAATTACAAGGACTATACAAACAATATTAATACTGTATAAGGACTTACATTGTATACAGACAGAATTGGCAGATATATCATCATTAAATATCTCAAGAAACAGCACTTTTCATTTTAAAGAAAATATCCTCAGGACCAATCCATTCACCTTGCTTCATTTCTTGCTGTGACAATTCACCTTGCAATTCACCTACCATATCATAACCGCACAGTGCATCTTCAAATGACAATGCATCATACTAAAATCTCATAAAGTGTCGGTGTCATATAAAAATCATTTACTACATCATGCTTTGTTTCTTAAAGTGACAATGCAATTTGTTAAATTTCTTAAAGGGATACTGTCATGGGAAAAAAAATGTTTTCAAAATGAATCAGTTAATAGTGCTGCTCCAGCAGAATTCTGCACTGAAATCCATTTCTCAAAAGAGCAAACAGATTTTTTTTATATTCAATTTTGAAATCTGACATGGGGCTAGACATATTGTCAATTTCCCAGCTGCCCCATGTCATGTGACTTGTGCTCTGATAAACTTCAATCACTCTTTACTGCTGTACTGCAAGTTGGAGTGATTATCACCCCCTCCCTTTTCCCCCCAAGCAGCCAAATAAAAGAACAATGGGAAGGTAACCAGATAGCAGCTCCCTAACACAAGATAACAGCTGCCTGGTAGATCTAAGAACAGCACTCAATAGTAAAAACCCATGTCCCACTGAGACACATTCAGTTACATTGAGAAGGAAAAACAACAGCCTGCCAGAAAGCATTTCTCTCCTGAAGTGCAGGCACAAGTCACATGACATGGGGCAGCTGGGAAATTGACAAAATGTCTAGCCCCATGTCAGATTTCAAAATTGAATATAAAAAAAATCTGTTTGCTCTTTTGAGAAATGGATTTCAGTGCAGAATTCTGCTGGAGTAGCACTATTAACTGATTCATTTTGAGAAAAAAATGTTTTCCCATGACAGTATCCCTTTAAAGTGGAAATGCCACACTGCAGTACAGTAATCCAAGTCAATCATATCATTTCAGCAGTTTCATGATCAATTACAGTTTATTCCCTCAACAAAGTTCAACTTATCACCATTGCTGTCTGTCAATTCATGGCCAGAACATCATCTGATTTGTTATTTTCCTACTTTATTTAATCTGAATGGTTAATTGTAGATAGTTACATTGAAACGAACAATCTTTCGTCATACAAAGAATAAAATCTACACATCTATGGACAGTTTAACTCACTGTCTCCTCCCTGCCCCACCTCTTACAGGAACAGGCTGTGGATTTCAGGGCCCCGCAGCTGCTTAGACTTGGACTCACAACTTAGGAGGAAGCTTCAGTTGCTATATATTCTGCAGCTAGACTGCTGCATGGTTTAGGATCAGTAGTGTAATATAAAACTCTATAGAATGATGTCTGAACCTTCTTATAAATAATGAGTGCTGTACTTATGATAAGCTCGTTGAAGGATTGAGAGCAAAATTAGGCCTAGTAGAGATAAATGGATTATATTGGAGAGAGTGGGTTGGGGGACATTAAAAGAAATGGAAGTTAAAAATAAAATAGATCTAAGGGACAGAAGAAATGAAAGGCAAAAAGCAAATGATGCCTGAAGGAGAGGGATGCTGAAGGGGAAAACATAGAAAGATGGGGATCAATAGGGAAAGAGAAAGTGGTGTATGAAAGCTCAATAGAAAAGAATAGTGATGGGCGAATTTGCGCCGTTTTTTCGGAAAAAAATTTTTTGACGCAAATTTTCGCGGGTGTTTCGCGACTTTATTCGCTGACGGCGAATTGCGCAAATTCGCCGCGAATTCGCGCCTGGCGAATAAATTCACCCATCACTAGAAAAGAAATATGAACAGAACAAATTAATAAAATTAAAACAGAATGAGAAGGAATGTTAGGGAAACATAGGGAAACACAAACAAGTATAGGAAAAGTAATGAGAGAGCAGGGAAGGGAGGGGGTATGAAGATTACAGGAAAGGTGTTACAAAAGACAGAATGGAATAGTTGAGGAATAACAGAAGAAATTTAGTGTGACATAGGCTTGGGATCCACTGTGGCTCATTAATCCTTTAACCATCAGCAGAATTTCAGAGGGGGACTTTTAGTTAATATTAATATATTTTTTTTCAGGGAAATGTAAGCTTTCTATACAGGACTTTTTGTACAATTCCAGTTTTGTAAAATATACTGTATATAGCTCTAAAAATAAAATGGGAAAATACATAATAAACATATATTATTCTATGCATGAAAATTGTCCCATGTGTCCCAAACATGCCAATAACAAATATGTTATGTAGGTTTACCCCAATAAATCATATATTTACGCCACATCGCATAGTGTATGAGTGTGTGTTCTCAGCGTGTGCAAAAATCACACAATACTAAACAAACTATGTGTGTCTTAGAGTCAGATTTATCAAAATTCAGGTTTTCAAGTTTTTTCTGAAAATGTAAAAATCTTGAGTGTGTGGTGATTTATGTAAAATTTTGAAAATAAAAAACTTAGTTGCTCTAACCATGAAACAACTTCAATACAACTCCCATCAAATTCTACAGTATATACACAGTTTTTAGATGCCAAATGTTTTCATTTGAACTCAAACTCTCAATATGCGATAAACACTCAAATTCATATTTTGATAACTCTGCCCCCAAATGTAAATGGAAGTATTTTTTATTGTAAAAAGTGTGGGTTTTGTATATGTAGCGCTATAGTAAAATGAGTGCACTGTTCTCTTTCTATGAGCTCCACTCCCAATACTGTGCTCCGGATGAGACCTTAAATCTTAGGGAGTAAGCCCTCGCAAACGATGTGGAGGCAGGGTGTAGTTTAACTGTAACTAAATCCAGGGTGCAATAATTGGGCGCCAGTGGTCCTTATAACTTAACCAATGAACATATTTATTGAACAATATAATCTTCATGGAGTGTACATAAGAGCAAGCAGGGCATATAATCACAGCACCTTTGGTCAGTATCACTCCCCACAGAGTAGAGAACATATACAGCAGCAATGAAGGTACACCCAGCTTTCAGCCTTTTCCCTAAGTGGAACCCAGGGGAATTACTACATCTCTAAGTCTATGCACTTAGTCCCTACTTCTGGGAAATTAGTACCCGGGATCTTGATCCCTCTGACTCTCCTCGTCGGAGCCTTGAGTTGCTCAGCTAAATAGCCTGTCTATGTGGCACTCCTAGAGTGACCTCTTAAGGTGAGTAGCCTATCCTTACTAGACCTGACCTGTCTAGGTTCCACTCAAGTTCTACCTGCCTGCTCAGGCTAGAGCCAGCACAAGATGGACCTTGAAAGCATGGCTACAAAGGGTTTTATACTTTAACATTTAGGCGTCTATAACACTGGAGATTTGCCTGCCAATATTATAAGGGGTGGCTAATTTACCAGACCCCTACATATAGAACTTGCTAGTTTCAGCAAACAGTTTAGAGAAGCAGAAGGGTCACTGTATCTGAAGAGGGAACATTTGTGTGAGTATTGTGGGCAGGGGGCTACACTAAAGAGCACAGGACTAGGGGCTGTGAAATAAAAGGGGTACAGAGGAGCAGCTTTTAATCCAATACCTTGATAGTAAGTGCAGAGAAACCTAGTTTCCATGTTCTGCCACTTAAAGGGCAACATATGGGGGTGCTGTATCTAGTAGTATATACTGAATTTAAATATATATACTCCGCAGAAGTGATGGGCAAATTTATTCTCCAGGAACGAATTCATGGCGAATTTCCGCATTTTGCTGCCTGTGAATAAATTTGCAAAACTGGCACAAAAAAAAATATGCTGCCAACAATTTAACCGGCATTGAAATTGTCGCCAGCGTCGATCTTATGATAAAAACTTTTACTTTGTAGGTAGAAGCTTTCCATTTCCTATATACAATTCTTACCTAAAAGCAAGGTGGATCAGATCATGGATGTGATTAGCTGCAACTGGGCATTGCTGGGAATCTGGAGAATAGCCTACATTTTTCCAATTTTGCATGAAGTTATTAGGAAGGTTATAAAAATAAATAAAAATAAACAGAATTTTGTAAGACAGTGACTGATTAAAAAATTGTAGCAACATTTACAAGCTTACATAGGCATACACAGAGCCTAAGATACCAAAGAAAACAATATTTGACTTGTTTTGCAAAAATGACCACTCAAAATAGTAGAAAATGATGGCTTTTCAGACTAGGAAGAACGTGGAAACATGACTGATGTCCCAATCATAGGCAGATGAAAATGTCAAAGTTTCAAATTATTCACCCTTCATTAAAACTTTACATTTTACCAAATAACAGTTTTGCCTTTTAAATCAGCTTTTAAATCATGTTTCTTGCAACTGGCATTGGTATATCTGCAGGAGGAATAAATGAGAACAATACGATAGCATCAATAGACTCCTTTGACTTACAGAGAGGCTCTCGCCTATTACTGTCAATTGTACTAATGAGCTTGTGCAGCAAGTCAGAGTTAACCTTCAGAATTGTAATTGCCCTTTTCTTCTAGTTATTTTAATCGCTGTGCATATTAGAAAGCAAATGGAACAAATGTATGCATACTATTAGACCAATGTTTTAAGAAAGAATAATATGTCAAAGTTGTAGGGATCAACTTCTTTTAACCTCGTGATCCAAGAAACGACAAGTTAGAAAAATTGCAAAGTATCAAAGTTAAAACTCAGATCAAACTCACTCATTATGACTGTAAACCCTGATTTCTTAAAACTGATTCATTATCTCTGGGGCAAGTATATTTTCTTTATCTCAGATACCATATCAAGGATCATTTTCAAATGTACTCACAAGTGGAACAAATGAAGAGTGCATGTCGACCCAATGACGTACTTGCATTTAGACACACTCCTGCACTTCCACATGGTTGCCGATGTTTCCATCCGGATTCTCCTGAAGAAAGGTGCGCAACTCCTATTGTGATGCGGAATTCTGAAACTACGGTCACTCTGGAACTGAGTTCCTACAGATGGTCGTTGTACAAATTTATTGTACAAGATATGTCATATAAATTTCTGTTATGATGCTTGGCAGTATGGAGACCACGGTATATTGTTTTATCTGCAGAGAAAAAAAGTAAGCATTTAGGGATGTTTACTGACGAGCAATAAAGAAGGAAAAATGTGTTTGTTGAAAACATACAGATAGCAATGAACGAATCTGTCCCACTTCACCAGAAAATTTGCAAAACAGCTGGAAAATTTGTCAAGCAAAGATAATTCGCAAAACGAATGAATTCTATGGCATTTTTATACAGCAGCTATTTTTCACAGCAAATATTTTTTTTGCACAGAGAACATTGGAGTCTATTGGAGGTCTTTTTTCGTGGCAACTTTTCAAAACAAAATACAATAGGCGTTTTGTTGCTGCTTTTTTTTCAGTGGTTCGGTTTAAATATTCACCAATGGCAAAATGTGAATTTCACTACAAATCCATTACTACATACAGTCATTTAAGAAATGGAGATCTGAGGTGGGAAAATTGCTATAGTCCAAAATACACATGCAGTGAGCAGAGGATTCTTTTTTTTTTTTTACTTAACAGTGTTGCTACAATTATAGTTGCTATGTAGAAAAGGGATTGAGACATCTCTGCTCCTTTTCTCTACTATGACCATAATGGAATCGGATCATCTGAATATCACACATCGATTTCACATTCACAGTACATAAATAAAGGCACATTTGGTACAGTGTGATAATTACTATACTCACTCACTGACTATACTTTGACAGCAATGTAGTCTGTATATTGACTGCCCCAAATATTAAACTGCCTGTTTTTCTTTGGAATGCTTTAACTGTTGCTTTATCGTTTTTCATTAAACAGTTATTTTGCGTTAATAAGAATAGACTTTTGAAGGATTGTATCAATTAAAATTAGTACAAAAAAAATCACAGGGCTATGTGCAAAATTCAAATGGAAATTGCCATTTGTTTCACCCATGATACCACATTTTTATACAGTATGATAGCAGGCATTGGCTGTAGTATAATAGTAGTAGTAGTGATGTAGTGCAAGTACAGATGCAGCCACTTTGGTTTGTGTGTTTGACACAGAATAACTAAACACAGATATCCCACTTTTCCCATTTAACACAGAAAATTGCGTCACAGCATCCCATCTAATTAAAGCATTCATCATTGTGAACAATGGTGCTTTGGAATGCTAATGAATAGTGATTGGCGAATTTTGGGCCATTTCACTTGCCGAAAAATTTGTTAATTTCCCATGGACTCATTTTAGCAGACTTCAGGTATGGAGATCCAAATTACAGTAAAAGCCCTTATCCGGAAAACTCCAGGTCCAAAGAATTTTGGATAACAGAGCCTATAACTGTGTGTGTGTATATATATATATATATATATATATAATAAACAAAAGAGAGACAGCACTCCAGGGACTTTCCGTGAAAAAATGTAGAAATTTAATACGACGTTTCGGCTCCTAAACTCGAGCCGTCATCAGGAAGTGCAACCCTTCACCCCACAGTCACATTTAACCTCAAATTGGCGCCAAAACACAACATGTGACGTCATAATACACCGACAAAGCTGTTAACCTCTTCAGTGCCATCATTAATAAACATCGTGTGCCATGTGAGAAACTTTACACAGTGAGTATCATAGTGCCCATTATTAACGTGGCGGCGCTTGTATAATAGTGTTAAGTCGTTGTCAAAAATTAGTAAGAGAGTGTCCAAAGTGCTGTGCAAGCTGCCCGCCGTTTTCGTGCCATCTATGATGGACTTCCTACCTAGACACGGCACGGAAACAAGGTACTGTGTACTGGAACGCCATCGATCATATCGCCCTTAGCAGTGGACGGAACAACCATATGGGTTGTTAATAATATATAAACGACCACGCAGTCTGAGAGACAGGCTTGTTAAATCAGATTTGGGCACAGCGAAAGTGAGTCCTCAGAGACTCTTGGCTCCACTTAGGAATGGCATGTACCCGTGTGGTAGATGCACACAGTGTTCTAGTGTGATACGCACCAATGCCTTTTCGCATCCTTATACAGGAAGGAAGTTTGACATACAGGGTCACTTCACTTGTGATTCGGAGTATGTCGTGTATATGTTGAAGTGTCCATGTGGGCTGGCTTATATTGGTGAGACCATACAACCGATCCGTGATAGGATCAGCCAACATAAATCTATTATACGCAAAGAGATGGTGAAATTACCAGTTCCACTTCACTTCCAGTGTGCACGACATACTGCAGCGAGCCTGAGATTTTTGGTGATAGAGTCTGTTGCCCCCCCACGTCGGGGGGGGCAACAGACTCTTGTTACTCCAAAGAAGGGAGAAATTTTGGATACATGCATTACAGACATTGCATCCTAGAGGTCTCAATAGGGAATACGACTTGTATGCATTTATGTAAATATGAATTTTGTGAATATGGGGTGGACAATGGGACTTTGTATGTTAGCACACAGGGAGATATTGTTATTCTTTTCTGACCCTATCATGATTGACTTAATAATGTTATATGATATAAAATGTTGAGATGTCTATAGTGCTCAATATGTACTATTGCCTATACTAGCGAATTGTAGTTAAGTACAGCGAGGGTTAAATCCTGTGAGACTTGAATTCACCTGTTGAGTGTGTTAATTAGTAACCTTTAAAAAGGAAATGATGACATGATGTTATGTGATGCTTGACAAAGAAGCAGGAGCTTCGAAACGTTGCAGCAATTTTTTGCAGATAAAGGACTTTTTTACTTGCAATTGGAGTCTGGACTTTTTTGTTGGAATATATGTTTTGTCCATTATTTGGACTAAGTCGCGGACTGGGATACCGCTCCACATCGGTTTGTACGGATATATATATATATATATATATATATTTGTGTGTATTGTTTTTTTCCCTTGTATGTTTAAACCATTACAGCAATAACAATGCTGCCTACAATTTCTGTACCCTAGTCCTTTTGTTTAGATTTATTTTTCCTCACTTTATTCCATCCTTCGGTAAGACTTTTGCAAGCTGCAGCACTAGATATTTCGGAAACCAAGATTAAAAAAGTAATGATTCCCCCTCTCCCTTGTACCATAAATTACTAAAGAAAAGGCTACTAGATCTGACCTCCCCTGGCACTTATCTGCCAGAACAGCACTAAAATAAACAGATCCCCAGGTGCTTTAAAATTAGCTATATATCCAAAATTGGTCATAATAATGTTAAGTTCTGTCAGCAGTAGTGTGGCATCATCAACAAATAATCAAGAAATTTCATTTTCTATTATTTTAGAAAAGGAATGACAGTAGTGTGGCATCCTCAACAGATGTTCAATAAATCTAAAAAAAAGGGATGACTGTATTTGAAATAAAGCTAGAGACTTCTGACTCGTGGCTTTCTACTCCTGATTAGTGAATACAAACAGAACTTGATTAATTAAAAAAACATGAACATGAGAGCTTCAAAGCTGGTTATCAGATACAGAGCATCCATGTATAACTACTATTACTATCACTACTAGGGGTAAATTTATCAAAGAGTGAAATTCCGCAGCTCTCCATTCATTTCTATGGGATTTTGAAAGGCGTATTTATCAATGGGTGAAAGTGAAATTTCACCCTTTGATAAATACGCCTTTAAAAACCCATAGAAATGAATGGGAAGTGGTGGAATTTCACTCTAGTGGCGGAACTTCACTATTAACTTCACTCTTTGATAAATATACCCCCTAGACCAGTGATCCCCAACCAGTAGCTCGTGAGCAACATGTTGCTCTCCAACCCCTTGGATGTTGCTCCCAGTGGCCTCAAAGCAGGAGCTTATTTTTAAATTCCAGGCTTGGAGGCAAGTTTTGGTTATATAAAAACCAGGTGTACTGCCAAACAGAGCCTCAATGTAGGTTGACAATCCACATCGGGGCTACCAAATGTCCAATTACAGCACTTATTTGACACCCCAAGAACATTTTTGATGCTTGTGTTGCTCCCCAACTCCTTTTACTTCCGAATGTTGCTCACGGGTTCAAAAGGTTGGGGATCCCTGCCCTAGACTGTGGAGAAATCAATAATACTACTATGGTACGCTATAAAGCTTTAATAGCAAAGATCAATCCTCTGGTTTGGAAGCCTGTTACCCATAAAGATGTGTATTCCCCTGGTATACACATGATCTGTCCAACAAAAAGAAGAAACGTACCCACATATGATGAAAAAAACAATTATAGACAACACAGAAACGCACTGGCAACCCATATTTTTTTATTTGGTTAACAGACTGCTTACCTTGAAACTGCTGTTATGTCATGTGGTGTCTTTTTTATCCAATTACTAAACTAAATAAATCTGTGGTTATTTTCAAATTTAAATCACACAGAGATGACAAAGGGGACACCACAACACTTAGGGGCAGATTTATCAGGGGTCGAATTTCGAAGTGTAAAAAACCTCGAAATTCGACCATCGAATGGCATTACTTCGATATCGAAGTTGAAGTTTTTTTTTATCGAATTTGGCCATATTCGGTCAAAGTAAAATTGTGCGATGAAATCCATTCAGATCGAATGATTTGAGCGATTTAATCAATCGATCGAACAATTTTACTTCGACTTCTAAAAACTTAGCCAAATGTTTGCTATAGGTTCTAGGAGGTCCCCATAGGCATAGCGATTCGACTGGTTTAAGGTGGCGAAGTGTTGAAGTCGAACTTTTTTAAAAAGAGACAGTACTTCGATTTTCAAAGTCAAACTTTTTACTTTGCATCGAAGTCGATTTTAGGCCTATTCGATAGTCGAAGTACCCAAAAATTTGTTCGAAATTAGAAGTTTTTAAATTCAAAAATTCACTTCGACCCTTAGTAAATGTGCCCCTTAATATACAAAAAAGTACCTACCTTCCAAACTTTGCCATTATATATTATTAAAGGTTAATTAACCCATTCTGGGTACTCACTCTAATATCAAATCCAGAATTGCAAGCCCATAGAAATTTCTCATCAGATCCTTCTGTTATTATTAAAGGAGTTTCATATTGGTTCTGGATAGAAAATTGTATTGCTCAGAAAGCTATGTAGTATAGAGAGACTATGGGGCAGATTTATCAAATTGAATACTACGAAATTTGCAAATTGCATCGTACGATCTTATTCTGATCGTAGTACTCCGATCGTACTTCGAATATGATTCGAACAACTTTATCGTACGATCGCAATACAAAATAACATAGAAATATGCTCTGGAAGGTCCCCATAGGCTAACATAGCACTTCGGCAGGTTTCAGTTGGCGAAGTATTGAAGTCGAAGTTTTTTTAAGAGACAGTACTTCGATTATCGAATGGTCGAATAGTCGAACGATTTTACTTTGAATCGAAGGTCGAAGTCATAGTAGCCTATTCGATGGTCAAAGTATCCAAAAATTACTTTGAATTTACAAATTATGCTCGCAGATATGCCTGGCTACAAGGTGTGCTATAGCACATAGATGGAAAGAGGGCGTCCCGACATTTGTGGAAATTAAAAGGAGAATATGGTGGGTGTCCTCGATGGAAAGACTTACTGCATTGGTCCATCAAAAGCTAGACTTATTTACTGCAATCTGGGCCCCTTGGCTCACATGGTGTGACACTCACAATTTACCGAATCCTGCGAACACAGACACTGGAGCCGCATGTTTTTGAAAAATGTCTTGTTTTATTTTCAGAATAGTTTGATATACCACTCAGGTGGGTTTTTGTACTGTATTTCAACGGCGAGAGTTCCCACTTTCCCCCCCCCTCTGTACCCCCCTTCCTCCTGTATTTCCTTCTTATTTCATATAATGTTTCTTTTTCTTCTTCTTTGTTATTTCTTACTGTTATGAAAACAGCAGACTGAAATGTACATGCAAAATCTACTCCGATACTGTGATATTGTCGGCATTACAAAAGTATAACACTGCATGTTACCTACATATGGAAGTTATCTTTGTCTGCTCAATAAATAAAAAGTTGAAAAAAAAAAAAAAATTACTTTGAATTTCGAATTTTTTAACTTTAACTAAAATTCCCTCGATTTCACTTCGACCATTGATAAATCTGCCCCTATATGTTAGTGTTAAAAAGGGATAAAGCCACATCAATTTACCCCAGGGTGGCTTTATTTCAACACTTGGTTCTCTATTGTATTGCATTTTATAATTTTTGGATAGCAGGTTTTGAATCTAAGCACGTGCTTATATGCAATATTCCAGTGACTTGTCTCAAATAATGTCTTATTTATCTTCTGAGTATTTAAAAGCCAAGAGTGGAATATGGAAGGCGTAAGCTTCCTAAAATGAAACTTTATTAACCACACAGACAAACAAAAACAAGAACAATACAGAACAACTTTACTTAGAAGCTTACTCTTTAAATGAAGGGTCCCTAACTTTTTTTTACCTATGAGCCACATTCAAATGTAAAAATAGTTGGGGAGCAACACAAGCATGAAAAAAGTCCATGGGATACCAAATAAGTACTGTGATTGCCCATTTGGTAGCCCCTATGTGGACTGGCAGCCTACAGGAGGCTCTGTTTGGCACTATACCTGTTTTCAGTCAATGGTTGTGGATCACTGCGGTAAACTAACAATATATGTTTACACCAGCCCCCTTACAAGTTTCTGCTGGTAATAATGGATGATAATGTCTGTGCACTATGATTCCTTATGATGCAAGCACTTAAAATTTTACAAAGTAATAGACCAGTCTTGCTAAAGTTTCCAGAATTATTTCTACAAATGCTGTTCACAATACCCAGACTTATGCCCCAATATTTATCTAATAATGAATCCTTGCTATTTAATTTGATATACATCAATTAAAATTCACTCATGGGGTTATCACATTTTTTTCCCACCGTTGTTGGCAAATTTGATAGCTGGATCCCTTTCCTATTCTATATGATTACCTTATGTAGTTAATTTGGGCTGAAAAACAACTGTCTATCAAGTTCTTACACATTTATTTTTGCTTTTTATAAACCCTGTTAGTGCCTGCCATCAATTGGCAAATTCTAGATGCACACCATGTTTAGTCATGGTAAATCAAATGCTTAGACATTTTTAAAGCTGCCCAACAGGCAAGGCTATGTCTTTCTCTTTTGATCCCATATCACCTATTTAACTGGAAAAAAATGCCAAAGTTGACAATTGTGGTGATTATCCTTTGAACATGTAATCCACAGATGCTTTAGTATGTGAAACAGATTTATTAAAACAGATTTATTAAATAGACTTCAAAAGAAATATTATGTTTCCACCTGTATTTATGTGTTCATCCCCAAGTCCTACAATATCATGGTCCCAGTAGTAGTTTGTCCTAGCTATCACAAATCTCTAGATTAATAATAAGAACATTTTGGTACCCTCAAAGAGTCAACAAAGATACATTAGGCAAATAGCCTACTTTTTCCAGCACTTACAACCTACAGCCCATTGTGCAGATTATACAGACCAACTGAAGTGTAAAAAAGTACTTGGATTGCAATCTTAAATGTGAACAAAATCTTTATAACTTTGGTCCTCTGAAGAAACCTCCCACCCACACAACACCCAACTTAGAAAGCCTTAAAGGGGTTCACCTTTGAGTTAACTTACAGTATGATGTAAAGAGTAGTGATGGGTGAATTTATTCGCCAGGCGCGAATTTGCGCGATTCGTCGCCAGCGAATAAATTCGCGAAACACCCGCGAAAATTCGCGGCAAAAATTCGCCGGTGTCAAAAAAAAATTTCGGAAAAAATGGACGCCGGCTCCAAAAACGGGCGCCGGCGCCAAAAACGGGCGATTTCGCAAATTTTTCGCCGTTTCGCGAATTTCGCACGAAATTCGCGAATTTTCCGGCGAACCGAAACGGCGCAAATTCGCCCATTACTAGTAAGGAGTGATATTTTGGCAACTGATTTTAATCTTTTATTATTTGAGTTTTTTGAGTTATTTAGCTTTTTATTCAGTAGCTCTCCAGATTGCCATTTCAGTAATCTGGTCGCTAGGATCGAAATTATTTTAGCAGCCATGCACTGATTTCAATAAGAGACTGGAATATGAATAGTCAGGGCCTGATTGGAAAGATGAGTAACATAAAACACCAAGAACAATATATTTGCTGCTTTTCAGAGCATTTGTTTGTTATACCTGTATAATACACAAAAGCCATGAATATCTTGTAAATTATATCCTTATAAACGGTGAGTAGTGATGTCATCAGTTATAAACGGTGAGTAGTGATGTAATTTCTGTCACATGACTCACTAAAATTTGTGTATTATAATTAATAAAGTACCCCCAGTTGTAAAATATGAGGATATTATAAGTTACCTCGGAGTTCCATGACCTGTATAAAAACACTCGGCCTTATAATATCCTTATATTTTACAAGAGGGGGTACTTTATTCACTATATATGGCGTGTCCTCCATTTGGAAGTAGGCAAATAAATAGAACTATAAACAATAAGACCAATTGTAAATTTGCTTAGAATTGGTCATTCTATAACATACTAAAAGTTAATTAAATGTGAACCAAACCCTTTAAGATCTGTTACCAGGAGAACCTTACTAAATCAGACAAGGCTCATCTAGGTGGTTTACCTGGGGGTAATGTCCAGTGGGAACAGCAGGGCCAAACAGTATAAGCAAACATCTTTCAATGCCTCTCTGCTCAGTGCTAAGGATTGGCAAACTGCCTCATAATTGCTAAATCATATATACTGTATGTATGGGACATACACAAGCTAGTTATATGCAAGCATTTTTAAATAAATGTTCCCATTAGTTTAATATCTATGCATAATCTCTGTAAACTTTGTGGGCTTTTCTTTTTACTATAAGGCATTTAAATGTTTCAAGTAAGACAAATTGCTGGTCCCAGCGTATAAGTTCAAAAATTGTATCGCTGTGAATTCCTAGGAGTCTGTGTCACTCTCCCAAAAGGTATAAGATACTGTAAAATTTTGGAATATACAGCTTCAAAGCAGTATTTTCAAACTGCATGTGTTTTTTTATTAGCAGTGCAACACACTACATGTTTCACTTGAAAAAGGGTTTCACCCGAAACATGTAGTGTGTTGCACTGCTAATAAAAAACACATGCAGTTTGAAAATACTGCTTTGAAGCTGTTTATGCCAACATTTTACAGCATTTAAATGTTTGAAATCTTTAATGGTTTAAAACAACCATTCTAATCATAATTAGTATCAGTTTATAACATAATAAACAATTAGTTATGCAGGTCTAAAATGAATAAGAAAAATCTTCAGGTTTTCAAAAATGCGTATTCAGTTTTTATACCAGTCATAACGAAATAAACAAATTAACTGAGTTCCAGGAAAATATTCTACATACTCAGATGAAAAGATTTTTCTTTCCTTTTAAGTACACCTAAACAGTAACCGAGACGTAATTGTGTTGCACGGCACATACTTTATAAGAGGTTTGGAATGGGAGTGCATGTTGTATGTTTGGCAGCTGTCAGGGAGACAGACTAGTTACGACAAAGTTACCATGACAATGCTTGAATTCTTATATTTAAATTTTCATAGTTGCTTGGCGCTTGTCAACAAGTCATTGATATCTTTTGGCTTATGTCAATACGAAACTAAATAAGTAAATTATTTTAAGTGGTGTCATCATTTGATCAAATAGACTGCATTATAGAATTGCTTTAAAATAAACTATAGTACCATACTTGGGAATATATATAATATATGATATATATAATAATTGTATATATAATATATAATATATATAATATATTGACATGAGGGTACTCCTGCTTTCTTAGTAGGGCACTGTGGCATGCAACTCATTCTCTGCACAGATTAGTGGAGGTAAAGAATACTTAAGTAGAATTATAACAGTTAAACAAACTTCCCAAAGAAATATTGGGCACCAGTGGTTCTTAAAAAGAAAAGTTAAGATCATTTGGGGGTGGCAAGTTGTTACACACTCTATGATTCTAGTCACTTAACTGCTGCCCCTGGTTGGCATCCCAATTCTTTAGAAACATATTATCCCAGGGTACTCATTGCTGAACATCATCGGCATCACATCACTGACATTTTCTTTGATCCTCCCAAGTGTCCCTAGTGAGGTGCATGAACAGTACAGAAGTCTGAAAATAAGTTCTGTGCTGCACTTAGCTCACCCAAGCCACACAGGGAACAGGTCCGGATTTGAGGACAGGCCACAAAGGTCTGGGCCTAGGGTGGCAAAGAGATGGCTTCGGCATGTTGCCTACAGGTTGCAACTGAACCTACCTGCCCAGTCCCCAGTGCTATGCAAGCCTGGGGGGTGTATTGTGAGTGGGTTGGGGTATGCAGAGGGTGTGCCATTGGGTCGGGGTGTGCAGGGGATGTGCGTGCAGGTCAGGGCTGCAGATGGGGTGTGTGAGTGGGTCAAGGTTGGGGTTGTGCAAGCTGATTGTGGGTGTGGGGGGAGCAGCCTAGGGACACACCATTTATAAATCTGGCCCTGATGGGGAAAGCCTAGAAGACTGATGGGGAAAGCCTAGAACCCCATAAAAGAGAAAAGGTGAATTTGTGATGGTGAAACGCTGTTGAACTTTATACCTATGAGTTTATGTTGAAAAAAGGCTTGGGAAAATAAATCAGTGTTTGCCTGAAGAAGTGGTGTTCCTGTCTTTTTGCTCCTTATCTGCTTATCTGCTAAATTACCCCAAAAACTGTGTGTACAGGCAGCCAGCTTGTCACAAACCAAGTGTTACATTTGGAGATTATTATAGCCCTGGCCATTATGTCTGTCCAAGAAACATGTAAGGCTTTCAGGGAATCAGCCATCATAATATTTCCAGAAAGGACTTTCAAGAGCGTCAAAGCAATTAACTTGTAGTGAAAAATCATTTGAACAGAAATGCATGCAGTCTAAAAAAAAAAAAATCTAAAAATTAAAGCCTCATTCATCTTTCCCTTTCTCCATAATGTCCATTAAAATATTTTAAGAAAGTGATAATGTCCGCTTGAAAGAACCTGATCCTAGTCTATCCTGGTAATTCAATAAAACAATATTCTTTACTTGAGTTTAGAATGCACCAAGGATCTATAAAGAGACAAAGTTATGCTTTTCTACCTCGAGTCAATGCTTTTATTCATACAGGAGAGAGTACTTTATTAGCTTTACTAGCAAATATAATTCGATTTAAAATTCATGAAATGATTAAAAAAAAACATTTAAATAATACAATGTAATTAACAATATCCATGATATAAAAATCAAAAAAAATATATTAATTCCTTTTTTTGTGAACCAAATGTGATAAATACAAAATATTAAGTTTAATATTTTTTAAATAAAATGGAGATTGCGTTCATCCTTGGGCATAACATAATTTAAAAATTCAGTATTATACATCAGCAATTAGATAGCATTGTAGACAATCACAGTCTCTCAGGAATGGCAATTACCTGAGAATATTCTTTCAATAAGGTTCAGTAAAGTACAGTATTCTATTTTTGTGTGTAGGCTCAGAAAGAATTGAACTTTTACTTTGGTGACTTTTAAAAGAATAAGAGATTATTATGACAAATCTTGAAAAGAGCATTGCAATAGCCAGACAAGACCTACAAATATAGACGTTACCTGTGCATAGGTTAAAAGTTCTCTTTTTGTCATCAATTCTGTTCTTTGCAGAAAAAGAGATTGAAAACATTGATTCTCTTCCCGGTGATTGATGTATGGATGGATGGCCTTGATCAGTCAGCTAAAAGTCATATACCACGGAATCTCATGTGATACAGTACATGCCTAATTTAGTTAATTATTGTTTTTTGCGGCCACAAAGTACTAGTTTGAAATTAATTAGTAAGACGGATATGCGCTGGGCACCAGCCCAGCATTAGGAGAGAGATTCATCAATTTTTAAGATTGTGTTTTTTAAAACAAATTGTGTTCAAGTGGAGCATCTCTTTTTCCACAATCTGATTGATGATCGCTAGCATGTGTAAGAAAAAACTTAAATGGGTTCATCGTGATCACTTACGTTGTTGGGAAAAAAATCATCACAAAAGAAAATCACTTTCTTTTCAACAAAGCTGTAAAATCTTCTTTTTTTTTGTATTCTATGGGGGGAATTTAATATGCTTCATTATCGCAAAAAACAATTGCAAAATATTAGGGATGTCGCGGACTGTTCGCCCGCGAACTAATTCGGGCGAACATCGACTATTCGCGTTCGACGAATGTTCGCGAACGTCGCGCGACGTTCGCCAATTTGGGTTCGCCTTAGCTGGCGCTTATTTTTGCCCTCTCACCCCAGACCAGCAGATACATGGCAGCCAATCAGGAAGCTCTCCCTCCTGGACCACCCCCACACCCCCTGGATCACTCCCCTTCCATATATAAACTGAAGCCCTGCAGCATTTTTTCATTCTGCCTGTGTGTGCTTGGAAGAGCTAGTGTAGGGAGAGAGCTGTTAGTGATTTGAGGGACAGTTGATAGTAACTTTGCTGGCTAGTAATCTACTTGATACTGCTCTGTATTGTAGGGACAGAACTCTGCAGGGATTTGAGGGACATTTTAGGTTAGGTAGCTTTGCTGGCTAGTAATCTACCTTCTACTGCAGTGCTCTGTATGTAGCTGCTGTGGGCAGCTGTCCTGCTGCTGATCTCTCATCTGCATCTGTTCTTCAAACAACTGCCACCTAGCTGTGTGATCTTTTTCACATTCTGTCTAAATATCAATAATAATACCGTCTCCAGAAACACCACCTGAGTGACGTTTTCCAAGCAGCAATAATATATTCCGTATCCACTGCTGTAGTGTATACGTTGCCCTTGCAGGCATTGTTTGCCCAGTCTTTAACCAAGTGCCACCTAGCTGTGTGAGCTTTTTCACATTCCGTGTCCAGAAACATCACCTGAGTGACGTAGTGTGATTTCTGCCCTTTACAGCACAAAACGCAGCGCTGTGTCAACAATGGATTTTTCAGATACATTTTTGCCCTTGATCCCCCTCTGGCATGCCACTGTCCAGGTCGTTGCACCCTTTAAACAACTTTAAAATCATTTTTCTGGCCAGAAATGTCTTTTCTAGCTTTTAAAATTCGCCTTCCCATTGAAGTCTATGGGGTTCGCGACGTTCTCGAACTATTCGCATGTTTTGTCGCAAGTTCGCGAATATGTTCGCGAACATTTTTTCCGCCGTTCGCTACATCCCTACAAAATATTAGCGACCATGTTTGCGCCGTTTTTGTCTCATTAAGACCTTAATGACTTCCTCGCATAGTTTGTGACCAAACTACTTTTGCAAACTTTCGCAGTGTATGTAATAAAATTTCGCAATCGCAAACCGTATTTTGTGACAAAATATTTAACAAAACTCCAGAGCAGGTGTTTAAGGTTCACAATGCCCAATTAGATTCCATGTTATCCAAATAATCCACATTTTTTAAAACAGTTTTTTCTACTACTTTTTCTCTGTAGTAGTAAAACAGTACAGGCATGGTACCTGTTATCCAGAGTGCTCAGGTTTTCTGTATAATTCATTATTTTTATTTCCATAACTTAAGTCTACTTAGAAATTATCTAAACATTAAATAAACCCAATAGGGTTGTTTTGCCTCCAATAAGGATTAAATATATTATAGTTGCGATCAAGTACTGTTTTATTACTACAGCGGAAAAGGGAAAACGTTTTAAAAATTTTAATTATTTTAGTAAAATGGAGTCTATGGGAGATGGCCTTCCCATAATGTGGAGCTTAATGGATAATGAGTTCTGGATAACAGATCCCATACTTGGATCCCACACCAGTACATGATTCAAACTAAGATATAATTAATTCTTATAGGAGGCAAAACCAGTCTATTGGATTTATTTAATGTATAAATGATTGTCTAGTAGACTTAAGGGGCAGATTTATCATGGGTCGAATTTCGAGGGTTATAAACCCTCAAATTCGACCCTCGAAGTAAAATCCTTCGAATTTGAATATCAAATTCAAAGGATTTTAGTGCAAAACGTTCGATCGAATAAAAATCGTTTCATCGAACGATAAAATCCTTAGAATCGTACAATTCGAACAATTTTTATTCGATCACAAAAAACTTAGAAAAGTGCTCTGGAAGGTCCCCATAGGCTAACATTGTACTTTGATAGCTTTAATGTGGCGAAGTATGAAGTTGAAGTTTTTTTTAAAGAGACAGTACTTCGATTATCGAATGGTCGAATAGTCAAACGATTTTTACTTCGAATCGTTCGAATCATTTGATCGAATTCAACCAATTCGATGGTCGAAGTACCCAAAAAAATACTTCCAAATCTGAATATTTTTGCATTCAAACTATTCACTCGAGCTTAGTAAATCTGCCCCTTAAAGTATGATGATCCAAATTATGAACAGATTATACAGAAAACCCCAGATCCTGAGCATTCTGGATAACAGGGCCCATACCTGTACCAGGAAAAATATATGGTATTTGATTGGATTCTGCAATATACTGAAAAACAGTGTAAAAAACAGTGTAAAACTTTTTAAGCGTCTTTTCTTATAACTTCAGCCGGAAGCAATGTAGAATTATGTGATGTGCATAATTGGGCAAATCTGTCCTGTTTCGCTTTGCCAAAAAATTTGCGAAACACAGTGAAGTCAATGGACGTCAAAATTATTTTAACGCACAACAATTTTTTTTGTCACAGAATTTTTTGTCTGCAAATTTTTGCCATCGCGTAAACATTCACGGCCGGCGAAACAGGAACATTTGCCGAGAATCCATGCTTGGCAAATAAATTCGCCCATCACTATCATACACACCATGCAATATTTTACACAGCTTTAACAGTTTTTCAGTGAATTTCATTTTACAGAGCATAATAAATGTGCCACTAAGTCTCTATAAACATGGCTTCTGTTGAAGTGCCTGTCTATTGCCATAAATTGCATTAAGCCTCTCTAACCCTACCAATAACGCACCCCGTGTATTTTTAAATTAATTTAATAAAGGTTGATCCAATAAGTATAATTATGCGGAAAAAAAACCTCTACCTCCCATTTAACAGTACAGATTTTGCCAGGATAAAACATATTTTTTTTGACCAGTTAGTTAAATTCCAGGTCAGAGGATCAAATTCACAGAGAAAGGAAGGGAGAATTTTAATAGAAAGAATTATTAAATACCCATTAAGCAGTCATGGGAAATACCATTTAGCACAGTAGGAATTTGCTGTATTAAATAGTAAACAAGCTTGTACAGGTATGGGATTCGCTAACCAGAAAAGACTGTTTCCTATAGACTCCATTTATCATTTTTTAAAAATGATTTCATTTTACTCAATAATAATAAACCAGTAGCTTGTACTTGTTCCCAACTAAGAAATAATTAATCCTTATTGGAAGCAAAACCAGCCTATTGGGTTTATTTAATGTTGCATAATTTTCTAGTAGACAATGTATGAAGACCCAAATTAAACAAGATCTGTTATCCGGAAAAACCTCAGGTTCTGAACATTCTGTATTACAAATTAACACTTAAGCAGCTGATTTTCGGCTAAATGTTTCACATTCCTACTAAATTATTCTGTACGTTAATATTGTGCTTGGAACCTAATTTTCTTAGCTACATAATTTAAAACTCAAGCAATACACAATATGTATTGATGTGTAATTGATGATGCGCAAAACAAATCTTCTGTATACAAATAGTCTGTATTCAATATAGAAGTAGATGATTTTTTTGGACAGCATGTGCCCTCATACCAATTGCTTACTAATTTAAAATTGCAAAAATTGTAGTTACTTTGCGATGTTGTTTGAGAAACCATTGAATAAGATTACACTATAAAGTAGAAAATTTGACATGTTTACCTAGCCACAGCCTACAATTTCTCACCAGTTTCTTAACTAAACAAAGAGCTTTGCTACTAAAATCCCATTCATTCTGTATAATCACTACATGCTATATAATTAGTGTATGCTACTTTTCGTCTAATTTATGAAAATAATGAACAGCAAACACTGCGGTATATAGAAAAATCATCACTCAACTGTAAAATTTTGACATTTTTCTCACTCAATAACTATAATTTAGCAACGGGTGATTCATTTCAGTATTGGGAATATAACTATTTATTAAATGGTATGGGCAAACAAAAAATGCATATTGCCTGCATCAAAGCAGGGAAATTAGCATCAAATGCATTTTAATGGTGTTTACTAGTCATGCTGAAAATCACTTTTTTAACATGTGTTTTGTAAAGGAAAACGATTATGAGGATCATAGCACTGTGGCGATTATTTACTGGTTTATGAACATGCAGGGCCTTTACTGAAAGAAGTAAGTATTTCCATACAAGTGCAATAAATTAAAACACACTATTGATGAACAACCTCCTGAAGGAAGGCAGCCTTACGACCAGGGTTATGGTTGCCAATAAAGGATGATTTTCATACAATATGTATTACTTCCTTTTATACTTCTCTCACACACACACATGCACGACTGGAGCATTCTTCACCAAAGCCTCCACGGCCCCTGTCCCACCGGAATGCACGCACAGAGCTATTATTTGTTCCATCTAAACCTGCACCTACACACTCTAATCCCCAACACTCACGCACCATCACCCAGGGGCTCTATTCCCCACTTAATCACACCTCGTTGGGACAACAGACTATCCTTGCTCGCTAGCCCTCTCTAGCTTTCACGCCTTACTCGCCACTACTATCCTCTAGCTAGCCCTGACAGTACTAACTTCCCCATAGGTCTGGCCACTTCTAGGCCAAGAGAGGAAATGCCTCAAAAAGACAGTGCCTTACATAGGCTCCTGCAGGGAAATTCCTTAGGGGCTGGCATTACCTGCTGACTGAACTACCCACTATATAGTTCAGTCAACACTCACCAACTCCACAGTTTTTTCAATCTGGTGCTCGTGACTTGTGGTCCATCAAGTCCAACCCCTCCAAATGAAAACCCAGCATCCATACACACACCCCTCCCTACTTTCACATAAATTATATATACCCATATCTTATTAACTATAGAATTTAGTAGCACAATAGCCTTTGATATTATGTCTGTCCAAAAAATCATCCAAGCCATTCTTAAAGGCATTAACTGAATCAGCCATTACTGAATCATTAACTGAATCATCACCTGGCAGTGCATTCCACAACCTACTGTTCTGACTGTGAAGAACCCCCTACGTTGCTTGAAATGAAAGTTCTTTTCTTCTAGTCTAAAGGGGTGGCCTCTGGTACGGTGATACACTTTATGGGTAAAAAGGTCCCCTGCTATTTGTCTATAATGTCCTCTAATGTACTTGTAAAGTGTAATCATGTCCCCTCACAAAAGCCTTTTTTCCAGAGAAAACAACCCCAACCTTGACAGTCTAACCTCATAATTTAAGTCTTTCACACCTCTAACCAATTTATTTGCACGTCTCTGCACTCTGTCCAGCTCATTTATATCCCTCTTAAGGACTGGAGTCCAAAACTGCACTGCATACTCCAGATGAGGCCTTACCAGGGACCTATAAAGATGCATAATTATGTTTTCATCCCTTGAGTTAATGCCCTTTTTTATGCAAGACAGAACTTTATTTGCTTTAGTGGCCACAGAATGACACTGCCCAGAATTCGACAACTTGTTATCTACAAAGACCCCAAGATCCTTCTCATTTAAGAAAACTGCCAACAAACTGCCATTTAGTGTATACCTTGTATTTATATTATTTTTTCCAAAGTGCATAACCTTGCATTTATCAACATTGAACCTCATTTTCCAGTTTGTTGGCCAGTTTTCCAACTTAGACAAATCACTCTGCAAAGTGGCAGCATCCTGCATGGAACCTTCAGTTCCGCACAATTTAGTATCATCTGCACTTTGCACTTTTCGCAGATCAAAAGCCATGTAAACTACCACACTGCCTCAAAATATAGTTTGGAGATAAGTGCGAACATGTTGACTTTGAGATATATATAATTTATATATATATACAGTATGTATATTTCATCTCAAAAGTTAATATGTCCGCACTACAGCCCCATTACCCACACTGGCAAGCATTCCCCCGCTACCCAGCTGCCATAGCTTAATACATGCTGACGTAACACCATTATCTATGTCATATGTGGCGGGAGGGCGGGATGCTGCTTCCACCTCGCTGCTCCCTGTAAGATGGATGCCACTGGTTCCTGCTGGATTCACCCTGCCTGGTAACCCCTCCTCTTTCTCCCTCCACTAATCCTGCCCCTTTCTCAGACTAAGGCCTGTCTAACCCGGTCAAATCTTGCCTCCCTCCACTATGCTTGTCCGGGAAGACCTATTCTTCTCTCAGGCGCAGTAGAGTGAAAACCAGAACTTTAACAAAAAGGCTGTCTTTCTTACTCCACTGCACATTCATTGACCCTGGGATAAAGAACAAAGAAGCAGTGGAGAAAGAGGAATGCTCCGTAGTGCACACTGAAAAGAACCCTAGGCCAGTGCCATTTTCTACTAACAGGAGCACTGGCCCAGAGTATCAGGTAAATTAATCACTGGGGGAACCTAAATTTTCTTAATGAGTTAAACATGTAGCTACTTAACTTTAGCTTTATACAGCTTCCAAAACTCAGTAGGGAGCAGGCATTCAATGATAGATGATAGATAGATAGATAGATAGATAGATAGATAGATAGATAGATAGATAGATAGATAATTACAAAATTGTTAAACACAGGTTTATTAAGCTCTTCCAGACTGGTACAAAAGACCAGAAGCCTCCACATACAGGATTATGGAACCTAGAACTTATTATGATCCTAGTAGGCTCATAATAAAGCAGGATAGGCCTGGTACAATTGCTCAACATTCAATAACCAACATATTTAATACAAATTCATCAGGGTTATAAAGCTTTATGTATATACTTCTATTCATATATATATATATATATATATATAAGAGCTGAAGAATCGTCTCTGTTTTTCCTTTGCAAACATGCCTGGGAAATTGCTTTTGAATTGTTATGAATTTCTCTCTTTAGGGTCAGGCATCTCTTGCACCAAAACCTGTCTGTGACAAATTCTATTAATTTAACTCAAACACTGCACAACAATATCCACCCACACACAACTAGGAAAGTCAACATGACAAGTCAGAATTCAGTTAATTTATTTCCCCATACCCAATAATGCATGAAAACAAATCATCTAAATGAAAAAGTAAACTAGTAGCTCAACATAGAGTAGCTGTCCAGTAGTATAATTCTTACAATAAAGCTTTGTTTGTTAGTGTGATTATAGTACAAAGCACAACATGAATATGAAAAATATTTCATTTTGTTAAAGAAGAAAAACAAAGGTTAAATATCTAGAAATAGGTGCTAATAGTTCAGTTATAATGTACTTTAGCTTCTTTGTCTGAATTTTCTTATTATGTTTGAGTTAAGCTGGCTGCCAGCTCCCACAGAAAATAATGCAGAAACACTTTCATGTTTTAGCATCTGTATATTCCCAGATACTGTTAGGAAACCCATATACACTCAGTCAGAATAGTATGAGATAGCATTGCCTACTATCAAGCATACAGACAGAATTACCCACATTAACCTCTATCCAATGCAATCCAGGCTTGCCACCTGTCAGGCATTTCAATAGCTTATCCAGTAAAATGCCTGTATTACAAATGTGCCTCCAATGTATTTGCCAGTAAATTTGTAATGCCCTCTTGTTGCGACCCTGGCCTACAGACGAAAGCCCAGATCTATACCAATTCTAAGTTTCTCTTATCCTTCCTTAGTCTAAATAAATCCACATTCCAATCCCTAAATCATCAATTTACCCCCTTGCACCATCACCCCTTTACATGACTGTCTAACCCTCTGTCGCCACCTGGCCCAGCCACTAAAGCCCTGCTCTTAAGATCATTTTCAAATGGTGGCGACCTAAGTACCATCTGATATTTGTTAAGGGGACAACATTACCTTTTCACACTGAAAATTTTCAAAATACCAGGAAAAGCCTTTTTAATTTATATATTTGAAATCTCCTCTATAGTACTTAATGGTGATCTATCATGTGCTGATGATGTGTTGCAATCACAGCAATATCTATATCTGAGGTCATTGAGCTGCATTTCAGTTGGAAAATTCTAAATAAACGGATGCCAGGTTCCCAGGTTCAATGCCCAAATATAGGTCCTTCTTACTAAGAGTTCCTGTGTGTTCTAAATTTCTAATTTGACTTTATCTACCAGTTCTTGGCATTCTGCTTTGACTCTGACCTTGCTACTATCTGCCTGTTTTGCTCTTTTGCCTGGAAATCAACAACACATTTTCTTATTTGGACACAGTGAATCTATCTTTTCTACAAGCTGCTTCCTCCTTGGTCCCTACGTCAACCTCCCTGAGCCATTAGGCCGGACAATATCTAATTGTTAGATATCAATTCTAATTCAATTTCTAAATATTTTCTATTTAGTGTGTTGATTTTTTTTGCACTTATATAATACAATGAATAGGTTCTTGCAGAGCTTTCACTTTATACAGAGCAGCTATGACAGAAAGAAAAGGTGGTTAATCAACTTTTGAATACGACACTTCTTATCTGCAAAATTCACCAAAACCCATTATAGTCAATGGGTGGTTTTTTGCAACGCCTTTTTTTTCAAAGCAACTTTTTCTGCACAAAATACATTGGAGCTTTTTTTGGCTATGAAAATTTCTATGGTGAAATTTAGTAGCAGTTCAGTGAATCCAGACTACAAAAAAACTTTACTCATCACTTTTGTAATGCTATAGAAATAAATTCAGTACAATAAAGTAAATAGTAAGTAATCAAGTACTTACATTCCGAAGAGTCTGCAAATGAGACATAATTATAAGTAGGGTCTTTTGAGGGCAATTTATAAATAGGCATTCTCTAAGGCCACATTGAATACAAGAGTCGGGTTATGTGGCATTCTTTAGGCAGCACAAAAAGGGTTGAACACCGCAAAACTGATTAAAATACTGTGCAATAGAGTAGAGAATACAAGATGTCCTCTGCACTCAACCCATTATCAATATATTTAAGACATTGATAAATTTTGTGCATACAGCTACTAAATGCCTTACCCTTTAAACAAAACAGGGATTGTTTGTCCATATATAGTGAATAAAGTACCCCCTCTTATAAAATATAAGGATATTATAAGTTACCAAGGAGTTTCATGACCATATAAAAACACGAGGCCGAAGGCCAAGTGTTTTTGTACAGGTCATGGAACTCCGAGGTAACTTCTAATATCCTCATATTTTACAACTGGGGGTACTTTATTTATTATAATACACACGTTTCAGTGAGTCATGTGACAGAAATGACATCAGAACTCACCGTTTATAACTGATGACATCAGGACTCACCGTTTATAAGGATATAATTTACAAGATATTCATTGCTTTTGTGTATTATATTGCAATATATCTAAGATGGCCAACTACGTCAAAGTCATCCCATATCTGGCCAGTATTACACTCAAATGAAATCTGATTTATTAAGAATTCTATTGCTTCATTATAATTTTTACAAAGGGACTAAGTTTTACCTGCAACTTACTTGCTGCTTTCAAAGTAAAACTCCCAAACTTGGCTGCCCTTTTATAAGACACCAGTGGGATCACCTGACTATAGCTTGGAAGGGTGGGAGCTACAACATGGAGCTGGTCACTGCTCCTGTATAACTATAACAAACAAGGGAAAGGTGTGCTCACCACTAATTTTTAAAACCATTAGGCGGGGGTGCAATGAGGGTGTGACCACAAAATACATATAGTCAAATACAAGAGTCCTCTGCACTCAACCCATTATCAATATATTGAAGTCATTGAGACATTTTGTGCATACTGCTACTGATAAATGCCTTACCCTTTAAACAAAACAGGGATTTTTTGTCCATATATTGCAATATATTTAAGATGGCCAACTACATCAAAGTCATACCATATCTGGCCAGTCCTACACTCAGATTACATCGGATTCATTAAGAACTGTATTGCTTCATTGCAGTAAAAACCTTCTCATAAAGAAAATGGTTTAGGTATAGGACAAAAATAAGAAAAATAATTTGTGTTCCTGGTGCTGATGGTTCTGTAAAAAGTCTAAATAACATTGCCTTTAAGTAGTTTAGAAAATATATTGATACAATATGTTAAATAGTTCTATTATAGTTGTATTATACTATACTATACTATTATGCTTAATCAGATGAAAGAGATTCCATATGAAAATCATATCAGATTATAGAATGTGGATTTTCTTTTTTTTATATCAGCAATGTAAAGCCAGTTGTAGATGCTTGTATTCAGCAGATAACAGTGGCCTCCCTTATACCTCTTCTGTTTTTATGCAAACACATGATTTCCTAACAGGAGCTGTCTCATTAACTGCTAGAAATTTGTCAGTGGCAGGAATATATTCATTCTATTTCATGCACACCTCCAGCCTTGGTGAGACAAAGAATATTGATTGCTTTATATTCTTTTTGTGACTTACATTTTTATTGAACAGAGTTGCACACCTATAAAGCATCAACAGAAAAAAACAGAGAAAAAGAAAAAAAAATGAAGCCAGAAAGCAAATAGAACAGCATTTTTTGTCTGTATATTAATACCTGAGAAGTATAGCGTACATTCAAATGTTGGGTGCTAAGCTAAGTCAATTTAGAGATACTGTACCCTAGCTTTCAACTTTTGAAGGGTCAGAATGCCAACAAATCCCAGGCTCAACAAACATATTGGGAGGTTGCATTTTTGCAATGATGAGTAATTTTCAATTGACTCACTTTTTTTCTCTCGTTTATTTTTTATGATTCTTCTTTCTATTTAGGCTTCTCCTGTTCATATTCCAGTCTCTTATTCATATCAATGAATTGTTGGGTAATGTGGACCTTAGCAATCAGATTGCTGAAATTAAAACTGGCGAGCTGCTGAATAAAAAGCAGAATAACTCAAAAAAAAAAAAAAAACACGATAACCAATTGCAAATTGTCTCAGAATATCACTCTTTACATCATATTAAAAGTTAACTTAAAGGTGAGCAACTTCTTTATATATTGAAGTTTTTTGTCAGTCTTTTCTTTTTTTGTGAATTGTGGTGAACTGTGCTAATTGCTAGCAGAAAAGAAGGGAGTTTGCATTAAGACAACCACTGTGCATGGTCCTTGTGCACAAATAAAACATTGACAGTGATTTTGTATTTATAAAAGACCAGTTTGCAAAATCCATTTAAACTATATAAGCTTAGCAACCAAATTCAGTAAAAATGCCACATTTACTCACCTCCCAGTGAATGTTTTCCTTGTCCTTTAAAGGGCTAAAGCCAAAGGGCAAAACTGCAGATTGTAAAATGCACGATCTGGGGCAGGCGGAGTTCCTAAACCAAAGGTTGTACATTTTATAATCCATGGCAATCAGCGGATAAATGGGGTTTACAAAATTTGCATTTTTCTTATGATTTATTTATTTTTGGTTGCAAAAAAAGTTACCACACAATTAAATGAATGTTAAAAACCACAGTCATTTGTATGTCATATTATTGAATATAAGTATGTTTTATGAATTTTACCCATTGGTAGTGTTTATTAAAAAACAACAATCCTTTATTAATCTGCCCCTTAGTAATTCAAAATGTACAAATTACACTAAAGGGATGAGTTCATTATACATAGCTCATATGTTTGCCTTACCTTGTGAGGGAGTATAAAAACAGAACCTTTATTTATTTTCTTTTTTTGTTGGCTAAAGTATAGAATTAGTCTTATAGGTATCTGATTAAAATACATCAACGTCTCACAGAGCAGAATCAAAGTGTTTTTCAAAACATCATAAATAAATTAATATCTAGCAATCTAAACTTTAAGGGGGTTATTTATCAAAGGTCACGTTGTGTTTTCCACGAAAATGAGTTTTCAAGGGTATTTTTTAGTCAAAAA
This sequence comes from Xenopus laevis, assembly GCF_017654675.1. Classification (NCBI taxonomy): domain Eukaryota; kingdom Metazoa; phylum Chordata; class Amphibia; order Anura; family Pipidae; genus Xenopus; species Xenopus laevis. The sequence continues at coordinate 92,845,691 of NC_054387.1, read as the reverse complement.
TCGATTTTTTAGTTTAAAAAAAAAAAAAAAAAAACTACACCCCCAACTGCACTGATTCAAGTTTTTTACATTCGTGTTTTTTATTAAATTAAAAACCATTTGAGTTGTGAGTTCATTGAAGTTCATTCAAGGTATAAAAAAGCTCACAAAGCTCTAAAAGTCGACCTTTGTTAAATAACTCCTAAGCCTTGACAATTTGGGATAGCTTAAGAAATCGTGTGATATAAATAATACTCCAACTTTACATCCTAATAAACTGGGCAGTAAAATGTCATGAAAAATAAATATACCATTGCAGTTGTAGATTGCATTATAAACATATATTATAACATCTAATTCTTAAGTTGTCCCTATTTAATATCAATAAAAGCATAAAGAGTTTGCCTTACATTAAATAACTGGATAAATGGTATTTTCTATTTGTTTGAAAGGCATTATGTTTATGATTATAGGAAATGTGTGAATAAACTTTATTTCAGACACCCCTGCGATCCTGTGGTTTGTTTAATTGAGATAACACTGAGCTTTTATTTCACAGTAACCAAATATAACTGAAAGTGTAAAGTGCTCTGAGGGGCACATTATAATAAAAGCTGCTTAATGTTGAAGGAACAGAATCTGTAGCCATGAAAATATTAAAAGAATGAACAAACAGCATGTGTAATATTACATTTGTTTATTGCTACAGTATTTATACATTCAAAAACCCTTTTGAAAGCGTTAACTCACAGTTAGATTAACTCTTAGGGGCCGATTTACTAAGGGTCGAATATCGAGGGTTAATTAACCCTCGATATTCGACTAGGAATTAAAATCCTTTGACTTCGAATATCAAAGTCGAAGGATTTAGCGCAAATACTGCGATCGTACGATCGAAGGATTATTCCTTCGATCGAACGATTAAATCTTTCGAATCGAACGATTCGAAGGATTTTAATCCAACGATCGAAGGAATATCCTTCGATCAAAAAAACTTAGGAAAGCCTATGGGGACCTTCCCCATAGGCTAACATTGACTTCGGTAGCTTTTAGCTGCCGAACTAGGGGGTCGAAGTTTTTTTTAAAGAGACAGTACTTCGACTATCGAATGGTCGAATAGTCGAACGATTTTTAGTTCGAATACTTTGATTCAAAGTCGTAGTCGAAGGTCGAAGTAGCCCATTCGATGGTCAAAGTAGCCCAAAAAAAACTTCGAAATTCGAAGTTTTTTAACTTCGAATTCTTCACTCGAAGTTAATGAATCGGCCCTTAGTATGATATAGACAATTAAAGGCTGAGAATTTTCAATGACCTTCATTTTCTTTCTTTTGTGTTTTTTGGAATTATTCAGCTTTTTGTCCAGCAGCTCTCCACTTTGGAATGTTATCAGCTACTGTATCTGGTTTCGAGGGTTCAATTTACCCAATACCCACTAAAAACAATGGTAATGACACTACTAGGACAGACTGAATAGAAATACAAGTAATAAAATACCTCCAACATCCAGAGAACCTGTTAAATAACATGTTAAATAACAAACAGGTATGTGACCCAGAAACCCATCATCCAGAAAGCTATGAATTACAGGATAATTCAATTTCAAAACATTTCCTTCTCTACAATAATAGAAACAGTATCTTGAACTTGATCCCAACTAAAATATAATAAATCATCATTGGAGGCAAAACAATCCTATTAGGTTTATGTAATTAATAAATAAATTTTAGGGAGCCGTGCTGGTAATCACTGGTTATGTTTCACTGTAAAACGTGGAATGAAGCAATACTAGTGATGTTGCCCAGAACAACCAATCAGCAAATAGATTTTAACAGTTAGAAAAAAGAAGCAAAGATCTGATTGGTTTTTATGAGCAACATCATCAGTAACGTTTCACTCCAGTTTTTAAACAGCATGGTAAATAGACTCTAGCAGAGTGTGGCGATCACTAACTTATATTTTACATAAATATACCCATGTTCTGGAATCTCAATATGTAATATTTACATATACTTCATTGGTGCTATGACATTTATACCACCCTTGACTATGAAGATTTTCATTCATCCAGGTCATAGTATATCTAGTATATCTAGTATAGGTCAATCTAAAAACAACTGGACTTGCTGAGTAATCAATGAAGACGTTTCACTACTCATCCGAACAGCTTCTTCAGTTCAACTGACTGGTGTGGGAAGTTCTCGGCATATAAACTCTTCCAACCTAGCAACACACTGAGACAAAAACTGGTTCACCCAAAGGATCAAACACCAAAAGAAAAACAAAGCAATGTGGTATACGGAGTCCAGTGTAGCGAGGAATGCACAGATCTATACATCGGGGAGACAAAACAACTGCTCTCCAAGCGAATGGCTCAGCACAGGAGGGAGAACTCTACAGGGCAAAACTCAGCTGTCTTTCTACACTTAAAAGACAAGGGACACTCCTTTGAAGACAGCAAGGTCCAAATCTTGGACAAAGAAGACCGCTGGTTTGAACGAGGCGTGAAAGAGGCGATTCATGTCAAGGTGGAGAGACCATCTCTGAACAGAGGTGGGAGCCTTCGACACCACCTGTCTGCTACATACAATGCTGTTCTAACATCTGTACCCCGGCGGATTCAGAACACTTCACACATCCATTCATGCAACTCTCACAAGTAACACCTGTATCTAGGAGTTGCATGACACATTGGATAATCCTATCACAACTACACAGAATCAACACCTCTGTGAGTTTCTTCAGATGGCACCTCTTTGAAGAGTTACAATGTGCCATTGTAAATGGATTAGTGGAAGAGTTTATATGCCGAGAACTTCCCACACCAGTCAGTTGAAGTGAAGAAGCTGCTCGGATGAGTAGTGAAACGTCTTCATTGATTACTCAGCAAGTCCAGTTGTTTTTAGATTGACCTATACTAGATATTTATACCACCCTTGTTTTGTTTTTTGTTGTTTTTTTTAATTGTTAGCCTACACCTCCAGTGGTTGAAAAATGTTTGGGTGATAGTTTTTCAAACATATCAAAAAGCATGGAACAATCTTTGTAGACAGCAGCACCATTGTTTAGTTTTTATTCACATTTTGTGATTAAATAACATAACATTATGTGATTTCTAGTCTGGATTGAAAGCCCATCATCCTGACCACCCTTTGAACATGTAAATGGCTTAACATGCTTATTGCTGAACCTTGCTTGTACTTATAAAGGTTATTCCATGTACAGGTATCAGTTTGTTCTTATGCAAATATTACCCATGATAAATTCCAAGTGGAAAGATTTAGTAGCCCTGAGAAGTATCCTTTTTATATACATAACGAAATTGCTTTATTGGCAGCACCTTTTTATTTAAATTTAATGCAAACTATGGCCTTTCACTGCTGTGGACTCATTAACTGAGCTAATAACGTGCTTGTTTCCCATTTGTATGTAGCCTAACCTTATTCTTTTACTAACAAAGGAATTGAAAATTGCTACTTGTTTAAGTAATTTCTTGCTGATTACTTTCCTGCTAAGTCGATTTTAACGAAGAACAAGTTACAATAATTCCAGAGTATGAAATGACCAGATGAATAGCAGTTTAGAGCTTAATTGCCTGTATCTGTTGTATTTTGTCCAACTCCCTACACTCATAATTATAGTCCTGTGAAATATGCCTCTTAATATACTATATAATATAAATATCTATATATAGGTACTGTTTGAAGAACTGTGAACAAGTAGCACCTCTTTAACGGCTATCACATAATTAATATATATTTTACTTTTCTTGACATAAGGGGTAATTGCATGCTTTTTCTGAAATATATAAATCAAAGACATGTAACCAAGCCCCCGCAGCTTTGATTTCACAAAATATCCATTGCACAACCCTATTTAACTGGGTTAATAACTGCAGAGAATTACACAGTCTATGCATGACACAGTCAACATGAGACTGAGACTGGTAATAAGAGTTTGTTTTTGGCCAAAAATCATTTACAGACAGAACTGGGGTTCATTTATCAACACTGGGCAAATTTGCACATGACCAGTTACCTATAGCAACCAATCAGTGATTAGCTTTTTAAAGCCAGCTGCAAGTAGAACAATGAATGCAGCAATTTGATTGGTTGCCATGGGTTTCTGCCCATGGGCAAATTTGCCCAGTGTTGATAAATGACCCCAAATGTTTTGAATGACAGACTGAAAGATAAATTGGAGGGGACCCGAAAAGAAAGATACGCATAAAAAAACACAATGCTAAAATTGTGACCTCACAAGGCAACAGTTTTTTGACTGCCAGTGTCAATGGCCTCATTTGACTAGAAAGATGTGAAGGGTAAAACAAATAAAAAACTATAAAAAAAAGGACCAGTTGAAGACTTTTTGGTGCAGTTTCGCAAATGTATTCGCCACAAATCCATACCTGGCGAATTTATTCGCCCATTACTAGACATAACTGCTCAGTTAGTTTGTTGCTGAATCTGACCTGCATACTAAGGATCAAAAGCAAACTAACTGACCAGTTATGTCCCATATGGCCCCCCCTTCAAGTCGCTGACTAATAGGTTGGAGAGCTGCAAATTAGGAAATTGGGTTCTGGCTGTTACATCAGACCACCAGTCTTTATAGATTACATTTTTGGCTAACTAATTATATTAAAAAAATATATATATTTTGCACAGCCTATTTACTTTTTATTTTACACTGAACTGTTCCTTTAAGTAAGGGTTTCAAATCCTATTCACAATGGCTGGCTTACTATTTGTAAAAAGAGAGCAGAGGATCTTTGGTACATACAGCATTGTATTACACAAATCATTCAAGTTCTATTCATACAGCACTGCAAAATATGTTGGTGCTATATAAATATATGTTATTAATAATAATAATAATAATGTTAATAATATTCATAGTGGTGGAACATACAGTGTGGAAGGTATGGAAGCACATACAGCATGACATGAAATGTATTTAGGAGTCCTAAATTGAATGCATGCCTATGGCAAACAAAGTTCAGTTCTAATTTGCACTTGACAGGGTTATGTTCTCCACATTGCACCAGGTTTTTAATTTGGTGCAAGGTGTAAAGTACAGCCCACAATAGCAGAGATGCAAGTGCTGCCGCAATGGGCATACATATGCTCCCTATAGAGCTCAAGCACCTGTGCTTTACCATTAATAAACAAGCCCTACTCACTTAGGGGCAGATTTATTAATGCTCGAGCTGTATTTAACTCAAAAAATTCGAGTTTTCCAGGGTATTTTTCAGTCAAAACTCGAATTTTTGGGTTAAAAAAACAAAACAAGAAAAATCTTATTTTTTTTTAAAATAACTCAAATGTTATGAGATTTATTATAGCATCAGTATGTATACCTCGAGTTGTGAGTTCATACGAGGTATAAAAAAAACCTCATAACACTCTAAAACGCAACCTTTGATAAATAACCCCCTTAATATTGCATCAAGAAATATATGTGGTGCAGAAATTGGTGAACTGTCTATTTCAACCATGATAGACATTATAACATAATTCAACTGATATTTTATTAAATCATACCTGCATTTAATGGAACAGTAACAACAAAAAATGAAAGTGTTTTAAGTGATGAAAATATCATGTAGTGTTGCCCTGCACTGGTAAAACAGATCTGTTTGCTTCAAAAACACTACTATAGTTCATATAAACAAACTGCTGCGTAGCAATGGCGGAAATTGAAAAAAGGCTATATGGCACAGGTTAAACAATGGATAACAGATAACATTATGTTCTACAGAGCTTATCTGTTGTGTAACCTGAGAATTTGTCCTTTGAATGGCTGCCCCCATTGCTACACAGCAGCTTATTTATATAAACAATAGTAGTGTTTCTGAAGCTAACATCCGTTTTACTAGTGCAGGGTAACAGTACATTATATTTTTATTACTTTAAAACACTCATTATTTGAAGTAACTGTTCCTTTAAAGTGATACTGACACTAAAAATCTACTATTCAAAATAATAATGTACATTAAAAGTTACCTATAGGTCACATTGATTGTTTTATGCTGATAGTTCTGCTTTTGTAAGTAATTGTTAATTTTAAGGCCTGGACTGTTGCTACTATAGAGATGCTGAACTTTTAGGCTGGTCTAATAAGTTCAATATATAAAATATGGCATTTCTAACCATATTCATTTTTAGGGTTTAGTTCTCCTTTAAAAGTCCAACCATAAAGTTGTTGAGATCAGAAATCCATTATAAACCTAGTTTAAAAAGTTCCAAATTAAGGCAAATCTAGACCACCAGTCACACTATTTCTAAGTTTGTTTAAAAATATTCATTCATATTTTTAGGAAAACTACTATTTATATATTATTTTTGCAACTGCCTTTCACATATCACAACAAGATTTGTTTTGGTTGTGTGCCTGGTTTTCAAACAAGAACACTTCCCATCTGTTTCTAAATACCCAAGTAAGGTCATTCATGAAAACAGACATATCTCTTCTGTTTGTTTGGGTTGCTTTTTTTTTTTTTATTGCAATTGGAGTAGAATCAGAATACGAAAACAGACCTATCTGAGTTTGCATTATTTTCTCTAAAACAGTATAAGAAATAATCTATTCAAATGTTGTACAGGTATGGGATCCGTTATCCGGAAACCCGTTATCCAGAAAGCTCCGAATTACAGAAAGGTCGCCTCCCATAGACTCCATTTTATCCAAATAATCCAAATGTTTAAAAATGATTTCCTTTTTCTCAGTAATAATAAAACAGCACATTGTACTTGATCCCAACTAAGATATAATTAATCCTTATTGGAAGCTTTCATGTTTATATGATTTTCTTGTAGATTTAAGGTATGAAGATCCAAATTATGGAAAGATCTGTTATCCGGAAAACCCCAGGTCCCGAGCATTCTGGACAAAAGTCCTACACCTGTATTGTGAAAGTGTCTGAAGAATGTAAAATCTCTATTTTAAGGATTAAACATTCACAACAATGGTTTTAGATTATTTTGCTTCAATCTGTAATCAATTTGGCAACACACATATTAGAAGTAATTACCTGAAATCCAGGCTGTAAACTACATTCATTTCCAATCAGGCATATAGCATGAAGCGAAACTAATATATATGTGGCTTGTATCTAAACAGTACTACCCACTAATTTAACATTACCCAACCTCACACACGCACAAAAATCAGCTCTGCTCCATGTGATTATCAATGCTGCAGAGAGGGTCACCTTTTCTGAGGCATGCATGGGTGCTGATATATCATCTATCTATGCGTCTAGTTTTTGAAAAATACACTGCGCATAGAAACATTGAAATACAGTGCTTTACTACTTCTGAAACATGAAGTTAATACATAGCTAGCATAGAGAAACAGCACTTTTCTTGTGAAAATAAAAATAATTAGTGATGGGCGAATTTGCGCCGTTTCGCTTCGCCGGAAAATTAGCGAAATTCGCGAAACGGCGAAAAATTCGCGAAACGGCGCCGGCGTCTCGTTTTTGACGCCGGCACCCGTTTTTGACACCGGCGCCCGTTTTTCTGACGCCGGCGCCCGTTTTTGACGCCGGCGCCCGTTTTTGACGCCGGCGCCCGTTTTTTTGCGCCGGCGTCCGTTTTTTCGAAAAAATTTTTTTTTGACGCGGGTGAATTTTTGACGCGAATTTTCGCGGGCGTTTCGCGAATTTATTCGCTGGCGGCGAAACGCGCGAATTCGTGCCTGGCGAATAAATTCGCCCATCACTAAAAATAATATTAACAATAAAATCCTAATTATATAAGATATGGCAACGCTATGTCCCATTGCCCCTCTTGTATGTCTGTATATTTACCAAGTTCTATCTTATCACTTATCCCCTCAGCACTCATTTAAAAAGCACTTGTCAGTGCTCTGAACCAAGCATCAGATCGGCAGTCCTTGTGCATCTTGTGTAGCAATTTGCTATTAACTGCCTGAAAATATCTGATGCAGATAAACCAGTTGTAAGGAAAACAACTCACCCTGGTGGTCCAGTGGTGCGGCGGGGACGCCCGCCGCGCCGCTCCTCTTCTCATGCGCTGCCTTCCTCTTAGTGCGCGCGCGCGTGGCGCGCACTTACGTGTTTTGAAGGCGCATGCGCGCTGGCATGAAATTTGAAAGTATAAAGGGGTATTTTACGGTTTGTCATTGCTCTTGATAGGATTGATATCCTGGTGCTTCTTAGCCTTGTGCTTTCTGATCCTGAACCTGAATCTTGTTTGATAATCCGTGTTTGACCCTGCCTGTATACTGACTACTCTGAATATTGACCCAGCCTGAACTTTGACCACTCTTTTGCCTGATCTCATCTGTCTGATTGATACCCGTTTTTGACCCTTGCCTGCCTGATGATTCTGTTATCCGCCTGCCTCGACCCAGCCTGTCTGACCATCCACTTGCCTTGTCCTTTTGTACCGTGACCTTCAGCCTAAAGACTGCTAAACAGCCATGCCCCTTCGCCAGCCAGAACATCTCGCCCTGCACCCCTTGTTAAGTCCAGGTGGCACCCAAGTAAGCTGAGGGCTCCTCCCGAAGCCCAACGGTGGTCACACTACTGACCAGGGTGCTTGGCACTTGTTCTGGTATTGGGTGCTGGCCATGACACCAGTATGTTTCAGGGCCTAATGACACTTATGACCAAGGAGGAAGCTGCAATGCAGGCAGGAAGTCCAAGTCTCAGTACACAAGGCCTTAAGAGGTCGTAATCCAGGCAATTGCTAGAGGCAGGCAGCAATCAGAGTAGTCAGAAACAAAGAAGAAGGGTCAGGAACTAGGAATGAGTAAAATAGCAATATGTAGCACACCCAGGAATTCACAGAAGAAAAACCTATATTCATACTCACAAACCTCAACATTTTTTTTTTTTTTAATATGGAGCCAAACCATGGTGTAATGATGGCACTATGCCAGTGCCATGAGCACATGCGGAACATGGGTGCTGCAATGCAAGAAAAGGACAATGGAGGCTGCCATTTTGGATGCAGCGCTAGCAGAGAGAGGAGTACCATCGGGCGCACCTTATGGTATACAATATATGTTTTGTCTGGTCATCTGTTATTGTCTGGTCATATGTTATTTCTGGGTATACCTTGACTTTAAACTGCAAACTAGCTAAAACAGGGCACTGATTTTACTACTTATGCAAACTGCATAGATTATATATAATGCCATTCAATTTCAACTGGCCTAAAGACGGTCATTGTTTTTGGCAGTATTAACGCTCTTTATGGTAACCCATTTTTACTCTGGAACATTGTAATGATTTTCAACAAGTTATACTTTGAGTGCATTTTGTATGACATTGAAATGGACATCACATGTCATTATGAATATGAAGTGACATTCCTGCCATTATGGCACTGATATTTGCTTTTTTTTAATATTACTTTAAAATGCAAGTTGTGCCATTATGACTTTGACAATTATATTTATACCATTATGGCCTCACAAATACATATTTTCTATGTGACATACAAAGATTTGTGAGATCATTTTTATCATTTAGATATTACAAAGAGACAAAAAAAGATACAACGTACTTAAACTGAACATTAATCATTTTCTGTAAATGTTAACACTCTGTCTAGGTATTACAATGGAAAAGAGAACTGTTAAATTACAAGTGGCACTCAGATATGTAACTGATAGCTGTTACACCACAGTTAAAGTAATTTAAAAATGAAGAATGTCATGTCTCAGGGCAGAGGGTAATATTTGCTTGAAGTCAAAATCTTTTGCGTATTTATTTAAATTATTGCAGCATCATCTCATTGCATCCCCTGCAGAATTTCAGAATTCTATATTATGTGCAGAAAATGTAAAAACTATGACACTAGTATAATTTTTTAATTAGTCACTCGGCAATGGAAATGTTCTACAGTATATAACAACTGAGTAAAATTAAATAAGAACCAGCTTTCAAAAAGCTTAAAATATTATATATATATATATATATATATATATATATATAGTCCAAGAGGCATGAGTGCACACTGGGTTTACGTCTAAGACCTTTATCAAGACGGTCCAAGACGTGGACCAAAACGTTGGCCTGTTTTAATGTAACAAAATAAAATTATATTTTAAAGTAAATCCCAGTGTGCACTCATGCCTCTTGGACTTATATTTATTCTTGCTTATAGGAGTAGCACCTGGGTGATGTATTAATTCCAGTGGAGTGTGGATTACGAAGGACTTTGGCCCATAAATGTTTGGCCAGAGGCAACTTTTTTCTAATTTTGGTTCTGTACATTACCACAATAAATTTTAAATGAAACAACCCAGATGCAGTTGTACTGCAGACTTTCAGCTTTAATTCCATGGGTTGAACAAAAAGATTTTTGGGCATTCAGTAGGGGAACATTAAAAATGGGAAGATATAGTATGACACCACAAGGCTTTGAGGAGCTGAAAAGAAGCTCAAGTCAATTCAATGGTTCCAATTTTGATATTGTTGCACAGTAAAAATAAATCTAATAAATCACAAGCCTTCCTGCCTGATGTCTCTCTTTCAATCAATTCTCTTTAAATGTCCAGATGGTGTCTTTATAAATATTAAGTCCTTCATTTTATTTCCCCATATTTTACTACATATATTTTACATATATTTTACACACAAAACTTTTTTATTTAAATATACACAGAATAAAATTGTGTTTATCTTGCTAAACACTGGCCTGCACAGACTGCATGTCCCCCCCCAGTAGAGCAGCTTCTTTGATGCTACCAGTGATGGATCCAACTGAGTTAATGCCATATCTTTTTTTTTTTCTGAAATTGTCCCCAATATGTTACTCTGAAAGTAGCATATGTTAAAGATGAGAGGAATTATCTCAAATGTGCCTAAATGTGTTAAGCAACATGAGAGATTTATAAAGTAGAAGGTATTTGAAATTAAATGTGCCTACAGATATGGGAAGAGATCCATGCATGCAGAGTTCTCATAGGAAATGGTTATGGACACAAGTTGATAAGACCCAACAGAATATAACAGGTTTTTTTATCTATAAGAATAAAACAGTACATTTTGCTTGATGATAACTAAGCTGCGCAAGCCTATCAGAAAACCACAGACTCCAAGAATCCCAGGTAACAAATCCCAAAGGTTGTCTGTCTAGCTACTTAAATGGGTAAGGAAATTGTATTTTGTTAAAATGAAAATTCGAATCATATGGCTTCTTTGGATTTGTGTCCAAGTCGTTCAATTTCGTATGAAACCCAGCACAGATCATGACATCTACAAATCGTAAAGTTGACATCTGCCATTGACTTCTACATGACCTTGACAGGTTTTAGCTGGATTATTTGCAGAATTGGAATCTTTAGCAGGTTTTGGGTATAACAAATCTCAAAAAATTTGAGTTTTTGCCTATAAAAACTCAACCAGAAAAAATAAAGGTTTAATACAGTATATAGGACCCTATGTGTGATCTACCCATATTCTATGGGATTTTTGTGTGTGCGATCTTACAGTAAAGTTATAAGATGAGCAATGCTACTGAACACTCATCTAGAGAGTATGACTTTTTTATGGGCTGCATAAAACCTTTTTTTATTGTATTTTACAAATAACACATGTTCCTGACATCTGCATAATAATAATATCACATTTGGTTTAAGACGTAGGCTGCAATGGGGAACAAAGGGGTTCCAGAGCATCTCAGCATATATTTTTTTTATTGGTCGCAATAGCAAGTGCAGGAATAGGCCCAGCAGGCAGCTTTTAATGAAAGACTTTTCCAGCTCGTACCTCAGGCAGTTCTTAAGCTAGTTTTAGTGTTCCCGGTAGCCCTCATTCTGTGCAGGGTAAAATGAAACTCATGGATGATCTGCAAATATGCTGAAGTGCAAATGCTATCCAAAACAAAAGAGAAAGGAAATGGTGTCCTGAGTAGTGATGGGCGAATTTATTCGGCAGGTGAGAATTTGCGGGGAATGTGCGTGATTCGCCGCCAGCGAATAAATTTGCAAAATGCCCGCGAAAAACCGAGACGCCATCGCCGTTTTGTGAATTTTTCGCCGTTTTGCGAAATTCGCTAATTTTTCGGCGAAACTGCGCAAATTCGCCATCACTAATCACTAGTCCTGAGCTGATAAGTTCTTTATTTCATGTTATTTTCAACAGGCTGGTTAAAATCTTAAAATCTGTGTTTGACTTTATGAAGCCTGTTTTGTCTTGAAAAGGACAGATTCTGACATTTTTATATCCTTATAGCATGATATATAATAGTATGATATACAGTATTTCCCAGGTACAGCCTTTAGCACAAAAATTCTGATGTCAGTAATGGTATGAATGCTGTGAATCGCTTTTGCTTGCCAAGCAATGGTAAATATTATTCTGTGCCATTTTGCCTCATATTGGAACCAGTTTGGATTTTTAAAAAAATGTTATGCTGTTCAATACTACAGTATACATGTACCTCCTTTATAATAAAAGGATACATAGGAATAGAAGGTACAAGGAAGTGTGCCTTTAAAAGTGCATGATATGGGCTGCAGAGGTGTCCCTAGTGGTTAATTTTCTCTCTCCTGTGTGTGTGAGGGAGCCTGAAAAAGAGTAAGAGGTACATGGGGTTTGGCATTGAACCTGAGATTGAGTGCCAAGGGCTCATGGAGAAGACTGACTTCGGGGCAAATTTACTAAAGCGCAAATTTTTGCCTTGGAAAGCGTTAATTCGCAGTGCATACACTTATTTATCAAAATGCAAAGTTACGTCTCAGCAAACGAAGGAAAGTTTCGCCAGCAAAACCCCATTTACATTTCTAAGTGAACTTTCGCTACAGTAACTTAATTCCTAGTAAAACTTCGTTAACACACTTACGATTACGTCAGTTTAAATAGGGTGGGTACATGAAGGTCTTAAATATGTCTTGATTACTGATGTTGGTGACATTGCTTGAAAATGCCACATTATTAAGAATGAAGAAAGCAAAATAAAGACAAAAGAGATCCTCTGTTGTCCTAGACAAGAGATGTGTCAACAAATTTATTACTAGAGCTGCTAACTGATATGATATGTAACTAGTGATGGGCGAATTTATTCGCCAGGCGCGAATTTGCGCGATTCGCCGCCAGCGAATAAATTCGCGAAACGCCCGCGAAAATTCGCGGCAAAAATTCGCCGGCCTCAAAAAAATTTTTTCCGAAAAAACGGACGCTGGCGCAAAAATCGGGCGCCAGCATCGAAAAAACGGGCGCCGGCATCGAAAAAACGGGCGCCGGCTTCAAAAGCGGGCGCCGGCGTCAAAAAACGAGACGCCGGCGCGATTTCGCTAATTCTCCGCCGTTTCGCGAATTTTTCGGCGAAGCGAAACAGCGCAAATTCGCCCATCACTATATGTAACATGCAAAATTATTTTTTGCTGTTTTTTTTTTTTTTAAATGATTGACTGGATACTGGTATATAAGGCATAGGATATCCTGTGACTTCACCTCTGATGCCAGAAAGAGGCATGAAATGCGTAAGGTGACCACACGTCATAAGAGTAGGAAGTATATCTGTAATCTGATGCCTGTTTGTCATTTTAAATACCACAAAATAAAGTATTTTTGATTTTAACTTCTGCATGTGGGACACTTTCCTCACCTACCAAACCCTGTGAATATAGTAAATAGTGTGGGAGTGCCTGCGCAACAAGAATAAATTCATGTGAGTTTGAACTTTTTTTGTTTACATGGCTAGACAAGAGCCCACCTTAAAACAAATGTGGCATGAGCTTCAAATAGTTAAAAAAATATATTTAACAGTTACAACTTTTAAACATAGACCACTTTAAGATGTGAAAAAACCCCAGCGTTTTGTCTTTTTTTATAACTTTTTGGCATACAGGATATGATGTTACTGACATATGATTGCTGACGATGTAGCTTCATCTTATCAGTTAGCCAGGTATAACCTGTCGAGGTAGACTCTAACGTAACGGAAAGTTTGCATTTTGATGAATTACAGAGTAATGATCATTCGCCCAAGAGAAAAATTTGTCTGAGCAAAACTTCATTAGCACTGAGCTCTTTTGTTAACGAATTATCCTCTACCCCGATTAGTAAATTGGCGATGTCCCTGCAAATTGCTGTTTTGGCGAATTTTCGCCAACGACAGCCACTTTTCCCTTAAGTAAATCTGCCCCTTGGAATTAGGCTGTGTGGCCTGGCTACCTGAGAAAGAGAGGTTGATCTTAATGATGAACTGTGAGTAACAGGGTGGTGGTGCATTGTTCATATATTAACCATAAGAGGTCTTGCTGTAATGAGGAGAAGCAAGCCTTAAGGCAGTGATCCCCAACATGTTATCACCAACTCCTTGTATGTGGCTCCCAGTGGCCACAAAGCAGGTGCTAATTTTTGAATTCATGGCTTGGTGGCAAGCTTTGGTTGAGTAGAAACCTGGTGTACAGTCAAACTGTGCCTCCTGTAGGCTGCCTGACACAGTAGCTACCAAATTGCGAGCAGTACTTATTTTACACCAACCACAAAAATTTTTATGCTTATGTTGCTCCCCAACTCTTTACAAATGAATGTGGCTCACAAGTAAAAAAGGTTGGGGACATCGCACTATAAGGCTACTAGTAAATGTCAAGTATTTACTGTATATTTGTTTACTGTAGTTGCTATCAAGTAAAAGGTTCACCCACTGATACATAAGCTTTTTAAAATCCTAGACAAATGAAGAGAACGTGGATAAGCTTTTCTGTGGTGAGCTCTAATCTCATGTTTTGATAAATCTGCCCCATAGGGAAATGGTATTACCATATGTTTAACATTTAAGTATATAAGTCACAGTGTTTCTATGAGTCGTGGCAGCATTGACATCATTAACTGCTTATACTGTTTTTAATATTACATATAATAAGTATGGAAGGGATACGCATTTGTAATCTACATTGTATTCCCTGACTAGTGGGCAAGCAGATCTCTTTTTTTTTTTATTTACTCTCTCACTGTTTTTGCAGAACTCACAAAATAGTTGTCAAAGTCATTTTTGGTTCAAGTCAATATGTATTGATCCTGCAGAGTCCCATGTGTGCTGACTTTGCTTCTAGAAAACAGCTTGCCTTGCATTCAGGCATGTTAATCTGGGCTGTTGCAGGTTTTCAACATATCAAGAAAAATGTGACTGTGGTTGTGTGACCCAAAATATGCAGATATAGCAAACAAAACTGTGTCCAGTGAATTTTTGCAGCATTCAGCAATACTGGAATTTTTTCACCAATTTAGATAAAATTAGAAAGAGCAGAAAATCACACTAGTTGGTCTAATTAACTTACTAATTAAAATCACTATGTATAATTAAGTTTACTAATTGAAACAACACTATACATGAACACAGAGGGGGTCATTTGTAAAGTTCACACAGTTCATATTTATTCGTAAATGGTTGTTTTGCCCATGCTTTTTCCTGAACCCTAAAATATTTCACTGGTGTGCCGTCTTTCCAATTTTTGCAAATCCGCATTGTGACTAAATTTTCGCAAGTGACTCGCAAATGCGAAGGGTCTGTGTGTGAGTACAGGCAGTTTGCGAGGTTATTGTGTGCAAAAATAGCATTGACAGTAACTTAAATTCGCAATTTGCGAAACTGTTTTGCAAATATTTTCTCTGCCACCAATGTTGTGGCGTAATTCAAACGATTTTATTTAAAAAGCTCTTAGAGACATTGACAGTGTGAAAAACTAATTTTTAAATTTGTTTGCACACTCTTATTCAGCTTTATAAATATAACCACATGCAGGGCACATATTTTCACTGTGTAAATCATTCTGCCATGTGCAAAGTTTATAAATGAGCCCCAGTGTTTTTACAGCTGCATAATGGCAGTCATGGTTAGTCAATGGCACTTATAATTCCTGGGTTTTTCCAGTATTTGTTATGTTATGCAAGTTTACATTGCAATTTAAGACACAAAAAGTGTGGGGGGGGCGCTTTTGTTCCCTTCTTTGCATTTGGTTTGCTTTTACCATTAGACAACTGTGCCTCTGTGGGAGTCCTGTAGCTTCTTTCAAAACAAATGTATATGAACTCACAGACTCTGCTGCAGTTGTGTAGTAGGGCGCTATAAGCCCATCACAGCCTGATAAACTGTGAAAAAAGTCCACCCACAATAGAATGGAAGAATATCTATAGAGAATTAAATCCCTTCCATTAAAAAAAATGTACTGTTACTTTATACCGTGATCCACAAGATCCAAGAGTGTTTGCAAGGGCCTGCATTGGACCTCATTAAGCTACACAGAGAGGTCTACCCGCAAGATGGTTCTGAGGAGTTAATAGAACTGTTGGAAGATACCAATGGACCAGTGGAAGATGAAATTGAGATGCTGTATATTCAGATTCAGTCTTGCATGCAGAAAGACAAAGAGAGTCTGTCTGAGTATTTTAAAAGACTGCAGCAGATGTTGTTACTTGTCTGCAGAAGGATCATTGCTACTTATCTTGTTGATTCCAAGAGGCTGCAATAGTTATTCTGAGGGGCTTTGTCTATGGACCCCACTGCCATGATGTTGAGATCTTTCTACAGATGAAAGAAAGAACCCACTTATCAGGAGTTAATCTGAGAGATCCAAAGCAAGGAAGTTAATGTTCTACGTCAAGAGAAGATAAATGGTAGTTTAGAAAATATGTATTCCCTAAAGAAGTCTGATTCTCTAAAGGAGGAAGAGATTACTGAGTTGAAAAAGGAGATTGCAAAGCTCAAGGCTTGTGTGTCTGGAAGGGATGAGATATGCAGAAAAACGGCAAGCACTCCTGGAGCCACTCGTAGGTAAAAACAGCTTTTATTCAGTCGGTTAAAACATGGAATCCTGACGCGTTTCGTATCTTACCGATACGTAGTCATGCCTATGACTACGTATCGGTAAGATACGAAACGCGTCAGGATTCCATGTTTTAACCGACTGAATAAAAGCTGTTTTTACCTACGAGTGGCTCCAGGAGTGCTTGCCGTTTTTCTGCATATTTCCTCACTCACCCCAGCTACGGGTTCGGGGAGATGCACCCGGGCCACCCTGCACGTTCGGTGAGTGCTTTTTCCACATTAAGCCGTGATTGAGTTAATTGCGGGATTGAATACATGTACAGGACCCGGGGTTCTTTTATACACCTGGGTCACAAAAGTTTAAGGGTGAGCTCAAATGAGTTAAAAGATTGTTCTCACCTTCCTTTGAATTTTCATTCAATGTACATTTAGAGAATATTTTATTCTTTTTCCCGTTTTTAATAATTTGAAATAAGACTACTTGAGCCGATAAAAATTTCTTTTTCTGTGGAAGGGATGAGATGCCAACTATGTTTAGACTGGCTCCCTCTCCTAAAGTAAGTGGTGCTTGCAGAGAACCACCCAAGTGTTTCCTTTGTGTCCGGTTGGGCCATATATCTACAAACTGCAATAAGCAACGTGAAGAGGTTGTGGCTGCAGAAGTGAACTCATCGGGTTGTGATGTGAAGAAGCTACCCCAAAAGAGATATCGGAAGAGACGTAGCCAGATGAAGTGTTACACCTGTGGTTGGAATGGTCATACTTCCCACTCATGTGATTGGGGATTGAACGAAGAATCTTATGATGGATATGTGACATCCTTCCAATGTGAAGTCGATATTCCTTAAGAGAAGTCCTGTGGCATGAAGATGGTCTCTGAGCACTCTGGCACTCCCGATAAAAGTGAGAGACTGGGCCTGGGAAAGTGCAAGCCTTCAGGCAGGGGAAATGTCAGGTTAGTTAGTGAAAAAGTTTTCCCCTGTGATTATCTTCCAGAGGTTAGGGAGAATGAGGAAGGGCAAGCGAGGACGTTGCCCATTCAAGCAGGGGAAGAATATAGGGAATTAGTTCAATACCATTGCACTTATCCCTGTAAGCGATCAAGCACAAGGCCTGTGTCTGTGTGCTGTAAACTGTTACCTAGCAACCAGCTGTTCAGTTATCTCAGTGCAGCAGGAAATGACACAGCAGCTAGTGAGTGTCTGGCAGGAAGAGGAAGTGGTAAATGCTGGCAGAAGAAGAAAGCTTGCCAGAGAGAACCACATGGTGGACAGAGAGAGAGAGACTATAGAGCTGCTGGTGGGCCCAGAGAGCTGAGAGGCTCCACCAAAAGCATTCATTTGGATCAGGCTGGCACAGGGAATTCCCGGATCCCACTGGGTGGAGGCACTGCGCTAATAAGTACAAGGTACCCCGTTTCTCCCAATACCACTGCGGAGTGGCTCAGGTTTGTCCCGTGCAATCAGGTAAGCGCCACACGTGGAGTTTAACACAGACAAAGGGGTGTCAATAGGGTTACATGTGCAAACAGTGTGCTTGCCCCCTAAGGTGGCGGCAGCTTCAAGCATTCTCTGCAACAACACCTATTTATATAGTTTAGTTGGGCTGCAAAAAGACCAAAGTTCATCAAGTTCAACCCCTCCAAATGAACCACAGTGCACATACAGTATATTGTTCTAGTCTCTATTGTAGACTAGAGGAACAAAACTTTCATTCGAAGCACCGTAGGGGGTTCTTCACAGTGTGGACATTGATGTTGTGGAATGCCCTGTCAGATGATGCTGTAGTGACTGATTCTGTTAATGCTTTAAAGAGGGGCTTGGATGATTTCTTGGACAAGCATAATATCATAGGCTATTTTGATACTAAAAGCTGCAATTAGTATGGATATTGGTATATATAGTTTATGTGAATGTTATGGAGGGGTCAGTGTGAGTGTGTGTATGTATGGGTGCTGGATTTCATTTGGAGGGGTTGAACTTGATGGACTTTGGTCATTTTTCAACCTAACTTAACTATGTAACTATGTAATACACTTACACATATAAACTATAACCGATACCTATAGTAAACGAGCTGTGGATTGTGGCACAGTGTCTAGGAAAACACTAGAGGGAAAGCACATATCTCCCAGGTTGCTCTATGAGACCCAGCATATGGGGAGAATAACAGATGTTGTGAGGACAGGTGATATGAGGAAGGAAGCAGGAAATATGTGGGCTTTTGCTAAGAGACACTCTCAAATGAAGCAGATCTGGGGCTTTTGCTGAGAGGTTTGAAAATGTCAGGTCTGAAGAACTTATGTTTATGTGGAATAAACAGCCTAAGGGTGGTTAATGTTTTATCAATAAGGCAAACCCTTTGTATGCAGTCAGCAAGGGAACCAGCCTGTATAATTAGAGAGGATAAACCTTTGAATTTATATCTTTGTTCTCTACTTTTACGCTATTACAAAAACTCTTATGAATATATGAGACAGATCTGTTTAAAGCTACCCTGGATGTCACAATCTTTTTACTTTGAGAAGTTATTGCCAAGGCTATCATTTGAGTGAATTCCCACAATACTGATGCCTATACTAAACTAGCAGTATTATTATTATTATTACCATTCATTGTTATAGCACCAAATTATTGCCCACGCTGAGTAGATCTTAACATTGCAATAGTCTTGGATATTATGCTTGTTCAATAATTCATCCAAGTTACCCTTAAAGGTATTAAAGACACTCACCTACAATTTTTGTAACAAAAGACAACACAGCATAACTGAACATAAAGCAGAATCTGAGTCAGAATAAAGTATTGTTTTGCACTAACCAGTCTCTTAAACATTCTAAGGTTTTAATAAAAAATCTGGAAATTAGAGCAACTGAGGAATCTCACAGTGAATGCAGAAACCCAAGAGGTGGATATACTTAGGTATAAAAAATATACAAAATAGGAATGCATTGTGGTTTCTGAATAATTCAATGTCTCAACTTTATAGGATTAATGAAATTACTGAAATTACGTGGCACAGACACAGTGCAAAATATGAACAGTGCATGTGAAAAAAGAAGACAACAGAATAACTGCAGATTCAATAAATGAACTTAAAGCAATATAAAAATGTATGTACAGTACAATGAAACTGGTAGTCAAAAATCACAGTTGTACAATTTTCTCCATAATGAATAACAGGAAAAAGGAATAAAGACTCGTGCTGAAGTAAATATGTCATCATATCCCACAAATAGAAAAAAAGTGTTCTTTTGCTTTGCAATTTAGGGCTTGATGGGAAAGACCTTTATGGTATACACTGCTACCATTGAAAAAAATTTGGCACGGGGACAGTCTTCAGGACTAATTTCAGAAGAATAAGTAAAGAGATTAAGGTTATGACTTTAGATTGAGATATAACCCATGCCACCTGCTGGGACAGTAAGAACTTGGTAAGATTAATAGTGTAGGGAGGATGGGTTTGGGTCAGTGTAGGGTTGTCTTTACACCATGGATGGGTGCACCTTAATGATGATGAAGCAGCTAGATTTGGAAAGAGGGTGATAGAAGATTGGAGGAGATTGTGAAGTTAAAAGTACTGTGGAAGATGGGTTAGAGAAGGATCTTGACACAATAGTGGAAATGGTATCTTATTTTATTAAAGGAAGTTTTTGAATTAAGTGCATAACAACTTTATGTAACAGATTGTTTGGGACTATTAAATGATCTTTAACAATGTAAAAAAAAATTAATGTATGTTGCAAAACCATCAATCATTTACTGGTCCAAAAAGAAGATATTAGCATTTGTATCTATTATTACTTTAACCAGTCAGAGCTGACTTTAGAAAATTAAATATAAGAAGTGTTGTAAAACAGCAATTTAGAGAGCAAATATATAATATAATGTGTTAATTAAATAATTTCAAAAGATACTTGAATATATCAAAGTAAAAAGATTTTAGAAGACACGAGGTTCCATTTGATGGTGCATTTAGGATTTTTTTTATAGTTAGAGGCTGTACATTTGAGGAATCATTTCCCAGATGCTATTGTACTGGCAGATAGTGATGGGCGAATTTGCGCCATTTCGCTTTGCCGAAAAATTTGCGAATTTCGCACGAAATTCGCGAAACGGCAAAAAGTTTGCGAAACGGTGTCCACGACTCGTTTTTGACGCCGGCGCCCATTTTTGACGCCGGCGTCTGTTTTTTCTAAAAGAAAAATTTGCCGCAGACTAATTTTTGCCGCAAATTTTCGCGGGCGTTTCGCGAATTTATTCGCTGGCTGCGAATCGCACAAATTCGCCGTGAATTTGCACCTGCCGAATAAATTCACCCATCACTAC
This sequence comes from Xenopus laevis, assembly GCF_017654675.1. Classification (NCBI taxonomy): domain Eukaryota; kingdom Metazoa; phylum Chordata; class Amphibia; order Anura; family Pipidae; genus Xenopus; species Xenopus laevis. Next base: position 92,824,633 of record NC_054387.1, on the reverse strand, counting down.
TGGCAGATAAAGGCATCGATGCCCTTATAGCAGGGATCCCCCAACCTTTTTCACCCGTGAGCAACACTCAGATTTAAAAAGAGTTTGGGAGCAACACGGAAAATGTTCCTGGGTGGTGCCAAATAAGGGTTGTGATTGGCTATTGGTAGCCCCTATGTGGTCTGTTTGGCAATACATCTGGTTTTTATGCAACCAAAACTTGCCTCCATGCCTAAAATTCAAAAATAAGCTCCTGCTTTGAGGCCACTGGGAGCAACATCCAAGGTGTTGGGGAGCAACATGTTGCTCACGAGCTACTGGTTGGGGACCACTGCCTTATAGTGTACAAATAATTTAAATGAACTTTTCATACAATTTTTACTGGTGAATGTAACTGTTTGGAAGGACTGTTCCTCCTTGAAGCAAAGGCTTCAGAAGTTCGTTTTTCTAGAAGTTAGGCAGATCTCACTTGGGCAAAAGATTTTGATGAATGTGTGTATTTTTTTGAGCCTCTCCTGCCAACCCAGTAAATATGGTTAAAATGTGTCAATGCACATTAAAATTCAACACAGATACTTATTAACCTGACATTCATCATTAGCTTTGCAAGCAGCTTAATATAAACTCAAGAACAAACATTTGCCTAATGCAATAACATTTTATTCTAAGAAATTTCCAACATGAATTTAATTAATATTTTCAGTATTTTTAAATGTATTTGAAACTGTAACTGCAATTGAAAACGTTTCTCTCCATTTTTGCTCCTTCAGCTACAAGCTTTATTGCAAATAGTTACAACACTGCCTGAGAGGTCAGCAATGACCCCTAAACATATCCATTGTGTCTGTTTCTTCTTCAGGTTTTTCCCCATAACTTCACTGTGGGCATTTTTCCTCACACTCCATGGGATTGTGCAGTTGTCCTATGTTAGAGAAAGGACCATCAGGTCACTTTTTGCACTGCTTCTTAGGGTAAAAAAAACTGTTAATTTATAGGCTTTACAATCATTCTATCTTGGCTCCCTGTTAACTTGCCAGGGAATTACATACTGAATTGTGCCTGAGGATATAACAGCCTATATATATATGCTGAGGCTACAACTTTTTTAATTGCCAGTTGAGTTAAACATAAAGTTTCTTCGGTTATTCTTCAGGTAAGGCTTTGCTGTTCAATAAAAAAAAAAAAAAAAGACCTTGACAGAACTGATGTAATTTACTTGTGAGAGCTCGCTATTCAATGTTGCAATGCCTGTTGTGACCCCTTTAAGGAACTGCTGAAAGCATTGCATATAAATTAAGGATGCACCGAATCCAGGAATGAGTTCGAGATTCTGCCTTCTTCAGGCCAAATCCAATTGCCTGGCCAAACCGAATACAAAAAAATCACTTGACCTTTCATCACACAGACAAGGAAGTCAAAAACTGTTTAATCGAGCACTGCACTCAAGGTTCTCTTTGCCCCTTGTTTCCCCAATTTAAATATGCAAATTAGGGTTTGGATTCATTCAATATTCAGTCTTTCACAAAAAATCTGGGATTCAGCCGAATCCTAAAATAAAATCAATAAAATAAATGCACTGCAAATATGAATCAATTTTACAAGAAGTTTCTATACAGACATTAGAAAGCAAGACACATAGGGGGTTATTTATCAAGGTCCGAATTTATCTCAGTAATTATAAGTTAGAAATCCGAGCAACTCTGATTGCCCGAATGGACCTTATTTATGAAGAAAAGGTTTTCTGAGTTTTTTGTGCAGAAACCACAAACTCATTGGATATCGGTACGGACATCAGCGCAGACACTGGAACCTTCCCCATTGACTTATACAAGACCTTGAGGGCTTTTAGATGCCGGGGTTTCAGATTTTGAGTTTTTAGACCTTCGGACTTTAATAAATGTCAAAAAAAAATTAGGTTTTTTTCCCCTCTGAAAACTACGAATTATTCGAGGTTTGGATATTCGGACCTTGATAAATAACCCCCATAGATTACAAAGCCCAATAAAGGGGAAACAAATTACATTTTATTTATGTGACTTAGGAACAGTTCAAAGTCAAAGCTTTATACTGGACAAAAAACAAGACTATTTATTGCACTTCTCTGTCTATTTCTTAATCATCTATTTCCCTGATAAGTATTTGTGGACATCTTTTTCTGTATTTATCTTTCCATAAACATGTTTACTGAAACATGGAGAATAAGAATGAAAATCAATTACATTGTGCCCTAGAGGCACCAAAATTGTATCTCTATTCATCCAGTCAAGGGTTGCAATGCTTTTGTGGTTTTGTGAAAGGAATGACATGATTATTTAAAAAAAAAAAAATAATAACTGATGTCAGGCTTAAGCGCGTGTCCTCTATAAATTGTAAACTGTTTTTAAACTAGCTCTCAGTATTATTGATTCTAACAGCAGGGGAGATGGAGGTTGCATTGCAGAGCAACTTGGGAGTCAACAAAGCAAAACAATGCACAATATCCTCAATTCACATGAACTTTGAATTAAGATAAAGGAGTTCATTGAAATCTGTACTACAAATCATTGTTGCCTCAAACATTTTTCTGAAAACAAGGAATAAACTACTTTCATAGCTGTTAAAATACAAAAGCCCAAACAAGTTATCAAACACTCTGAGATAAATACAGTTGGTATGCACATACTAAATATTTAGGAAAGAAAACATATAAAGGGCTTTACAAAGTAATTTTGCCTAGCAGAAACAACTGTTAATAAATCTAAAAAATTAAAAAAAAAAACTTCTGGCAAACCTGCAGAACTGACATCTGCAATGAAAAACAAAACATCTGATTTCCAGCAAGGGAACTACTTATATATAGTCCATGAAGCTAATTGCACCTACTATGAGGGTACAATAATTCACCTAACCTGCATTATTATACAGTGTATCAACCTGTAAAATGTTTTTACACCAAAACAAAATGTAAAAAGTGGTGTAAAATATGTTATGTATATGTTGTCTATCAACAACTTAAATCAACAATGTCCATCACCATTTCTGAAATCAACAGGCAAAAGTTAGAAGTCGTTTTATGTATGAAGATGTGCATGTTGGGCTATATCAGTAAAATACACACCATTATTTTATATCACAACAGAGCTGTTGCAACCCATTGTATGAAGCACTGGAACTGCACTATTCAAAAACCTTTCCCGTTGCAGTAGAAATGTTCTGTTGAGGTATTCAATTAAATGAAAAATGAAAAACATTTTTTATTAACTTTCCACAAATTTTCAGGGTGTATTTCTCACAAAGTTTTCAAAAACATAAAAACAATTATTCCATGGAATTGAATTCTTATGTTAGTTTCAGAAAGTTGAATAATTTAAATAAAAAGTCAAAGTTAAATATACGTATTCTAGCTGGTGTCAGGGCCGAACAGCTCTAGTAAATTTGGAGTCAGGACCAAGGAGGAGCCTATATACAGAAAGTCCAAAGGATTAAGAAAGTTTTTAGTTGTATCCAGGCAAAAGATTAGGGCTGACAGCAATGAGACATGAGGAGACATGTAGTTATCCCCCCACCTTGAACACCACCCATCCACCAATATTATATATGCAAGCTGAGAGAGCAAGGGATCCATGTTCATATGGTATGCATGACTTTGTGCATCAAGTGCTGAGACAAATATGTCTTGAGTTGCTGGGGGGACAGGGTGAGACAAAAGTTCAGAATTTAATGATACATAGAGATGATGAGCAAGGGAGTGTTCACCAACTCTGTGCAATTCTAAATTTATTTGGAGTAATAATTTTTCTGGCATCAATGGTTTTAGGACTCAACTGCACTAAGGGGTGCAAAATCAAATTTGTGAACACTGCATTGTGCCCATTGGCAGGCAGTAAGTACAGGGATATGCTGCACTCTCACCAGTTCACCCTAACTTGAACTTTAATTGAATACAGTGCTGCCAAATGTAGGCAGAATTGTATTCACTGGGGAAACACAAGTCTTTGCACCATGTACTACATTTTGTAAACCAAATCTTTTAGATTTAAATAAACTTTACTGAATTCATTCTAGTCTCCGACATATGAGCAGCAGTGGTGTTATAGCCAATATCTCTAATTACTGTACTAAATCCTTAAAACTAGGTTTGTATTTTCCTTAACCTGCACAAGAAACAAATGATTATCTTTAGAAAAAATATATATTGTAACAAGTAGGAGGTCACTCAGAAAGGCCAACCTTCTCATGGTTAAGAACAAATTAGTGTGTTTGCCAGATAAAATTGAAATAGCTAAGGAATTTTTTCCTTTCAATTTCAATCCTAAATGTAAAAAAAAATCCTTTATGGAAAAAAATGTATTATTAAAGTATTGTCTTGCCATTTTTTTATATAATACCTGCAGAGCAGCAATTAGCATGTAAGAAGGGGAATACTGTAGGCTTCATGCTAAAGATAGTTTAGTTTGATTATGCAGTGAGAAATGCTAAGTTGTTTCAAGCTTCAGGCAGAAATCTGATTCTACTTATTCTCATGCGTCCCTCGTGCAACTGGGCAGAGTTCAATGATCTTTTTAAGGAAGTGCCTGTTACACAATCAAGCCCAAGGACATCTAATATCCATTTCAAACATGTAAGCACACACACTGAATTCATTCTTAATCTTAATAGACAAAAGCAAAGTCCAATTTACCAGTAGAGAAATACAAGAAATATTGGCTTCATTGTTTTAGTGCTAATGCAGCATATTTTATTACAATGCCTAATTCCCTGGGTAATTCACTGGATTGTGGCGCAGTAGCCATCTATTACAGAACTATACCCAGTGATACTCAGAAACTGAGCGTGGATATAACAGCATTATTAATCAGCAAAATAAAATCGGTTATATATACACAACATTTAAAGTCCTCTGTTATTTCAGGTATAGAATCTATTATCTGGAATTCTTGGGACCTGGTTTTCTCCATAATGGATATTTCCATAATTTCGATCTCCATACTTCAAGTCTGTTTTAAATCATTTAAATATTAAATAAACTCAAAATGATTATTTTACCTGCTATATGGATTTATGCAGCTTTTCTATGATCAAGTACAAGCTGTTTCCTTATTACATAGAAAAAGGAAATCATTTTTAAACATTATATGAATTTTATTAAAATGGACTATGGGAGAGGGCCTACCCGTAATTTGGTGTTTTCTGGATAATAGGTATCCAGGATCACATATCTGTATATCCATGCCTATCCACCCATCTGTTAGAAATTTCATCTCCCACAGACTCCATTTTAATCAAATAATTCTAATTTTTAAAATGATTCCCTTTTCTACTGTAATAACAAATCAGCATCTTGTACTTGAAGCTAATCAATATATAATCAATTCTTATAAGAGGCAAAACAATGATATTAGTTTTAATGAATGCTAACATTATGTGTTTTAGTTCACTTGAATTATGAAGATCCTAATTATGGAAAGACCCCATATACAAAAAAAACCCTGGCCCGAACATTCAGGATATCAGGTCCCATACCTGTATACATTTTTTTTTTTGTAGCCTAGTTGATTATTACTCACTTTTCTGTTTTGACACTTACGGGCACATATATATAACAGTTTGAGCTTGATGATGCAGTATGTTTACTATGATGTAATCACTGGGAAATTTGGCTCCAGAATTGCACATAGGTATGGTATATAAACCCTTTGGGGAATTGTATGTGGCTTGTTTATTTTTTGACTGAGTAAAGGTCCCAAGAGTTGGCCATTTATTTTGGTTTTTCATGGGAGCACTGGGACCATTATATACTGTATGACTGACATGGACTGCACCATAAATTTAATTTCTAGATAGATAAATGGGAGGGGCCTTGCATTTTCAATAGTCTGACTCAGGCCCTTCTAACAAAAAAGGGGGACATGATTACACTTAGAAGTACAAGTACATTAAAGGACATTATAGTCAAATAGCAGGGGACCTTTTTTTCCCCATAAAGAGGATTACCACACCAGAGGTCACCCCTTTAGACTAGAGGAAGAGAAATTTCATTTGAAGCAGCAAATGCGGTTCTTCACAGTGAGGACAGCGAGGTTATGGAATGCACTGCTGGAAGATGTTTTGATGGCTGATTCTGTTAAAGGAACAGTTCAGTGTAAAAATAAAACTAGGTAAACAGGTAGGCTGTGCAAAATAAAAAATGTTTCTAATATAGTTAGTTAGCCAAAAATGTAATGTATAAAGGCTGGAGTGACTGGATGTCTAAGATAATAGCCAGAACACAACTTCCTGCTTTTTAGCACACGAACTCTCAGTTAGTCAGTGACTATAAGGGGGCCCACATGGGACATAACTGTTCAGTGAATTTGCAATTGATCTTTAGAATGCTGATCAAATTCAAAAGCAAAAGTTATGACCCATGTGCCCCCCCTCAGGTCACTGATTGGTTACTGCCTGGTAACCAATCAGTGAAAACCAAGAGTGCAGCAAAGCATGACGTAGTGTTCTGTTCTGTTAGACATCCAGTCACTCCAGGATTTATACATTAAATTTTTGGCTAACTACCTATATTAAAACATTTTTTATTTTACATTTACCCAGTTTTTATTTTTACACTGAACAATTCCTTTAATGCGTTTAAGAGGGGCTTGGATGTTTCCTTGGACAATTATAATTAGTATGGGTTGAATTGGATGGACTTTGGTCTTTTTTCAACCCAACTTAACTATGTAACTATGTGACAAGTGGAGGACAGCTTTAAACACCAAGGACAAGCATTGTGAATATATTCTGCCCTTCAGCTTATAACCTCAATTTTATTTCAAGGAAGTATTTAATATCTTGATGTATATGTTAGTGGTTACAGTACAGACATCTATCTTGATGATATCTAATTTTCTTCTCATCTTGTTCATGTTTAAAGGTTCTTCTTCATCTGTGAAAGATCTCTCTGTGTGCCAGCCTAACAAAAATGTGACTTTGAAATTAATTTTTTTGGTAGGTCATTAAGGAATTCAAGGAGATGTTAACCTCTTAAGCTGGGCTGGAGTTCCCTCTTCTTTAAAAAGTGCAACAGACGACAATACATTCCTGAAAACCACTCAGGTCTTGCCTGAGACTCATTGGTGTTGCCTGCAAGCTTAGACTTGCTGCATGTACAGTATAGAGAGTTTTCAAAGAACAGCGCACAAAATCCGGTACTGGATAGTGATAAATGAATTGGCACCCTCCAATTACTCTCTACTTCTCCTTTAAGATCGAACCATTAGAACTAAAGTAATCCAACGTCTCACTCATTTTGATAATTATAACATACATTCATTAATAAATCTAAAGGTAGGCCATGTGAGCACTTTCCTTTTCCAAGTTAGACATTATTTATTCTCAATGAAAATAAGAATAAACCAATGCTTTGTAAAAAGTTTTCTACCTGATGTAAATTCTAAAAGTGACAAGAGGCCTAGAAATATTTCTAAAATTGTTGAAGCCTTCATTCCACAATTTTATGACTTAATCACCTGAGTACTCTGCGTCCAATAACACTCCTGCTGTTCTTTCTTATATACCTCTACCTACAGTCCTTACCTCTGTCCTGCTATTCTTAAAAAAATATTTTGTACTATGTTACTGTAATATCTATTCAGAAGGCTGCTAATGAAATGTTGTCACTTTTGTCAATTGTACCTCAAATTCCTCTTATTCACTTGCATGTGGCTTCCTGCAACACTTGTCTATCCCTTCCTATTCTTTGACTACTTTGGCCATGGACTTTATTGTTGACTTCCTATGCTTCAAAGATAAGATGTATGTCAACCCAACCCAAGCAGCCAAAAAAGTTATTGCTCTGCAAAGCTAAAGTGTAATTGATACTTTTTATTAACTAATCTTTCTATTCAGGCCTACTCTTATTTATTTTTAAGTGTTTTATTTACATCACTCCCTGGTTGCTAGAACAGGACTTGAATCCCAAACTGGAGAGCTACTGAACAAAACACCAGCCCAGTGTAGGAGGTAAATATTTCCTTAAATCCCTTAGTGCAAATGATGTGCCAAAGAAAAGCTAATTATTTCTAAATAAGTAAAAAAAAAAAAAAAGAATACCAATCAAAGTTCGTCTCATCACACTAAGGGAGTTATTTACTAAACCACAATTTTCTTATGGTCAGGTTTTTTGTGGAAAAAAATTAAATTTTTCATGGAGAAAAAAACCTTAAATTTTTCACAATTTATTATATCCCAAAACTGCAAAAAAATCCAAATCCGAAAATCCATCATATCAAACGAGTTAAAGTCATGTAGAAGTTAATGGGAGAAAAAATTGCGAAACGCTTTGAAGTCAAATAATTTTGTAACAAGCGACAATTTTTATATGCACTACTATTTTGTCCAAATGCATTTAAGTCAATGGTCGTCCATATAATTTTGACACGCAACAATTTCTATGCACGCAACAATTCTGAAGCAATTTTTTTCCGGCACCGCTTTGCAAATTCATTCGCTGGTGCTGAAACGTGAATCCATGCCTGCCGAATTTCTTCACCCATCACTAATCTTTATGTCTTTTCCTTGACAATTGACTACCAAGTCATTTTGGAGTTTTGGAGGTTTGTTTGCAATTCCCAGGGGATTCAAATTTAGTTTTATTTATTTAGTGATATTGAGTTAATGCTCAATTTGATGGAGCTTCTGAATATACAGTATAAACTAGTGCCTTGAGCAATTCTATCAGTTGTATATTTCTTCTACCATGCTATGCTATTTTTTCTTCAAATTTTCTCTTAAAAACTCATTCATCTCTCCTCTTATTTTTCTGTCGATTTTCTTTTGGATGTGCCTACTGATAATCCTTCTGTTTCACTACCAAGGATAATCTCCTAAAGTACTCCCTTTCTCAAAATACTTACTGACGAGATTCTGTTGCTAACAAAGAGGATTCTGTTGCTAACAAAGAGTACTACAACTATACTGTACTCCTGTGCAGCCAGTCTCTCAAACATGGTCCAAAGTTTGATGGACCTTTTTAATAATGGAAAGTTTTTTGATTTTAATTGTATTTCTTCCAGCACACCTATTCCAGTCACCGTTGATTAAGAATTTAAGTATTCCAAATATAGAAAATCATTTATTTCAACTTCTTGATTTGCATGCTTCAACATATTATTCATTAGTAGGGTTTTGGTGCTGAATAATATTGTTGAATTTTTTAATTTCCTGGTATTTATATAGCACCAACACATTTCCACAGCACTTTACAAACTGAGCTGCCCGAGCAATTCATTGTCTATGTGACATGTGGCATTTGTGCAATTGTACCATTGCATCCCACTGATACAATGAATATCTTTCTTCATTTTCTGAATATCGAGTGATGCTTGCTATATTCAACATATATAGATGGCTGAACACAGCACAGCTCTGTGTACAAATACTAATACAACATTTACTTTCTATTTCAGAGAAAATAATATTTACATAAGATAGAAATAATTAGTAAGTCCAGTCAAATCATTTACAGTTTTGATGTTACCGGTTCTTTAAAGTGACCATCCCCTCTAAACATTTAACAGATAAACTACATGGACTATCCACATCTTTGCTGACATCAAATTTGATACTTCTATGACATTCTTTTGAGATAAAGGATATAACTGCATCTAATGCTTGGATTTTTAAGGCAAGCTTCAAAAGGTTTCTTCTATTAAACTGGAGCTGAAAATCTTTTGATGTTGAATGGTTGTTATCTAATAAAATTTCCCTATCTCTAGTTTCTATTTTAAAGCGGAATCTACTATGTCAGCTGTAAGATAAAGCCACAAACCCTCTCATTTTATAGAAAATTTTAAAATACTATCACATTTTCTCTGACTGTTCAATTTAGGAATTTAAGTAATATTTTATTCCTTTTAAAGGAAAACTATACCCCCAAAATGAATACTTAAGCAACAGATAGTTTATATCAAATTGAATGACATATTAAAGAATCTTACCAAACTGGAATATATATTTACATAAATATTGCCCTTTTACATCTCTTGCCTTGAACCACCATTTCGTGACTCTATCTGTGCTGCCTCAGAGATCACCTGACCAGAAATAATACAACACTAACTGTAACAGGAAGAAGTGAGGAAGCAAAAGACAGAACTCTGTCTGTTAATTGGCTCATGTGACCTTACATGTGGTTTGTATGTGTGCACAGTGAATCTTACGATCTCAGGGGGCGGCCCTTATTTTTTAAAATGGCAATTTTCTATTTATGATTACCCAATGGCACATACTACTAAAAAAGTATATTATTATGATAATGGTTCATTTACATGAAGCAGGGTTTTACACATGAGCTGTTTTACTCAGTATCTTTTAATAGAGACCTACATTGTTTGGGGGGTATAGTTTCCCTTTAATATCATTATGAGCACACAACATTTCCAATAAATTTACATTGTCAGATTTATAGTGGGGCACATTTACTTAGCTCGAGTGAAGGATTTGAATGGAAAAAACGTCGGATTTCTAAGTTTTTTTGGCTACTTCGACCTTGGACTACGACTTAGACTTTGAATCGAATGATTCGAACTAAAAATCGGTTGACTATTCGATCATCCGATAGCCGAAGTACGGTCCTTTTAAAAAAAACTTAGATCACCTACTTTGCATCTAAAACCTATCGAGCACCAATGTTAGCCTATGGGGAAGGTCTAGCCAATTTGGGATCGAAGGAAAATCGTTCGATCGATGTATTAAAATCCTCCGAATCGTTCGATCGAATGATTATTCCTTTGATCGTTCGATCGAACGAATCGAACGATCGAACGAATCCTTCGATATTCGAAGTCGAAGGATTTAACTTCAATAGTCGAATATCGAGGGTTAATTAACCCTCGATATTCAACCAATAGTAAATGTGCCCCTAAGTGTCATTATTTGTAAAACCCAAAACTACAAGTTAACTGCCATGATACTTCAGTTTGGTTTTATTTAAGTTATTTATATTTTTATGAGACATTAGATCACCTATATGAAGTTGATTATGTGCACAAAATTGGACTCTGGTATAAGAATAGCACAGAATATTTGGTGGTTCTTTGTTTTAGTGTGCCCCTCTCCTTCTCCATCAGTGGCATGTTGTCTGATTGTCAGGGATCATTGACTCAAATAAAACCAAAATTGCTGTGAGGTTTCAATGTTACTGTTATTCCTGATAATTGCAAAGCAGGTAATGTAGATATTAGAAAATACAGTGAAACCTCAATTTTACATACCCCCCCCCTTTTTTTTATGGTGCCCTGAAAAATATTAAATGGGGGTTCTCAGAAAAAATTAAAACAAAGGCTCATTTCAAATAAATAGTTTACTGAAGTCTCCATCATACCAACTGTTAATAATTTTAAGGTGAGCTGCTTCTTTAAGCTGCTGGACTCTGCTTGGTAACTAATGGATTGCTTTAGTCTAGTGTATTTTAGTAAAGCAGTGATTGTAGTGGAAGCATACAGTAGGTAATAACAATCTGACATTGCATTCTTAAAGACGAATATGAATATAAAGCATTCCTGTATTACAAACGTGTGCAGGCTTCAAGGTTGGCTTGAATCTGCATTCTTTCATTGTTTCAAGGATGGTCTGATGAAACACAATAACTAAATATTGTGTTGACAAAAAGCAATTTACATACTTTACATACTTTATCTTACTGTATATACTGATGTGGATTGGCACAATGTTTTGCAATTACAACATAGAACTGAGATCCCGATTTTATACTTTAACGAAGAAGCATTGATGGAACATCTTGGTTGGGTTACATGATGGGTTACATAATATTTGGCACCCCTCCCCCAAATGATTAGAACTTTCCTTCTCATTTAAAGACAAAAACAATTTTAGGGATAGTACATTTCTTTTCCATTCTTTCACTGGCACCCATGGCAAAAATATAAATAGTTAATCTTGTATTTGCTAGGTATGACATTAATACATCTTTAGTCATGTACGAGAATACAGGTGATTTTTAGCCAGTAGTTTTAGACTTTTTTTTTTTTTGGGAAGAGTGCACTTTTTTACCTGGTACAGTTTAGCAACAACAATCACATATTTCCATGCTATAATTTTGTTACCAATGCCAATTATACTACAAGTATTAGACCTGTTATCCAGAATGTCTATTGGAGAGCTTTCTATACAACGTATCCCATACCTGTACTTCTTAGGTGTCTTTAGCAATGAGCTTTATGAGAAAGCTTCATGATATAACCATGACCCTATACACTTACTTTAGGTTTGGGTAGAAAAAATATCCTACTTACAATTACTTTAAATATACAGGTCATTAAATCATTACCACTCAGTAAAACACATTCATTTCCAATTTAAGAATTTCCTTCCCACTCTAGAAAGAATCATTTTCAGCACAGAAAGCATTCGAGCAAATAATTAAACCCTGCATGAACGGGGGCCCTGAGTTTGATTCCAGCCTGGACACTATCTGCAAGGAGTATATATGTTTTTCCCCTGTCTGCATGGATTTCTGGGTACTCTGGTTTTCTCCCACATTTCAAAAACATAAAGGCAGGTTAGATGACTTCTCACATAATTACCCCAAGTAAATGTGAATAGGACCATAGACCGTCAGCTACACTGGGGCATGGAATGATGTGAATAATGAACAAACTATATACAGCACTACTGAAATGTGTCATCACTGTATATAAATAACAGATATAAAAATTAATTTAAAATGTATGTTCGACTACTCCAAACAATCCAATGGATTCAATGAATAACCTAACACCTTGAAAAAGTGTGAAATTAACTGAATTGTAAACAAAAATGAAGCAATGTCTTTTTGCTAGAATTTCAAGAACAGAGATGTACACTGTACAGTAATTTGTGGCATTGAAAACCCCTTTCAACAAACCATCTTTCCGGCATGGGAACATATTCCATCTGCTTAAATTGTGCAGAATGACCCAATTGGCAGTACGCAAAAAGCACATTTGCGGACCGACTGAATTTTCTTTTAACAAGAGGGTTTCTGGAAAAACGTTAACAGTGGCAGTACCAGTAGTTATCTTATAAAACTGGTTAAAATATGGACACCTGCAATCACCGTTAAGGATCTACACCATTTAGTTGGTTTAATTGGCCCAATGAGTTTTTTTACATCTCTTGGACATGGTTTTCTGACTTTTTTTAAAAAAAGAAATGGTTTAGGGGAAAATGCATCATCATGCTTCCAAGAACTCTATAACTAGCTTAATCTGTAGCCATTTTTATGAATACACCCCACTGCTGAGGTACATTTTTGGGCAATTATAAGATATGTTTTTGCAGTTCTTCTTGATCATTTTCCTGAAGAGGATTAAGTACTTTTTAAATGCAATAGTAAAGCCCTTGTGTCCTTCAATTTATCAACACAAGCAGCTATTGTTGAAACTGAAATCACATTTCTGACATTATTGTGTATTATAACAACATTACTCCCTCAGTACTTCCAAATTGTACTTTTTATTCTATTGCACCACAGAACTTTAGTAAACAATTGATTCAAATGTGTTGCATAAGTTACTTTAATATCCAATTAAATTAGGAAACAAATTAATTTTGAATGAATTTATTTGATTTCCATAAATCAAATCAATTTAGTACAATTTTTATCACACCTATGACTGCTGCTCCCAAAGCAGTAACTGGATTGCAGCCTTTGGGAATCTGACCGTGCATAATTAATTTAGCTCAATTACTAGGAATTCCCATAGCTCAGAAATCATTTCATCTTGCTTAAAAATTTAAAATCTTATATTTCATTTGCCCCATAGCACTTTGGCAAGTGATTCCTTTTATATGGTTGCAAAAAAACCCTTTAATATCTAATTACAGTAAATAGGAAATTCAATAAATGGATTAGTTCATTTTCACATTCCCAAACGGTCGCTTTGGCTAACTTGTGCAGTGTTTATTTTAATAGTGGGTTGTTTTTGAGTCATCACTGATGTTGAGAATTATAGTCTCAAAACACCTTCAGTACTTCCAAATATGATTTAATTTGAAAATGTAAATTCTACATGCTTTTTATTGCACTACTTTACTATAGTAAACTATTCTTTCAATATTGTTGAGTCATTTCAATATCCAATTAAATTCAGAAGCTCAGTAATGAACTCTGAACGTAATTATCTTTTCTATAACTGCACAGTCATTTAATTTACTTAACGGAGCATCTGGTCCAGAGGGTGGTTTTTACATCCTTGTTGAAATTGAGGATTTTAAGTCCCCAATAAATGCAAAGGCTCAGTTATTTGAAAAAGTTTACACATAATCCATACATAGAGTAAGGGCATATTGTGACTGTTCATGTTCTTTGAATACTACAAAATCACTCCCAACTGATGTAATAAGGGTCAAGGTGAAAGCATTTAAGAAACTCAGGAGTCTGGCAGGGGGTCAAACCAGTGCAATGAGAGCAGCCAATCAGCTCCAAAAACTTGCTAACAAGACATTTAATATGTGTCTTCTGGCAACTGAATGCAGCCCCGTGACCTGGTACTTGCTTCTGTGCACTTTATACTTAGAGAATCTGTAAAATAAAGCTGCAAGCTTAGCTCCCGGCAAAACTGAGCAACATTATAATGATATATTTTTTTCATCATTTATGTTTGGTGCAACTTTTGCCCCTTCTATGATACATAAACCCCATAACACTGTATCATCTGGTCCTCTAATATGTATACACACACACACACATATTTGTGTGTGTATATATATATATATATATATATATATATATATATATATATATATATATATATATATATATAATTTTTATATATAAACTCAAATGATAATGGGTTGAGTGCAGAGGACTCTTGCATTTGTCTATATGTATTTTGTGGTCACAGCCTTATTGCACCCCCGCCTAATAGTTTTAAACTCAGTATTGAACACAACTTTCCCCCCTGAGATGTTTGTGATCTAAATTTACTGAATAAATACAGCATTATTTTTATATCAGTATCAAATGCTACATTTGTACTGCAGACTAGTGGTTACTGATGTAGTAGTCTCTAGAGCCAGTGTTCCATATGCCACTGAAAATGTTGCAATATGAAAATAATATGTAATAGAGGAAAACTCCCTTTAAGGATCATACATCCTGGAAGGATTAACATTCCTGCGAAACTGCACTATTAAGTTTCCAATAACAACACAAGTTATTATTTTTCGATGTTTAGCTGTAAAGTGGGGATGATGCTCGGTTGCCATGGTAACTAGAATACGGGAGAACACAAAAATTGTACCAATTAACCCACTGGCATTTGCCAAGCGTAAGCTGCTCTAATGATATCTTGTGTTCTCAAAAACAGGTTTGCTAAGACTATGAGCGCTAATCATGCCAGAGAAAATCTTGATCATTCCCTGTTAAAAAGCCTATTAGGCTGAAAATGCCATTCATAATACACAAACCTATAGAAGCAACCAAATTCACAACGATGAAACATAGTCTGTACAACAGTTCTCACTGCAAAAATATATATAGCACTTCACCTAAATGTAAGTAGCTTTTGCATATAGTGACCTATATTAGAAGCCTTTAGTTGCTAGGTTTGTGTCTTGCTATTTAGCTGCTTTGGTATCTGTGTGAGGTAATATATTTTTATACAACTTGCTGAGGTTTGTGCTGAAAGGGACACTATACTTTCTTTTGCATTTCGCTTTGTAAATCTCTAACAGTCATCTTTCGGGGTCTCTTTGTAGATACTGACTTTGTGTAAATTGCCTGTAAGCTTTAAGCTCTTCTTACCAGTGTCATCATTATCTCTTTCATTTTACAAAACTCCAGCAGGGGGCAAGGCCACATGGCTCAGTCCCTGGGGATGTGAGCAAAAAAAAAATCCAACTGACATGGCAACGGAGATGTAGGTCAACCTTCTTATGTTTTCTCACCTTTAAGTCAAACATAAAGTATATCAGTAAAGGTGCTCACCTGTACTATGCATAGCTCAGCAAGAAAATGCAGGGGAAAATTTACAGAATCATAATTATTTTTATTTATACAAGTTATTGGTATGAAGAATGTGTTCCACTGTGTTAAGTCATATATTATTTTTTAAAAAGAAGTCCAAATGTTATACCATAGAGGCAATTAAATAAAGACTTGCTAAAATGTAAAGGACCCTTTCCATTTCCCTTGATATTGTTTATTGTACGTTCACCCTAATTGTAAATCATATTTATGTAAAAGTCTCTTTTTCATATTTCATGAGTGGAGGGAATAGTTTTGCTTCTCCACTTTCAGCAACATAATAGCCATTTGTCTCAATTGTGCTGAACCATCAAACTTCAAAGCACATGTGTTGAATGTGCCAGAGGTGAAGAACCCAAGCATCCATCGATAGCATTCAGATTATACAGGTATGGGACTGGTTATCCAGAATGTTCGGGACCTGGGGGTTTCCAGATAAGGAATCTTTTCATAATTTGGATCACCATAGCTTAAGAAAAAACAATTCAAACATTAAATAAACCCAATATAATTGTTTTGCTCCAATATGGATTAATTGTATCTTAGTTGGGATCAAGTACAAGGTAATGTTTTATTATTACAAAGAAAAAGGCAATCATTTTTAAAAATTAGAATTATTTACTTATAAAGGAGTCTAATGGCCTTCCCATAATTCTAAACTTTCTGGATAACAGGTTTTCAGATAACAGATCACATACCTATACTATAAAAAAAAAATCTTCATCAATCGCCTTTCCACCCCCCAATAAAAATATGATTTTAAAGAATATGAACTGTACAATGCTGGCCATTTCTGCTAAAGAGTGGACACATATGGGACTCAATACTATAAGGCATATTATGATAGGAATGTAGCATTGTGCCCCTGCTGAAAAACAACTAAATTAAAAAAAACATTTTCATATTAAACACATAAGTCTTACAAACAGGACACTCAAGTATCTTTATAGAATGAACTAATGCTAATGATTCTCTGCCCTGTTCTCTTGCATTTGGACTAATTGTAAACTCCATTATTTTATCACTAATTATTATTAACATGTATTTTTAGAGTGCCAACATAATGTGCAGCATCATCTGAATGATGCTTGCGCTTCTAGATTATTAACTATGAGAATTTTCAATATTTTCTGGATTACAGCTATAGAGAGGTCCGAGATCATCTGGATGAAAGTTAAAGACTGATTCACTATTGTAATGCTTCCGTATTACTATATTAATAAACTTTATTGTCCTATGAATTATTCATTGTGAATCATACAAACTGTTCATTACACAAGTCTGAGCCCTAATAAGATATTCATCGTTTTATTGGGTAGTATAAAGAGGAATTATAGTTATAAAGCAAATCTATGATATGATCCTAGTGCAATTATAGGGTTCTTGGGGTCTTTAAGATACCATTACACTCACCTGCTGCCTGTTAAACTCCCAAAGGGGTGACCAGGCAGACACTGAACAACAATTTCGAAAAAAAAATGTTTCTCCATTTTTCCATGATCAGTGTACATGTACAGTCATGAACATTTGTGCATGCACACAAAAACATCAAATATGAAGTAAAGGAAACCCCCACCTGCAGTCTACTACTCATACAGAACGAAATACTAGTTCATTGATATGTTTTAACAGGAGAATGGGGAAATATGGAATAAATTAACAAATACAAGCAAGTGGCACAGCAAATGTATTTAAAATAAAATTAAATATTTGAAATCAATAAGGTTTTGTTTTTTTTAAAATATCCTCATTTTCTGGTAAGCAGAATGTTTTTTGTTCTTTTTTTATGGGAACTGCTGTTTAAGGAGGAGGTCAGCTCCCAGAGATGATTCATTTAAGCAATAACATGCTGCTTGTTTGCTGACAAAACCAGTAGTGGATGTTTCACCAACTTTAATAATGTATAATTGGCACTTTAATTTAGAAATATTGGAGTCACTCTAAGCTGCTTTCTTTTTAGTGTGGAAGAATGAAAGGAAGAAGATTTCCATCATCCAGGTAGAGTGCTGAAACACTAATCTTCTGAAATGACCTCATCTCAATCTTGAGCTGCATTGATTTGTGAATATAATATAAGTACAACAGAAATAACCCCTCTAGCTAAAATGTAAAATAGCAGGAGATAATGGGATGGTTAATATTCAACCCAATAGAATATAACAGTTATAAATGGCATTCTGAACATAAATAGTAACAGTATATTAGGCTAAACACACATCCATCAAGTTCAAAGCTTTTCCCTAAGTAATATCTGCCTAACCACCAGTTGATTGAGAGAAAGGTGAAATAACCTTTCTAGAATATTTTTCCTGACTCCCAAGAGGGAAATCAGACCAGTCCCTGAATCAACTTTGTACTTGAGCATCCAACCATTTCTTAAAACAATACATTTGCCAATACAACAACCCAGAAAGAGAGTTCCAGAACTTCACAGTCCGTCCAGCATCTTAAAATGGACCCCCCTTTCTTCTAACCTGAATAAAAGCCCTTGCGCGTGTCTGCTGCTGCCTGACACTGCCTCCACTTCCTGCTCCCCCCAGCGATGCCTCCTCCACTTCCTCCTGCGTGTTTGAAGAGGGATCTACAGCCTGCACACCCCAGATTAGTGTAACACACACAAAATGCACAGTCACATACTTTTTACACTGATACACACACTTTTTTGAGGCATTGGGGGCTTTCACACATTCACACCACTCACGCACACAACATGCATTTTGCCAAGTGTATGCACACACTTACACAATTTTATTGCTTTTTTTTTTACCGGATCCTGTGGGGTTTTTTGCCTGAAAAAAAGGTTTTATTGCCATTACGAATATCGTATTCGCTAATCGCACTGCACAATACTATTGGTATATTATTTTGTTTATTATATTCCATTTTTGGTGATTTCGGTGCATTTTTTAGTTTGTTATTGCATTTTCAGTTCTGTGTAGGTGAATTTTGGGGATTTAGTGATTTTATTGTATTCTGCTATGTTTTTTGCTCATGGAAATTTTGCCTGCTGTATATCAATTTGGGGGTCTCTGTACACCACATAGTTTGGTAAATCTATGCATATCAGGCATCAAACTCAGTAGACTCCTGGAGTTGATATTTAGGATGTTTTATGCTGGTACATTAGGAAAAAGTGGAGCATTTAATGGGTCAAAATTCAAGCAGTGTGCCAATTTTTGGAAATTAAATAAAAATTGCTACATTTAGCATGGCTTTGCAGTTTTATAGTGTGTGCACTTTCAGAAAATATATGGTTTTCTAAGGTCTACCTATTGTTCGGGGGTTTTATGACACATAATACATATACCGGGTACTTATATTGCAGCAGCTGGTGTCAGCCATGTGCTGCTTTCATGTGGGTGCCTCTGTAAGCCACATCATAAGCCACATCATTTGTTAAATATATGCATATTGGGCATCAAACTGTTCAGTAGACCCCTGGCTATCATATCTAGGATGTTTCATGTTGATATGTTATGAAATGTTGAGTGTATAATTTGGCAAACTAATAAATGTGTTTCCAAACTAAATTTCTTACTATATGTAAATGTGAATATAACAGCTCATCACAAACAGAGTAAAAATAAGAAGACAAAGTAACCAAAACCACCCATGAACACAATGTCATCCTGTAGTATTTGAGTGATTGATCATGGTTCCAAGGTTTTAGATGTACAAATGTTATATTTTGCTTGTTCTATTAGCAGTAGACAGATCAACAGATAATTATATTTTTTAAAATTTGTATATGCAGTGATAAATCTGACTGGATTATATCTATTAGTACAGCTATGGGATACATTATCTAAAAACCCATTATCCAGAAAGTTCCAAATTGCGAGAAGGCCCCCAAAGGCTCCATTTTATCCAAATAATTCACTTTTTAAAAAAAAATAAAAAAAAAATCTTTTCCTCTGTAATAATAAAACAGTACCTTGTACAAAACCAGCCTATTGGTTTTATTTAATATTTAAATGGTTTTCTAGCATGTACAAAGGCCCAAAAAACAGAAAGATCCGTTATCTGGAAAACACCAGGTTCTGAGCATTCTGGATAACAGATTCCATACCTGTATAGCCAAAGCCCAGCTCAATAGGTGCACCTATGTGCCATTCACAACAGAATATGGGATTATTTACTATGCAGAAGTGCTGAGTGTTATTGATTTAAGTAATGAATGCCACTGATTCATGGAACAACCGCATCAGTGTTCGCACTGTTAATGTCATAACCGAGTGTTTGTTTCAATTACTGCCAAAAAACAGTAACACAACTTTTCCCCATTTCCGCTTTCCCTCTCTCTGCAAATTCATTGCTTCTAAACATATTAATAAGGCTTCAGTGTCCTGCCTGCTAATGAATACAACAATAACCTGTGTACACTTGTGACATCTTCCAGTATGAGTTGTGCAGGAGTGTGGAATACACAAAGACAGAGTGCTTCAAGAGAGGACGTAGCTAAAGATATTCTTAAGGGTTTACAGGATAAATTATCTGAGAACGTTCCTGCCTTTTTTCAGCTGCTGAGACAAATTATCTGCCTGACAAATTCTAATCTAAGAGATCATCCTGACATTACTCTGTAGTAAACACATAAAGAAGATAATTGGGAACTTGTCTACATGCCAGTACTGTACTAATAAAAACTTAATTTTATCAGGAAGTACATAAAGTTAAATAATTGTTTGTATAAATGATTGAAGCTATTTCATGTTCTACTACTAAGTGCATTGAATAAAGGCTCTTACACAAGGGCATCCACCATCCCCCTGCACTTAATTTTCCTGCTTTCACCACTTTATTACCTCACTATAGGCAAGAGCGGGGATGAGCGAATTTTTTTGCCACGTTTCGCAGTGGAAATGACACCCATAGACTTCAATGGGAGAAAAAAATGACGCGCATCTAAAAAAAAAATTGTTGGCCATAGACTTTAATGCATTTCGGTGAATTTTTGGCAAAGCGAAACAGGTTAAATTCACCCATCCATACAGGCTGATTCTGTGCTCCCCTGCAGTGGAATGCAGGAACATTAAGGGTGAAATGCCCGTGTGTAAGGGTCCTAAACATTCTCCAGTCTGAAGATTTGGCCTCTAAGAAAATCAGTTCTTACAATGGATTTTTTGTACTTTTTATCCCAAACAGACTATAGTGATGAATCCTTGATAGACAAATACAGTTGAGATTTTGTGGCATATGTATAAACCTAAAACCAAGACACTAGCTGCCTAACTTTAAACACAGCCAGATTGATAACATTTTCTCTACTTACATAGAAAAAACCCAATTTATTAATAAGTCATTCTGTGCAAGTGCATACAGCCCTGCCATGTCCTTACAGCCTACACACCATACATATGTCTGAATATATATTATGTGCCAAGCATGGATTTCTCATTGACAACTGCTTCAAATACATTTATTTTGATAAAGCATTTTTGGTGATGTGACAGTCGTGTTGTTTATATCTATACTAATAAGTCAATGTTATTTATATATTATTTTATATTGTTTATATATTATTTCTGAGACATCTGTGGAGGAGAACTCTTTAGTTCTTTCTCTCTTTATTTCACAAACTAAACAAGAAACTCCTTTATCTCTTTTCATTGCTTCTCAAGTCTGTCCTACACAATTCAACACATTTTTTCAGTTTCCAGCATGGCAGCAACAGAAGGGTTAAAAGCCATGTGGAAACTTGCTGTTTGCAGAACTGAAATACAAAGGCATTTGAACATTATTGTTTCTCTTAGGAACCAATCGTTTAACTTGCCATTAGCATGTATGCCTTTGAATACAAAGTGCAAACTTGAAACATTTAAAATAGTTTTTTACCTGATGTTTCCAGGAGGATTGTTCAGTTTGCTCTGGATTTGGTAAAACACAAAGGTGTGTCCTAATGATTAACAGCTGTGCCCATACATTAGCATAGCTAGGCACTTTGTTTAAATAAGGGCTCTTACACAAGAATGTTTGTTTGTGCTCTCCCCTGCGTTGCATTTTCCTCCATTCAGCTGCAGGGGAGTAGACACACTCAATTATTGTGAAGGGGGCTGTACTCACACAGACACATGTATGCGCGGAACGCAGGTAAAATGCAACATTCTGTGTTCCAGCCTGCGCTTGTCGCTTACATGCATCTGTGTGAGTACTGCCCCACTGACAATAATCCAGTGCATTTACTCCTGTGCTCAGGCCCGGATTTGTGGTGAGGCCACAAAGGTCCGGGCCTAGGGCGGCAAATATTTCGGGGCGGCATGCTGCCCAGCAGCTCTATGGGGAACGCTCCCCAGTGTTCCTGCGCTTGTAATTTGTGTACACTCTTAAGTTATTATGTACATATACCTGAGAAATGTGTAGTTATAGAGGAAATTAATATTTGATCATTTTAAAATGTGTGCTGTAATTTAAATGCAAAGCATGATGGGATCCACTTCCAGTCATCAAGACTTAGAGTAGGACTACACGGACGCGATCCGACGTGATGCGTCAAAACGCCGGTGACAAATCGCATGCAACGGAAATAAGGTAAGAGATGTCGGATGAAGTTGCAGCGTTGATCCGACTCGACACGACTGGCGGATGCAGACGCAGCATGCAGGGTCTGTACCCGACTGTCATGTTGCGTCGGATCAATGCTGCAACTTCATCCGACATCTCTTACCTTATTTCCAGTTTATATTTTCCAACTTCCGTGTAGTCCTACCCTTAGGGTGGCCATACATGGAGAGATCCACTCCTTGAGGTGGGCAATATCGGGCTGATCCGATCGTGGGCCCTAGGGCCCAACGATCAGATCCTAACGATGCCTAACGGGCGGTCGGATCGCAGGACCGCATCAACGAATAGATGCGGCCCCGACCCGACGGGATATTTTGTCCCATCCGATCGAGATCTGGCCGATTCGGCCAGATCTCGATCGGTAAAGCCCGTCGGGGGGCCCCATACACGGGCCAATAAGCTGCCGTCACGGTCTGTCGGCAGCTTTTATCGGCCCGTGTATGGCCACCTTTAGTCTGGTTTTGGTTTTCTGCAAGGAAAGACATGCAATAAGATGGCAGTTCTGTTTGTGATGCCATGATATGTTGAGCTGTGTAATAATTTTTTTTATGCCTTAAAGAGATAAAGCCATATTTTTCTTTGACAAGCAAGTTTCACCAACATCTGTAAAAGGACCCACACCACAGGTGACGTCTCAAGTCAATATTTTTATAAAAAACTGCCATTTTCCCCAAGGAATAAGCTGCTTTTTAGCAGGGACCAAAAAAAGGAAAAATATAAAACTGCTTTAAAGGGGTTGTTCCCCATTTGAGTTAACTTTTAGTATGATGTAGAGAGTGATATTCTGAGACAATTTGCAATTGGTTTTCATATTTTATTATTTTCTGACTTCTTTAGCTTTTTATTCAGCAGCTCTCCAGTTTGTAATTTCAGCAATCTGTTTGCTAGTGTCCAAATTACTCTACTAACCATGCATCGATTTGAATAATAAACTGGAATATGAATACAGAAGAGCCAGAATAGAAAAAGCAGTAATAAAATGGAACAATAACAATACATTTGTAGCCTTACAGAGCATTTTTTAGATGGGGTCAGTGACCCCATCTGAAAGCTGGAAAGAGTCAAAAGAAGAAGGCATATCATTCAAAAACTATACAAAATCAAAATGAAGGCCAATTGAAAAGTTCCTTGGGATTAGCCATTCTGTAACATACTAAAAATTAACTTAAAGGTGAACCACCTTGTAAAATATTGAGCCACACACACACAGAGAAGGCTTTGGTTGTAGACAGGGCCAGAACTAGGGGTAAGCAGTAGAGGCATGTGCCTAGGGAGCAAAGGTGAAGAGGCGCTGAGCACGTACCTCTTCTCCCTGGCTGCCCCTAGTTCCTAGCCCCTGAAGTCCTGCTCTCCTGCCTCCGACGCCCGCTGCAGGGGCAGTACTCTTTGAGCTCCTGCCTCGGACAATCGTTCCTGCCTCTGAGGCATGAGAGCGTGTGGATGCTCGCAGATGTATGCGTGCCAACGTAGGTGCACAGACAGGAGGTGGGTGATGCGTGCACCTTGCATTGGGCGATCCAGCAGCTTGGCCCTGTGCTGGTTGTAGGATTTATTCAACAGTGAGTACAACTGCTAACTTGCTCCACATGGCTGTGTCCAAAAACTGTAGTGCCTAGGATACTCTGGACTGCTAAAGAGGATGCCCTTGCTCATTTCTTTAATGAAAAAATCGATCTCATTAGGCTGAGCATACCGTCCGACAACAATCTCAGACCAACGTGCAGTCCACTCACATCTACTTTGCACTCCTTCACCCCTGCAACTCTAGATGAAGTTAGCAAACTTCTAGCCTGCTCAAACCCCACCACCTGCTCCCTTGACCCCATACCCTCTCGCCTCCTCCACCCAATCTCTGATACACTCTCTCCTGCACTTACCCACCTATTTAATCTTTCACGCTCTACTGGTACCTTTCCATCATTATACAAACAAGCACTAATCACTCCTATCCCCAAAAAACCTTCCCTTGATCCCAGCTCTCCCACTAACTATCGACCGGTCTCCCTTCTTCCATTCGCATCCAAATTACTAGAAAGGCTTGTTTAAAAACGCCTGATCCAGCATCTCACTCACAACTCCCTCTTCGACCCCTTGCAATCTGGCTTCCGCCCATCACACTCGACTGAAACTGCACTCACCAAAGTAACCAATGATCTTCTATTGGCAAAGTCTAAAGGTCACTACTCCATTCTAATCCTTCTAGATCTCTCTGCAGTCTTTGACACAGTTGACCACACTCCTCCTTGACATTCCACACTCAGTTGGCATTTGGGACACTGCTCTTTCATGGTTTACATCTTATCTGTCTGACCGTTTCTTTAAAGTTTCCTTGTCTAACTCTACTTCTACTACTTTCCCACTCTCTGTTGGAGTTCCTCATGGCTCTGTTCTTGGCTCCCTGCTGTTCTCGCTCTATACAACTTCCCTAGGAAAACTTATTCAGTCATTTGGACTTCAGTATCACCTTTATGCTGATGACACCCAACTCTACTTGTCTACTCCTGATCTTTCTAATTCTGTCCTTTCCCAAGTCACAGACTGTCTCTCTGCTGTCTCCTCCTGGATGTCACAGCGCCACCTGAAACTAAACCTTTCTATAACAGAACTCATTATATTTCCTCCAAGATCCTCCCCTGTCCCTCAGATATCACTCACCGTAAACAACACCACCTTTCATTCCACCACACAGGCACGCTGCCTAGGCGATATCTTAGACTCTCA
Source organism: Xenopus laevis (assembly GCF_017654675.1). Taxonomy (NCBI): domain Eukaryota; kingdom Metazoa; phylum Chordata; class Amphibia; order Anura; family Pipidae; genus Xenopus; species Xenopus laevis. The sequence continues at coordinate 92,799,387 of NC_054387.1, read as the reverse complement.
TCTGTCTTTTTCACCACACATTCAAACACTTGCAAAATCTTGCCGTATTCAACTGCGCAACATTGCTCGAATACGACCATATCTCAGTTCAGAATCAACTAAAACACTGATTCAGTCTCTCATCATCTCCCGCCTTGATTACTGCAACTTACTCCTCACAGGTATTCCAACAAGTCACCTTTCACAACTCCAATCTGTTCTAAACGCGGCCGTTAGACTCATTCATCTAGCTCGCCGCTCAACATCAGCTGCTCCCATATGTATGTCCCTTCACTGGCTCCCAATCTCTTCTAGAATCAAATTCAAATTACTTACACTCACATTCAAGGCCCTTAATAAAGAAACCCCTCCCTATATTTCATCTCTAATCTCCAAATACACTCCTTCACGAAACCTACGCTCTGCTTCTGATCTTCGCCTCACTTCTCCTCTGGTCACTTCTGCCCATTCTCGTCTACAAGACTTCTCTCGGGCTTCTGCTTTTCTCTGGAACTCTCTGCCACAAGCTGTCAGACTTTCTCCTTCTTTCCAAACTTTCAAGCGCTCCTTAAAAACCCATCTGTTTAAAGAGGCTTATTCGATGTACCTTAATTAATCATTGCTGTAACAAAAATGAAAAAATGTTTATATAATCCTAATGTCTCAATTGTACCCTAACCTTTTAGTTTGTAAACTCTAATCTCTAGGTCCTTCTAACCCTATTGTATTCTGTAATCCTTGTTTGCTATAACTGCAGTAAAGCACTGTGTATCTTGACAGCGCTATATAAATAAATGAGGATGATGATGATGATGCCCTCTAATGCCAGCAGTGCTGCATAGCAATAAACTTAAACAAGTTATAATATAGATGTTTTTAAAAGGGCTGTTGCTAAACACTACACACACCATTAATAAATAGCACAAAAACATGTAAAAACTATTTCATCCTGAACTTCTGTCTTTTTATGAATTAAAGAAAAATATCGGACCTTGTGAGAAAAAACTATTTGTACTTGAGTTCTGGTTCTAAAATTGTTTGATTGTAATCTGGCCAAAAATGCTCAATACTTGTAAATATATTTTCTAGCTGCAACAGCTGCCCAGCTTTGGGTATAAGCAGTACAATAAATCATGGGAATTGCAGTGTTTTTGTGCTAGTGTGATGCCAACTGCATGATCAGATTATATTATCTGCGAATGTTTGTCCTAATGAATTATGGAAACAATAGCATTTTTTAATACAATTTTCAAATGCAGATCACCATTTGTTTTCCCCACAATGCAACATTTTCCCCACAATGCCAATATAAAGCAGTTGCACAAACATATTCATGTATTATTTTAATTAATTTCATGAATCGAGAGAAAGTTAAAGTACATTTTTTCATAGTAGGTTTGGTATTTCACTTTGCATGCCAATGCACAAGGCATTAATAACAGCATCAGCACATGATTCATGCAGTGTCGGACTGGGCTAGTGGGACACCGGAGGAAAACCCAGCAGGCCACATGATCCAGGCCCGCTCCCTTGCATGGTCCATCTCCTCTTTACTGAGTCCATATCACAGAGGCAAATTAGGAGGGGGGCCCTTCAGTTTGCATGATGGCCCTTGAAGTCACAGTCCTGGTGGGCCCCTGATGCCCAAGTCAGTACCTGGATTCATGTGGCTCAGATCAGTTTCTCGTATTGATGCAAACCACTAATTGGAACTCTGGAAGTACACCAACATCAAGGCTAGTGTTAATTCCAGAGTTATTGGGTTCAAACTGTGCAGTTTCACACTATTGCGTAGTTGTGCTTTGGCTCTGCCCACAAGTGCTCATAAATCCTAGGAACATGTATGGTTGAAAGTGTCTTTTATAAAGGGCATCAGTGGCTTCATTCTATGTCTATTTTTCACTCTTTGCAATTGCAATCACAAACAAGAACAGGCCCTGGCATTTTAAGTAAACAGAGGCCCAAACAACCCCCCCCCCACCATGGCATCTTACAGCTGCCGTTCTGGTATTTGCCAGAATTCACAGATTGCCAATTCGGTCTGAGTTACAGTATTTCAGTGATATAACAATAGAAGAATAGCGTTTATCAAATAGTAACTTGTTATAATAGATAATCCATCCATTTCTAATATTTGGAAGGCTATTAGAACACATTTAGATTGATGTGTCTGTTATATGATTTATAGGGTCCCAGTAACTTTAAATATACATCACAGAGAGAACACATTACATTAGATATGACCTTGGAGTTTCATGGCCAGTTAAAAAGGCACTATGTCTGCAGTTTCCTTTAGTTATATATATTGACAGTAACAAAGAGTCTCAGAAATCTGCACAATTTTCAACATCATTATGATTTACAGTCAGAGGTCTAAAGTACTGTATATTGTTGGATTGATAACAATTCTGTTTCTTTTCCACTTCAACATCAGTAAAGGTCTGGTGGCCACAATATATTTTTTAAAGACACAGTACACATTTTAAAAGTGATATTAGGAGTCATGTACTATGATAGAATGATGTGCAAGTTGTGGGATGGGTAAGGAAATGCCATGTGCCTCCCCGCCCCACCCCTCATGAATAATGTGCTGTTGAATTTAGGCAACGCTGTATTCATGAGAACAGCCGCAGGTCTGGTCTTGGAGTTCAAAATACAGGCATGGGAACTGTTATCTAGAATGTTTGGGACCTGGTGTTTTCAAGAAAACAGATATTTCTGTAATTTGGTTCTCCATACCGTCTACTAGAAAATTATTAAATCCAGCAAAATTGTTTTGCCAGCAATGAGGATTAATTATATCTTAGTTTGGATCAAGTACAAGCTACTGTTTTATTACAGAGAAAAAGGAAAGTTTTAAAAATGTTAAATATTTTGATAAAATGGAGTCTATGGGAAATGGACTTTCCCTAATGCGGAACTTTCTGGATAATGGGTTTCTGGATAATGGACTCTATACCTGTAATGGCAGATTGTGCTCATTTAATACACATTGAGGGACATTTACTTAGGCTCGAATTTTTTGCATCGGAACGCTTCACCATACTTCAGATAATTCAGATAATTTATAGTGAATATGTATATCTATCAAAATGTATCTAAGCAAATTTTCGATATCGTTACTTTCTTCCTAGCGAAACTTTGTTAGCATACTTACGCTTACGTCAATTTAAATATGGCGGGCACATATAGGTCATATATATGTCTGTATTAGTGAGTGCTGGAGAAATTGCTGGAAGTGGCCACATTATTAAAAATGTACAAGGAAGCTAAATAAAGACAAAAGAGATCCTCTATTGTCCTAGACATGAGCCCACCCTAAAACAAATGTGGCATGAGCTTCAAATGGTTAAAAAAATGTATATGTAACAGTTACAACTTTTAAACATAATCCCACATTAAAATATGAAAAAACGCCAGCGTTTTGTCTTTTTTTTATTACTTTTTCGGCATACAGGATATGATGTCACTAACATAATATTGTTGAGAATGTAGCTTCATCTTAGCAATTCACCAGGTATAACAGAAACAGACTCCGGCGAAATTAGTAACATATTGGAAAGTTCGCACTTTGAGTGAAAATTCAATTGGTGAAACAGCGCAAAATTTCTCTAGCACTGAGCTTTTTTGCAAATGAATTTTCCTCTAAGCCTTTTAGTCCCTGCGCATTGAATTTTCTAGCTAGAAAAGCCCAGTTCGCCTTTTAGTAAATTTGCCCCTTTGTGCTGCTTTCCAAGTTGTAAATTACCCCTACTGACTTCTTTGACGCCTTTACGTGCATAGCCCATCACGCTTGACTGTGGCTCTTTAATTCCTACACTAGTGATATACCTGTGAAATTCTCTGGTGCTGTTGAACTAAAACTCCCATCTTCACAACACTAGTGATGAGCAATTTTTTTAGCCAGCCATGGATTTGTGGTGAAATTTCGCATTTTGCCATCTGCAAATCTTTTAGCAAAACTGTAGCAAAAATTTGCTGCAACAAAAAAGCCGCAAAGACAAAAATGTCACTGAGACAAAAAAAAATTGCCATAAGTACAAACGCCTATTGACATTAATGCATTTGGACAAAAAAAGGTGCCACAAGAAAAAAAACTCCCATTGACGTTAATGCATTTGAAGTGAGAAAAATTGGTGTGCATTTTGCAAATTTTTCTGCAGTTTCGGGAATTTTTCGGGAACAAAGGTAAGACTTAGATAAATACAATTGCTTACAGTCCACCTCCATGCAATAAACAGCACACCCAAAGTCCAAAAAACTTTTACTACAGGTCCTGCCAATGTGCATACAATTTTTACATTTACCCCTTAATGCTTCTCATGAATCCTCTCAGTTTCTACTTCTCCAACCACCCACTTTTTTGACATAGAATTAATAATGGAATTTGTAGTTTAGCCAATGTTGGAGGGCTTCAGTTTTCAGGTGTGTCAGAATTTCACATGACGTTTTAAATAGCCTTCAAGCCCTGTTAATGTGTTTATCTTGCCAAATTCAGAAATCCTTTTATTATATACTAGAAAATAGATTATTATTTTTTGCTGAAGTGTCAGGTAAAGCTAGCAGCTCTGCATAAATCTCCAATCTAATATTTAATACAGTGTTATATTTGCTTATTTGCATTGGATTGTTATTACGTACCCCATAAATATGAGAAGAAAGTATAATCAAACAAACTAGAATTCCATCCATCCACAGTCAGGCACAGCTAGAGACAGATCCACGTACAAGGAGAGATAATAATACACTATCTATTGATTATTCTACCTAAAGCTGGATATATATTTAGACTTTCTATTATAACATGCAAGCAATGTTGCTCAGTGTGAATGACAAAGTATGAGTGGAAAAACAAACTGGGAGTTATAATGTATGTAACTTATGCATGTATGCAAAAAATGTGCATTCTAATTTAACACATCATTAAATAGAATAGTGGTTTACTCCCAAAACTAGAATTTCTTTTCCCAAATAAGATAGCTGACACTTTAGATTTGTGTCCAAGTCCTTGTTTATGAGAGAAGCTGAGCAAAACATTCATCAGGTTTAGAAATTCAACACATTCCACAGAACAATTACCAACATTTTGAGACAGGTGCTAAAAGTCTCACTGCAACTGCTCATCGTTTGTTCCCAGATTACAGCAAGTACTCTCTGTGCCATTTGCTAATGACAGAAAAATTCATTCCTAGGGTAAAATGATTTATGGGTAATAAAAGCGAAAATGTGAGAATGGGAACACCTTGTATGGTCAAGGGAAATCATGGAGTATTACAAATAAAAGGAAAACATTATTTGATGTGATAAAGGGGACCTGTCACTCAGACATAAAAAGCTGTATAGTAAAAGTACTTTTTTTTTAAATGAACCATAAAACCCAAATAGTTTTTTAATTCAAAAATCCATACCCATTATAAAATCATTTAAAAATCACAGCTGTCAATCATATATATATATATATATATATATATATATATATATATATATATATATATATATATATATGCAAGAAGCATAGAGGCGTAGCAGGCAATTACTTTCACTTTTCATTCTGCATTTCTTTGATGTCACTGCACTCTTCTTATTCCCCTTCTATCCTCACCATCTAATTGGTTAGCCATTGCAAGGACATGGACATCAGGTGTCCCATTCTGGTGCACAAACAAGATATTGACATGATGAAAAGCTTGCATTAATAACAATGTTCACAAAATGGCGCCTGTCTGCTCCATGTGATTTTAAATTATTTCTTAGGGAGGCAGGTCCCCTTTAAGTTATTAGAGAACCTTATATTTTGGAGAGCTGCCGTCAGGTTCTGTTTGAACTATAATTTACTGTATGTATATATTCTCAAAATATTAATTCATATCAGCACTTCATGCTGCTACACATTACTAACATTATATAATATAGGAAAGACCTTATTCCAATATTAACTCAAAGGGGGTTATTTATTAAAGTCCAAATGGTAAAAACTTTTTTTTTTACTATAAAATCTGAATTTTAGTGGAGAAAAAAAGATTTATTATACCACGAGGATGCAGAAAGTCTGAATTCGAAAATATTCCATCTTCAGCTTGTCAAGGTACTGTAGAAGTCAATGGCAGACCATATTAGGGTGTGCGCTGGGTTAATCCAAATGCGCTCATCCAACCATTTCATACTTTTCTGACAATTTCACAAAAAAATTGGACTTTTCGGATGTCAAATTCAAAAAATTTGGACTTTTCACGTGACTATCTGAAAAAGTTGTGGTTTTTCCAGATCCAATTTTTTTTCATGATTTTTTTTAATGATAAATAAGGGTAAATTGTGGATTCTAGTTTGGTCAGACTTTTTTTTGTTTAAAACATCAGAAAAATTTGGATTTTGATAAAATGTTATTTTTTTTAGTCTTATGGGTATCCAGAATGCTCAGGACCTGATGTTTTCCAAATTAGGGATCTTTCCATAATTTGGATCTTCATATCTTAAGTATACTAGAAAATCATGTAAATATTAAATAAACCCAATCAACTGGTTTGCTTCCAGTAAGTATTAATTATATCATAGTTTGGATCAAGTACAAGGTTCTGTTTTATTATTACAGAGAAAAAGGAAATACATTTAAAAAACTTGGATTACTTGATTATAATGGAGTCTATGGCAGATGGCCTTTCCGCAATTCGGATCTTTCTGGATAACAGGTTTCCCGATAACGGATCCCATACCTGTACTATTATAATCTGTTCATATTGAAGTCTAAACTTCTAAAATAGAGGAGAAACTAAGTGAATATTTTTAAACTAAAGCAAGTGAAAAGTGGAAAGTTACATGGACAAAGCTGCAAACACAATTTTCATCCTGATGGTAAAAAGATCTCAGTGATAGAGAACCAGTTTCATAATTTTAATAATACCATTAAAAAAAGATTAAAAGCAGCAATTACGCTCTTTCCAGCAAATTTTGCACTTATTACACCATGGGAGCAATAGTTAAAGGGCGTTTGCTACATTTCTGCTGAAATAATTAGAATCCAGGCACTGGTTACACAAATGTAAATTAAACCTAAAAGACATTTGGTAACACTTTTCATAAAAATGTGCTCCCAGAAGAATAAGCTGGTGAAACTGACAAACTATAATGGGACCTGGGTGGTAGCAAAAAGTTGTTTTTTTTTTAATGTTTTTTAATGTTTATTTAATTTAAGTTGTTCCCTATTCTCCTTATTTTAACTTGTAAAAGTAACTTTTAAGCAACAAAAAAACTATTTATTGAAGAGTGAGTTTGCCTAGGCAGTTGATAAACAAAGCAACTTCCTTCTATGTTTTTTTCATGGTAACATGGCATAATGTACCATTCACAGAAGTTAGGCTGTACAGAACAGTATATGCTACCTTAGAAGATCAGAATGCACAGTGCAGCCTGTAGAAACACTGTACATACATCTACTCTAACTCTGTAAAGAAATCTGTCAGTTTAGAATTGGAGATTTCTTCTCATATTAACTTGTGCTGTGCACTCTTTAAATATGTTTCAATTTGTATATTTTATTTTATGACTGTGACTATTGACTATTATTATTTCAAATGCTACTATAAAGTCATTGGACAGATGGGGATGGCATACACGTAGCACTGGTTGGGAAAGCAATCAAGATTGCAGGCAAATGAACTGCATAACCAAACTTAGTACCAATAATGTATGTATGTATGTATGTATGTATAACTTTATTTGTAAAGCACTGTTAGGGAGCCACAACACTGTACTATGCATAAAAGTGCAATATAAATTACAATATATAAAAAGTACATGCAGGGAGGACAAGTCACATAATAGCTGCAATAAATATGCACAATACACAGAGTGTATTTAAGGGCATTGAGCATAAGTGCTATGTGGCAAGAGACACAGTAGGAAGGAGGTCCCTATCTCATAGAGCTGACATACAGGCCCATGTTGGATGGGAAAAAGTACACAAGGTAAAGGCATTGTCCAATATGTACCAGGATTAAGCTGGCCATAGATGTAAAGATTTTTCGGACAAAAAAACATAAGATGCACGATCGTTCAGGTACATATAGGTAACATATATATATGTCTTTATTAGAGATGTTGGTGCAAATGCTTGAAGTGGCCACTTATTATTAAAAATGTCCAAGGAAGCAAAATAAAGACAAAAGAGATCCTCTAATGCCCTAGACATGATCCCACCCTAAAAGAAATATAGCATGCCCCTCAAATGGTAAAGACAATCCTGCATTAAAATATGAAAAAACTCCAGAGTTTTTATTATCATTTTAATAACTTTTTGGCATACAGGATATGCTGTCACTGACATAAGATTGAGGAGGATGTAGCTTCATCTTATCAGTTTGCCAGGTCTAAGCTGTCGAAGGAAACGCTGGCGAAAGAGGTAACGTTCTGTAAAATTCACACTTTAGTGAATTTGCGGAGTAACGATCCGTTTTCTGGAAAATCCCAAGTCCTGAGCATTTTGGATAACAGGTCCCATAACTGTATATATTATTTTTAGATGAGTAATGGTTTCCCCTCAGAAAACACCCCCTACTTACAAATATTTAAATAAGTATAAACATGTAGGCGCCACATAATACATAAGCAATTTTGCTAAACTTTTTAGTGACAGGCAGTAATGTGGTTACAAATGAGTTACTCAAATCAGTAAAGCAAATGATTTGTAAACATGAGACACTCATTTTTTCTGTGAGCTACAACTGTCATTAAAATATCACTCGTAAAAGAAAACAAGTGTTTATAAATAAGACCTACAATCTTAGTTGATTAAAATATATTTGGGATCAACAAAAATATTGCGTTCTAAATTTACTTTAACAAGATAGCACAAAATATCTTAACAGGAAGCTAGAAATTCAATGAACATTTATATTAAGGGAAAACTTTGCCCCGAAAAGGAATACTTAAACAACAGATTATATCATATTACGTGGCATATTAAAGAAATTTACCAAACTGGAATATATATCAGTAAATATTTCTCTTTTCCATCTCTACTCTTGAGCCACCGCTTTGTGATGGTCTGTGTGCTGCCTCAGAGATCAACTGACCAGAAATACTACAGCTCTAACTGTAATAGGACGAAGTGTGGAAGCAAAATACAGACCGTTGTCCATTTATTGGCTCATCAGACCCAACATATATGGTTTGTTCAGTTTGTTTGTTTGCATCGTGAATCATAGGATCCCAGAGGGCGTTGCTTGTATTTTAAAATAGCACATACTACTAAAAAAGGTGAAATGTTATAAAAATGGTTTATTTACATGAAGCAGGGTTTTACATATGAGCTGTTTGATGCATATATTTTTTAGAGACCTGCCTTGGTTGGGGGGATTGAGTAACTTGTTTTCAAATGTTACTACTACTGTATGTCACATGAGCAGTTTGGGTATCAAGACTATTACTACTTTCGTCTAGAGAGAACACCGTAGTCAGTGGATGAGTAAACAAACTTCTGTTGCCTTGGAGACTGGACATATTTCCCTTGCAACTGGCATCTGTTTATCTTAATTGCTCAGTAATTTAAATGTGTGCTGTTTTTTCTTTTTGCTTGCTACCTGTTTATGTTATTGCCTTGGTTATGTTTATAAAAACCATAATTTGTATTATGCTTTTTGTTAGTGCCTTTGTGTGTTCATTTCTGTCAGTTCTAGTACCATTAAGATGTTAGGTGACAGCAGCCACTTGCACTGCTTCTGTTGTTGCTTGGCCTATTGGAGGAGTGTGACTGGTCAGGCTCAGCTCCTATTTGTCAAGGCATATTGGTCACTGGCTGTGTGGCTTCCCAAATGTTGTATTCTTTGTCTGCCCAGTTTTCTGTTTTAGTGGATTTTATTCAGTGCAGGTTTCCCAAGCTTTCCTTCAAGCCGTTTGGCATATTGTTGTTCCTTTTTCTGATATTTTGGAATATATTATCCACTCTTCAAAGATGGCACTGGATGACGGCTTTGGCTTTTTGGACAGCTGTGTTCTGGTACAGTTTGTGCAGCTTTATGAGCATACATTATTTTCCTCTTGGTGGATAATTTCATGTCTGCTGTTACTCCTTTATGTACCTTTTGTACTAGTTCTAAGCAAGATCATTGAGCAGCCTGCGTTATATATATATTCCTCATTGAGATATATATTTTTTAAGATCTGTGCATACCTCCTAACATAATGAACTGCTGTGCATTCCACAGTGATAACATTTTGGCCAGGGCTAATTTATAGCTACACCCAACAATACCACAACCATTTAACATACGTATGCCCATGTTTCAGGAGTAATGAGGCACTAGGTACTCTAGCATTCATGACAAGTATTGACATATTGTGGCTACCAGTATTTCATGACACAATCTCCCTCCAAAAATTTCATACGACATTCTTCTCGTGAGCATCATATGGACACAGACTCTTACTTTGGAAGTGATTCTTATTTAGGATGTGTTTTGGGATTCTCTCTTCTCTGTGGGATTCCATTTTTATGGGGGACATATGTAGGAAGATAAGCTATGCAACTGTCCCTTTCTTTCTGCAATGTTTTGTTTAGGTCACTACATGTGGTGGATCTGTTTGTATCTGTTTCTTTTCTTAAGTATTTTCTTAAAAGTGCTACACTATCTGAACTATTTATATGTTTTTGTCCTCTGGGCATATTGGGGAGTATTTATTAACACTGTGTCAGGACTTACTGGATTTTGAACTCTGGACAAGACTTACTCTTGCATTTACCTGCTATGCCACTGGAGGTCCTTAGTGGAGGTCCTTGCCCCTGACCTTTGCCCAGTGCTTGGTCATTAAGCTGTTGCCGTGATCTAGTGTAGCTCCTTGTGATCTTGTTCTTGTAACCCCCTTCTGATTCCTTGTTCCTAATTCCTAGTCCTGTCCCAGTTCCCTGCCTTGTTCCTGTACCCCTGTGTCCCTCCTAGTCCTGCTCTTGAATTCCCCAGTTCTGACTCCGGCCTGTCCCTCGAATATGCTTGTCTGCCACCAGCCTCGACTCTTTGGCCTGTTCCTGAATTGTGTCTCTGCCTGACGATTTTTGCTATTTAAGTTTGTATTTTCATTGTGAGCACCATTACTTGTATCACTTCTCTCATTTATTACAGTTCTCTTACACAGTTGTCATGACTTCGGACCTCAGTTCTTCTGTGTATAGTTACACCCCGGGTTACCTAATATTTAGGCTTCCAACTTCCTGGTACTCCAACTTGTAGGTGACTGCTCAAATCTAATTGCTGATTTGGAGACATCACCTATGATAATAAATACACCTTATTGTATTCTTTCTGACAAGTAGCTGGAGTAACTCTGTTACACTCTCTGTTTCATACCCTACATCTCTGTCTCTGGATTTTTTTGTTATATTTTCCTTCACACAAGAGTGCCATACTCATTATACACTTTGTTGTGAACTTTGCCTCTATCAAGTCATAATGCTTTATTCCCCACTATGGCTCGTTGGACTTTTTAGTTTCTCTCTGTACCATATTTCAGATTTTGTGATAGTTCCAACAGTTCACAAGGTTCTGAACCTAGAGTTGCTCTCTCCTATCTGTGCAGGTTTCAGTCGTGTTTGCATTTTTTCTTATGTGGTTAGCTAGAATGATCCAGTTTCCCTTTTTAGAAGCTATTAGCCTCCTATTTGGGGATGTAAGGTTGCTTGTCCTGGTGCAACCTGATTTGGACTTGCACAGAGAAATAGGAAAAATGGATTATACTAACAGTGATTTTCTTTTCTGAACAAATCCAAAAAGAAGGTTGTGGGAACACCCAGAGGCTACATAAATATATGGCTACATTGGAAGTGGGACTGATCTGGCGAATTTAGGTACAAACATAGAAAAAGAGAGGGGTTTCATCAATGAACATTCCATAGTACCCTATTTCACTAGTAAATTTGCTACAATATTTAATGTACCTTGAGCACTTTGTTCCACACTGAACCGCATGGGGACTGGATAGAAAAGTGAAAAGTGTGAAAATAGAATAGTTAAAAGAAAGTAGGGTTAAGACAATTGAAAACATTAGAGGGCAAATTCACTAACCAGCGTAAATTCGCCAGCAATGGCTTTGCCCACATCGCAACACTTCTCTAGGCGTAAATTTGCCTGGACAACGCTAATTAATGAAGATCCGAAGTTGCGCACAGGGTAACGAACGCTGGCGAAGTTGCGCTAGCAAAATACGCCAGCAGTTCGAAGTTACGCTAGCGTTGGCTAATTTGCATACGACATACAGTACAATGTACAATGGCTGTACATGCTGCAGCAAATACATTACAATACACAAGGCCTGGGAACCTTAATACAATTATATAGAGGTGTTATATTGCCCTACTCATGTGCCCACAGTTTAGTTTAGGTGCCATATGTTATCAAATGTAGGGGGGAAGGAGGGTACCCCAAACATTTTTTCGATCTTTTCAGCCTATCACCATGTAAAAGACGCCTGGGACAACTTTTTTTTGAGGAACTCCTATCTATTTCACTTCACCTGGTCTGAGGTGGCAAAGGCAAGTCTGGTGAAAGTCAGTAAAATCAAAAACTTAGTGAATTTGCGTAGTAACGCTCTTTTGCCAGAGCAAAAATTCGACCTGGAGTTAGAGTGCGAGTCTATCTCCTTGTCAAAATTACATCAGTGACCGTTAGTAAATCAGCAAAGTGCCGAAATGACGTCACACTGGCGAATTTTCGCCAGCGTTAGCCACTTCACCCTTTAGTAAATTTCTCCCTAGGAGTGCCTAAAATTGGTCAAGCAAATCAAAGATTTAAAAAGCTAAATGAGGTTTAGTTGGAAGGTGGTAGAGAACATAAAAGAAGAAAACAAAGTATTTTCTGAGTCACAAGTTGGAAGAGAGAGGAAGGGAGAACAGAGAGGGAGAGGGAGAAAAGTACCCCACAATGGGTAGAAAAGAGAAAGCTTAAAAAAGCTTGAAAAGAAAAAGAAAATTGCAATGATATAAGACAACAGCAAAGGTAGAAGAAAACAAGAACATTTAGTTTCTTTGTAGTTTTTCATGTAGTCAACGGTTTAATTAGTTTCTGGGCCATTATTAATATCACTGTACCATTTGTATTTGTATGAGTCACAGTATCATATTTGGACATAAGAACCATCCATATTATTTGAAAGACATGATACTGGGTAACTTGGCAATTATGTCATAAACTTGTATTTCCCAATGTCTACTTGCATGTTGTCTAATACTTCAGCCTTTGTCTATGCCACAAAAAGTACGTCATTGTAAGAGTCTGAAACTTCCTCTTTTTAAAATGCCAGTCCAATAAGCAGTGACGCTCATTATACTTCTAAACCACTAGCATTGTCCTGATTGGCAGGAGCACATTGCATAATGTATGTCTAATTCCTTCAGCTACAGTTGCCGTGAAAAAGAACATGTGTTTTGTGTAACATGCTTCCAATAATTCGTTTTTTTGCGGGCAGCCAATAAGGAACGACCACTACAACTTATGTATGATGCATAAATACTTTTGCAAACTGGTGTCTATTTGGTACTCAGATATGCTCTGCATCAATAACTGCATTATCATCTAATTTAAGTGCTGCATAAATAATACCATCTGATTTACTCATAGCATGCATAGCACTCATCTATGGATACAAGCTGCTACAGTAACCATAGAGGCCATGCATGAAATTACATTAGAGCAGGTTGAGCGGTTATATTCACACTCATTGAAGGTGCTTTAGAATGATGAAAACACTTTTGTGAATGGCATCAATGCTTGTTCAGTTTTATGTCCATATGACATAAATAATTATAAAACCAGTTACAGAGTTACACCATGAAGGCATGCTTTTAGGAATCAAAAGCTATAACTCCTTAAAATATATTTTAAGACAAATCCAGGGCCAAATTTAACAGATAAGAGAACAGAAAGCTTGTTGGATGGAAGCCTACAGCCAGGTTCATGAAATATGTCTTCAATACAACCTGAAAGAACCTAAAAAGGAACTAAACAGGAAAGTCTTAAACACAGTGCCCATATTACCACCATCACAAATCTACAAAAAGCAGCTGAGAAGACAGCACAGCTATTGACAAAGATTTTGAATGGCATGTGTCATCTCTCTAGACCTTAGGTTTCTAAATGTCAAGGATTAAAAAGCCACAAATAGGGATGGGCGAATTTTACCCGTTTCGCTTCGCCAAAAATTTGCCGCCGGCAGCCCATTAAAGTCTATGGGCGTCAAAATTTTTTGTCGCGCTGCGGAATTTTTTTGGACGCGCGTCTTTTTATTTTGACGCACAAAGCCAGACAAGTCTATGGGCGTCATTTTTTCGGCGAAACAAGGCGAAAAAATTCGCCCATCCCTAGCCACAAATAAATTTTACTTTTAATAATTTCATCAAGCATCATTAAAACTAACACAATTTGAGTACTTGCTCTCAGTAACATCCTATAAATGTTTTCAATATCTGAGCCTATGTTTACTAAGTTGTATAAACAACATTTTTGAATAGAAATTCAGAATAAGGGAACAGATGGTTTGTGCAATGTGCTGGCAAACTAAACCCAAGCCATTGAATGATAAAAAGGAAAAAGAAGAAAAAGAAGGACTGATTTGACTGTTTGTTTAGAAAGCAGAGATAATTACTAATATGGCATGCATGTCACCCCACTTGTAACTTTAAAGGAGAAGGAAAGGCAAAATTAAATACTTATGTCCCAGTAATGTACACCCCAAGGCCTCTGCAATTGCTAAGTTAGCAAGTAACACAGTCCACTGTAATGCTCTTTAATCCTTCTCCTCGTTCGCAGCACTTATTTAGGCAGGCGCCATCTTTGAAAGTTAACGGACGCTTCCTTCACCTCTTTATCCGTATTGCGCATGCGCGAAAAAAAAAAACCAACTTCATCTCAGGAGCGCGTCACTACTGACGTAGCGCTCATTAAGAATCAGCACCAGCAGATCAGAAATGGCAGCAGGAAGACAAAGAATTACACGTACGCGGGTCAATGATGACGCTCACATATGCAAATTAGGAAGCGCCCACAGGACTTGCGCAGTATATGGAAATTACACCTAATGCTCATCAAGGCTGCCTCTGGCTGCAGGACACAAGCAGACTGTGTACAGCGTGACGTCACCCGAGTCCACCACTGCAGTCTGTCTAGCAGCGCTACTGCTTCCACTACATACCATGGAGAAAACTTTTAAAAGGCTACATAAATTGCTTTGCCACAAACCTTGGATTAGAGGCTTCTTTATAATTTGACTTTGCTTCTCCTTTAAGCATGTATATAAAAATATTCATCTTGCAGATTTGCTTGAATTAGACTAAGGGAGCTGATGTGCAAATAATTCAAGTAATGAAAACAGTATTATTTGCATGAGGTGAGGATACTGTAACCTAGCAGTTTTCACTGGCTCTATTACAGCAAGTTTAAAGAAAAAACATTACTTAATATTACTTCCAATAAGAGGATTTAGCTTTCCAATGATGGGCATCTTAGCCTGAAAATTGGAAAATCAGAGATTAGAGGACTCCAGATCTTGAGGTAAGACTGTAGATATACTGCAAATAGCGAGAAAATTTCATGCACGTAGAGTGATATATAGTAATCAGTTACCTTGAAATTGTGGCAAAAATACATATTCATTTTCTATTTCAAAATCCGAACTTCATAAGCTGCAATTTCATTTACCAAAAAATACATGTAAATCCCTCAGCCTGAGAGTATAAATTAAAACATGTACTTGGCTTCACACACATCAGAGACTGTTGCATGGGTGTCCACCTCCACATTTTAAAGATTAATAGGATCTTTCTTTCAAAGTATGTGATTTTGGTGGCACAGAGAAAGCAACATCTTTATGGAAAAAGCTATAAATGATAGCCCATCTTAGTCTCACCTCTCATACAGAGAACAGATATATTGCTATATCTTAAGGAGACAGAAGTGTTCTATTTTTGACACTGAGCCCTGAATTGTGTAGCAACCCACAAATCTTTCCCATTCAAGCATACCCCTAAAACATTCCATTTAGTGTATGCTCTTTGTAATCTATCATTCAGGGAAATATTATGTTTGAGGCAAATATTGCTTAATTTAATCAGTTACCTCCTTAGCTGTACAGTATGAAAGACATTATGGAAAACCACATCCGATGCAAGTTCTTGTAAACCTTTTTAAACCTGCTGCTTATTGAAGGTATTGAATATATTTTAATTGAAATGTCTATATTTTAACTGAATGAGTAAAGACGGAATTGTTTTTACTTTATACATTGAAATAATTTGAAAGCACATTATGCTTTGCTGCAGATGTGTGTAATTATTTTAAATGCTGATCTTAATTATATTCCAAGTATGGTAAACCTTAAATGTAGCTTTGACTGCATAGACTTTTTTGACTAATGAATCAAGAGCAAACAAAATAAAGGCAGTAAGATGAAAGTTTGTAAATAGTGCATTAAAGGAGAACTAACGCTTAACTAAAGAAGTAGCCTAGAAATGTTGTACAGTATGTGTTGGGCTTCTGTGCCAGCCCAAGTCAATCACAGGGAAGATCTGTGCCTCCAAAGATGCAGGCCCATATTTGTGGCAAGGCCACAAAGGCCCAGGCCTAGGGTGGCAAGATTTTAGGGGCAGAATCAAACAGAGGAACACTGGGGACGCGTACTCCTGTATGCATAATCCCCAGTGTTCCCAGTGCAAATAGAACAATATCATAATAGCATTATTTAGAAATCAGCCTTGTAGAATTAGAGGCCAACCTCAATTTCTGTTGATAATTTGTGACAACCCCTAAGCTCAGCTTCTCATCAGCTGTTCAGAGCCCACTGAGCATGTGAGTGTCACATACACTTTTTTTGTAACTTTTTTTTTTATTTGTTCAACAGAAAAGTAAAAAGCTGCATTCAAGTGGTGCGATATAGTACACAACAATGTGACAATACAGTATTCAGTACATAGTGTGGATAGTTGCTGGATGAAAACTATACCATCTAGAGTGCTTATAATATATACTACGTACAACTAATAATAAAAAAAAAAAAGAGTGTCGCATACACTTTTCAAGATGGTGACCCCCAGTGACAAGTTTGAATTGGATCATTGCAGCTATTGAGAATCTGAAAGATTAGACTGGTGCAATAAATTCAGTATGTACAATATGGCATTTATAGCCATATTCATTTTTAGGGTTTATTTCTCCTTTAACCCTTTCTAAGGGATGGAATCAGCCAACAAAGTCACAGACACAGGAGCAAATGAATAAATTGAACATATGTATTTTTCAAAAGAAAATGCTTTACAGATTATGGAGTAAGAAAATTCTTTACAGATTATATAGGAAATGGTATACTATCTACTGTAAAATGTGAGGTTTAAGAAATGCAAGATGGCCATATAAAGTAACATGGGTAACTGTTTATGTACAGGTCATAGAACTCTGCAATGACTAAATGGCTAATTAAATGACTCATATCCTAATATTTAAAAAAAAAAAAGGAGTGATTTTTTTTATAATACTCCAGTGCCAATGAGTCATAGTATGCAACCTACATCACGAAGCACAAGAGCCATCAATATCCTGTAAATATAAGAATTTAATACACAAAAGCCATAAATATCTTACCTCTATCGCCAGACTTGCCTTCACCACCTCAGACCAGGCGAAGTGCAATAGAGTAGATAGGACTTCCTCCAAAAATAGTAGAAACATTTTTTTCTAAGTCACAAAAAACGCTGGCGTTTTTTCCTATTTAAAGGGTGATAGACTGAAAAAGATCGTAATTTTTTTTTTGGGGAACCCTCCTTCCCCCCTACATTTGCTAACATATGGCACCTAAACTATACTGTGGGCACATGTGTAGGGCATTATAACAAGTTTATATAATTTTATTAAGGTTTCCTGGCCTTGTGTAGTGTAAAGTATTTGCTGCAGCATATACGGCCATTCTACTTTAACTGCACGCCGTATGCTAATTAACCAGCGTAGCGTAACTTTGAATTGCTGAGGGTAATTTCGCTGGCGTAATTTCGCCAGCATTCGTTACCCTGTGCGCAACTTTGGATCTTCGTGAATTAGCGTTGTCCAGGCGAATTTACATCTGGCGAAGTGTTGCAATGTGCGCAAAGCCAGCGCTGGCGAATTTTCGCCGGTTAGGGAATTTGCCCCTATGTGAGATAGCCTTCCCATAATTCGGATCTTTCTGAGTAACGGCTTTCCAGATAACGGATCCCATACCTATATAATTGTTATCTTTGTCTCAGATCATCTCATTTCTAGTTTTAGTTGACACATTACTGCCCTGACAACTGAACTATTCTCTTATTCATGGCAGAACAAATCAAACTTCAGAAACCCATGTTTTAATTATTCTTTTTATGTTTCTATAAAATGCTGAGATTCTACAGTAAAATGGTATTGGTCATTTTTACATAATGGCAGTTAATTACTTTTGAAAATCAAAACATTTTTAATTTGCCTCTAAATACACTAAACTGTGTTTTTAGGTAATTTGTATCTCCATTTCAGACAAAACCATGTGAAGTCACAAATTGTCCTCCATAAATAGCACAGATTATATATAGCAAGGTACCTATATCCATTTAATCTCACCTTTTCTTCCCTTATCACATGTATATAGCATTACAATAGAGTAAAAGGCATGGCAGCTTTATGCCCCACATATTTTACAATATAAGATTAGTGCTGAGGCACAAGATAAAAGTGCTTGTCAAAGCAATTGACATGAGTTGACACAAATTAAACCAGAGATTCCCGGAGATAGTGGCTTATTTATGGAGCCATTCATTCTACCTTCAGAAACACTTAAACCTACA
Organism: Xenopus laevis; assembly: GCF_017654675.1. Taxonomy (NCBI): domain Eukaryota; kingdom Metazoa; phylum Chordata; class Amphibia; order Anura; family Pipidae; genus Xenopus; species Xenopus laevis. The sequence goes on along the minus strand of NC_054387.1, from coordinate 92,780,585 downwards.
ATTCTTCAGCCAATTAATTCTATCTTTTAATATATGGCCATCATGTATTATCTTTTTATTGCTTGTTGATAAAACGCAAAGTTTCCACAGTACAACACTTTCGGGGGAATGTAATAAAAGTTGGTAACGGAAAAACTATTCGCAATGCAAAAAGTTATGCCTTTGCACAAACACAAAGAGTAAACTTGTATGTGATTTTTACAGATACAAACCTGGCTAGGATTGGAGGAGGCACCCCAGTGATTTTAGGTTTCCTGTACTTGTATTAGAGCAACATTTGCGGCTCTCATTTAAACAATGAAAAAACTGTGTTTCTTAATGTTTGTTCTCTGCCCAACTTTGGCAGCTAATTATATTGCACCAGCATGCAGAAGCAATCACTCATTGCTATTCTGTCTGCTACAAATAGTTACTATGCGATAATATGCAAGTTTCAGAGACAAAATACATTTTCCATACTTCAATGTGTGAATTTACCGCTATTACAGAAGTTTTTTCTGACTTTTCGGAGATTTATGGGGAGATGTATAAATAATCACAGTTGTAATTTTGCTGTAAGTCATGCAAAATTGCAACGATTTTGCTCTATTAAAAAATGTGTAAAGTATTCAAATCTCACTCACTAAAACTCATAAACATGCCATAGAAGTAAATGTATCTTCAGCTTTCAAGCATGGTGAACATTTATGAACTTGCTTGAAAATGAATGGAAAACATATGAATCGCAACTTTTCCCACAATTTTTCACCGCAAATTACATTGATCGTTCATGATCAACCAATTTGATATTTTTTACATCATCTGTTACAGATATAACATGCTGGTAGCAACTCATAGTATTGTGATTTTCAATGAAGTCCAGTATGTTAACCGTTTTTACCCTTTCCAAAAGCTTTCCTGACATGGATGTCAGACTAACCGGCCTATAGTGTTGAGGCTGAGAATGTGATCCCTTTTAAAACAGCAGCACCACATTAGCAAAGTGCTAGTCTCTCAATAAATCCTAATTAAGCAAATCACAAAGCTAAGCTTGTTTAGTACCCTGGGATAAATACCATCCATTCCGTTTACCTGTTTTCATTTTCTCAGTAATGTTAATCTCTAAATCTTTTAAGCCTCTCTTGACACACATGGTAAAAAGGATTTGGTCCTATAGGACTCTCTACTCATGTCATACGTAGTCACTATGTGAAACGCAAGAATCACATTTAACCAGTGTGTTAGTTAAAAACCTCTTACAACGCCACTCAGTTTACTATATGGGTCTGACAACTTTCTGCTGCCTTGAGCCTTCTACTTAATTTATTCTTGGCTTACAAAATTAGTCTGAGCAAATGCGATCTTTTCTTATCTTGGCTGACTGTGGATGAACCAGAACTCTGTCACTTCAGAAAAGATCTGCTTGATCTAACATACCAGAGATACAGTGCTACCTGACACATGTAGTGCCTAAACTATATATATATGCTTTAGTATACCTATCTGACAATCTATATACATTTCTATTTTTTTCTGCCATCCATACAATACATTCTCTTAGCTTGATATTCATCCATATTACATCAGCAGTTGTTGCCACTTGAAATCTCTTTGTAACTAGCCATGCACAAATGATATTTGTAGAAAGCTCTGGCAATATTCTGTGAAGGGAAAGCTATAATAAGAGCACCAACAAAAACCCCTTGACAGAGTCAGCGGGTTTTTCATGAGATGTATTGATTTTTTTCCTAATAGGTACAATTTCTTTGTGATACATCTAATTTTTATAAAATCTTTTTTTTTTTATATTGTGAATGTTTCCTCTTCATTGTTTTTTCTTTCAGCTGTTTTAATTATTTAAAACATGAATATCTCTACTGTTGATATATTCATGTCATTCCCCTCACAGCATCCAGAGTTAATTTTGGTATTTTTAAGTTAACATTTTAATAATAACCCAGGGCTTCCTAAGGACCACCTTAAGTATCCAAACTATTGGGGAAACTGCCCATAATCCAGAGAGTTCAGAATTTAGGACTGCCAATTTATCTTTGCTGTGAGTCCGGGGCGGGGGGGGGGGGGTGACGTATGTGGATAGGAGGATGATGTCAGGGGGTGCAGCAGGTGATGTCGGGATCAGCATGTGACATTGTGGGAGGAGCTATGATGCATTGATTAGTGATTGGCTGATTACGTCAACATTCAAGGGGAAGCCTGTCTGTAAGTCCATCTCCCATAGAGTCCATTTGAAGTAAATAATTAACATTCTTAAAAATGATATCCTTTTTTAGTTATTTATATTTTATTTAAAAAATTGTTGAGTTTACAAAACAAAGTCTCCATTAAACATAGCACACAAGCGGTAGTTAAAGAAGAACTAAAGCAAAACAAAGAATTAGGCTAGAAACTCTCCAACCTGACAAAGGTCAAGTTGGAAAGTTCAGAATAATCAGGCAGGCTAGGGTCAGGATACAGAGTTCAGAATAGTCAGGCTAACAGGCAAGGTTCAAATAACAGAAGATCAAGCAGGATTCACATAGAATTAGCACCTAGAAACTACCAAATAGAACGTAACAACGGGCAATGAGTTTCCAATCAAAGCCCCTTTCAATACTTTGAATTTTGCGCCATTGAGCGATGACGTCATCACGCCAGCGCATAAACCCGGAAGCACAAGGCAGCGCGTGCGTAATTCAAAATGATTATTTACCAATACCAATAAAGAATTATGCATGCATTTTAATATGTGTACACAAGTGCCTATTCTCTTTTTCTTGTCTAAGTATAATATGATAACATGATAATATGAATGGGGTATACAAAATCTCCTCATATAGGAGGTGTACATGAAGCGCACCTGTGCCAATTTAGGGGCAATTGTATAAATGTTTTATTCTTTTGCACAATTGCATATTTTTTTAGAAAATAAGTATCTTGCCCCCTATAACCTGCCAAACTTTTTTTTTAACAAAATAACACAAACATTTCATGTCAGTTTTGGTGAAAAATCCCTTCTACTTTGTTCTGTTTACCAAGTCATTGCATGAAAGAAGAACTGTCATATTATATCACTGGTATCCAGTTAAAGTTAACAACTTGGGTTGGAAGGTAACTTTGTAAAATGGTTATTCATAATTTATATATTCACAAATAGATTGTAATGTATTACTTAAACTAGTTACCGCCTACAGGAATCAAAAAGGAGATGTCCAAACAACATTTTATGAGAATACAGCTTGTTTGTCTTAAAATGAATTGTATGACTAACAATGTACCAAAATGATTAATAGGTTTGTAGAAAAAAGCTATGATTGCAGAAAATTAAACAGGATCAAGAACAAGGTCAGGAATGTGCCTTGAAAACTATCTTCAATAGATAAAAATGATAGAAGACTTCTGATCTTAAATTGTGTGGGACTGTAGTGTAAAGGCATGCATCATCAAACATCAATGAAAACGAATCAGACTCTAAGGTTATTTTGTCCAAAGGGGGGATAATAAGTGTAATCTATCTCTTAGATGTGATCGCTGACTTTGAATTAATGATCAGAAATAACAGTTGTATAAATTACATATATGTAGGCCGATGCTGGAAACTAATAGATGACCAGGAGGGTTAAAGTGTCCTAGTATAATTTGGGTAAATTATAGAATGCTCTTTCATCCATTTATACAGAGTTTTGTTAATTATTCTCCTTTCTCTTGCAAAGGTTAGGGTTATGCATGTGTTATTTTGTATTGTGGGTTTCATCATTTGCTGAGTACCTTCACATTCATAGCCAGTAGAGACTCCATGCCTGGGATATATGTAATGATGTACAAACAAACTGTGAAACTTCTATTGATAAGAAAAAAATGTGAGCTTTTATTCTACTGAAAATGAAACTTTTTTATAATTTTGTCTTTTTTTCAGGTTCATCAAATTAGAGTTCCAGCAGATGAAGTTATTCCAGCACTGGTTTAAAGTTTGGTAAACCAGAATTAGTAACAGAAATCAAATAATCTAATAGTTGCTGTTTTTCTTTCTTTTGGGCCAGTCCACTCCACACATTATCATCTGGAGCTGTCTGTCCTAACATTCGACCTGCCATATCTCATATGGTGCCTCCTGCTTACCTCATGCTGGTTTATTACATTATGATCCTCACCCAACTGCCCTGACTGACTCACGGTTATGGTTAAAAAGTTAACATCCCAACTACAAGCAGAATCCCACTCACATATAACAAGGACACCCACCATTTCATAAAATATGACAAAAATACCCTATTACAGTATTTAGGTACTGAATATTTGTTGGATCTGTTATTGATACTGATTGAGTGGTTGCCAAACCAACTCTTAATGGACCTATTTGTTTTCCCATCTATTACTCCCTTGTAAAGTCAAAATCATTTCCTACTGGGAACAATCATATACAGTATAAAGCATAAACGGAGGTTATCATTTGCTAATAAAAAACTGAATTGCAGCAGTATAATTATATAGTTATATAATATATACAATTATTTACAAGCCAAAATAAGTGCATTTTGCAGTGTGTTATGTGCAATTTTAACATGTTTTTGCGAATGAGATTAATTTGCACTACAAATCTTTTACACAACCAATGGATTTTTCATGCACCTGACTGTGGTAAACTTGCACAACTTCAACTGAACTGAGTTCTTAAATGACCTCTTGTGTTTTCTGTGAATTACGCATATAGGATCATGTTTTACTTGAGCGCTTCATGCATTCCGATACATTCTTTTTGTCAGTAAACCCATAAAGACATTAATATAATGGTGTGTAAAGGCTGCTCCCTTTTCTGCACTATGTATTTGCCAGTAGGCCATGCTGCATAATAGAAATTATCTATTGTGTAAAATTATCCAAAAGAAAGTGCATCAGTTGCTGTTAATGGAACAACAAAATGAATTCTAACACAAAGTTGTGTGCCTAAGCTTCTAGAACCAATCCACTCTTTGAGACCAATTTATTAAGCCGCGACTTTTTCAGGTTGGGCCAAAAATCCAAAAAAGTTGTGGGGAACTTTATTATGCGTCAAAACTGCAACAATTCCAAATACAAAATTATGCCAGCTAAAACCTGTTGAAATCATGTTAAAGTCAGTGGCAGATTTTTACAACTGACATATCTTTGTTTGATTCTTGGTTTGAGGTTTTAGAGGTTTTCCGGTATTTTTCACTCTGGTTTTGTACATCAATACGAGTCGCAGTTTGCTTTTTCAGTTTGGATTTTTAATACATTTCATGACATTCGTGGTCATAGAGAATGTAAGTTTAGTCGTGGTTTCAAAAACCTCTAAAATCACAAAAGTTCTTTGTCTTCCATGTGTCCACACTTGAACCTCATTTGCCAGTTTGTTGCCCAGTTCTCCAATTTAGTCAAATCTCTCTGCAAAGTGGGCGCATCCTGTATGGAACTTATGATTCTGCACAATTTAGTATCATCAGCAAAAATAAGAACAGTACATACAATGGCCACCTCCAGGTCATTAACAAACAAGTTAATCAGCAAAGGATCAACTACAGACCCCTACGGTACTCCACTAACAATACTAATCCAATTAGAATATGTTCTATTTACCACCACTTTTTGTAATCTGCCCCAGCCAGTTCTCTATCCAAGTACAAATACTATATTCCAGGCCAATGTTCCTTAATGTAAATTAACCTTCTATTTAGCACTGTGTTAAATGCTTAATCAAAGATTAAAGGGATTCTGTCATGATTTTAATGGTTTATTTCTAAATAACATTGTTTACATAGCAAATAATTCACTCTACTATTTAAAGTTTTATTCTTGAACCAATAAATGTATTTTTTAGATGTAATATTGGTATGGAGGCAGCCATCTCTATGTCTGATTCTGAACTTTGAGAAGGAGCCAGCACTTCATGATGGAACTGTTTGAGACAGCTATTGTTTCTCCTCTTCCCATTGTATTATAACACGACATGGGTCTTGCTCCCAAGCCCTACTTAGCAGCAGATATGAGAATAGCACACAAGCAGGAAAAAAGCTTGAGGCTTTCCTGCTTTGGTGCTATTCTCATGTCTTCAACTAGGTAGACATGAGTAGGGAGCACCTTTAGCAAAGCAAACAACTGCAAAACAGCTAACCTTTATTCTGTTGATAGGTTGCTGATGGGCTGCTGGGGAGTGAAGTGATATCACTTCAACTTGCAGTGTAGCAATAAAGAGTAACTTTACTGCTACAGAGCGCAAGTCTCATGACCTGAGGGCTCCTCGGAAACTGACAATATGTCTAGCTCCATGCCAAATTGTTTGATCTTTTAAAAAAATGGATTTCAGTGCAGAATTCTGCTGGAGCAGCACTATAAACTGTGTGTTTTGAAAAAAAAACATGTTTTCCCAGCATCCCTTTAAATAGATCAGTAAACTTGAGGAAGCCAAGTGAGTTCCAAAATCACATAATGTGGATGCATCTGTTACTTGTGATGCTTACAAGCATTTGTTACCCGTGCAAAGCGCCCTGTTTTTTGTATGTTATCCAACACTATGAGTTTAGCCCTCATACAATACATTGAATGTGATGCTATGTGGGTGGCAGTAGCTTGCACATCATTCAGACATCACATTATTGGTTAGCACTTGTAGGTGCAAGGTGCTTGAGAACCCTGTACTTACCACAAAGGGCTCATTTGTGCCTGCTCTCAGCACCCACATATTTAATCTGGTTCAAGGCGCAGAGCACAGCTTGTTTCACAAATTCTTTGAGACTATTCCTCTATGGATGGGCACAAGGGAAGCAATATTGCATGGACTTTATACATAAGGCCATCTATATTCTAGAGCAATTTTCTGTTTTGCCTTTCACCTGGGAATATTTCCAAATGCTACTAGAAAACAGCTTCTGTTTCAGCATAATGGTCCCTAAACTCTCTGTAATTATCTTATGTTCAGTGCTTAGGGATGAAGAGACCTGACAAGTGATTGCTGCCACTGTAATTATAGCACAGGTGACCTGCTGTGGTAGTAATTGAATGCTCTAGGTAATAACAAATATGATGACTTTATTTTCCATTGATATGTAAATAAAAGATTTGGATGGCTGTGCTTTTAGGGCTGCTTCTGGAGACTAGTCACCTCTTATTATATTGTGTCGCACATTATGTGCTTTCTAAATGCCAAAGCACTATTATTTCAAAGGCTAAAAGGCATATAAACCTATGCAATGTTTTTGTTAATGAAAAACAACATCTATCATTGTAGAGGTCTGCGCACAAAGAATCAAATGAATATTCATGTTTTAAACACTTCTCTTTTCGCATGTAACTGTCTTTTAAGATGTCAGTAAGTATATTTTGCCATTCACATATAAACCTGTAAGAATTTATAAGGGCTTTTAGAGTGGTTGCCTGAAGTCATTGCTTAATAATTGTCCAAATATACTTAGGCTCAAGAAGTTGTGATTGTATGCAGGCAGCAGCTATAAGTATTATTATTATATTCCTAAATAATAATAATAACAATAATAGGGCCCCAAATATTCCCATATAGATTAAAGCAGGCAACTGATACAGATGTATTCAGAGCAATATAGAGCCCTACATTTTATTTGAGAGCAGATACTTTCAGTTAAGTGGCAAACAATTTTCAGTCCTATTCCGTTTAAGCCTTCCTTTAACCTAAAGCAGTTGGTGCTGGACAAACATATCCTAGGACTGCAGCACCCAAAACTGTTTTAATTGCTCTTTCTTGCAAATTACTGTTGGTTGGTTCCTACTGACAGCACCCCCACCAAACCTCAGTAGTTTATACTATGTAAGGTATTTTTATACCTTGAACAAACTCACAACTCAAATGTTTTCCGATTTAAGAAAAAACTTGAATGGAAAAAACTCAAATCAGTGAATTCAGGGTGAACAGTCCAAAAACTCGATTCAATCAATTTTCCCGCAGGAAAAAACTTGAATTGCTCAAATTATTTGAGTTCTTGAAACCCTCAGAAAAAACAAACAAACATCATGAAGGCTATTAACATCTTCATATGGTTCAAGATACCTCTGCCATTGACTTCTACATGACCTTCTTTTAGCTGGAGTATTTTGGATTCAAGCTATTACCAGCTCGGGGTATAATAAATCTTGATAAATTTTAGTTTGTTTTTTTTTAAACCAGAAAATGTTAGTTTTTGACTGAAAACTACCCTTGAAAACTTGAATTTTTTGAGAAAAGACAACTCGTCCTTTGATAAATCTGCTTCTTAGTGTGTATCTTTATCCTGATACTTTTTAAGATGAACTGCATTTCATTAAGGCCACTTCTTTATGTCTAAGTTAAGCCTATGCGCAATCTCACTATTGAATGTGACCTTTTTAACTTCCATCTCTGAGCAAATGACTCTTATTGTATCAAATTGTTATCCTGTTAAATGTTCTTTTAGTCATTTCCTCAGCAAGATGAATTTGTGAAAGCCAAGCTGTTTCTAGGAACCAGCCATTTAAAGGTTGCTTTCAAATAAATATATTGTCAGTCTTTCAGGCCTTCATTTAACAGAAACAAGGAGGACATGGAGAATCCTGTTTCTTATATTTTATGATTACATAAACCTCATATGCAGGAAGTTTAAGCATTTTTTTATACTACTAAAGACTGGATTAATTTGATTACCTTTTTGTAAAAGTGGAATTCTTGGAAACTGAGGTTTTCAAGATCACGGTTTACTGTAATTTGGATTGCCATACTGTAATTTGGATTGCCATACTTTTATAAGGCTTATAAAAATAATCTTAAAGTTCAATAAACAGAATAGGATTGTTTTCCCATGAATACTGATTCATGCTAATTTAGTTACTAGCAATTTACAAGTAGGTGCAAGTTACTGTTTTATTATCAGAGAGTAATAAAAATGGAAAGAATAGAATTGATATTCTATTTTTGAAATTATTTGACAGTAAGGACATGGATACGCACTTGTACTTTTCCCAAACCAGTTGCAGCAAATAGCTACCTACAAAGATCTAGTAATTGACATGCCAAATGGCTCGTTAACATCCCCTAAAGCCAATTTCTTTGCCACAGAAAGAATTGTTCCACCTTGGGAAATTTAAATAAGGAAGCAGACGTGTTGGAGGAAAAATTCAAAGTAAAGGCATATGAAAAATGGTTAGGGAAAAAAGTAGAAATTAGGCATTAAAAGCAGATAGAGGGTCACTAATTAGTAAAAGAAAAATATAGAGAAAAATAAAAAAAAAGAAGCTAATGACTATGAGGGCAATTCTGATGGAATAATAGTAAGAATAATCCAATCTTCTGTACTCTACTTAATCCCTGCTACAAAGATATTATAAAATACTTCAATAAGCATCAGAACATTCTTAAAGAAGATCCATATTTAGATCTAATTCTGGGACAGAAACCTAAAATAGCTTTTTGTAAAGCCAAATTTCTTAAGTTTTAAATGGCTACCAGCCATTTAAAACGATGGATCAGAATAAAACAATGAAAAGGCAATTTTAAATTTAATAGTGAGAGATGCTTGACCTGTGGATTTATAAGTAACGGTGAAAATACTCAAGTCATAAATCACAATACTGAATTTAAGGTTGAACATCTAATTAACTGTAATAAGGGAATCATTTATCTAATTGAGTTCAGGCGTGGACTACAATATGTAGGCCAAACCTAGGCCAAGAAACAGTTTGGAGAGCATAGGAGGAGTATTTTAAAGGGGGATAGAACCTATGGCCTGCCCAGACATATGTTAGACATTGGTAATGGAGATATAACTTGTTTGAATATAACATTAATTGAGAAAATATGCAATTATAGTTGTGAGAGTGATCTAATTAGAAAGTTAAAGAATTAAGAGAACTACTGGATCTATGTTATATTCTTTCCCCAAATGGTTTAAATGAGCTAGAGTACTGGATACAACTCTACTGTGCTGTTATGAGCCGTGTATTCTTGACACTTTGTAAATGCAATTTTATTCATTTATAAATAAATGGCAAACACTATGGGCTTGTGTTGTTTCTATTTATAAAAATAAATAACTACAAAAAAATATTTTAAAAAGTCCATCAACCCTTTCAACTTGTACAGGTATGAGATCTGTTATCTAAAAAGCTCTGGGGATTTCTGATTAGAGATCTTTCTGTAATTTGAATCTCAATATTTTGAATCTACTGAAAAATCATTTAAACATTAATTAAATCCAATAGGATTGTTTTGCCACCAATAAGGATCAATTATATCTTAGTTTGGATCAAGTACATGGTACTGTTTTATTATTACAGGGAAAAAGGAATGCTTTTTAAAAATTTTAGTTATTTCATGAAAATCTAGAGAAAAAATCTAAAATCTAAGTCTACGAGAGTTGGCCTTCTGATAATATGGAGCTTTCTGGATAACGAGTTTCCCTACCTGTATTATGCTATAAAAAATGTTTAGATAGATAGATTCTTTAATTGTCACATACAAAGTTAAACACGTACTTTTTATATTTTCTAAATCACCAAGCTGACGTGTTTTGCTGATTATTCCAATTTTAATTTTTGTTTTAAAAAAAAATATGGTAATACATGCATTACAGTATTTGATCAATATATTATTAAAATAATTTTAATTATCGGCAGGGTAAGTGGCCAATTTTTCAAATAATGTTTTCCCAATTGTGAAAACTTTTGGGAACATTTTCCTGACAGTCAGGAAAGTTTGTAAAGAATTGACACATTTATCAAACCTGATACCTGTTTCAAGTCGTCACAATGTGTTCGAATAATTAAATGTCATTCTGATCTGTTGGGAGGCAGTGCTCGCAGCTGTCCAGATCCTTGCTCCCTGATGCATGTGAGGAGAAAGCATTGAACAATCATTTTCTGTGCTGGAATGATAAAAAATAAATTGCTAAATCCAAAAACTACTGTTACTTGTCAGTAAAACTATTGAATCTGCCCCAAGTATCAAAGAAAATGTCAGTATTCCGTAGCTTTACAAAGACAACTCTAAAAATCAATGTTTCAGTGCTAGAAATATGAATTTTAGCATTTTCATGAAAGTATTCCTTTGCCACCTTAGATACTGATGCAGCTTTATAAAAAAAATAAAATATGTTTACTAACTTGGTATAACATTTATGGTTTATATGTAACTAATATGGTTTCTGAAATTAAATAGGAAAGTATGCAGAACTCTTTTGAAAATAAATTTCAAGGACTAAATACATAAGGTCTGTTTAATTGTGAAAATAATAGCAAGTCAACTCTATTAATAAAATGTATTGTCAACTGCATCCAGACAGAAAATGTACAGTATATTTTGATAAAATTGCCAAGAATCATTTGAGTACATTTAAGTGCCAAACTGTAGTCTGGAATATATTATTACACTAGCTTTAATTGTATATCCAGATAGAGTGATATAACCTTTAACGACCACCAGTCCACAGTGAGCAAATAATTTTTGCCATTAACATATTAAGATTTAAAGTAATAGCAGTAATTCTAACTTTGCTAAAGCTGGACACAAATGTTCCAGTGTAATCCAATTGGATTTATTGAACAAGCTGATGATCTTCACTATTTGTGCAGGGGTTCACAAGCAAGCAATTGAGTTTTAAAATTTGAACTGCACTGGAGCATGGCTTGGACTGCCATGTATGAAGTTAAATTCAGGTTATTCAGGGCATGTGAAGCAGCTCAGCCACAGCATACTCACTATCATCTACAGACTTGAGTAGCTTAAAGGAAAACTATACCCCTCAAACAATGTAGGTGTCTATAAAAAATATATTACATAAAACAGCTCATATGTAAAGCCCTGCATCATGCAAATTCACCATTTTCATAATAATATACTTTTTTAATAGCATGTACCATTGGGTAATCATAAATAGAAAACTGCCATTTTAAAAAATAAGGGCCGCCCCCTGGGATCGTAGGATTCACGGTGCACACAAACATACCAAACAAACCATACATGTTAGCTTACATGAGCAAATTAACAGACAGAGTTCTGACTTTTGCTTCCACACTTCTTCCTGCTACAGTTACAGTTGTAGTATTTGGGGTCAGCTGATCTCTGAGGCAGCACACAGACCATTACAAAATGGTTGTTCAAGGCAAGAGATGTAAATATATATACCAGTTTAATAAGATTCTTTAATATGTCACTTCCTTTGATATATACCATGGGGCACATTTACTTAGCTTGAGTGAAGGAATAGAAGAAAAAAAACGTTGAATTTCAAATGTTTTTTTTGGCTACTTCGACCATCGACTATGAATCGAACGATTCGAACTAAAAATCGTTCGACTATTCGACCATTCGAACCGAACATCATTGTTAGCCTATGGGGAAGATCCCCACATAGGCTTCCTAACAATTTTCTGATCGAAGGAAAATCGTTTGATCGATGGATTATAATCCTTCGAATCGTTCGATTTGAAAGATTTAATCGTTCAATCGAACGATTTTTCCTTTGATTGTACGATTGTAGGAAATGCGATAAATCCTTCGACTTCGAAGTCGAAGGATTTTAATTCGACGAACGAATATCGAGGGTTAATTAACCCTCGATTTTCGACCCTAAGTAAATGTGCCCCCCATCTGTTACTCATGTATTCATTTTGGGGGTAAAGTTTTCCATTAAAAAGCACACACATGGCGAAATCAAAAAATAAAGGTACCAGAAGTTTAAAACAAGTGGGGTTTGCTTTACAGACATGTTTGAAGATTTAACACTGAGGGGGTTATTTATTAAACTCCTGTCTGGCTTTTTGAGCCAAAATTTAATTTTTATGGGTTTTTTTAAAACTCGAATTTTTAGAGATTTATTATACCCGATGCAGCAAAAAGCCAGAATCCGAAAATCCTCCATCTCAGACCTGCTGAGGTTGTGTATAAATCAATGGCAGAGGTCCCTATCCTATTTTAAAGTTTCTGTGGTCTGCACTGGAAAATCTGACCATTTCTGAGTTTTTGGGCAAAAATCAGAAAAATTCTGGCATTTTGGGAAAAAGTGCAAAAAAGCGATTCGGGAAAAAACATGTATGATTCAGGTTTTCGCTTGATTTTATTGAGTTTTTACCCGAACTGATTAAATCTAGCTTTTTTTTAATAATAAAACCAGGTATTGGAGTTTGGTCGTGGTTTTTTTATTTAAAAAATTAGATAAATTTGAATATTAGTAAATAACCCTTTGAAACTGAAACTTGTACACAGACAATGCTGCAACAGCTTTAGTCTTCAGCACTTCAGCACTTTAGTCTTCAGAGTGAAATAGAACAGCTTCTGATTGAAATTAACCAGAGCATTGTACAAGTAAGTGAAAGAAGGGGCCACACAGAGCAAAAAATGCAATAGCCTACTAAGGGGCCTATTTACTAACATTCAAATTTCAGATTTTTTTCACAAACTGATTTTTTTCTCTCTAAAAATTCATATTTTTTTTTATTTCTGTAAAACTCAAAAAAACCTGATGATTTCTAAAGTTTAAAAACAACAAAGACTTTAATACAAAACTTTGGCAAATAAAATCAGCCAAGGTCCTATAGAAGTGAATAAGTAAGGAGTATATTATTTTCTGGGATTGTTCGGCATATATATTGCCGCAGAGATTTGTTTTAAACCCACTATACTGTGGCATCTGGCCTCTCTGTACCTAACGTATTTTTAATGGTGTTAATCTAGACTTTTTTCTCTTTCTTAATGATATTTATTAAAAGTTATGCTTTAACACATGTTGAGGGGTAGACATATGACTGTGTTTTTTGACTAAGAGGGGTGGGAAGGTACAAAGCAATAGGTCAATTCTTTTTCTTTTCTATATTGTCCTATAGAAGTGAGCTGCATTGTTTCTTCTTTTTTTTTAGCCATTTAGAGATTTTTGGATTTTTTTTTTAGTAGTTACTCTGCGAAAAAAAATCCCATTTTTAGTGGTTTTAGTATCTTTATTCAGATCATTCAGCAATTTTTTTCATTCATACTTTTTATATTTGGATCTTTTAATAAATTTCATGGCATTTCATGGGTTTTAGAGAGCATGAGTTTATTCGTGGTTTCAAAAACCTCTAAAACCACTAAAATGAGAAAGTGTAAAACCTTTTCCACTGCCACAAAAATCCTGAGAGATACTTCCATTCCCTATAAATGAGCATTTCCAGTGAAACTGATTATCAATAAATGGCAGCATGCGACAAATAATCTGGATGAAGCCTTTTGTCTACCTTATTCTTGGAACCTTTGTCCTACTAGCAAATCCCAAGTGCTACGCCAACAAAAATAATCTCCAACTCTTCCATCTAAATTATCCTACAGTTAGGGGCACATTTACTAAGCTTGAGTGAAGGATAAGAATGAAAAAAACTTCGAATTTCGAAGTTTTTTTTGGCTACTTTGACCATTGAATTGGCTACTTCGGCCTTTCGACTACAACTTCGACTTTGAATCGAACGATTCAAACTAAAAATCGTTCGACTATTCGACCATTCGATAGTTGAAGTACTGTCCCTTAAAAAAAAACTTTGACTACCTACTTTGCCACCTAAAACCTACCGAGCACCAATGTTAGCCTATGGGGACCTTCCCCATAAGCTTTCTAAGCAATTTCTGATCGAAGGAAAATCGTTTGATCGATGGATTAAAATCCTTTGATCGAAGTAAATGCGGTAAAGTCTATTTTGCTAGTTATTTTATTAATAAGTTAAAATCGGGGATTGGAGATTGGTCGTGCTTGGTTTTATAAAAAGATGAGATAAATTCAAGTTTAAGAAAATCACACCCTTGGGGTCAGATTTATCAAGGGTCGAAGTGAATTAGAGGGAATTTTCGAAGTAAAAAAATTCGAAATTCAAAGTAATTTTTTGGATACTTCGACCATCGAATAAGATACTACGACTTCGACTTCGTTTCGAAGTAAAATCGTTCGAATATTCGATCATTCGATAATCAAAGTACTGTCTCTTTAAAACAACTTTGACTTCAATACTTCGCCAAATTTAACCTGACGAAGGGCTATGTTAGCCTATGGGGACCTTCTAGAGCAGTTTTCAAAGTCTTTTGAAGTCAAAGAAAAAACATTCGATCAACGGATTTCATTGTTCGATTGAACGATTTTAATTTGACCGCAAAGTGGTCAAATTCGGTGAAAAAAACTTCGACTTCGATATTTGAAGTCGAAGTAAAGCCATTCGATGGTCGAATTTCGAAGTATTTATCACTTCGAAATTTGACCCTTGATAAATCTGCCCCTTAATGTTAAGGCCCCATTAAAAAGATCATTTTTATGGAAAGAAATAATGTCCTATCAAGCAGATATAGCATGTATTCGAAAATCTCATTTTTATATACACCAACCCAAAATATCAAATGATTATTCATACCTCAACAAGATCAAGAAAGGCAGTGGAAAATTTAATATTTAGAGGAAAATACACCTCGAATTTTTAGAGATGGGGAGGCACAAGGGTTGAATTTCAAATTTATGTGAGTTTTTTTTAAACTCCCTTAAATTCGATTGAATTTGAAATTTGATTGGGGGAAATTTATTAAAAAAATTGAATTGTTAGAACTCACGAATTTTACCGATTTGAATTATACAAAACTCGAATCGATTCCCCACAAAACAGACAAAAACAGCTCTGCAGCTGAAAAGGAAAATAATCCTTTCAATCAGTACGCTTTTCTTTATCTCAGCCTTACCTATACCAGTTCCTTCCTGCTTAAAGGGACAGTAACAAAAAAAAATTAAAGTGTTTGAAAGGCATAAAAATATTATTTACTGTTGCCCTGCACTGGTAAAACTGGTAGTTTATTTAAACAAGCTGCTGTGTAGCCACGGGGGCAGCCATTCAAGCACAGGACATTCAGTCAATTACAGATAAATCACATTGTTTACTACAGAGCTTATCTGTTATATGCTATGTAACCTGTGCCTTTTTTTTGTCATGGAAATGTATTTAAGGTATCTCCACCAAGTACTCTGAGCCATAGCATCTCAAATTAATAAGAAAACTTTATGTATTTATTATTTTATACATTTTTGGCCAGTTGATAGATTTTCCCAGTCATACAAGAACTGTTATACAAGATGCAGAATATGAATATGATACAAGATGATAAAACTACTGTATATAGAGCATAGTTTTTAAAATGTCACTTACCATAGGGTTACGGCACACAGCACATTTTGTGGCATTTTGTTTGGCACAGGAAAATAACTTCATCTATTTAGAATATCGTTTTTGGACATTTTCATGCCAGTTGATAGAAGATCAAAAATTCCCCATTCATACAAGACCCATTACATTTTGTGACATTTTAGGTCTGTGACTTTTCTAATAAAAACCACTGACATGAGTACATTCAGATCTCAATCTAATGACGTCAGAATTTGGAGGAGATAATCATGTGCTTGTGCCTTAACTACTGAAGTTCTCTATATTGTCAGCCATTGAGACAAAACACTATAAATCCATTTACTCTGGGCATAATCCTGTTCCAAGTATGATACATTGCAACTGTTATTGCAAGGTTAAAAATCAGTAATCAGAGATTACCAAGAACATACTGGGGCTCATTTATCAACACTGGGCAAATTTGCCCACGGGCAATTACCCATATCAACCAATCACTGATGAGCTTTTTAAAGGCAGCTACAAGTAGAACAATGAATGCAGCAAGTTGATTGGTTACTGACCATGGGCAAATTTGCCCAGTGTTGATAAATGACCCCCACTGTGTTCTAAATACATATGAGAGATTTTGGAGAGATGTCATCCAAGTAGCTGTAGATATTTCCAGCATTACTTTATTCATTTTAATAATTATTATACTTTAACATAAAAAGGCTTTTAAGATGTGGGATCCTGAGCACAATTTGGTGATTATTACTATGATTGGGAAGCCTGTGTAAAAGTAATAAACTAAATCCTCCTCATTGCTTTTTACAGCATCATAATTCATTTTACATACCGATTTTTAATATAATTGTTATATAAGTTCCTGCACTTTGAAGTATACTTTTTAAGTTTGTCATTCTAAGTAACTTGGATTCTTCTCTTGATGTTTTTGGGCCTTCTAAATATAGAGTGAAATATAAAGCACATGGCACAGGCACTGAACGTCTACAGTATGTCTATGTGGCACCTAATATGTAACGCTATCAAAGACATACTGTATATACATAACCATATGAAGGCTCTTTAATGAGTGTCACCACCAGTTTTAAAAATGAATTCAAGAATATAACTAGGAGATATCAGACCCCACAGCAATGCATATGATGTGCAACTGCACTGTATGCAACATCTATAGTTATTCCCTAGAAATTCATTGGCAGACTCCAGAATTACAACTGCCTTTATCATTGTAAGTACAATTAGGGGCAGATTTATCAAGGGTCGAATTTCGAAGTGGAAAATACTTCGAAATTCGACCATCGAATAGAATCCTCCAACATTCGAATTTGAAGTCGGAGGATTTTATCTCCGATCGTACTTCGAATCGCACGATTCAAACGATTTTATCGAACGATCGTAAGATTTTGCCTTCAAATATAAAAGACTTAGAAAATTGCTCTGGAAGGTCCCCATAGGTTTAAGTTGGCAAAGTATTGAAGTCGAAGTTTTTTTAAAGAGACAGTACTTCGATTATCGAATAGTCGAACGATTTTTACTTCGAATCAAAGTCGAAGTAAATTTGAAGTCGTAGTATCCTATTCGATGGTCGAAGTATTCAATAAATTACTTTGAAATTCGAACTTTTTGTTCTTCGAAAATTCACTCGAACCTTAGTAAATCTGCTCCTTAAACTCAGTGAATCCCATTGGTCTGTGTATAAGCCTTCTGAGTGAGACACTTATATATCTCCTTTAACTACATATTTCTTCAGCATAATTATGCAATAATACGTTTAATCACAAAACATCTAACAGCCTATTTTCATTGGGTAATGACATTTTTAATAAGGGCTGGTGTTTGCAATGGCATAGAAATGCTGTATGACATTTGTTGCAGGTTCTGTGGGCTTCTTTTTATTATGTGAAATTAACTGGGGTTGAGCTGCATTTATTATTTAATAAAGTGTCTTTATCATATGTCTTGCATTGAATGTAAACTTTACATAAGACTGCCAAAAGGGGATAACTTTCCAGTTTAGAACAAAATAACCTACTAGAGAATCTTTCTGTGGAAGAGCTTGAAATATGAATCTATACTGTATTATTGCTGTCAAAATCATACAATAAAAACAGATGAAGATAAATGAGCTTATTGCTGAGGAATTCTGTTGACGGTCAAGAAGTGATACTTTAAGCAGAAGACTGCGATAAAGTAGTATCTTAGAATAAATTAACAACCTAAAACAGTTCTCCCAGTTTAGTATTCCTAAACCACTGCCACCAGCTGTCAAAAGCAAAACATCAAGGTGAAACAGTTGGAATATATGGTGTTGAGCTTTGAAACAGTGTTGTCTATGTTCCATCTGTAAATCTTTTTATTTTATTAGCTCAAAAGAATTCAGCGGGATGCTACAGTGCATCATTTTGCATGAGATTGCGGTTATACTATCAATTTGCGATTTATTTGATGTTTAAAAGGGGCTTGTTATTTTTCTCTGACATTCCTAGTTCTGTGATATGTACTCCTACAATTTTTCTCTGTAAGTTTTAGACTTTTTCTATTTCATGGTTTTCTATCTTATAGACAGATTAACTAACACATTTATTCATAATGATGATCTCATGCTGAAAATCATCTCTCTTTAGCACTCTTTAGCTGTAAGCTTCTGCCGGCTCAAATAATAACAAATATTAACTCAGTAAACACAAAAAATAATTACAAGATATATGTCTGTTTCCAGTCTGCCTCTTGAGTTTTATGCCTTTTCAAATTTTTCATTGCAGTTGCCTGGCTTTCTGTCTCTCAATAATGGAAAGGGTGGTAGATTTAGTGATTAAATCTTTTGGTGAGTTTCACCGCAAATGACGGCCATAGACTCCAAAGGGTAAAAAAAATTGTTGCACGACAAAAAAAATTTGACACCAATAGACTTCAATGCATTTTGTCAAATTTTCGCCATTTCGGGAATTTTTGCTGAAGCCAAACGTGTCAGATTCGTCCATCACTAGTGATTAATGAAATGGGTGTTGGACCATATTTATAAAAAATTATAAATTCAATATCGTACAATTGTTACAGTATAATTGTTACAGTATACTTTATGGTACAATTGTTACAGTATACTTTATGGTTATGGCACACTTGCCTGTCCAACTGCTCATTTTAAAATCAAGGGTACTAATATAAAGTCGGTTGTATGGGATCCGAATAACAGATCCCATACCCGTACCATCTCTGCAAACCAGCTCTGTATGGACCTTATGTTGCAGTAAAAACAGGAAAAGGACTTACTTAAAGGAACAGTGACACCATAAAATGTAAGTATTTTAAAGTAATGAAAATATCATATACTGTTACCCTGCACTGGTAAAACTGATCTGTTTGCTTCAGAAACACCACTATAGTTCATATCAACAAGCTGCTGTGGAGCAATGAAATTGAAAAACGGCTATATTGCACAGGTTAACTAATGGATAACAGATAACAACATTAGACAGACAGAGCTTATTTGCTATCTGCTGTGTAACTTGAGCTTTTTTTCCTTTGAATGGCTGCCCCCATTGCTACACAGCAGCTTATTTATATAAACAAGAGTAGTGTTTCTTAAGCAAACACAGCAGTTTAAGCAGTGCAGGGCAACACTGCATTATATTTTCATTACTTTAAAACACTTATTTTTTGATGTTACTGTTCCTTTAAACACATTACACACAAAGCTGTCAAGAACAGTAGAGGGTTGGCTCAATAGCCACTATTGACTTGTGACAAGCAACCCATGTTATAAAACAATTATTAAGGCTGAAATTGACACTAGCCACAACATTCTTCCAATTTCTGGCAAACCGCAAGGTTCATACTTGAGCCAAATTTTCATATCTGCCTGGATATCCCAAAAACAAATTATGTTAAAGTCAATTATTTGCAACTAGTAATGAGCAAATCGGTCCTGTTTTGCTTAGCTCAAAAACTGCTGAAAAGATCTGTGAAATGGCGAAGTCAGTAGGCAACAATATTTTTTTGTACACAATGGCTGGCAAAAAAATCTGTTAATCACTATTTGCAACATAAAAATTGTAATTGGAAAGGGTATGTAATACAGCCATATGCAGACTGTTAGATGATAATCAATAGATTTTAGACCATGATGTTTCAAGTTAGAGGTGTATACAGAAGAGGCATCTAGTGTTGCCCAATTATATCATGGGTGCTACAAAATTTTGAATAATTTTCCAACCATGACCCTAATATAGCCATGCATTCTCAATACCAGTGGATGTAAATCACATACACTAGCTTCCACAAAGTTCCCCCAATAATCTAATGCCTGAAATTATTGGGAGGCCTAAAAAAGGGCATATTTCCTTATGTACTATGGGTAAGTGATAAAACAGAAAAGTGACATTAAGTTGCCAGCCGGTCAGTATTTCATTCACCTAGCCAATTATTTGGAATATACTGAAGTACAAGGATAAACTTTTTAAGCAACTGCCTCGAATGAATGATGTTTTTTCATGTGGGGAAATTTGTTCAACTGCACCATGGCCATAAATCACCCCTTATATATCCAATATGGAAAGATGAAACCCAGACCTAGTAAAAGTAATGAGAAAGGTGCTGCAGGATAAGTCTGTGAAAATATGATGCACTCAAGAGACTTTATGAGAATGATCAAAAAGAAATTATTTTATTTAATTCAGGGTTCAATGCTCACAGGAACCTTCCTCAAGACAAAAGGACTGAAACATCATCTTACATAACATAATTTCTTTTGATCATTAGAATGAATTCATTATGTTTTTTATGATTAATTTGAAGTGCAGCAGCTTATTGATTTTTGACTATATAATTGAGTATATATATATATTCATTTTTAGACAGTATGATCTAAAATTGTGGTTTATAACATTGTAAGATGTTTGTTGCTCTTAAGACTAGTTATTAATGTAATGATTTTAACTATAATACATATATACCTTTAGTACATTGCTTACTGCATATTTGTTCTTTTAACAGGAGAATACAGTAAATACAAGATATTATTCCATGGGTGGGTTGCATTTCAAATTAATTTCCTTACAAAAATGATGGCAATGCCAAAGATGCTGCTTCATACTAAGGTCATGCATGGTGATTTCTCATCCAACACAAAAATACCAGAGGAGAAAAGATCAATACTGCCTGAAACCACCAGTACACACTGACATTGATGTAAGAGGCAATCGTCTGTCACTGCGCATACACTGCTACAAAATGTACATATGCAGTTTCAAGGTAAAAGCTGCCCCCTTTATGCAGTGACAGGGAGTTCTTATTAATGTCAATTGCAGTCTGCGCTGATGGCATCGGGCATTTTTCCTCAGGTGGAGAAAAAGCTATGTGTGACATTAACCTAAGAAATGATTGATGGTTCAGTACTGCAGCTTTTTAGTGGGCAAATACATGTTATTTTAAAAAGAGTGTTAGTAGATTGTTGTGAGAATACCCAGCGGTCTAGTGGTGTGGCGGGGACTCCCGCTGCTTCTTTTGCACCGATGCGCAATAGACGCGCAAGCTTCCATGCTTGGTATGAGCGCTGCATCCGACGTCTTCACACTCGGTGCAAAATTCAAATATTTAGGCTCACTGCTAATTGTTCTTTGCCCAATATAGGTCTATTTTCATAGTTCCTGTGTGTGTTTTTATTATCTGATCTTTGTCCTTCACCCTTGCTTGTCTCTGATCTTGCTGTTCTGCTGCCTGTACTGACCCCTGCATGTTACTGACTATTCTTCGGATCCTGATTTTGTACAACACTACTGTTTGGTTTTGACTACAGCCTGTGACCTCAACTACGCTTCTGCTTCCTGATTTTGTACCACACTGTCTGTTTGGTATTGACCCGGCTTGTTCCAGGACTACGCTACCTGCTCCCCATCCCTTCTGTACACATTTGTCATTATAATCATTAGAAGGTGCCTAAGAAATTGGCACCCCCAGTCATTAATGTTTTCCTTGTTATTTCATTTCAACTACCACTACAGGCTGACCATGTTACAATTTCTTTCTCTGTTTTTAATCTCTTTAAATCCTGACTGAATGTAACATGTTCTGCCAATAACTTCTGTCTGTATTTATGTTCTTTTATCAGTATCTCCTGACTCACAATAAATCCTCTTCTGATTCTTGTGTTGAGAAGTAGCTTGTGAGAGTCACTGCCCTGAGGCTACACAGGAGAGGAGAAGCAGTCTCTGCAATTAAGCCACCAATAGTGTCAATGGAGTCTGAATTTCTGTAGTAGAAAAAAAACAAATCTTTTTTTGTGTTAGACTTGCTAGAGGTGTTTAGAATAGACCTGTGCGTGTTATTAGTAGATTCTGCTATAAGGGAAATGTAATAATAAAACAAATAGATAATCACTGCCATTTGTAAAAGTAAATACAGCAATTGTAAAGTTTTTTTCTTTTTAAAAATATGTGGACATACCTTGACCTTTCATTTAAACAGTATGTACAGTTAATGATGATTTCACTGAACAAAAATGAGGTAAATGTGACTTTTACAATGATTTAATCAACAAAAAACAACAGCAATTTCCATACATGGAAAAAGTAGGAAACCCCTTAGATTTAATACCTAGTGCTTCCTGGACAGCAAAGGTTTCCTCCTGTATGGAGGTCTAATTTCTAATTGTAGACTTATGTACATTGACATCAGCAGTGGTAAAAGCTTCCTGTAATTTGCATTTAAAAATTACACAATAGGCTACAAATGTAAATGATGCATGATTTGTTGCATCAATCAGTATCTATATCTCTTGCTCTATCTATCTCTCTCTATCATCTATTTATCTATCTGTCTCTCTGTATCTATCTATCTATCATCTATCTCTCAATCGAAATGTGGCATATATGAACAGTTATAAAGTCACTTTCTTTCCCTAATCTATTGGACAAATTACATTTTGATTACATGTAAAGTAACAAGTGTGAACTGCACATAAACAATAAAAAGCTTCAGTCTAAAGGACAAAAAATGATGGTCATAGAAATAAATAATTTAAGACCAGATACATACAATATTAGATGGTTCCCTGTTAAAGCAGAACATAGAGAGAAATGCTAACAATAGACACCATGGGGTATATATTTCTATGGGATTTTGAAAGGCATATTTATCATGCACTTTCATTTTCACCCATTAATAAATACTCTTTTAAAAATCCCACAGAAATGAATGGAGAGTTGTGGAATTTCACTCTAGAGGATTGTGGCGATCTCTAACTTCTCTTTGATAAATATACCCCATGGAATTAAAAATATAAATGTATAAAACCAGTTCATGGATTGCATTGGAGGGAAATATTATTTACTATTTAAAAAAATACATATATGCTTCCACTTATCCTTTTGCAATATAGACGCACAATGAAACTACTACATATCAAATCCACTGGTTCAGCACTTACATTAGAGGTCAAAGTGTGGCTATTACTTGTACTTCTCATGGAGCAGTATTTGTGTTCCAGTATTTAGGTTCCGCTGATCACGTAGGTCTATATATCTCTCGACATAGTGCAAAGACCTGAAGAAGATATAACATTTTAAAAGGCATTTTAGTCTTTATAGGCTGTGAATTCTACACTGTTTTCTTTTCATTATGCGTATTTTTCTTATTAAAACATTCAGTTATTCTGTGTGCTCTTTCCCAGGTTTTTTCTTCTTTACCACACTACCCTCTGCTGATTCCTAGAAAAAGGCATTTTGTGTATCTCCATCACTGATGTATTATGAAATTGAATTTCATAAAACAGTCCTACAATATCATCTCTGGTTCATGTCATGATAAAAATGTCAATATCTTTTTCAAGTTAAATCAAGAGCAATTTTGCACAGATTTGTTACTATAGAACCATTTATTGAATAGAAAAAAACAGAGATATCGCTAATAAAATGGTCTTTAGTAATAGTATAGGCATTTTAGTTCAGGCATAGGTTAGTTACTCCTTTTATTATTTCGATAATGCCAGGGCCACAAAGTAATTCAGAACAATGTAGAATGCAATAAAATCCCTAAATCACTCTGTGACAGGATAAACCTCTACTGTCTAGATACATACATTTTATGACTTGAGTGTAGGATTCGGTTCTCATATAGAGGAAGCATATGTGAGGAATATATAGTTCTGAATATTAAATATCAGGAATAATTGAGCTAAAAATTTACTGTATCATATCACCTGCTTGGGGTCAGGTTGAATAGGCAGGTGGACTTTTTTGACATTTTAGGATCAACTTCTAAAGCGTTTTGAAAAGAATAAACTCAGTGTGGTTTTTTCATGTTCACTGATTATAAAGTAATGTAATAAATTTTGTATTATGAGGAAAAGTGAAGGTTTGATAAATGTTGGTTTTCCATTCAATATGTCATGTTTCAATTGAGTTAATTAATATGATAATAATTAGATATAATGTGGCAATTAGCATTATTTGTTTGCAATTTGTTATAGCAATTTACCTGCCATATTGGGTCCTGCCTATTCCAAAGGGTTTGCAGCTGGAGAAAAGAGATAAGACTAACAATTTTACATTTCGCATTGTTGGTTGTAGATGTTCATTATTTAATGTGGCGTGTTGATGCTGTTTGTTTAATAACCATGGTCAATACAGTCTATGATGGATGTTTGGACATTAGGATAAATTGCCATTTAAAATACCATGCGCATTATTATGACTTTCTAAATGTGGTGATTGCTGATGTACTGTATGCGTAATACAAATAGTTCTGTAATATTTACTGCTAACTCAGGGGTAGTAAATGGATCCCCCTTTTCTGCCTTATAAATTGTTAAATAGCATAATTTTACCTCATTTCTTAATTCTTCACTTTCTTATT
This sequence comes from Xenopus laevis, assembly GCF_017654675.1. Classification (NCBI taxonomy): domain Eukaryota; kingdom Metazoa; phylum Chordata; class Amphibia; order Anura; family Pipidae; genus Xenopus; species Xenopus laevis. The sequence continues at coordinate 92,755,643 of NC_054387.1, read as the reverse complement.
TGTATGTGGTCACTACCTTACTTTTAGTCTGCTATCATAAACCAGTATTATGTACAGAACAAATGAAGCATTTTGTATACTTTGCAAAATGATTCTATCTTTTGTGCTGTGTTGACATACCCAGAATCCTGACAGGCCCCCATGCTAACCCCGCTTTTAAACTCTTCAAAACAGTCCTGCGGGGAATTCTTTTTTTGCCCAATTTAGTATCATCAGCAAAAATAGAAACAGTACTTCCAATGCCCACCTCCAGGTCATTAATAAACAAGTTAAAAATCAAAGAGCCAAGTACAGAGCCCTGCGGTACTCCCCTAGCAACACTGGTTCAATTAGAAAATGTTCCATTTACCACCACTCTTTGTAATCTATCCTTTTGGCAGTTCTCTATCCAAGTATAAATACTATGTCAATCATCCTTAGTTTAACCAGTAACCTTTTGTCATTTGTAATGTTTCTTCAGACGTGTGAAATCCAAGTCTCCTGTCTACTGACCTAGCGTCAGAAGGAGGAGGTTGTTTGAAGCTAGATATATTCCCCTTTTTACAAACAACTGTTTGATTACTTATTTCTCTCTGGCTTCTTTATTATATATTTCCATCATATTATTATGTTAAGTCTTTTTGTTGGAAAAAAGTAAAAATTGGTATGCTGATGCATGGATATTCTGGTACATATGTAGTCACGTTCTTATAGAACAGTAGATGACTATGTATAATTTTGAATCAAAGTCACTTAATATGAAAAGACTCAGTGTCTGACTGGCCTGGCGGGACACCGGGAAAAAACCCAGTGGGCCCCTACCCTCATGGGCCCCCGCCGGGCCAGACCCCCTCGGACCATATTTTGAATCCCCCCCCAAAAAATAAATTTTGGTGCCGTTCGCACACGTGCGCAGGGTGGCACCGTTCGCGCCTTGATGCGTGTGTGCACACCAAGCAGCGACTCAGTAGGGGGTGGGCGGGGAGGCCGGAGGGGGGCCCTGGACATCGGTCTTGGTGGGCCCGGGCCCCCCAGTCCGACACTGAAAAGACTCGGTTTTAAATTCAATATTAAATTCAATATTAAATATTCATTAGACAATCTATTCTCCTGAATAGCAGTATTATATGCAATAAGAACGCTTACATATATTTCTACAGACAAAAATTATATCCAGTAAAAACACTAGAATAGTTTAAGTAGTTCATAAAATAGAATGCATCCATTCAAATTGATAAGCATTTATCTTTGTGCATTTTTTTTGTAGCATTAGTCTTAAAAATTTGCAAAAGGGACTGATTTAATATGATATCAAACCATTCATTTTAAAAATATGGAGTTATGTGCTCTCATATTATATGTATATTAGGCAACTGAACAAATAAGAAACATATAAATAAGCAATACTAAACAAAAATGTGCATAATGTTTACAGGTGTATTGATGTAAGATGTTAACTAATGTCCACCCCGATAAAATACGGAGCAAAGTAGCAACTCATTATGTATGTAGCAGTCTTTAAATTCCTCGACTTATCTAGATCTTTCCTGCTTTCCAAAAGAAAGGTCATGACAAAACTCACAAGTTAGAAACATGATAATAGTATTTAAAGGAGAAGAAAAGGGGTGTTATATTGGGGGTGCCAAAAGTTAGGCACCCCCATGTGATTGTATATACTTACCTGAAACCCTGGGCCACTGCTCCTATCAGCAGAAAACTACACAGGGTACTTCCAGTGAGCACTACGGAGCAATCCTCATCCTGCTTCTTCTTTCTTCTCGCGGCTGCGCATGCACAGCAGAAGAAAAAGCCTGAACTTTAACAAAAAATACTTTTTCATTCTACTGTGCATGCGTCTGCCCTGGGAAATTTGAAGAAAGAAGAAGCAGGAAGACTATCACTTTGTGGTGCTCGCTGGAATAACCCCATGCTGGTGAAGTTTTCACCTGATAGGAGCATAACTTTGGGCACCCCCAAGTCAACATGCCTTTCCTTCTCCTTTAAGCTTACTACAGATCAACATGTATCCCACATAAGGACATTATAAGGTTTAAATGTCTTTCTTGCAATTAACAAAAAATAAAAGTTGGCAAAATAATGAAGCTCTAATACTTAGAGCAGGAGGAGACCCCTTTGTCAGTAATACATTTTACACAGCTATAAACAACGAAGAACTGGGGAAAGAAGCAACAGATAATTGTCACAATGAAGGTCTCAACAAAAGGCATAAAATACAGTATAAAAAAAGTAGTTAGAAATAACAGGTTTGTTTCATCTGCCGGACCTTCACAAAACAAGTTTTTAATAAAGCTGTGTCTTAAAGTTCTGTTGTTCTGTTAATTAATTGTAGTTCATAGATTGCTGTATTCCAAATAACCCTTTGAGCAGCTGTGGCTTAGTTTTAACACATTGTGCATATAATGAAGCTTGTGTTCTCAGGCACGTGTAAAAATAAGAACATCCTGCTCACTATTCTATCAGTTAACATACTCATTTAGCGAAAGATGCATTTCTTCTATTACCATATGCGATTTTCATAAGCATTAAATTGCTTTTCGTTGCATTGTATCATCCAAATCCACATTTAATTAAAGGAAATGAGTTATTTATCTCAAAGTGTTATTGTTCTGTAAGCTAAGTGCTTTTTCATCACTGGTAATGTAAGTTCTTTGTTTTGAATGGTGCTTATATACAGTATATACTGCTGTATGGATCTTTTTTAATCTACAAAAAAATTATGCTTTAAGTCAGCTGGTAGTCTTTTGAAAGATTTCCTTTAAATGGGTACATCAACGGAATACGCACAGTTTAGAAAAGCACAAAGTGGTGGCTACCTCTGTTCCTCTAACATATTTTTGTGCAGACACGTACTCGTTATTCTTGAATCAAGCTTGGTCTTGAAGTTTCTGAAAAATGGCATGTAAACTACAGAGAATTCCTAATATACTACTATATATACTACTATCATTTTAGGAAAGAAGTGTTTATATATTTATATTTAATATATTTAATATATATATATATATATACTGTATATATATATATAGGCATTAAACAATGTATACTTTAACATATACATTGTATTATATCCATACAGCAGGTGCCTAAAGCTAAAACCAGAGCAATCGCTTGTGAGCACTCAAAATTCTGGTTCAACTGAAGATCATGCCAAACTATTTATAATTCCTTCAATGTTGAGTATAGTGGCTACCATGATAAGTCTAAACTCAGTGGGGGTCATTTATCAACACTGGGCAAATTTGCATGTGGACAGTAACTTATGACAACCAATCACATTGTTGCATTTATTTTTCTACTTGCAGCTGGCTGAAAAAAAGCCAATCGCTGATTGGTTGATATGGGTTACTGCCCATGGGCAAATTTGCCCAGTGTTAATAAATGAGCCCCACTATACTTTATGCTATTATGATAATATGTCCTGGTATCCAAACTGATATGCACTCTCAATTTTCAGGGTTTCTCTAATGAGAATTGTACACAGGAGACATAAGCTAAATATGATATAGAGATTTTATGAAGCAATTTTCAGTGATTGTTTATTAGTAAACAATAACTATTTTCTTCTTTCTAGGCACCTTTTCCATTCAGCCACCATCAATATTACTTCACTTTATAATTAACATATTTATAAAGCGCCAACATATTCCACATTGCTGTGCATACAGATTTACAATAAAAACGGGCAATAGCGATATCCATTTTTTTAAAATAAAATCTACAACATGCATATTAAAGTATCACCCTCCCCAATCCCAGCTGTGGGAACTTTTTCACTTACAGTAATATGCCCCTGAATCCAGTACCCCATAGATGTAAGGCAGTAAAAGGCATTTTGAACCTACATACTAGATCAATCTTAAACATCAAATGGGTTTATTAACAGAGAGCAGCAGATATCCCCTTGAGTACAACAAATGGAGAGGCTGCATTTAAGAGTAGAATAAGAGTGGAATATATTCCAGTGGTCCCATCCAGTGGAAGGTTCTCAGGAAGTCCCTCTCTTGCTGAGTGCCCCTTCAATTTAAGCAAGTTATTGCCCAGGAGAATCTACTTCCCATCAGTGGATGTGCTCTTGCTAACTACCCTACAGTACTTATCTTATAGCTAGTGATGAGCGAATTATTTTGGCAGATATGGATTTGCAGCGAAACTCCTCATTTCAACATCTTTTAATTTTTTCTGTGAAACTGTGGCAAAAAATTGTCGTAGAAAATTTCCCTGCGACAAAAGAGTCAACAGGACAAAAATGTCACAGAGACCAAAAAAGTCTCCACAAGAAAAAACACACATTGACATTAATGCATTTGGACAAAAAAGAAATAAGAAAAACGCCAAATTACTTTAATGCAATTGGACAAAAAAGTCAGCGAGACGAAAAAAGTTGCACAAGAAAAAACATCCATTGACTTTAATGCATTTGGAGCAAGAAAAAATACCATACTAGATACTTTTACAGGTCTACTTGAAGTTCAATTACTTTAAAAATTAGGGTGAGCACTTATTTTCTGCCCAATATATTCTTAGAACTATGGCTGAATGGCTGATTCATCAGTGTTTTCATATATCTGGGACAGCTTCCAAAGATTAGAATTGTATTATGCTAATCAAGCTAGCAACGACTACCAAAGTGATAATAGGCTACAAAAATATGCACTACATTGCACCGGTGCCACCATTCAGACCTTCTTCTTTTTTTTTTCTTCCAGGAACTGCACTTGTGTAATTTAGTACTTATAAATGAGCCCTTAAAATGTTGATTTTTTTCCCCACACAACAATAATTAAAACCAGAAATTGATTTTCCTGATGAATTTGCAACATGCCCAATAGATTGCTTGGAGGAGGCCTCTAGGGGCATAGAAAATATTTTCTGTAGTAACACGAGTAACCAAAAAGAACAGCATCTAGCCACCGGATATGGATTAATTTGCATTTTAATTGAAACAAACAATGATTATAGACATCCTATTCTGCTCTTTAATAAGTTGACCATCCACTCAAAGCCCTAGGGTGCTTAGGAGAATGTTTAAGAGCACGTGGGGTATGTTAGTATTAAAAGCTGAACCTTGTATTGAGGGTAATTCTAACAAAATTCTTATTGAGCTTGTTTAAGCAGGTTAATTGCTAAAATGTTTTGGGGTGTAATTGTCTTTTAGCATCATAGTAAAGTGAAGGTGTTTAGGGAACTTCAAAGAAAGGTATAATGTTATAACATCAACTACAGTATGTGGTTTTAACAGATCATTGAGAAAACACTTAGGAGCATATTTTTCAAAATGTGGGATTAGAGCTCACCACAGAAAAAATTTCAAAGGGAGTGCTATAATCTTTCTAAATTCATAACTAAGCTAGACCATTTTCCTGCATGAAACTAGAACTCCATTCTTAGTAGTTTTTATGAAAATATAGATGATATTACAATTCTTCATGAATTGCTTCAGTGTCTTTCACTTCACTGCAGGTAAAGTTTCCATAGGGATGTCTACCTCTATGACAATAAGCAAGCCTTGATGTATCCTGCTGCAAGCATAAAAATTATCAATATAAAAACCACTAACATAAAATCTGATTTACATCCACAATGTACAGTATAATAATCCATGGGGAGATGGTATTTATTCTTTAATAAAGTATTCTTCAAGGTCTTCAAAACCTATTGATCTTGAAAGGTGAACATTCCATTGGCAGAGTGGGTATAAAGCAATTGTTTGTTTAAATATTATGTGCCATAATTCTTCAAAATTACTCAAATCAGAATTATAACAAGATCTTCCCATGTCAAAATACCTATGTAATTTGACTGAACAAACAACTATTCTAATCCAACAGCCTTAAATAAATAAGAGTATGCACATGATTCAATCTATAATTCCATACTTTAATCGAAATCAAACTATACAGGGGTAAATTAATTAATAGTAAATAATTTCAATCAAGAGTTTGACAGTCATTCACTGAGCAGAGGGGGGACCCACTTTTATCCCTTACAAGATTATATTCGAACTAGAATTTACTATTGCTGATATTAAGGGGCCTATTTATTAAGCCTCAATTCTTTCTGTTTTTAAGGGGGAAATCCAAATTTTTAGAGGGAAAAAAACTCAAATTTTTCAAGATTTATTATGCTCCAAAGCTGCTAAATATCAGAATCTGAAAATACTCCAGCTAAAACCTGTTGAAGTTATGTAGAAGTCAATGGCAGATGTCCCTTTTACAATTGGAAGATGTTTCTTGCCCTCATGATCTTTGTAGGTTTCGGACATTTTGATGCTGGTTTTCATTCGAAAATCCAAAAAAATGTGGTTTTCAAGCGCCAATTAGAAAAAATGTTCTATTTCTCACGATTTATCTCTCCTGTACAATTTTCGTTCGGATTTATCATAGTATATTAAGCCAAATCGTGGTTGGGAGTTAGTTCAAATTTGTATTTTTAAAACAGAGAAAATGTTGAGTTTTAATAAATACCCCATTATGTTTAATGAGTCAGTACAAAATTATTGATTTTGGAGCGCTGTGATTTGCTCAAGTGTGTTCGGCTTATTTTTTTTAGGTATCAAACATTCATTGTGTTTCTTTGTTTTTTAAATAAGATGCATTATTCTGTGTGTTATAATTAAATAATATTGTCACATTATAGTTATAACCACGAATGAAAGATAAAATGTCAGTTATCGTCAAGAGTAACATCAGTGCTTTCTGCTTTGCATTGTCTCACACATTTTAGTTTTTATTTCACTCCACTTTTAGCTGCAGTAAGTTGTGGTCCCCTCAGACAACAAAGCACCTGAAGATCCTGCAGCAGTTAACATAAGTGAAATCTTTGTTGTGTGTATATAAATGTGTACTTTACCATGTTTGTACCCAAAAAAGCTATTGACAGCAGTGGTGTGTATTCATGAGCAAAGTATTGTAATGTAGGAAGTGTAAGGGCAGCACAGGGGGCTGTAGCTAAATGTCTGCACTGGCAGCAAAAAACACATCTCCATTCTTGGCAGTACACAGGAGATACATGTTTGGCAGACAAGGACTTTTATCTTAGGGTTTTCAGGAGAAAATAATTGTATTTTTCTTCCAGCTTTTAAAGCTTGTGAGAATAGAGAATACTTGTAGGCAGAGATATTTCATGGTTTAGGTAATACCTTATAAATCTGTTTTGAGGTACTCGACTTCTCTTGGCTGTTTCACAGGCACAGTTCTTTCGATAAAAATTCCCTTTTCACATCTTAAAATGGAATTTCCTTTCTTCTCAATAGATGCCCATGTCTGCTGGAAGAATCTAGTGGTGAGTAAAAAAGAGAATATATTAGAAAGCCCTCTTATGTATTGATATAGTTATATTTTACTCAATCTGTTGGTTGTAGCTATTCTCTCCCAACACATCTTCCACCTACTACGCTTGCGTCTTTATAAATTGTGAGTTTATTTGAAGTAGAATACAGAACTCTAAAATTACTCAAATCTGAATTTTGATAAATAAGGCCCCAAGTGTCCTGCATAGTTGTGTGGTATTAAAAAAGCAGGTCTACTGCTTAAAACTGCACCCAAGTCACTAATTAGTAAATTAAAGTAGATCCACAATCCTTTAGCCAGAATATCCATTAACATTACCAACACCAGTAGGCCCAACTTTAAAAAACATTTTAGTCTATGGACGACAAATTTTTTTTTGACGAGCAACAATTTTTTTTCACCAATTAGTCTATGGGCGTAATTTTCGCGGTAAAACTTGGTAAAAAATTTTGCTCATCACTATAGCCTTTCTGATGTCCGAGTTCAATTCGATTTTTTTCATGCCGAAAACTCGATCAAATCGAGTTTTCAGGAACTCAAACTCGCAGAATCAAGTTTTTTCCATTCGAGTTTCTTCTTACCGTAAATAAAATAGGAGGTATAAAAAACTCTTAACATTCAACCTTTGATAAATAGCTCTCCTAACGTTTACATAATTATGAAGTTATGGTGATCCAAATTATAGAAAGATTCCTTATCCAGAAAGCGCTAGGTTCCAGCATTCTGAATAATAGATTCTATACCTGTAGTATGCAAATTATTTTAAAGAGTATACGTTGGTGAATATTGAAAGCTTAGGACTACTTGCTGTATTGTTATTAAAAAAAATGTACTTCTACTTATTAATACTCTGCAAAAATATTTTTCAGACTGATGCTTATTTATAAAGCCATCTTAATAGACTTGTGGGAGAAGATATAATTGTGAAAACAATGTAGTAAACAGTCATCTTAGCCAATGACTCATTGTAAAATCTAGGAAATAATCACCTGACACTAAATATAAAGAATAAAGCCACAAGAGGCTGAGAGCTGACCTTTGCCAAGCTACATTTTGCTGCAAGAAACTCATTATCATCGAGATGATGTCATTGCGAGACAGCATCTGCCCTGAAGTCTCATTGTGCTATCCAAGTCCCTTTTATCTAATAAACTTTAATCTGTCACAAATTGTATGCTTTTATCTGCTGTTTTACTATGCAGTTTGTATATATCTTTCATGTCATACATGTGACTTACTAGAATTCTGTTTGAGATTTCATCTTCTGCTGGTACAGCGTATCCTGGGATTTAAATACCTGTATTGACATGTATTGTTCCAAACAAATGCAATCTATTTACCAAACAAATTAAAAAGATATTTTTTGCAAAGTTCTACAGATTATATATATATATACATATATATATATATATATACATATATATATATATATACATATATATATATATATATATACACACACACATATACTGTATATATATATATATATATATATATATATATATATATATATATATATATATATAAACAGCTCCCCCTGCTGACAGCACTTTTTCATGTGTTCCGTTCTGCTGCTCATAGGCAGTTATTTGAACAAACACATCAGAATTACATTCATTTATCTATTGCAAAGATGATTAGATAACCTGTGATCCGTTTATATTAAAAAGCAAAATTCCACCAAGAACAAAAATTAAATATTAAATTAAATGCAATGTATTATCAACATAGAACAACATTTCTATACTGAATATTTATTTTATTTGATAATGATGATCACCACAAACAGGGAATGGGGGAGTCCAGGGGGGCTTCTGCACCAGTCAGACTGTTTATATGGTCAAAATTAAATGTGCTCACACAACTGACCAGGCATGCTGGCATTGCAATTTATTTGTTGACTTAGCAGTTATCAAGTTTAAACCTAAGAAGAACAGAGCATTTATATGTGAGTTTCTTTCATTTATAATGGTAAATACATTAAATCTCATATTACAGAGGCATGTTACGTGTTACAGAGGGGCTCTTTGGGGCCGATTTATTAATACTTAAGGGTCGGATCGAGTCTATTGATGTAAAGTGGACAAAAAAAAAATGGAAATTCGAGAGTCCAGAATTCTTTTGACTTCAAACTCTTGGTGTCCATCAATAAGAACAGGAGTAGGAGAAGAAGAATCTTTTGCCGGCTTGAGAAGAGATACATGGAAGACATTAGGAATCCGCATTTCGGGAGGAAGCTGAAGACAAACTGCCACGGGATTGATGATTTCAATAATAGGGAAAGGACCGATGAACTTGGGGCCGAGTTTGGGAGTAGGGACTTTAAGATGAATATTCCGTGTAGAAAGCCAGACCTTGTCACCGAGGCAATATTGTGGAGACTAAATTCTTTTCTTGTCCGCGAATTTCTTCTGAGACAGAGAACTTTTCTCCAAATTAGCTTTGGTGGCAACCCCGATAGCAAGCATATGAGCAGCCTGATCATTGGCAGCAGGGACGTTTGTGAGAAGAAGATCTTGAGGAAATGCTAGAGGATTCTGGCCATAGACACAAAAGAATGGAGATTTCTCGGAAGAAGCGTGCATAGCGTTGTTGTGAGCAAATTCTGCCCAAGGAAGAAGATCTGCCCAGTCGTCCTGGCACAAAGATACATGGCAACGAAGAAATTGCTCCAATGCTTGGTTGACCCTCTCGGCGGCTCCATTAGATTGAGGGTGATAGGCAGAGGAAAACTGGAGAGAGATATGAAGTGCTTTGCATAACGATCTCCAAAATTTGGAAACGAATTGGGAACCTCTGTCAGACACCACTTCAGCCGGGAATCCGTGAAGGCGAAAGATATGTTGGATGAATAACTTAGAGAGTTCTTGAGCAGAAGGTAGTTTTCGCAGGGGAATGAAATGGGCCATCTTGCTGAATCTGTCAATCACGACCCAGATAACTGTATGACCGAGGGAAACAGGCAAATCCACAATGAAATCCATCGCCAGGTGAGTCCATGGACGAGAGGGAATGGGTAAAGGTAGAAGTAATCCTTTGGGAGGAGAGTGACCAGACTTGGAGGCAGCACAAACAGAACAAGAAGAGACAAAATCTTTGACGTCCTTTCGAAGAGAAGGCCACCATACTAGGCGAGACAGGAGTTCTGTAGTTTTCTTAATTCCAGGATGGCCTGCTTGTCTGGAATTATGGGACTGAGCAAGGATGGAATGACGGAGATCTGGAGGAACAAAAGCGACTCCCAAAGGAGTATCACCAGGAGCAGAGGACTGTGCAGATAATAACTGGGAGGCCATGGTGGGAAATAAGGCAGCAATAATTTTGACGGGAGGCACAATGGGTTCAGGATCTTCGGAACACGAATCTTCGGGAATGAAGCTTCTAGAAAGGGCGTCAGCTTTCTTGTTTCTGGATCCCGGGCGAAACGTGATTACGAAATTGAATTTGGAGAAGAAAAGTGCCCATCTAGCTTGCCTGGGATTAAGGCGTTTAAGAGACTGGATGTATTCAAGGTTTTTGTGATCCGTAAAGATAGATACAGGCACCGACGAACCTTCCAATAGATGTCTCCACTCTTCAAGAGCTAGTTTGACTGCCAAGAGCTCACGGTTTCCCACATCATAGTTCTGCTCAGGAGAAGAAAACTTTTTAGAAAAGAAAGCACAAGGATGCAGTTTGCCATCATTAGAAGACCTTTGAGACAACACAGCACCAGCCCCAACGTCGGAGGCATCCACCTCAATGAAGAACGGTAGAAGAGGATCCGGGTGTCTAAGAATTGGAGCAGAAGAAAAAGAATCTTTGAGGATCTTGAAAGCTTCTTAAGCTTGAGGAGACCAACATTGAGGTTTCCCACCCTTCCGAATGAGAGACAGGATAGGGGAAATCTTGGAGGAGAAGCCCTTAATGAACTGTCTGTAATAATTGGCAAAGCCAATAAACCTCTGGATGGCTTTAGTGCTGGTGGGGAGGGGCCAATCCTGAATCGCTGAAACTTTAGCCGGATCCATCTTGAAGCCTTGTTGGGAAATAATGTACCCCAGAAAGGAATAGAGGAGACTTCGAAGGAGCATTTTTCCAGCTTGGCAAACAGATTATTTTTTCTTAAACGAGATAAAACTTCCCGTACCTGGATTCGATGCTCGGAAAGATTTGAAGAAAAGATTAGAATGTCGTCTAGGTATACGACCACACTTATGCCAAGCAAGTCCCGAAAGACATCGTTAACCAGCTCTTGAAAAACCGCAGGGGCGTTGCAAAGTCCAAAGGGCATCACGAGATACTCGTAGTGCCCATCACGAGTATTAAATGCGGTTTTCCATTCGTCTCCTTCTCTGATCCGAATGAGATTGTAGGCTCCACGGAGATCAAGCTTGGTGAGAATGCTGGCACCTTTGAGCTGATCAAATAACTCGGAAATGAGGGGGAGCGGGTAGCGTTTTTTTACTGTAATCTTGTTCAATCCGCGATAATCGATGCAGGGACGTAGACTGCCATCTTTTTTTTCAACGAAGAAGAAGCCCGCCCCAGCAGGAGAAGAAGAAGGACGAATGAAGCCTCTAAGCAGATTTTCCTGGATGTACTCTTTCATCGCTGCGGTTTCTGAAGGAGACAGCGGGTAAGTACGTCCTCGAGGAGGCATAGTACCAGGAAGAAGCTCGATAGGGCAATCATAGGGCCGATGAGGAGGCAGAACTTCAGCAGATTTCTTATTGAAGACATCAGAGAAATCTTGATAGGCAGGAGGAATTGAAGAATTTGGAACAACAGAGGAAACCTTGACCAGGGACTGGGCCGGAAGACAGTTCTGTTGACAAAAGAAACTCCAACGAGAAATTTGAGTTGCGGACCAGTCAATGACTGGATTATGGGTGCGCAACCAAGGGAGTCCAAGGACTACTGGAGTCGAGGGGCATTCAATAAGCAAAAATTAAAGTCTTTCGGTATGCAGGGTGCCCACTTGGAACGATAATTCCTGTGAAGACTTGGAGATGAAGGCAGAAGAAAGAGGCCGGTCATCAATGGCAAGGACACGAACTGGAACAGCAAGACTTTGGAGAGGAATAGAATGACGTTCAGCGAAGGCTTTATCCAAGAAGTTCCCAGCTGCGCCGGAGTCAAGGAAAGCTTGGGTAGAGATGGTCTTGGAAGCCAACTGGAACTGTACAGGGAGAAGGAAACGATGAGCAGAGGTTTGGGGAAGTTGATCAATTCCGCCCAGGTAAGTTTCCCCAAACTTACCTAGGCATTGGCGTTTCCCGACTTTGCAGGGCACTCATGGGCAAAGTGGGATTTGCCCCCACAATATAAGCAGAGTCCAGCAGCCCTTCTCCTTAACTTTTCCTGTTTGGAAAGACGGGCACGACCAATCTGCATAGGTTCTTCAGAGGTGGAGGGAGAAGAAGCCGGAGCCGAGGAAGAAGAAGTAGTGCTGGGAAGGATGGGTCTCTGGAAGCGAGGAGCCAGGGGAGGTTGAAACTTCCTCACACGTTCCTTTACGGCAAGGTGCTCTCTTTGGCGGGTGTCTACTTTGACTGCCAAGGCCACCAGATCCTCCCAACGAGTAGGTAACTCACGTGAGACCAAATCGTCCTTCAGGCGCATGGACAACCCGTTGTAGAAGGCAGCGTGATAACTGTCGTTGTTCCAGTTGGTCTCGGCAACTAGAGTGCGGAATTCGATGGCATATTCAGGCACCGAACGTGTTCCTTGGCGGATCTGGAACAAGCGGGAAGAGGCAGACGCAGACCGGCCAGGAGCATCAAACACAGTGCGCAGATCACGAATAAAGGCCTTCGAGTCATCAATCAGGGGATCCTCTTTCTCCCACAACGGTGATGCCCACTCCAAGGCTTTACCAGTCAAGCGGGTAATGATATATCCCACCTTGGCACGTTCCGAGACGTATTGATGAGGTAGCAGAGTAAACTGGATTTCACATTGATTGATGAACCCTCTACAAGCCTCAGAATCACCACTGAAGAGCGGAGGTGCCGGAATCCGGGGTTCGGAAACATGAAACGGCGCCACTGGAATAGTGGCCGGAGCAGAGGCAGGAACCTGAGCCGTAGGAGTGAGAGCCGACAATTTGTCCAAAATGGCCTCAAGGGCTTGGCCGAAGTGCGTCTGCTGAGCTTCATAGGCCTCCATGCGTGAGGCTATCCCACGAAAGGCTCTTCCAAAATCTGGTTGAGCCGCGGCCTCCTCAGATGGGTCCATGGCCCAAGTGTAAAGTAAGGGCCCGAAGGCGCAGTAGGAGTGCGGACCAAGGAGGAGGCAGGTAATCACCGAGTTCGAGGTACAGAGGGATCAGGCAGGAGAATAGTCGAGGTACAGGCAAAGGGTTCAATCCAGGCAGCAAAGGGTCAATCCGAATAACAGGCAAGGTAGATACACGAGAAATCAGTCAATAATACAACACCCAGGAATCACCAAGATGAACCTATACTTGGGCAAGATCTGTAATGTCCAAGGGGTTTAAATAGGCAGAGTTTGGCGCCAAGATTTGGACGCAATGATGTCATGACGCTGACGTCGAAACGCCGACGCACGTTCTGACGCCGGCGACCATTCCGTCGCAGGCGACCAATCGGTGGGCGAGAGGAAGCCGACGTCATCACACTGAGACCAGCAGGATCCATATGGGGAAGGAAGGAGTCGCCATTTTGGACGCCGTCGCCATCTTGGACGCCGTCGCCATCTTGTCGGTGAGAAACTCCTGTTTACATTACATGAGGCAGTGTGGTACATGAATCCGGTGAGTATGATTTATCAGTATCCACAGTGTGTTTGAAACATTCATTACACTGGGAAGTCTGCATGTTAATAAGCTAATTATGTCCCTCAGCTGAAAGCTATCAGAGTTCTAGCTGAAGTTTCCATCCTGCGGACTAGTCATTGCTATCAGGTAAAGTGAAGATACTCCTCTGGGCCTCTTTGCTATTGTTGTTTCTATTGTCCTCTGTGCAGACACAGAGGTTATATTTGCCTTTTATTACACAGGGTGCTTGCAGGGTTGGCTGGAGTCTTGCACTGCTGAAGCAGTATGGTAGCCCCTTCCTTCCTTACAATGAGTCTGCTCAGTGCTGTAACCTGATGTCATTGGGCCCCACAACAAATTCATTTTAGTGCCCCTAAAATATCCAGAGGTTGTGCTGTTTTACCAATATATATTGAAATTGCTCTTTGTTTGGGCCTCATGTGGTACCTATACCTTTAGGGCCCGCCTGCAGCTGCAGGGTCTGCTTCCTCTGAAGTTATGCCCCTGAGTCTGCTCCTAAGAAGCAGCCTGCCACCAAGGATCTGCCTGGATTATTCCTACTGTCTAGACTCTAGAGCATATTTTCTGGTTGGGTGCCGGTGTTCCTCTGACTTCTTGTATTGATGTCATCTGAGGTCTTAGGTTTGTGAGCCCGAGTTCTCTGTGCAGACACAGTAGGTAAGTGTGCTCTTATTACACCTGGTATTCCAGGACCGGCTAGGGGTTTGTTCTGCTGCAGCAGCATTGTACCCCATTTTTTCCTAGGATGTTTCCACACTTAACAGGCAGTGTTCCGATTATATGGCATCTTTTTGTGTGATGTAGGCCTTCTCTTAGATATTCTATTCCCATCTGGTGGTTTTTGTTGGGAGCTCAGTTGCAGTTATACTACATCTACTGAGTTTTGGTGGCCGTAGGTTTCCCTTCCCTTGTTGGTAGATTGAAGGGCACTTACTGTTATGTCTGCTGGCACCTTAACAGGCGTGAAGCCAGCTTGTAGTCTATGGTCCTTTGTGTGGCTCGGGCCTCTCGCCAGGGAGCTGGGTTTGTGTGGCCTCTGGCTTTCATTATGGCCCTTGGCTTGGGTTAGAGTCCTTGTTTAGGTTCATGGTCTAATGGGTCTGCTAGCCTTTTTCCATGGCCCTTGTTCTGCTGGCCAGTTGCATGAACCTTTGGCTCATGTGGTCTTTTACCCTTGGCACATTTGTTTGGTTCGCCTTTTACCAGGGTTATTGTGGCTGCAGGCCTGTTTCCATGGCCCTTAACTTAGGTACTTGCTTGCCTTTTACCAGGGTTCTTGGCCTTTTTCCATGGCCCTTGGCTAAGGTGGCCAATAGTTTTTATTAAAGTCCTTGGGGGCTTGTGGCCAGCCTTTGCTGTGACCTATGGTGCATAAGCCACCGGCTAGGCGGTGGCCGCTGATAGGCATGGCTACTGTTCTTGCTGTGGCCCATGGTGGGCATGTCTGTTTTCCTTGCACAATCCTTGGCAGGACAACAATCTTGTTTTGTCTACAATCCTTGCAGGCATGTTTCTGGTTACACTAACAGGAGGCATGATTGGCTATTTGGTTGGATCTAACATGGCTTGTACCATCAGCTGGTGTTTCACAGCCCATAGCTAATTTTGTTGCTGACTGGTATTCAGCAGCTGTGGTTGGTCATATGTTGTCGGCTTACAGCTAATCTTTGCTTCTACCTTACATGCATTGTTTTTGGTCGTGTATGCCACTGCTTATCAATAAGGCTAGCTTGTGGACCAGGGTTTTGCAAGTTCAACAACTGGCTTGTGCTCTGTTATTGCATGTGTGGAAATTTACTTTTGTGTCAGGTGCCAGTGCAGTTGGTGACCTTGTCTCCAAGGGTGGCATTCACAATAGCTGGTTTATGTAATATTGCTTGTGTATTAGAGTTCCACTCTGGTGTTTTGCATACACTGCAGCTGACAGGCATCTTGGACTGCAAGTGTGACAATGGCCTTACATCTATGTTGGAACACATAATAGCTGGCTGGTTCACCACTGGTTTGCATGTATGGTGGCTGGCTCATTGCCAGTGGATTGTGCATCATTGCTGGTTGGTACCAGTGTTTGTAGGCTATAAGCTTCTGGCATGCCTGATTTTGGATTGTGACCCCAGCTGTTTGCTGGTTCAGTAGCTTCTATGTATGGTCACAGGTTTGGTTCAGTTTTTGCATAAACTGTAGCATTGTGCAGCTTGAGATGTAGTGACCTCGGCTTTTGTGGGTGTTTTCTAGAACTGTAATTGGCTTGGGTCCCATTTGCTTGCTTGTGTAGCAGTTGGCTGGGGCAACAGTATATCTTACTGGTAGATGGCCTTTAGTCACATTTGGCTGGTCCAGCAGCTTATCCTTGTGCCATTGTATGCCCAGTTTAGATTTGGTGGAGCTACTGGGCTGTACCAGCATGGCTCTGCAATGGTTACACTGATCTGCTGATTTAGGATAACCCAGAGTTGGTGTTCATCTAGTTAAGTCTTCATTAGGTATTATTAGCATGGAGTTGGTGAATCTTGGGCTGATCTCTGGTGTGGAGTTGACTCCGGTCAGCACTGGTGTGAGCTGCTTTCATTAAGCTGCATGACTAGGTTAATGTGGGCCAAGTCTTTTTAGAGCCACTCACTATTGCGGAGGATCGTGTATTTCTCCAGCACTGGTGATAGATGTTGTGTTTAGTTTCTGATCGGATTGGTTTCCTGGTGGTTTCTAGGGTGTTTTACTTCTGAGATGGCCGTTGCCATCATTCTGGTTATGTCCTAGGGAAACTTTTGTTTTAACAGTTGTATGATTTTTGTTCTTCCCCAGGTTGGGTTTTATGTCAGATAGCCATATTGCAGGTATCTAGTCGCTGAGGGAACCTTTTTAAGCATAATATGGCTATTCTTAATCTGCAATGCTTGATCCTCAAATGCCGGTCTCTGTAATTTAGTGGTTGGTTTTGTAGCTCTAAAGTATAACTGTGGTGAGGAGGAAGTCATGTGGTCTTATAGGTCATTATTAATTTTGATTGGCTATGTTATAGGTCCTACCTCCAGGTCTGGGAGGGGCAATGCCCATGTGTAGACATATCGGGACTAGAAGAAAAGGAATTTACGTCAAGTAGTTAAGTAAAATTCTCTATATTTTGCCCTATTTGTTTGCTTCACCATAAAAAAAAATCTTCAAAGTTGTAGGCATGTTCTGTAAATGAAATGGTGTAAACTTTCAAACGATCCATTCAAATTTCAGGTTGTGAGGTAACAAAACCTGAAAAATGCCAAGGGGGGGTGAAGACTTTTGCAAGGCACTGCATGTTATAGAGTATCTTGTGTTTAGCAACTTTTCAATTTCCCTTTGTTGTATATAGTTTTTTTTATTTGCCTTCCTGTCCACCTTTTTTTTTTTTTTTAAGTTCCTTCACATACTTAATTTTCACTCTTGTACCTGTATCACTGAACACTTTACAAGTATTAGTGTCAAACTGTTTTGTTACAAAGCAGGTCTATATATATATAAAAAAAAAGTGGAATTCACAAAAAAAAAAAAAGTGTTGGTAAAGGAAAATGTGGTAAAAATGTCATAAAAATGTTGTATTTGAGCAGGCTTATTCACAAACAAATTTTCCATCACTTTCCCGCCTCCAACAATTAAAAAAAAAAAAAAAAAAAAAGGGGGATGTGGTTATTTTTGTGTTGTATGTAGACCTTTTTGAGAATTAGTCGAACTCTTGACATTTTGTTTGCCAAAAATGTTTCCCCCATAATTAAAATGTCAGGTGAACAACTTGGACAGGTTAATTTACTTAAGACTGTATAGAGAAAAAAATTCAGAGCAATAAATGGCAGTTTTCTTTACATGTATACCATACTTTATGAAATTTGGCAGCATTACACCAGATCCATAAAACTTTAAAGAAGTGCTGTGAATTTGTCATGCTTACAACATTTTTACAATTTGGTGACCGACACACCGAACCGTGTACTTTCCAACACTTTTACGAATATGTATAGACATATTCACCTTATAATGACCGCAAATGTTAACAATTCACAACATATTTACCAAATATTTATGTTTAAACAGCGTAAGATTGAATGGGTAATCTGTCAGTTACAGATACTCAACAAGATAGAAACAGATGGCAGTGTATTTCTAATTAATGATACAAATAAGACTTCAGCTCAAACAGACTACCTTTATTGGTTCAAAAACAGAAGCAGACAAGGAAGAAGGCTGTAGAATAGCTCTGCTCATTTAGTATCTCCCTTGCCACTAGAGAACATATTAAAATAGCATGGGATAGAAGCAGATGAAAACTCTGGGAATACTGACAGATGATCAGTGTTGCCTGTTAAACAAAGAACTATCCAAGAGATAAAGGCACAGACGTGAAAGCTACAAAGATTCTGTTTATCCTGAAGGTTTCCAAAAAATGGTATGTAGAGTGCCAGCTGTATCACAGGTCTTTACTTGGACCTCTGCCTCATCTTTCTTCTTTTGCGCTTCAGTCTGAATAAAATAGAAAAGTTTAAACAGATTTAGTGAATTATTTTTATAATTTTTTAAGACATACGGATATAAGTATGAGGTAGGAAAGAACACTTTCTAACCTCCCGCAATGATAAGATAGATATCAGTGAGATTAAGGTAGGTGTAAAGTAACCATATTTTGTAAAAAAAAAAAAAAAAAAAAAAAAATTATAATTTCAGCTGCAAAGAGTTGACACATACACTGGCCCTGTACAATGAGTAATTTAGGCTCACTAGCTCTCATATAATGTCATGCTTAAGTTGCTTGCATACAATTATTACAGTGAATTCAATACTGGTTCTTTTCTGTGTGAATAAGCTATCCATTAGTGAAGGAATAGTAGTCAGGTATTGCAGCTGGAGATTTCAGAAGAGCATTCTAAATAGCTATTGGACAAAGGGAGTTCGTTATTTAATTAAAGCAAGCACATTTGTTCATGTTAAAAATACTGTACATTAGTGTATCAAAGCCTATTCGATTTCGGTGGGAACACCAGCTTCTAACACAGGAAAGCGAATACATCAGCCTTTTCAATTGCATGTAACAAAGCTCACTAACACACAGAATATATCAAAGCAGCCAATTCAATTCTGCAAATGTGAAGTAGAAGCAGTGAGCTGGCATATGATGTCTGTCAATATGCAAACTCGCTGCTGTTCACATTTGCAGAATTTTGGACAGAAGCTACGAGGGGGAGCTAGAGTGGCATCCCTGGGCCCAACACCTGGAAATACTTCAGACGGGGATAAATACTGCAACATAAGGTACCACACACAGATCATGCATGGAAAGCTGAACACCCACCCTTTCATTACTTTCTTCACCCTTAACGCTTTTCCCCCACCTCCCCTTATCTCTTTTCTTTCCCTCCCTGTTAATTAATGGCACAGCTGCTTGAAGATAGAACAGGTCTTCTACGAAAATAGCCAGTTTACAGAGACTAAACTTTATGATGTACTAGGAAGATGCACTCAATGTTGATAAACATGCAGCTGTCTTTATGTTAAACCATTTTGTGAACTCTACTGTATTAAAGAATATCAATAGAAATGTAAAAAATAAAATCCCTTTTTTATGTTCTCTACATATAATGAAACCTACCTCTAACATACTTTCATTGAAAAATCTGTAATATATTAATAATAAAAAAAACAGATTGTTCATTGTTAGGATTTCCCCTTGGCTTTACTTGATCTGACTGCTGCAGGCACAATTTTCTAACAGTCGCCGGCTGCCCTGCAGGGAAATGATCACACTTTCAAATGGCAGGGAAGAAGTGTTCAGGGTTATTTCATGATTTGTCTAACCTGGCTAACCTCTGCCAACCTTGGAGCGAAACAACCTCGCACTCTGCGTTGCAAAACTGTGGCAGAGCAGCCGGCGATTGAGAATTGTGTCCGCAGCAATCAAAGCAGTAAAGTCAAGGGGAAATCCGAACAGCAAACAATCAGGTTTTTTTATTAAACCAGAAAAGATTTTTCTAATGAAAGTATATTAGACAGGTTTCTTTATAGGTAGAGAACAGGAAAAGGGGATTTTATTTTTTGCTTTTACATTCTCTTTACTCTAACTGAAACATAATCCCAGCAGATGGGTCTGCGTTTCCACTTCCTAACCACAGTAAAAAAAGAACCCATCACTATGAGTGCTCAGGTTCTTATAGACGTTTATCAGGGGAACAAGTCACATGACTGGGGGCTGCTGGGAAACTAACAATGTGTCTTGCCCCATGTCAGATTTCCCTTTAAGGGCAGAGAAACACAGATTTGGGGAGATTAGTCGCCCGGCGACAAATATCTCTTCTTCAGGGCGACTAATCTCCACAAACTGCCTTCCCGCCGGCTAGAATGAAAATCACCTGCAGGACGGTGGGATTCGTTTTCCAAAGTTGCCTCACAAGGAAGCTTCGGGCAGTTAGGGGAGAGTTGCCCGAAGAAGAGGAGATTTGTCGCCGGGCAACTAAACTCCCTAAATCTGACCATGTGCCTCTGCCCTAAGGGCACATTTGGCTACTTTTATCACTATTGTGTGCCAAACTGATTGAAATGCAACAGTCTCTGCACTGCATTTAAGAACACAAACACATTCAGCTGGCCCCATGAATTCAGCAGGCACATAGGCATCCACCCTTACCCTCAGCGCCCCCTAAATTATGTGTCATTCAGATGTGAACAAGACATTATACAAACATTTTTACTACATCCGAAACAAAATGTTTACCCACTTGTCAGATCTGTATCACATACTTACCTACGCATACGCTTCTTACGCCACTGTAACAAAAAAAAAACAAAAAACAAATCAAATGCTAAATCAATATTTTAATACATAGGATAATTCATTTTTAACACTCAGAGGGCCTATTGATAAGCAAAGTGTACAGAAGTGTTAATCAAAAACTATCACTTCAAGGGAAAGGTACCCTGTATATAATCTTATAATGTACAGGTATAGGATCTGTTATGTGGAAACCAGTTATCTAGAAAGTTCATGGGAAGGCCATCTCGCATAGACTCCAAATATAATCAATTTACATTTTTAGAAACGATTACCCTTTTCTCTAAGGAAATAAAACAGTACCTTGTACTTGATTCCCAAATAAGATATAATTAATCCTTACAATCCTATTGGGCTTAATTGATGTTTATATGATCTTAGTTTTTAGTAGACTTAAAGGGCACTTATTGGGTAAAAATGTTATCCCCAACCAAAGGTGTTGGCTAATAGAGCCCGCATTCTGGTTGGGGATAACGGTAGTTTTTTTTTGTTTTGTTTTAAATGCCCTCCTGCAATTCAGGGCAGCTTTTCATTATGCACATGCGAGTGATCAGACATGGCTGCTCCCGGTTCAGGTAGCCTAGCGCTGGCAGGGGGCATTTTTTTTTTTTTAAATACGGTTATCCCCAACTACGGTTGCCACCTGGACGGTATTTTACCAGCCTGGCCATTAAAAATTATGGTTAATGCCAATGTTATTAATAGGGAAAAAAGATTAATATATAGGAAGGCCATCATTTTTTTCCAGAAAAGATGGCAACCCTATCCCCAACCAGAATGCGGGCTCTATTAGCCCACACCTTTGGTTAGGGGTAGGGTTGTCACCTTTTCTGGAAAAACATACCAGCGTTCCTATATTCTTGCCATTTTTTCCTATTAATGACATTGGCATCAAGTATCATTTTTACCAACCAGGCCAGTTAAATACCAGCCAGGTGGCAACACTAGTAGGGGGTAACATTTTTACCCAACAGGTGCCCTTTAAGCAACAGAAATACGAATTACAGAAAGATCCCTTACACGGAAAACCACAGGTCCCGAGCATTCTGGATAACCGGTCTCATACCTGTATTTATAATGCTGTATAATAAATCTAAACAAATATGTAACAGAGAACAAATATTGAAAAACAAATAACTGCAGAAATCCAGCGTAACACACCATTCCTTATACATTTACCATTTTTACACTTGAAATTTGCTGTCTGAATTCGTCTCATTAAAATGTCAATGTGTAGCGTTGTGTAAAGTAATACATTTCAGTGTGAATTAACTATTAAGATGATCTGGTGTATTGGGCTGAAAACATCTTAACACTTTAGACAAATATTTGAATTCAATATGTTAAAAAGAACAAACAGACACGTCACTGTATAAACAAAATAAAGTAACTATTGCAAATGGTAAATATTATCAAACATAACCTTCTGTCTCTGAATAAATGTCCAGCTATATTTACTGCACGTGTGTTTGTTCCTATCTGGTCATGTGACAACTGGGCCCGTGTTACCCGGGGGAAAATGGACGGAAATCTCAGTGTCTTGTTAAAACTACCCGCCGTGTATAAGCGGCTCCAGTAGTCAGAAGTCGTGTGATAATAACGTGGAAGGAAGGAGCGGGTCGCCAGTCAGTCAGTATTACCGTACCTTAGCTCTCATGATGGCGACAAAGTAAAAGACACCACTTCAATACGCAGCTCTCTTTTTTCTAACGCAACAACAGAAGCGTTTAAGAGCAAACCGGAAGCAAGCTGCCGGAAATGACGTCGGGCCAGTGAACGCAGCTTTAACTTCTACTCAAAGTTTTTTTCCTGGTGCCGCGAAAAATGGGCAGCTGGGTTCATAAATGTCATCATTGAATTCAGGCCAATGTTCTATTCGTCCTAAGTAAGAAGCAAGCTTGCTTCAAAGTACAAGATCTGTTATATACAGCTGCCGCTTAACCTATAAAGTATTAATATTCCATTGACAAATTTCCAGGAAAATGTCCCTTATCAAAGCCAGCAATTTTGTCTGCACACACTATTTATACGCAGTTTGTTTACATTTAGTTCAAATACACCACTGTTTCGGGGGGATTTAACCTCTATCATTAGATGAAGGGAGGTTAAATCCCCCAGAAATGTCAATACAATGGTGTATTTGAACTAAATTTAAGCAAATTGCATATAAATAGTGTGTGTGTGGATCCATGAACAAAATTGCTGTTGCTATGGGACCTTGCCAGGTCGGCCGATGACCAGCACCACCATTGCAGTGAGGTAAACAGCGGGAGTTTGGTGGACTAATCAATGCCAACCAACATTTTATAAATTGGAGTAAATCATGACTGCCTTCTTTCATGGTTAATGGCTGAAAAAGTATACTTGGTGTCCTATGGATTGTTCTTGCCCACAACACACATTAAGGGGCAGATTTATCAAGGGTCGAAGTGAATTAGAGGGAATTTTCAAAGTAAAAAAATGTGAAATTCGAAGTAATTTTTTGGATACTTCGACCATCGAATAGGATACTACGACTTCGACTTGAAGTAAAATCGTTTGAATATTCACCCATTCGATAATCTGTCTCTTAAAAAAAACTTCTACTTCAATACTTCGCCAAATTAAACCTGCTGAAGTGCTATGTTAGCCTATGGGGACCTTCTAGAGCAGTGCTGTCCAACTTCTATGGTACCGAGGGCCGGAATTTTTCTAATCTACATGGTGGAGGGCCGATAACGGAAGCCAGTGTTAGCCACTCCCTGTTTTTAGACCACACCCACTTTAAACCACACCCATGTTACCGCAAGACCATGTCCACATTAATAGCACACCAAAAAACCAAATGGTTGGTGCTCACTGCAGGGATCAGGGATAAGCAACTAGGGGTAGACAGAGTAGGCAGCTGTCTAGGGAGCCATCATTTTAGTTTTTTTCAAGCATTTATATAATAATTTGTTTCAGTAATCATGGTCACCCAGTTGGGTGGAATCCATCTCCTTCCCCTTCTCCCTCTTGCCGGCAAGTAATAGCTCCTTCTGTGCGGTGCACCGCGATGTGCATACACGCGTCAATGACATCACTGATGTGTTGGGTGACAGAGAGAGGCAGAGAGCTGGCGGCCTGCTTGGTGAGGCTCTCGCTGCTCTCAGCCTTGCACAGTTGTACTGAACTGAAGACTTTCTATTACTGTAAAGTGTGAAGCTTCCTGCTGGCACAGCCAGGTACAGATTTGGGGCCCCTATGTTTGCTGTTGCTGCTGGGCTGGGCGCTGG
Source organism: Xenopus laevis (assembly GCF_017654675.1). Classification (NCBI taxonomy): domain Eukaryota; kingdom Metazoa; phylum Chordata; class Amphibia; order Anura; family Pipidae; genus Xenopus; species Xenopus laevis. The sequence continues at coordinate 92,731,535 of NC_054387.1, read as the reverse complement.
TACAGGTACATAAATACTTGGGGGCAATATAATGTGATCAGATTTTTTTTGGCTGCTGCTGACACAGGTAAAGATTGGGGGCAATATGATGGCTGCTGGAGGGCTGTATGATGGATGGCTGCTGAGCTTGCTGGCACAGGTACAGGGGCAGTAATATAAATGAAAAAGTGTTGTACATTTCTTGCTCTCTTTATTTAAAAACCATCATGGTAAGGAGGGAAATGGTAATGCAGGAAAGGGTCCCTGAGTGAAGCTCTTGCCTAGGGTGCATAATACCTTGTGTCTGCCCTGGCAAGGATGCCACTCATATGGGAAAAAAGATAAGTCATATAAGACATAAATCCCATAAATCCATATGCCTCCTCCTCCCCTGTGTATAATACAGTACCCCAGCATATGATTAAACACTTTAGGGGCCACTAACAATAATTTTCAATTGCTAACAACCACCCAGAACAAATACCAAAGTATGACACACACAGGGAGCATATGGGAGGCTTTAGGGGAGTGAACAATAGAGGTGTCACAAGTGTGAACAATACAGGGGATCACAGGTGTGAATTTGAGGTTTAGACAATGCAGGGGCCAGTTAATCTCTGTAGTGATACCTTTTAAATTTTACATATGGTAAACAGACACAGCAGGCAGACTTTGATGTGGAGGGCCATATAAGGGGGGGTCGCGGGCCGCCAGTTGGACAGAGCATTTTTCTACGTTTTTGGAAGTCGAAGTAAAATCGTTCGATCGATCGCTGAAATCCTTCGAATCATTTGATTTCTTTACTTCGACCGCAGGATTCTCAAATTTGATGAAAAAAACTTTGACTTTGATATTCGAAGTCGAAGTATTTTTACCTTCGAAATTCGACCCTTGATAAATCTGCCCCTAAATGTAGGGATGCCACCTTTTCTGGAAAATAACACCGGCCTATATTCGTGCTGTTTTTTCCTATTAATAACAAGCATCATTTTTACCAGCCAGGCCTGGAAAATACCAGCCAGGTGGCAACCCTAATTAAATGGCTAACATAAACCCTGGGTATCCCTAGTTTCTGAGACCACGAAACTGTACCTCAGTAGGTTGCTGTCAGGAGTCCCTAGTTGTACTTAAAAATACCAGTTTAACTTTACACTAAACACAACCAAGGCTTAATAATATATTCTTAAATCAGAAAAATATTTTGCAGCGCTGAATATACAGATTATGTACACAAATACAACTGAAACAAGAGATAACACTTATGTTTGTGCATATCACTGCACTGTGACTTTATTTTAGACACATTGCACAGCAGAATCTGTCCTTTCTAGAACAATTCTTAAATTCGACTGTGAACCCCATTAGGGCTTAGGCAGACAGCTTCTTAGTTAAACACTGACTATTGATAGCTTGACTCCTCCCACACACTGTGGCTCTTCACATGGTGGCGCCAACGACAACTACAAAAAGTTATAATAGTGTTTATCGTTGCCTTAAATTCCCTCTGTTTATGTATAAGTAAGGTGATTTAAATAATTCCTTACAGACAGACCCCTAAAAGAAGGTTACATGAATATCGTGCTTGATGTGTCACAGAATGGAGTGCTTAAAAGCAAGACATCTGACCACACTATGCCACATATTATTTAAAACACTTCCTGCCAGCATCCCACTTTTATTTGCATGAAATCTGGGAGGCCTAAGGTCTTGTAACACAAACCTGATTTTTTTTATTAGTGTTGTACATAGAATATAGTTGATTGGGCAACTTTTGTATGCTATGATACTTTAAATGTTACACTCGCGTAAATGTGCTTGACATAAAGAATCTTCCTGTCTGTATATACATCTAATAAAAACTGGAATACTGCTGCAAACCACCTAGGGGCACATTTACTTAGGGGCCGATTCACTAACTTCGAGTGAAGGATTCGAAGTAAAAAAACGTCGAATTTCGAAGTATTTTTTGGGCTACTTCGACCTTCGACTACGAATCGAAGGATTCAAACTAAAAATCGTCCGACTATTCGACCATTCGATAGTCGAAGTACTGTCTCTTTAAAAAAAACTTCGACCCCCTAGTTCGCCATCTAAAAGCTACCAAAGTCAATGTTAGCCTATGGGGAAGGTCCCCATAGGCTTTCCTAACTTTTTTTGATCGAAGGATATTCCTTCGATCGTTGGATTTAAATCCTTCGAATCGTTCAATTCGAAGGATTTAATCGTTCGATCGAAGGAATAATCCTTCGATCGTACGATCGCAGTATTTGCGCTAAATCCTTCGACTTCGATATTCGAAGTTGAAGGATTTCAATTCCTAGTCGAATATCGAGGGTTAATTAACCCTCGATATTCGACCCTTAGTGAATCAGCCCCTAAGTGTCAAAGTGAATTCAAAGTGAATTTTCGAATTCAAAAACTGAATTTGGAAGTCATTTTTGGTACTTCGACCATCGAATAGGCCAACTTCAACTTAGACTTCGTTTCGAATTGAATATTCGGCCATTCAAAAATTGAAGTACTGCCTCTTCTACAAAACCTGCCGAATTGCTATGTTAGCCTATGGGGACCTCCTAGAACCTATAGCCAACATGTGGCTAAGTTTTTAGAAGTCGAAGTTTATTTTTTTTGAAAATCGTTCGATTGACCGATTAAATAGTTCGATTCGAACGATTTCTAATATCGATGGAACGATTTTAATTGGATCGAAAACTGCTAAATTTAATCCAAAAAAAACTTTGACTATCAAATTTTTTCAATTAGCACTTCGAAATTTGACCCTTAGTAAATGTGCCCCCTAGGCCTAGTGTATCTATCAGGCACATCTTGGACTTGGTGGTTTTCTATCACAGCTATCCATGAACAATTGTGTTTCCACTCTTAGAAGAGTGTTATGCAAGTTGGTTTACAGGTAAAGAACACTACTAGAATGTACTGCATGTTAGCCAAAAGTATGAACCCTTCACATTGTATAGTTGTATAAACTACAAGGTATTGTAATAATATCAATGTGGCAGCCTTTTATAATGAAATCAGGAACATAAAACTGGCATGGAACATTCAGTTCATCCACAATTTTAGGACAGATCTGTAACAAATTTGCAGCATCTAGCAGTTGAATGTTCACAATTCATATTTTAAACACTGCTGTTGGATTTAGACTGTGAGTGCTTGCTAAATTGATCCAGACACATATATTGTGTTTACATGCATTTTACATGCAAGTGTATTTTTAAACATGCATACTGTATCTCTATTTAAATGTAATAGTTTAGTGGCTAATGGGTGCAGTTTTAATGCGTATATCATATGATGATGTCTATTGTGCTGCTACTTAGCAGTAGTGCAGTTTCAGAAGACATGCTGAATGAAGTAAATTATTCCTCTACTCTTAAGACAAATAACTTTTGGCTTATGTTATTGAATCAGTTATGGTTCTGTCACAGGTATTTGAAGGAAGTATTAGCTTGGCAAAAATAAATATTTTTGGCTCTGAAATGAAAATGGCTCCTGTATGGAAATTGGTGTTTGATGTTCCACTCTTAAAATTCTTCTATGCTTGAACAGATTTGTAATTTTACAATTAGGTCTCAGGTCTTTGTGCTGCCTTGATGATTCTTGGCAAATCAAATACATGATGCCACAGAGAGAAGCAGCAGGTCCACATTTCCTCCAGCAGTAAGAAGCACGGAGTGCGGAAACTTACGGTGACTTCAGCTCAAGATCCGGAACCTCGCGGTAATGAAGACGCCGGTAACTACCTATTTAAGCCTTAGCTGGCAGCACAGCCAGCACCTATACCCCTGACAAAGCTGTGTAAACAGCGAAACGCGTTGGGTCTCTTAGGTGGAAGGTGGTGTGGATAGCTTCCCAATGTATTCAGGCAGGTGGCGAATGGAGAAAAGGGTGGAAGGGCGGGTACCAATGGCTACTTCAGTCTGCCAATAAAAAAAAACGGAAACTAGGCTCTGATGAAATATGGATACTAGAATCCTGACTAATTGAATATTGTATCAACCACTGATCCACACTTTGCAAATTTTTAATTATGTGTTGTTTTAGGGACATAGTCCTGCACAGCTATGAATTAAATATGCTGTGAGTTTGTGTTTGGTCTGTGTAGCAACTTTTAAATTGGAAAATATATTAAAAGTTATGTTTTAGAAACTTTGTAACAATGGGTATCTGAACTAGTTTGCTTGTTACAATTAGATGGAATTGTGAGAAAACCATATCCCATCTTTAGTTGTTTCAGTTCTGTTTCTCTGTATTTCGATAATTTGTTGCAAACTTGCGGATCAACGGTTGTTGTAAGCACATTCTGCTCTACATATTAGATGGATAAATTAAGGATACTAGAAGCCTGAATAATTAATGACTGTATCCACCACTGATCAACACTATGCATACTTTTTAATTATGTGGTATTTTAGGGACATGGTCCTGCACAGCTATGAGTTAAATAAGCTGTGAGTCTGTGTTGGTCTATTTAGAGAGTCAATTGGAACCTATATTAAAAGTTACATTTTAGAAATTTTGTAGCAATGGTTATCTGAACTAGTTTGCTTGCTACAATAAGATGCAATTGTGAGCAATTCACATTCCATCTCTGGTTGTTTCAGTTTTGTTTCCCAAGCCTTGATGATTCATGTAATAGAATGGTGTATATTAAAGAGGAACTATAGTGAAAACAAAAAAGCAGTAGAACTCAAAGCCAAATGTTTTTTTTAGTGCTGCCATTTAAATCATGAGGTTTTCTTTTTTTTTTTTTTAAATTAAGGTATTTGAGTATAGGCCACTAGGGTTAGAATGTTAAGAAAGCACTTCAGACCCTTTTACAACTACACAATTACTATAGATACCTCCTAATAGAAATCTACCCAGCAGCCATATAAGCCTTTTCCTATGTTGATCCTTTTTTTTTTTTTAATTTCTGCAAACAGTCTTCAAAAGGAAGTGTTGTTTCTGGTTTGCAGGCCAAATATGCTTTTATTTTAGTGGCAGCAGACCAAAATGTCCTACCTGACCATGAGATTTAAAGATCAATTAAGATGTTTATTTTTGGAAACTATAACTCCCTCTCTGTTTTTTTTCCAGTTCGATTTCATCTTTTGTTTAAATCTGCAGGAAATAACATTTTCTTACTAAGAAAGAAAACTGCTGCCTCTTTCCTCCACTGGCCAATCCAGATTTCAACTTTCTTTAGCTACAGTATTTATTGTCAAAATAATTATGGATTGGCCTTCTGTACCATAGTACCGGTACTATAGGAAATAATGGAACCTGTTAATTGATAAGTTCCTAGGCAGTGGAATGCATGAAAAGCCACTGAACCAGAAGCAAGAAAAAACTTCAGTAAGGGTCCTTAGTTATGAAACTGCACCATCCACATTGCAAGAAAGCAAATGTACCAGCTATTTGCCATCCCTGATAAAATGCTGCCTGAGGCCTCATGGCAAAAAATGGCCTGTAAAGAAATGACATTCTAGGATATCCAGTGTCCTCCATACAGCTACACCTCAACAGAGGCCAGGCTGTGAGAGCAGTTGGTGAAACAATTTTATCTTTTTCTGCTGACATCCTATATGACTGATATGAATTTCTTTTAAAGGGGATGTAACAGTTTCAGAAAACAAACACATTTGCTCATTTAAATGTTTGCAATATGATTTTGGGTAATATATCTACCTAGAAAAGCAGCATTGAATAGCTCTTTAGGTCCTCTCTGGAGGAGAGAGTAATTAAAGAAATCACATAGCAAATTTTATTTACATTGACATATATGTTTATTTACAGAAATTTTTTATATAGGTGAACCTCCCGTTAAGGGGAAATGTAATTAAAATCTTGGTCAAACGTTTTTTGCGTTAATGAAATACATTAAATTACCCCATTAGAGCTTTCACCCTTCAGTCAGTATTACTACTTGTGGTAAGGTGACCATAGTATGTGAAAAACAGAGAACACCTCTAGCAAATCCAGCTAGAATGGTTATATTAATTGCATTTAATTTAACTTCAATCAGTGCATTCCAGCAAGGTGTATTAATTAAAATAACTTGATTTGTGGTGTCCATTCAGATTTTCCTAGACTGAGGCAAACATGACTATATCTATAGTACCAAATGTAGCAAAGATTGTATAATACAGTTAGTAGTATTACTGGGAAAACATTAAGGATTTTCTATTTTTTTCCAAATATAATTTCAACCATATAAACTCCATTAAAGACAATTTCCAGCATCCATGTCTGACTTGTGGTCTACACTTGCAGCCAGATGCTTGTAGCGGTGATTTGTTGCCAGCTGATCAGTGTCATATGCTGATGCCACTATGTGTATAAATTAATGTTACACTAGACAATCAGCAGGTTAATGAACTGTGGGAACTGCTGAGTTACGGTAGGCGTTTGATGCTATTAACACAGAATATCTTGATTATCTGGAATCTTGTTCAATCTAAGTGCTTTTGCATCCAAATGGTTTACCTGTATACATTTCATGAAAACTGATGACAGATGTCACAGGTGTCTGCAAACATTACACAAGTTAATACTTTTAATGCTTTTAGACCCCTAACTGAACTATACAGTTGGAACCATTTCCAGTGTAGAAGAGGTGGTGATTGGCTTTTTAGAGCGAAGAAGTGGTATGAGCCTACTTGGACCAGAATTCTTTAAAGGAGAAAGAAAAGTCATTTTTACTTGGGGATCCCAAAAGTTAGGCATCCCAAGTGACCACATTTACTTACTCGACACCCCAGGCTAGTGCACCAATCAGGAGAAAACTGTACCAGCCCAGGGTTATCCCAGTGAGCACAGTGGGTCGATCCTCTTCCTGCTTACTTGCAGCAAGGAGAAGAAAGAAGAAGCCGGAAGACGATCACTCTGTGGTGCTGGCTGGCAGAATTCCCGGCAGTACAGTTTTCTCCCGATAGAAACACCGGCCCAGGGTGTTAGTTAAAAGGATCCGGTCATCGGAAAACATGTTTTTTTCCAAAACGCATCAGTTAATAGTGCTACTCCAGCAGAATTCTGCACTGAAATCCATTCCTCAAAAGAGCAAACTTTTTTCATATTCAATTTTGAAATCTGATATGGGGCTAGACATTTTGTCAATTTCCCAGCTGCCCCTGGTCATGTGACTTGTGCCTGCACTTTAGGAGAGAAATGCTTTCTGGCAGGCCGCTGTTTTTCCTTCTCAATGTAAAAGTCACATGACTTGGGACAGCTGGGAAATTGACAAAATGTCTAGCCCCATGTCAGATTTCAAAATTGGATATAAAAAGAATCTGTTTACTCTTTTGAGAAATGGATTTCAGTGCAGAATTCTGCTGGAGCAGCACTATTAACTGATTCATTTTGAAGAAAACATTTTTTTCCCATGACAGTATCCCTTTAAGTAAATGTGATATAAAAGGACTTTGCTTCTCCTTTAAGAAATAGGCAAGCTTAATTGATTACACACACACAGACTACTCATCTTTAAGCTTAGATTGTACTAGTTTATTGTTACCATTATAAATACCACAATGTTTTCAATGTCATTAACTTATTAAAGTATTTTGCAAGTTGGAGTAATATAAAATAGAAATTGGGCAACTGCTTGAAGTCAAACATATTTACACTGATAAACTTTACAAACACTTAAAATGTTTCTATATAACATCCACAAAGAAAAGGATTAGGCTTTGAACGACCCCCCTAAAAATAACTTACATAAACACCTTTCAGTTAAATGACATGGAACACCAAGTCTACGGTAGAACCTGGGCAAGTTGGTAAAATGTAACAATGTAGCCACATGGAATGGAGGAGAATACTACTAGACGTTCATTTTGACCAGTGCCAATGATGATGCCTGATGATTTATAGGACTAGTAACAGCAAAAATAATCAGTAAATAAATTGACAAACCAATTATTTCTATCCTGCCTGTGTAAAATTTTTTATATGGTTGTTTTTATTGCAGTATGATTGTTTAGACGTGGTAACACATGCCTACAGCAAAGTCCTTCCCAGTCAGCAGTGTTTAATGAAGCTTCAGATCTCCCATATCTATGCACTGTCACCATGTGGGGAAAAAAAACAAGTATATCTACATCAATTCATTGTGGAATAAATGACCATTAAATGTAAATGCAGATAAGGCATTTTCAGATCTTGGTGTTACTGGCCACTCACTTTCAACAGTAACAGGAGGCCTCCACTCCACAGATTTTCATATGATCTATTACACCTACCTACAAGCGCTGAAAGCTTTCCTTCAGTTTAAAAAGCAAAGATTTATTTATTCTAAACGTTATAGTAAAAGTACAGTAACAAAGAAACACACAGCAAGTAGCTTCCACATCTACTAGTTATTGAAGAAGTGTTTTGGGATTACTATACTTATATTTTTGGGGACCATTAAACAAACTAGTGAGAAGTGAAATATTATAGAGGAAGCACACTGAGCATTTTTAGAAGAGGTTCTTTAGACAAATCTTTACAGAGCACAGTTTTGAGGAGTTTGTTGATAAAAAAAAGTTTTATCCTCCAGTTGACATGTGGTGTTAATTCAGGAGCCAGACAGAACACTGTATATAAAGCATGCTCACACACTTATATAAGTCATATACATTGTGGACCTTATTCATTGTATTTGTTAACATTTATAAATAATATGCTGCCTGGTTGATTATATAGCATACAAACAGAGCTGCATCCAGTCTCCAGTTTTGCTGGTCAGAAACAAAAGTTTATGGGTCTATTTCATTGTGAGCACTGCTATCTGCAGGTCTGGGGCACATAACTAAAACTGCAAGCAACACACTTTCATTACAGCATTTATAGATGGAATTCCAGCTATCTGGGGAACACAGTTTAGCACACACTGCTCTTGGCTACTGTTACAGCTGTAGCTCATCTATTTCTTTCTCTACAACTGCAATCAAATAAGCAAGTATTGCTGTATTTTACCAAAAAACATTTAAACTGTATTGAGGTCCATGGAAAAGGAGTAAGGTCAACCAAGCATCACTGGAGATCCTACTCATATGTAGAATTATAAATACCCAGAGAAAGAGTGTTCCGTGCATGCAGTTATCCACGTAATGCCTATTTCTTATAGAAAATAAAAGCTAGAACCATCTGTAACTTAGAGTGTTCTTACACTTTGGGCAATCTAAAATCCTAAGCAGCAGCTAATCAGATGCCTTTACAGCCAAGGACAAAGAAACTGAAAGTCTTATCGAACAGCTGACTGAAAAATAATGGGGATTTTAGATTGGGGTCAGAGTTCATGGGTCACAGTGCTGGTGGAAGGATTTGAAGAGAAAGCATTAAAGAGAATAAATTAAACCTCTGAACACTAAAACATACCACATCAGATAAGCATCTATATTTATTTTTAATTAATGTATCTGACATTTAAAACAGCCAAATTGGGACAAGGCACAGGTCACCTTTAAAATTAAATTTTATGTTATAAATTTAAATAACTAAATGTAGCAGTTTCTCACATAAATACATTTTTTGGATAGAATCAATTCTAAATTATATAAGATGAATACCAAACCAATCAACAGGAGTGCATCCTAATGCGTCCACGAGCATCTCCCCCATAATGTGGCATTAGCCGTTTGGTGTAGTATTCATTTGATACAATGTATTTGTACAATGCACTTTGCACACTGCATTCTGTTTTGTAAGGGTCAGTAAACCATAGCAGCCAATCAGCAGGTAGCATTTACTAATCAGGGCAGTAACCCATAGCAACCAATCAGTGATTAGCTTTTTTCAGTCAGCTGCAGGTTGAACACTGAAAGCAATCATCTGATTGGTTGCTATTGTTTACTGCCCAGGAGCAGATTTGCCCAGTGTTTATAAATGACCACCAATGTCTTTTTAGTGCTCTTTTTTAGGCGCTGCTGTGCTCTTCTGACTTCAGATCCATTAACAAAAAACAAAACATACATTATAACTATAAATTAGAAAATGTTAAAGGTGTAATTGCTGCAAATACAAAAATGTAACGTGTGCAAAAATGTATGAGAACTAACATACAGGGCAGGATATTATTAAGTATATCTAATAGAGATGTTAGTAAGAGGATATTTTACAATACAATATAGCATTTTGTTCAGCTATAAAAAAAATCACTTTAAAGGTCAGTTCTAATGCACTCTTAATCCAAAGAGGACCCAGCATCCCATTGGTCACATAGTCAAAGCCTGCTGGAAATTCCATTAAATCATAGACAAGCATACATCTTTTACTTTTAATTATTTGTACAGATGAAGATTTCAGTAAAGACACACCACTACAATGCAAACATCTACCTGGTGCCACCCAACCCTGCTGTCATGCGACCACTTTATTGCCTTGCTCCCTTGTAAATCATGGAATCCAGAACTTGGAAGCCCCTACGTGTTCTCATCTGTGAACCACTCATTATGGAAAGCAAGGAACTGCAAGTCCCAGAATCCATTCCTTGGAATAAGGTGTGTGTGTTATCTTTAAGTGCCGAGTACTTATTAAAGATGGCGGACTCCTGAATACTTTGATCAGCACTCTACAGCAATCCTCTGAACTGATGTTGTAGCCGGAAAGAGGTGACCGGCACAACGCGAGAGCTGAGGTCGAGCAAGAGACGGAACATTACTGCATCGCTGTAACCTGCTCAAGTAAATACATTCACTTGGGGGTGCCTAGCATTTGGCACCTCCAAGTGGTAAACAACTTTCCTTTGCCTTTAATAAGGTTTGATTGTTATGATCTGAATAATACATGAGGTAACTGGATTTTTAAAGTGCTGCCGTTGTGTTGTTCTTGATTCCAAAGTGGTTTGATCTCTAGAAAAAAAACTTGGCCATAATAATAAGACTAGTAGAGGTATAGCACAATAACTGTCTGTTGGGCGCACTAATAAACGACTGCCTATCCTGTGTGCTTTTATTTTTTTGTTTAAAAAAAAAAAGTTTTCATTAAAAAAAGAAAAGGAGTTGAAATAACTTGTATAACTATCTTTTCCATATTACCAATTCCTAATAATCATCAGACGTGAGAATGGGTTCATGATATAGAATAGGAACAATTATCGTATCCACTTGCTTGTGCTCGTAAAAGGTGGAAAAAGACCACAGCGAAGCATATATTGGAATGCCCTTACTACAGAATATTGCCATCTGCAAGTATGAACACACAAGATGAACTAAAATGTAAATGGGGAACTCTGGTCCTGGCTGCACAGCAGTCACACAATTGCTTGTGTCTGGCATTTCATGAACATAAAAAAAACAAAACTTTAAGAGTCTCAATGCACAGACATCTAAAATAGAGAAATAAGTATATTCAGCTTGAATACATGTCTTTGTTTTAAATATATACATTATAAACAGTCCCCATCTAGCAGTACATCAATATTCTGTTATAGATTAATATGGTCTGCAGGTTAAGCAAGGTTAAGGGGAGGAATTGAACTTCATGCCCAAGATCCTCTTCACTTGTCTCGCTGAGGAACAGGATGCTTGTTTCTCTACTTTTATTGTGCCTTACAAACAGATTTTATTGTTATGTTTTGTTGTTAGTGCGTCAGCAGTTTCCGCCCAGGCCTGTCCAGTGATCTGGAACCATCAGGAAATACTTATCCATTGCTTCACAGAACCGAGTTCGGTACAGTTCTGGCGATACTACTGTTGGCATTTTTCCTGTTTAGAAATAAAGAAAAGAAACAAAATAATCCATTTAGATTGAAATTTAAACTAGGGATGAACCGAATCCAGGATTCGGTTTCGGGATTCGGCCCTTTTCAGCAGGATTAGGATTTGGCCGAATCCTTGTGCCTGGCCGAACCGAATCCTAATTTGCATATGTAGATTAGGGGCAGGTAGGAAAATCACATGACTTTTCATCAAAAAAGGATTTTTTCCACTTTTTCCTTTCCTAATCCTAATTTACATATGCAAATTAGGGTTCGGATTCGGTTCGGATTTGGTTCGGTATTCGGCCGAATCTTTCATGAAGGATTCGGGGATTCGGCCAAATCCCAAATAGTGGATTCGGTGCATCCCTAATGTAAACACATGTAAAGTCCTATGCGCCAGTTATAAATCATTCATAATATCTCAATTCACAATATATTTCTAAATATTAATTTACCCTTTTTTAGCTGCACTTTGCCCTTCACCCTATTGTAGCATCACCTGCTATTTAGTAAAAGTAACTGGATATGGCCTTATTCATTAAACACTGACCTGGGGAATCCAGAAGGATTACCAGCTGTTCAATCTAACTTCCTATTTCACACTGATTTGATGTTAGAAAATGTTTCCTCATAGTTAAGTGTTAATGGATTGAAATATGTATCAAAGCAGATAAATATGTCAATTGGTCTTTATATGTGGCTTTGAGCTTTTGAATGCACATATTTTCAATTGATTTTGTTAATCGTGTTTAGCAGCAGCAAATTCACTATTATATAGGGAATTGCTAAATAGGAAAAATATCAGTATATTTTATGAGCCATATGCATCAGTAGAGATTATAAAAACATGAAGGTTATTGATGCAAATGTATTAGAGCTCACTCAAATAACGGATTTCAGTACAAACAAAATCTAACAAAATAACTGCCTTTTGCACAAATTCTGCATGTAGAGAGACATGATGTCTGTTGATTTTACTAGAGTGATCTCTAATACATCTTCTAGGCAAAAGGAGCCCCCCTATAAGATATATTGGATCTAACTGTCAATGAATATCTGACACCCAACACTTCAATGAAGAGAGAATGAGGAGAAACAGATGCTGAGAGAGGGATAGTGAAGATAAACTTGATTATTTCAGAAACAGAACAGAATTTTTAATTGATTGTATTTAGAAAGTTTCTTATTTTAGTATGCTGAAGTGAAAATCAAATTTTCATGTTTGCGATTAATTTTATCTTAGTTGGGATCAAGTACAAGGTACTGTTTTATTATTACAGAGAAAAGGGAAATCATTTTTAAAATCTGAATTATTAGATTAAAATGGAGTCAATCAGAGATGGCTTTCCTGTAATTCAGAGCTTTCTGGATAATGGGTTTCCAGATAATGGATCCCATACCTATATTAAAGTTTAATGTTTAATTTTTTTGTCTTTCTGAAGCAGCTCTGGAAGGGGCGGGTCATCGACTCTGCTGAGCGGTTATAATTGATAAAATAGTTACTAATATTCTACACATGCTGCTGAGAAATGTATCAACTAATGGTCCAAAAACAGTTCAGAATCTGCAACTGGATTACTGAGCTGTCCGGCTGAAACACCAGGGACAGGAACATTAAACTTATATTTTGGGAAAAAAAACAAAAACAAAAAACAGAAAGCAGTTGAAAAGGGTCTTTACTTTGTAAAACAACTGAACTGAGTGTTTGTAGGTGAACAACTCCTTTAAGTGAAACGTGGCAGCTGAAAAGCATTATTCTAGTTAACCACTCTCATTTCGGAGTCGATAAATTGTGTAGCACAATAACATACAAAGAAATAGATTTGTAGCCAATTTGTGCTACAAGGGAACAAGGGACTTGAAAATCACAAGTGGGAGTAAAATAGTGGAAGCATTTCTTGCCTGGGGTACATGGCTCAATTATATATACAATAGAAAAAGTAGTAACAGGTCTGTGTTGGAAATATATTTGAGGTTTATTTCCGACAAAGGCTCAGCGTGCAACCAAGACAACTGATAAAACTGTTGTAAGCCTTGTCCCAATTCATGTGAAACACATAGCATTTATCTAAGCTAAAAAGCCTGTTTTATTAACAAGGACAAATATATTGTGACTTTTTCAATGACCTACGCATCATTATTTGTTTGTAGTTTATTATACATCCATATAGTGAATGAGATGATAATAACAGCATGCCGAGATAATTCATATATAGCTTTTGAGACAAATTTGAAATGAAGGCTTTAATAATATCAACTATGTAATACATCAAACAGTGTTTACGTCAACTACTTGATGCGACATTTCTAAATATATCAGGATTGATTTATCTACGCATTCACTAGCATACAGCAAGGGGGTCTTTACTAAACTATAGTTAAAATGCATATGCTTTTAGTATAAATGGTTTCATAGGAGCTCTATGGGCAGATGCTGCTGTGATGAGGACATTGCAAGTAAACCAAAATTGCTGTCAATTGTTGCTCTGTGCTAATTTGCCATCATGTGCTTCAAAGCACAGCAAAAGGAATGGTTTCATTCTCTATTATTTTTAACACGTGCGTTTTGCAAATTACTGGCAGCTGAATCTTGCGGTTGTATCCTAGTTACCATTTATCACTGCAAAAATCATGCAGATAGGTTAAAATTAGATGTGGAACCTTGATTATAACATTTAGCTACAGTTTTGAAATTAAATGCATTTTCCTCTTTATCGTAGTCCTTGGCAAATGTCACACTGGGCAAATTCCCAGAGGCAATTACATGCAAAAGGTGCCCTGTAGGATTAAAACGGGCACGAAAGGCTCATATTTTTGGCCAGATTCTGATATATATACACACACACACACACACACACACACACACAACACACACACACACAACACACACACACTTTTTTGTTATCTGTAAACAAACTTCCTCTTGATCCTGGCTGATCCTTGCCAAAATAGTAACAAATCATAAGCCTATAAGCAAAGTAAAACAGTCTTTTTCTTCGCACGTTTCTCTCCACCTTGTACAGCTTTCATGTGGCTCACTGCAAATCACATAGACAAAGTCGCAAGTAGGAACTGAACATCTTACTGCACCTTAAATTATTTTCTCTTATAGGTATTATTAGGTTAAGAAGAAAAGTGCTGATGTTTCAATTACAGCATTTTGGGAAGCTATACAAGGCTGCAGGTTCCTATTTCCAATAAAGCAACTAGCAACAAATATTGCTCTCTGACACATGGGCTCATTTCCTTCAACTTTTAAAATTGCATTTAATAAATAAAACAAGTGCAGCTGCATTGGGCTTACCTTGGCCGCCTAAAATTCCAGTCGATTTAACCACCATCTCCAGCTTTTTGTCCCATGTGAAGGTCCGTATGTAATCTGTCAGAAGACAACAAAAGCAATTACCAAACTTCTATGTTAAGCTAAAGTAAACTGCTAAAGTAGCTCTCTAATAATAATAATAATAATTATAATGACTGCTACTAAATAATCACTTCCTATGCAATTTTCCCAGCGCTTCCCTTAACTTTCAGTAAGTGGGCTCACCTTCTTAATTGGGTCCCACCGTAAAGAATAAAAGATTCATCAATACACGTTGTATGAAGGAGGCCACAACACATCCGCAGTACTGTGCTGCAAAACTTTTATTCTAAAATACACATGTTTCGAGTCAGCAAGGACCCATATATATATATATATATATATATATATATATATATATATATATATATATATATATATATATATATATATATATATATATATATATATATATATATATATATATACACATATCATTATTATATGTATCCCTAATATATATATCCAAATGATAATATATATGTGTGTGTGTGAAAAGCTGGCCATGGTACACTTGTGTGTACATATAGTATTTCTGTATATGTCCTGGAAGTGAATTTGGTCCCCATCAGTCTGTGTGTCCCAGTCAGGGAGGAGTTAATGGCTCATAGCAAGAGTCTCAATAATCAAGCAGTCAACTGGGATTCCAGTCAGGTACCTGTTGTATGCTCTTAATATTCAAGTGGAAAGGAACACCATAAGCCTTGGTTTTCATCGGAGCAATAATATGCAATAATAAAAATCGGAATAATCTTGAATAATTAATTCACATTACTGTGATTACCAGTGTGTGTTCAACATATAAATATTTATAATGCTTAGAGCTGACAGAGTGAGAGGTTTGTGGGGGATAGCAATTTCATCTGTTTTAGCAACACAACATTCAAGCCTTTAGAATTTTTTTTTAATTAATGCTCTTCAGAAAAAGAAAAAAAGAGGATTGCTTTCATTTATTACCCAAGGATTTGACATGCGCACGTACACTGTATTGTATTCTGTAAATATGGAGCATATTTTCAGTTAGGGTTGCCACCTTTTCTAGAAAAAAATACCGGCCTCTCTATACATTTATCTTTTTTCCCTATTAATAACATTGGTATCAACCATCATTTTTACCGGCCAGGCTGGTAAAATACCGGCCAGGTGGCAACCCTATTTTCAGTTGAAACGTATACATTAAGGGAGATTTTAAAGGACAGTTACATTAAGGGGCCGATTCACTAAGGGTCGAATATCGAGGGTTAATTAACCCTCGATATTCGACTGGGAATTAAAATCCTTCAACTTCGAATATCGAAGTCGAAGGATTTAGCGCAGATAGTACGATCGAAGGATTATTCCTTTGATCGAACGATAAAATCCTTCATATCGAACGATTCGAAGGATTTTAATCCAACGATCAAAGGAATATCCTTCGATCAAAAAAAGTTAGCCAAGCCTATGGGGACCTTCCCCATAGGCTAACATTGACTTCGGTAGCTTTTAGATGGCGAACTAGGGGGTCGAAGTTTTTTTTAAAGAGACAGTACTTTGACTATCGAATGGTCGAATAGTCGAATGATTTTTAATATGAATCCTTCGATTCGTAGTCGAAGGTCGAAGTAGCCCATTCGATGGTCGAAGTAGCCCAAAAAAAACTTCGAAATTCAATGTTTTTTTTACCTTCGAATCCTTCACTCGAAGTTAGTGAATCGGCCCCTAAATGTTTTGTTGTGCGCTCTTTTCGCCTAGACAATGTTACAGCAAATGGGTTCACAATAATGGACTCCAGCACAAAAAAAGATTTTTGAGAAATGGACATGGAAAATGAACTTGATTTTTTTCTGAAATGGTACAATATCTAGTCCATTATAGTATTGCTAATTCTATTTGCTGCAACAAAAAGTTCAATACACAAAATACAGCAGTTCTATCTGGTATCAAGGGTCAGAGTCAGTCTTCAGATTCCTTTGCTGGGTAGATCATTCCTTTCCTTTATTTGTGTAGAATATTGAAATAATCAATAGTAAGATACCGAGAAACACTTGATTTGGGCACATCGCAGTAAAATGCCACATTTGCTGTTGTTTTTTTTTATGAAACAAAAATGTAAAAAAAATTAAACTGGGACTCACCAATAATTCCAACCACAAGTTCATCAGTTGTGTCGTCACGACCCACTAGTAGAGAGTAATCTATTATAAGGTGGCTTGACAGAAAGTGAGAGTCGCTGTGTATGGAAGCTCTCAGGACAGATTTGCAGTGCGACCTTATATACAATGGGTTGTCCCGCACCATTTTCAACAAGTTTTCATCCAGCAAGACCACATCGCAGCTCTCCTTTCCGGTGTCTGTTTTAACATTTCGATTTCTTAAAGATCCCTTCAGGTCAAAAACCTAGAAAAGAATAACATCAACCTAAGCATACTGTAGCAATCCAACCTCTACAGCCTGTGATTAAGTATCCTATCGCCTATCGATACAAAACGCGTTAGGTGATAACCTAGTGCACTGGAATAAATAAAATACTTTTTAATGGAAAAAGTCTGCCTGGAAGATTGGTCCTTAGAAGTGCCTGCTCAATCTTACTATACAGGTAACCTGTATACATCAACAAGTCTCATTTAATGAGCATAATTATAGATGGGCCATAAGACAAGACCCTGTGTAGTGTCCCTTTCTATTTTTGATTTGAACGATTTCAAATCACACCAACAAAACCTAATTGTTCCATACCATTCCAAGCAGTTTACTAAAGAGCCAATTTAGCTTAAATCATAAATATCACTTTTGTATGTGTTTTTAATGTAAATGTTATCATTATTCGCTCTATAAATTGACCCCTACTATGACCTTGCCAAACAAGCAGAACTTTGTGTGCATGGTCAGCTTTACTTAAATGTCGTCTAGCAGCCCGAGGCCTGATGTCCTTTTTCTATTATGCTATTTGGTGTTGTTCCTTGGCGAGTGTCAAGATATATCACAACTGCCAGTTTGCTTCTTTGAATTTTGTTCATTCTATCTGTATAGAAAAATATAATTCAATTCTACAATGTTAGACGTGGGACAATAACATTCTGAACAGTGACAGAATCAAAAAAAAAATGTATATATATCCCCAGTTGACAGGCTGTAAGGTTGACTAAGCAATCTGTAGATCTGTAGATCTATAAATCTGTAGATTTGCCATTCAGAAGAAACAGCAAAAGTATTGATTGACCACTTAGAGTAAAGAAAAAAAAAGTATCCTACCGTAAAATCTGTGTACACATTATCACATATCATTTGCCTTTTATCAGTGAGCTACTTATGGACAGGAAGATTATCACTTTCATTTGACTGTTGTTGTTGCTCATCTCGGCCCCTTAGGAGAGGGTCTTGCCAAAAAGCTGAATGCTGAAACCCTACCCTTAATCCACAAACTCTGTGCAAGCCCTGCTGATCTCATGACCAAGAATTTTACTTCAACAGCTCTTAAGGTGGCCAGACACGGAGAGATCTGCTCGTTTGGCGATGCCACCAAACGAGCGGATATCTCCCTGATATGCCCACCTTGAGGTGGCCAATATCGGGCTGATCCAATCGTGGGCCCTAGGGCCCAACGATCGGATCCTAACGAATTGTAATGGGCGGTTGGATTGCGGGGCGGCATCAACGAATAGATGCGGCGGCAATCCGACTGGATTTTTCGTCCCATCCAATCGAGATCTGGCCGACTTTCGGCCAGATCTCGATCAGGGACGCCCGTCGGGGGGCCCCATACATGGGCCAATAAGCTGCCGACACAGTCTGTCGCAGCTTTTATCGGCCCGTGTATGGCCACCTCTAGTCACCGGGCCCCTGATGGAGACCCTGTTTTATGCCCACAAATTTTTGTGTAATCTATTATTTGGAATGTTTTGCACCTGGAGTTTTAAGTATCAGAGTCTTTAAGTAATGTGGGGCAAACTATGCTTTAAAGGAAACCTGTCACTTTTTTGTTGACAGTAGGACTGTTATTAAATAGTTAACAAAACTTACATATTTCCGTCTTTTTCTAAATAAATGTAATTAAGGCAGGGTTTTAAAATTGTGCACGAGACTCCAAAGTCCCGACTTTCTGAAAGTCGGGCGCAAAGCCTCATGGGAAAAACTGTAGCTGGCTGAAATCTCGTGAGATTTTTGCTGCTCGTTGGTACTGTGCGATGAGTGCTAACCATCTATACAAATAAAGTTTTGCTTGTTGCGGCGGGGCGCGGGGTATGATGGGTACCCTCCACTGCAGGGATTCCGTGTGGCGTAGCTATGACGCCTGTTAGTTACCCGGAAAGGAATCCTAAAGAAAGGCATGTGTTAGGGGACAGCGCTTGTTTAATTGCCACGCACCGGACGGCAAATGTTTATGGGTAAGTAGGGAGCTTAGTCTTTCTGTCCGGCCAGTGTCACTCAAGGCTCCATGCTGCTGGAGATGTGTCCCGGCTCCGGTGTATTGGCACTTCATGTTGTGTTTCTAGAGCCGGGGCTGTGCATACCTCCCAACTGTCCCTCCCTGTTCATCACGGAGGGAAATGCCTGTTGAATGCTGTGCGTGTGTGCTGGAACTGTGCGTGCACTGTGAGTAACTGCTTGGCTTGGAGGAGGGGTGGATTTAGGCAAACTCTACTGTGTCAGTTACAGATCGAGTGTGTGAGTTGTGTGTGTGTGTGTCTGTCTGTCTGTCTGTATGTGTGTCACTGTGTGTCTTTATGTGTGTGTCTATATGTGTCACTGTGTGTCTGTATGTGTGTGTCTGTCTGTCTGTATATGTGTCACTGTGTGTGTGTATGTGTGTCACTGTGTGTCTGTCTGTATGTGTGTGTCTGTCTGTATATGTGTCACTGTGTCTGTCTGTATATGTGTCACTGTGTCTGTCTGTATGTGTGTGTCTGTCTGTATATGTGTCACTGTGTCTGTCTGTATATGTGTCACTGTGTGCCTGTCTGTATGTGTGTCACTGTGTGTCTGTCTGTATGTGTGTGTCTGTCTGTCTGTATGTGTGTCACTGTGTGTCTGTCTGTATGTGTGTGTCTGTCTGTATGTGTGTCACTGTGTCTGTCTGTATATGTGTCACTGTGTCTGTCTGTATATGTGTCACTGTGTCTGTCTGTATGTGTGTGTCTGTCTGTATGTGTGTCACTGTGTCTGTCTGTATATGTGTCACTGTGTCTGTCTGTATATGTGTCACTGTGTGTCTGTCTGTATGTGTGTCACTGTGTGTCTGTCTGTATGTGTGTGTCTGTCTGTATATGTGTCACTGTGTCTGTCTGTATGTGTGTGTCTGTCTGTATATGTGTCACTGTGTCTGTCTGTATGTGTGTCACTGTGTGTGTCTCAGAAACGGAACTAGAGGGGGGCGGGCCCTGGCGCAGGACGCGCAGCCGGGCCCCCCTCCGTACACCCAGAACTGGCCGGGGAACATGCGGCGCGCGGACTGCCGGGGGGCCCTGAGGGGGTGCGGGCCCTGGCCCGCTCGCACCCCCTGCTCCCCCGGTAGTTCCGCCCCTGGTGTGTCTGTATGTGTGGACTTTGGCTTAATTGTTACAGTTGAATGTGCCTTTAATTAACTGGCCCAGCGGTTTCCCACTGCTTTAGACTATCACTTTATTGTCACTACGGTGCGACTTGGTGCAAGGAATCGTGTACTAGACTCCGAGTAGGACCCTTCCATAATACCCCCTGTTAATTGCTGCAAGGCTAAAGTCATCCTTGGAAGCAAATGACAATAATCTCCCTGTCCTAGTTACTCTGCATCTCCTGCCTTTTGTTTATTATTCTGCCTTGCTATAGCATACCCCCCAGCAGCTTGTAAGTGTCATTAGTGCATTGCATTGATGAACATGGTAATTAGGGGGTGTGGCCACAAAATGGGCGTGGCCACAAAAAATTTCCCGCGCTACGCGCGCCGCAACTTTTTGTCCCTCTTTTCATTTACAAAATGTTGGGAGGTATGTAGGACAGTGAGAGTGGATCTTAACGCAGGGGACTATGCAGTGTTTCAGTGGCCCCTGTCTGTACAATAAGCGTGCCACAGGTAGGTACTTCAGGCCACAACTTTCATTTTGCTGCACTGTTGAACCTAAGACTTTGGCCTCTGTCAGTGTCATGCCCAAGGTCACCATGGCCTTTATTATGGCCTTTATTTGCATGTCAAGTGTTAATGGACAGAGTTTTTACAGGGAAGCCATAACAGCCTCTGAGGCATCAGTCATTCCTTCAGTGTAGCGTTTAATGGCCAGATAATAAGAATGGCCAGTACCTCAGTGTTAGGCCTCTCATATTAACAAGATAGGTGATGACTCTAGGACTCAGACTTAAATTGTTTTAGCAATTATGAATAAACTGCTTACTTCCCCCCAGGCATCTAATGTAGAAATAAAAAACATGCCAACCTCAGGTTATTTCAATCAGGTACCCTCTGTCAGGGACCATAAAAAAATTGTGTAAAATCTAAGAAAATTGAAAATCATGGAAGTGCGTTATATATTGTGGGACCACAAAAAAATGGCGTGGAAAAGGAAAACTTAAAATCAGGACATGTAAAATTGAGCTTTCTCTGTATAATGAAATTAATTTGCCCTTTAAAGACTCTGACTGATTTTAAAATAGAATTATGCTTGAGAAGCCCTATTAACTGATGAGTTTTGAAAACAAAATGTCTGTGTAGCCTTTTTACTATGGTGTAGGCAGGATCTGGGGGTGGGGCTTGGGGGGGCGGGATGGAGTGGGCAGGACCAGGGGGCCCAGAAAATTTTGATGTACGGGGCCCCGTGATTTCTGATGGCAGCCCTGCAGCCAAGCACTAATTTTACTCTACCTCCGTGACAGGTTTCTAATATGACTGATAGCACCGCACTGTTCCTCCCGCATATCGCTTGATTTCGCTTCTGAAGTTGAATGGCTCCATTTTGATTTGCGCATAGCCTTCTCTGACCTCCTGAATAGGAGCTGCAAACTTTCCCTTTGCATCCCCCTCACTGTCTCTTCTGATGGATGGTGAAGGCTTTCCCTTGCATCCCCCTCCATGTGCCTTTCCGAAGAAGTTATGTCTAAAGTTGAGAGCTTTGGTTTTCTTTGCGCATAACCCTTTATGAACCTTGCGAACAGGAGCTGAAAGCTCTCCCTTCACATCCCCTTCACTGTCCCTTCCAAATGGAGTGTTACAGAGTAGAAGTTGAAGGCTCAGTTCCCCTCTACATATTACAGTAAGTAATGTGGAATGCGGTGGGTGAACGAGCAGGGAGAAATGAGGAAATTCTGTAAAGATATGGACTTTGAACATGGCATTGCAGAACAGAAGGATAAAAGGACATTGAGGGGTACTGGAAAGCAGTGTTTTGGGTAGTAGCATATAAATAATTTGCATTGCTGCACTTCCCCTCTGCATTTTTGACTTTTTTAACCCCCAGCAGCACAAAAATCTACCTCGGAGCAGCACATAGCTGTAACACTGCTGAGGGAACACCTATCCTGCTAAAACACGAAAAATTACAATGCAATATAATGGCTAGATTGATTAATACATACAGAAACACCAGTAGGGAAAAACTTTATTCACCATCTGAATTTTTTTTTAAAAAGTACCAACCAGGAGTTAAGTAAATACTATAACTTTCAAAGCACTGAACATCTTCAATAAATATATGTTGGAAAGTTGCTTAGAATGATGTTTTCTTTAATTAGGGACATTTTTATTTTGGGGTTGACTTTAAGCTAAAGGCAAATTTGCACTTGGGCAGTAACCCATAGCAACCAATCAGTGACTGGCTTTTTACAGGCAGCTGCAAGTTGAACAATGAAATCAAATTGGTTATTGCACAGTTGCAGATTTGCCCAGTGTTTATAAATGAGCCCCAAGGTCTACACATTCTTAGTAGGTTTTAACGTTTTGGTTTGAGATATTTAGTAGTAGCCCACACAATGTGCTAATACAGAAGATGTTTCAAACAATCCTAATAGAATATCAAGTCCTGGTGTAACATGAGTGGTGCAGAGCATGTCTATCACAGATACTCTACGACTTTAGCATGCATGAGATTTGGTAGTTTGGCTCAGCCCACACACAGAAAACAAAGGGGTCCTGTTTCAAGATGGCAGCACCTATGAAACACTTTTTGCATGTAGGATATTTTCTAATCCGTTTCAAATATAGACAAAAACAGTTGACTAAAGGGTTTAACTAAGGAGGGAAAGATATATATTACTCATGTCTCAAGGTGACAGGTCCTCTTTAAGGCTAATAAAAACGATTTCACATTGCTCATCCCACAAATCTCATCAGTATCACTGCACAGGAAGAAACTCATTCGATTTTTTTTTGTCTATAATTTGCTGTCTCGAAAAAAACGTATCTATAAACAGATCTTCAATCTTGTACACTTGCATAAAACTTGGCACCACTCTGGTAGATGCCTCTGATAAGAATATGCATAGTGCTGCTGAATGACAAATCCACATGCTGCTTTCCAGGAAATGCATTTATATCAGCTGTCAAAGCCTGTTTACCTAACCGCAGAATGTTTGTTAGAAAGCAGTTGGTGAAAAGACTGATGGGCTATATTACAATTGGCCACAATATATTTGTGTCTTTATAATTTTACCAATAAATTTACAGCTTATATATGAATTGCACATTAACCAAAGTGGTTAGCTCAACATACAAAGAACTATGTAGGTGACGATTATAAGGCTTTTTCTTTGCACAGCAGCAGCCGCAGATATAGCCTTGTCTAAGTAGGCAACGTGTGCATATACATGCTGACCCACCCATGGAACTCCAGTATAATGTCCATCAGATTGTGAATTATGAGTGCAGTAGTTTGCCTTAAGGGTCCTTCTACTCAGGATTTTGCATGGACATCTATTCATATGCATGCTTAATGCGTCACAACAAACATTGTACATTGTGTGTATATGCATTTCTCTAATATATTCTGAATGCATACAGAATGTGATAAAACACATATTTGAATGCTCTTGGGTGCTATCAGATGAAACAGAAAGTATTCCAGGAATTGTGTTAAGCTGGCCATACACAAAGAGATCCGCCAAACGAGTGGAACTTTCCCCGATATGCCCAACAAAGGCAGGTCTATATCGGGGTAATCCGAACATTCATCCCTAGGGCTGAACGAACGGATTACAATGAGGGGCAATGGGCTCCGACGGGTCAATCGCGGGAAAAATTAAACCTTTCCGATCTATATCGTGGCCAGGTATCAATTGGGAAGACCCATCGGAAGCCACCATACACGGGTAGATAAGTTGCCAAATTGGTCTAAAGTTTGGCCACCTTTAGTTACAGTAAGAGAGGTACCTGTAAGCAAATGGTTATTACTATAAACCTGACCACTTATTAGGCATGTGGATAAAAAGAGCTGAATTGGGATTACACCCTGGTAAGGATTGAAAACTCCCATGTTCCAATATAACAAAACATGTACACATCAAAGCAGGAGAAAGAAAGGTTTTTTTTTTTTATTCTACACCAGCATTTTTTTTTCTTTGCTTATAGCCGTTGAAAGTTATAATTATTTGAAAACTGGATATTTAAAAAAAGAATCCTAACACGTTTATGGCACCAAATTTGCACTTTATATTGTATTTAAAGTATTAATGTTTCAGCTCTGTGAATAAATAAATCATTGGCACAGTGTTTACTTATATCTCGAATTCATCTTGGGTGCAAGGTGTCCACAGTTATAGTTCCCGAGACTTTCCTGTGTAACGGTCAACCCCTTTTCCCCTCGGTGGGTTATTTCATATATTAATATGTCCCTTCTATAGCTGCACACAGGTTTGATGACATCAGGGCCAGGCCAGGCCAGCCAGACGCCCTAGGCAAACTGGCCTGATAAACCCCCCACGCACGCGCTTGTGTCCGGTGCGACTAAGAGAGGTGAGAGCTACAGTAGAGGAGGGAGTCGGCCGGCCAGACTGATAGAGCAGGGAGGGAACCGGCACGAGCCGCACGACTGACAGAGGAGGGAGCCGTCTGGCCCGACTGATAGAGCAGGGAGGGAAGTGAGAGCAGGGAAGGAGCCTGGCAGCGTAACTGACAGAGTAGGGAGGGACTGAGAGGAGGAAGTCAGCCTGCCAGCGTGACTGACAGAGGAGGGCGGGTGCTGACCCGACAGAGAGAAGAGAGGGGAGGGGTGAGTAAGGGAGTGGACACCGATGAAGAAGAGGGTCACAGGAGGGAAGGAAGACCGAGGAGTGCTGTCTAGAGGTAGGCAGAGGACAATTTTAGAGGTAGCTCCGCAGCGCCCCCCTATCACTGCGCCCTAGGCAGCTGCCTCTTCTGCCTACCCCTAGTTCCGGCCCTGGATGACATCATCAAAACATAAACTTTAACTACAAACAATTTGACATTTTGTAACGTTTGCAATACCATTGCTTACCTGAGCCATTTTTCTGCCATAGAAAAGATTTTCCATCACCAGAAGATCCAACTTTTTCTCAGAGTTGTTTTGAGAATTCTTGTAACCAATTCGGTACACTCCCAGAATCTTAGCTAAGGCTGAAGGCCTCTAAAATGCATTTAAAAGATAAAAAAACTGTTCAGTACAGTGCAAAAAATAAATTAATGGTAGGACGCAAACACTTTAGTTCAATACATTGCTATTGTCTAAAAACTTTAAAGGGAAGGGACATTAACACCCCTACTGTAGAAAAGGCAGTTAACATGCAATGGAATGTGATTTATTTGCCATGAACTTTGCCCTTATTTCAATATTTTTCTCTTTTCAATATTTTTAATTGGCATTTATCAGAATAAACCACCAGATTAATATAAGGTATAAGTTGAGTTCAAGTAATCGATGGCAGAACATAGTGAATTAAAATAATACAGTAAATTAAACTCTCATGGGGTTCTTTATCAAAAGTCGAGTTGTTGTTTTTTTCCAAAAAATTCGAGTTTTCTAGGGTAGTTTTCAGTAAAAAAGTATTTTCAGTTAAAAAAAAAAAAAAAAAGATTTATTATATAAATAGCTTGAATCTGAAAATACTCCAGCTAAAATCTGTCGAGGTCATGTAGAAGTCAATGGCAGAAGTCCCTTGAATCATTTGAAGATGTTTGTAGCCTTTATTCGTTGGGTTTCGCTTGAAAGCTTGATTAATTCAAGTGATTCGAGTTTTTTTCACTGAAAACTCAATAAATTTGAGTTTTTCACCCCAAATTCACAGATTCATGTTTTTTGCATTCGAGTCTTTGCATAAATTAGAAAACATTTGAGTTATGAGTTTATTCGAGGTATAAAAAAAAATCTCACAAACTCGACCTTTGATAAATAACCCCCCTTAGTATCAATAAGGTAACATAAATTAATTTTTTTACAAACAAAAAGGCAAGACAAAAAAAAAGAAACACCAAATAAAGCCATGCCATGACTTCCAAAATGAATCTCAAAGCTAATAGTTAAATCTCAAATAAGAAATATCTTTCTTTTTTTGCTCAATAAGTCAAAATATGGTCATATATTCTCTTCTATATTTTTCCATACTAAACCTAAATTTGATACTCTCAAACGAACAGAGATCATAAAGGTACATAGTTCATAAAGGTACAGTTCTTGGGTGGAAGAGGATTGATCCAATATTTGGCACTTATCATCGGGTACTATGAACTGTCTTTAACATTAAAGATTATTTCCTTTGTTGTCCTAAATGCTAATCAGATGCTAATAGCTTTGGGATGAAATACTTTGCTAGCAAGTGAGGTTGGATAGCTTTTCCCACTCTTGTAGAATCTAAAAATCTTAATTTAAAAGTTACAATTTAATTCCTGCAATGCCACCTGATTTATCAGAATTGTAAAAGTTTTGGAACAGGAGAGATAAAAAAACACACTTTCTCATACCTTCATCTGAACAGCATTTATAATGTACGTGAAGTAGTGTGGAGCAAAATCAAGGAAAGATTGCACTTCCAGTCGAGGCATCTGTTTTAAAATAAACCGGTCATCTGTAGAAAAGATTAAATGTCAGTGCTTGAGAAAATTAAACATAAAAAACATGTGCTGCCACTAAATAATGATACAATTAACAGTGTAATAATTACAGTCCAATTGTATTTTCTTTGTTGCTCACAAGCATGTCTCTTTCTGCATTTGAATAAAAAACAACAACGCTGAAGCTGTTCAGTAAATGAAAATGTATTCTTTCTCCATTTAAATGAAAATGCCCCCTTATAACAGTTTGACGTCATTGAACAGAGACAGAAACATTCCTTTGCATAAAATGAATTTAAAATGTTCAAAAAGTATGAAAGCAGCTCCAGTGGCTTGATACAGTAAGGTGCAGATTTATCAAGGGTTGAATTGAAAATTTTCATTTTCTCATTTTTTTATGGTCAGAATTCGACTAGGAAGTTGTCCAAATTCGATTAGAGTTTTTTTAAAAATTCGAATTTGATTTTCGAGATTTATCACACTCTGGCCCTTTAAGAATTAGAATTAGACTATTCGCCACCTAAAACCTGACAAATTGCTGTTTAAGTCAATGGGAGAGTCCAGGGATCAATTTGAAGATCTTTGCCGTCTTCTTGACATTCAAGTTTTTTTCGGTGAAAAAACTCGAATCGAGTTTGATCAAATTAGATTTCGGATCGTTTTAATTCGTCAGACTTTAAAAAAAAATTGATTTCATTAATACATTTCGATTGGTTGAATTTTAAATGTATAGGAGTTTAGGGGAGTTTAAAAAAAACTTAAATGAATTTGAAATTCGACCATTGATAAATGTGCCTCTAAGTGTGCCAAACAGGTTATACTACAAGATTACCCATGCCAGTGAGGGTTTAAAGTGTTTGTTGCCTGCCATTTTCTTTGTTCGTTAATCTTCATTTTACTAAGCAGTTCCTTTTGCAACCGTGTTCCAACACGCTGCCAATTATATTTCATATTAAAATGTGAATTCAATTAAAACATTTTCCCTGCCAGTCAATCTGACACAAATGTTTGTGTTAACTGACAAGTGATAGGCTTATTTACAAGCTCAAGTATAGATTTGTCAATTTTCCCATAGTAAGTTGCATATGAAATTCCATTTATTAAAGGTGTTAGTGTCAAAAAGAGCCTTGCTTGCAACTCTGTATAGTTGTGCTCAGCGCCACTCAGTCCTTTCAGCCTCATGTTCTGAATTGAACACACCCACTAATGCAGAGGTACCCAGGCGCTACCAGGTGGCAGTTCCAGGGTTCCCTGCGTCAATAGTCTCATTGCACGTGCACCTAAAGTATAGGTAGTGTGTGTCACTCGCAGAACAATTGAAATGGCACCATCCTGGTGTCATACTTTAAAAATATTTGGCTCAATTGAATTTATTTTGACACACTGGCTGCAATGTTGTCAGGCGCAAGCATTCTTGTGATTGGCTGGAATTTGCTGGAATTTCATAAACCACTGCCTTATGGAAAAAAAAAAAAAAAGCATGGTGCTCAAAATTGCACTTTAAACTCGCTCGCTGTGGTTGTTAATGACCCCTTTTATGTTCT
Organism: Xenopus laevis; assembly: GCF_017654675.1. Taxonomy (NCBI): domain Eukaryota; kingdom Metazoa; phylum Chordata; class Amphibia; order Anura; family Pipidae; genus Xenopus; species Xenopus laevis. The sequence continues at coordinate 92,703,024 of NC_054387.1, read as the reverse complement.
TTCACGTTAGGAGTTTTTCTAGGAACTGTGCGCAATTCTACTTTTGTAAGAAGATACATGACTCTAAATATGAATTCATAAACTCAAATAAAACAATTCTCTCTAGCAGCCAAATCATCAAATAAAATGGTAGATGCATGTTTGGCTATTTCACATGTTAATATTCCTTTTAATGAAGAACTAGAGACCCACAAAGAATTAGGCTAGAATTTTTATTTTTTAGGAGTGTTTTTAGCTCAAGACCCCCACAACCCTTTAACAGTAGTGATCCGTGCCAATGAAGATGACCCCCATTAGATTATTTCTACTAATTTATAGCACATGCTCTGGTTAAAACAGAATCCCCCCACATGTAATAAAGGCACCAAATTTGTCCAGGAGCAGTAACCCATAGCAACTAATAAGATGTTAGCTTTTAAACAGGTGAATTAAAGCTGCTGATTGGTTGCTATGGGTTACTGCTCCTGGGCAAACCACATGTGTGTCTCACCTTCTGTTGCATAGAAAGCTGCTCCAGACTTTCCACCCCTAGCTTGCCATGGAACACAATGTGCAAGGGAGCGTATAAAATCTTCCTCACTGCTTCCCAAAATGACTTTGCGCATCCTGTGAAATTCTCCAGCGTAATAAATCCGGCAGTAAAATTTAGCATTTGCATCTGAGAATTCTGTACGAGTGAAAAAAACACATCATCAAGGAGTCAAACTACCTGCAGTAGGCTATGCTGCTATGAGGTTATAATTACTTAACTCCCATCATAACAATGCAGTTGTATAAATTCTGACAACTGAAAACATTTCCATGTCAGAGACTGAAGCCACTGGCAGTACCAGTAGAATTAGCATAATCCCATCATGAGATGCTAATCAGATTAGTTTCACCTTCACTGATTTGGAAATGCTATGTTTCAATAAATCAACCCAAAACACTACTTTGTTTAAGCACTTTCCTTCTATTAATTTTTATGCACTGGCATAATCTTGTTTTCCCACACACTATATCTCATTTAAAGTGTCTTATTACAATGATGTGCCAACAGCAAATTATACATCATACTTCCTCAACTATGTTTTTTCAACATAATACAATCACACAATAAAAATGAATTTAGAATTTAAAGTAAAAATATCATGTTGAATTTTTTTTTATTTTGTCTTGAATGTAAAATGAAAGAATTATTCTTTTTTTTTTTTTTTTTTTTTTAAAATGTAGCTAGTACATGTTGAAGCTGTAGCTCATTTTGAAAACAAGCCCTGGTACAGCCATAAGGACACTGGATATGATGGAGGGTAAACTATATTTTGGGTGGTGCGAATGTCTCTTACTATAAAATGTACTTGTAGTGCCAGTACCCAAAGTGTGTTTCAGGTGTCAGTACCCAGTGACTTTCACTATGTATACTGTTAGTGTACCAGAACTCGCTGCCTCCCGCTGTACCGTATTTAATGTGTATGCGGTGACTGTATCCACTTTTTCTGAGAATGTAATGTACTTGGCTATTGCCTTTCACTATTCAACATGCTTGTGTTGCCAGTATCTTGTGCTCTCGCTTTATGATGTTCTTATGGTGCCGGAGCCCACTGCGTATTCTCAATATATTATATTGTTTGGGTGCTAGTACTGGCTGCTTTTCACAGTATAATATATTTACGCTCCCAGTTCCAGGCCTAAAGAAATAATCTGGATATTCTGGTAAAGACCGAGGGGTTGGTCATAGACCTGTAATTTATTTTGGACCTTGGGTGGAAGGCTGTGGGCCAGGGCCTATGTTAAATCCAAGTTCACATATTGCCAGTGTCATCTACGTAACATACTTAGGTTTGCCGCTTGTCATTTTATAATGTGCTTTGGGTACTGGATGCATGTAATAAAATGGATTAAGTACATGTAAGATTGCTGATTCTATGGACATTGGTATTTTTGAGCATCAGGGATTATAGAATGCAATAGGGAAAAAAATCTGAGAATATTCCTTTGGAAGCAGAGCTAGTAAAACTTTCATACATGGAAAATTGATATAACCAGGCTAATGCAAACGAAGACTATGAAAAAAGTGATTCATCATCCTGATGTTCCCAGGTTTCTGAAAATTCTCTGAAGCTCAATAACTGTTACAAAATCATACTCACGTAGCTCCACGTGGGGATTGCCGAACGGCTTCTTCTGCTTATCTACTCCATCAATTTCATCTTAAGGAAGAATAGAAGATACAGGTTTAACAATGTACACTGCTATTTTACCACCCCCTTTTCAGCCTTCTTTTTGTCAGCAAACAGCCAAAAATGGCCCAGTTTCCTATTTTAAAAAAAAAAGTTTAACTTTTAAAGTTACAGGTGCTCCGTGGAAGCATGTCATTGCTACACAATACGGCAATCATAATGTCATTAATGCTACCTGTCATAAGGTTTTCACAGTGTCTCGTGTGTTTAAGTGCCCATGTTCAATCTGCATAAGGTTGTGCCTTGTTATTAAATTAATATTTAAACTTATTTTCTGCATTTGTTAAAGTGATACTGGTTGATTCTTCAATCTATGATACTGGCATACAGCCTGTTGCTATGTTGTGTGAAAATAAATTGCAATACAGTTAATCAAAAATGTATTTGCTTATGTCCATGTTTTGTTAGCATGTTTTGTATGTACACCACTAAGGGTCACACCAATAAGGGCTTTTGATATAGCCTGCTATTAGCGGGTGAAACGCGCGTCAGGCGCTTTTTAGACTAGTTAGGCAGGGGGACTAAACCAATACGGCTTGCTATAGGCCTTTGCTCTACAGCGGTACCGGGAGGGAAGCTCTGTTGGTGAAGGGAAGGGCGATCAACGGAGCCTTTCTGGGGTAGAACTTGTGAGTATTTACGTGTACCACAACGTGTCCAGTTTAAACATACAGTGGGTCAACCTTTGATGCCACCCAACTCTGTCGTCTCCCTTATGGAATTGGGAGGGCTTGTTTGAGGGTGAAGGGGTGACAAATACCGGCGGCTGGGAAGTGTGCCGCAGGTGGACTGTGTGTGTGGGTCTGTGACCCTTATTGGTGTACACACGTGTTTTATTGGCACTTTACTCACTCGTTTCTCTTTCCATTCAACTGGGAGGGTTAAACTGAGGGTGAAAGGGTGGATGTTGAATTGAGGAAGTAAACCAGCGAGGATTGGGCTTGATACCCACTATTTTCTAGGTAACTGGTTAATGACCCCTATTCCTACCCCCTGGTTATCCTAAAGCTCCATCACAGACCTAATTGATTGGTCTAATTTCTGCTTCATGGCCTGTTTATATCGCGTAACTTAATTGCAGTCCATTTATTCCCCTCATCTTAACAATTATTTTAATGGTTTCCTGCACTTACGGTTTTTATGTAAATTATTAGTAAAAGTTAAGTTTTAATTTGTTCTTTGAATCATCAGAGGTGCACTCTTTAAGGTTAGCTTTCTTTTTCTCTCTTTTCAATGTGCAGTTAAATAGCCTATTGTTTCACTGGAAAGTTTTAGAAAGCAAAGCAGTCTGAAATGGCCTAAATGGCCTGAAATGGCTAGAGGAATTTGTGTTTTTTATGCAAAGCACAGCACTTATTCTTGGTCTGACCAACAGGAGCGCTTACTCCAGAGTAATTACTAGTATCATTAATCAAAACGTAGGCATGGGAGCAAGAACAATCTATCAAAGCCAAATTGATTTTCCAAATCGAATACAAGCAGATAGAACATTTCTATACTACTGCAACATAACAAAGGAGAAAAGAGCAAAGCCTGCAATGAACTATACGTCAGTTGTTATGCATGGTATGAATAATGGTCTGTCTGGTAAAGAGCAAAAGGCTGCTCGCACTTCAGTGCTGAAAATTTTGTGGCATTTTAAGTAAAAGATATATCAAACTTTTGCCTTTATAGGCTTCATGTTAAATTTAGTATACAAATACAGGTATGGGATCCATTATCCAGAAACCCATTATCCAGAAAGCTCCAAGTTACACAAAGGCGGTTTCCAAGTAATCACATTTTCAAAAATGTCCTTTTCTTTGTAATAAAACAGTAGCGTCTACTTGATACAAACAAATCATAATTAATCCTTAAAGGAGAACTAAACCCTAAAAAATGAATATGGTTAAAAATGCCATATTTTATATACTGAATTTATTGCACCAGCCGGAAGTTTCAGCATCTCAATAGCAGCAATGATCCAGGACTTCAAACTTGTCACAGGGGGGTCACCATCTTGGAAAGTGTCTGCGACACTCACATGCTCAGTGGGCTCTGAGCAGCTGTTGAGAAGCTAAGCTTAAGGGTCGTTGCAAATTTACAAGCAGAAAATGAGGTTGGACTGTAATATAAGATGATTCTACAAGGCTGATTATTATTTTTGTTCTAAGTGTACTGTATATTGTGAGTGGGTCCCTAAGCTCACTAACTGACAGCAGCACAGAGCATGTGTAGTGAATCAGCATGAAGATGGGGAGCTACTGGGGCATCTTTGGAATCACATATTTTTACTGCTACTGGGTTGTGATTGCCTTTGGCTGTTACACAAGTTCAAAACATAATGTACAACATTTCTAGCCTACTTCTTTAGTTAGGTTTTAGTTCTCCTTTAATGGAGCCAAAACAATCCTATTGGGTTATTTAATGTTTGAATACATTTCTAGTAGACTTATTGTATGAAGAGCCAAATTACAAAAAGATTTGTTAACCAGAAAACCCGAGGTCCCCAGTATTCTGGCCCCATACCTGTATAGTTTATCAGTGTGCTTTTATATCTGTCATAGAGAACATTTATTGATCCATACTGGGGGAGAGATTCTATTGTGTGACTAAAAGTACATATAGTTGTACTGTATTTATTTATATATTGAGGTACCAAAAATGCATGCAGTGCATAAACACAAAGAGGGGTCAAATTATTATAACTTCATAACTCTGCCCCACCCTACATCTCTGAACTCATCTCTTTATACTCACCCAATCGCTTACTACACTCCTCTACTGACCTGCTACTCAACTCTTCTCTCATTACCTCCTCACATACTCGCATTCAAGACTTTGCAAGGGCTGCACCCCTCCTCTGGAACGCTCTCCCACGGTCTGTCCAACTTTCTCCCAACCTTTCTGCTTTCAAGAAATCTCTGAAAATGCACTTCTTTCGAGAAGCCTACCCTCACTCTGCTTAACTACCGAACGCAACACCACATACAAAACCACATTTCTCACCCACTTAATTCGATCTTGGCCACTCCCACACCTTGTGTATTACTCCCTTCCCTTTAGAGTGTATGCTCTTTTGCATAGGGTCTTCCTCACCTTTTTGTACCTGTATTGATTGTGATGTTTGTTACTCCATATGTTCTTTGTATGTAATTCATGTGATGTAGTTGTATAATAAATTGTATAATAAATTGACTTTACAGTGCTACGCAATATGTTGGCGCTATATAAATACATGTTAATAATAATAAAATAATAATTATAAATGTGACAGCTAGAAACAATACTTAAAAGCGAGAGCATTCAATACACAGTTGGAATTAGGTCCCTGCCCAAATGCTAAACAGCTCATTGGAAATGAATTTAGCTGCAAACTCCATAGAAATAAGAAAAGCATCTGGTTTGAAGCTACTTATAACAACTGAAGAGGCCAAATTTCAGCAGGCCAATTAAGAAATAAACTGAAGCACTGTACACCTGGTCTGGCCAAGTTAACTATTTCAGTATTTTTATCTGCAGCTGCTGTTATACAAGTGGCACATAGTTCAACAAAAGCCCCATTACAGAAGGGCAGCTATTGGTCAGAAGAGCTTTGCATTCTGAATCAATTAGCAAATAAAAATTAAATAAGACAGATTAGGTGCCGGCATGTTTTTGATACAATACCTTGTGGTTCTGTTGCTTGGTTTTCTGCACCCTCTCTGCCAGTCTGGCCTACTTGATAATAAGCACTGTCAGCTCCACGTAATGTTTCTTTCCTCTGTGCAGACAAGTCTGGGCTTTTCCCTCCAGTACCACGGAAAAAGGAGAGGACCCCTGAAGGTTTTTTGCCTAAAATTAATCAAAACATACATGGAGGATTGTCTTTTAAATTGTGTTTTTGAACAGCTTACAACCATGCATGTAGCAACATACACATTAAACACTTTCCATTCTAGTATTTTCATACGAAACGAAGAGGGAGTCTTTTTCTTTTAAATCCCAGCAGTTCAAATTTCACATTTATTAATCCATTTTCGCGACAATCAAGAAAGGCTTTAAGTGTATTGACATATTTATTACAGCAGATCAATGTGTCAGAATGTTCTATTAGGTAAAAAAAAACGGACTACCCCCCCCACACCAAATCAGGAAGCCCCAGGAAATGAATGAGTTATGTGTTAAAATAAATACATTATCATGCAAGTTATCATGCTTCCACACTGGAAAAGAGATTTTATATTTACAGAAGGTTCATAAATCCCCACACTAGGGGCTAACAATTAAAACATTTTTCCACAAATCAACTGTGCTGATCCCTTTGAAACATTTTAAATTAATTTGGACTTTCAGATTTTTTTTTTGCTAGGGATTGTCCAAAAAACTCGAGGTATTTGTATTTAGCACATTATTTACCATTCATTTTTTTTATTCGGATCGTTTAATAAATTCCATGACATTCTTAGTTTTAAAGTTTGTGAGTTAAATCGTAGCTTCAAAAACCTTGACTTTTGATAAATAGGCCTCCAAGGCTTAGTGATAGAAAACATTTTTAGGTCCACTTACAATTGTATGGCCGGTGCTGGGTGCAAAACACTGTCCAAGTGCGTACTGCGTACCAAACACCAATTACTTACAAGTACCTAATACCGACAAAACAAATAGGGCTAGAAATGGTGTATATCATACACTGAACATAAGGAACCTGGCTAAACATCAATCATTTTTATTAAAGTAATGATTCAGGCCTTTCAGTTATTATTAGGGGTGTCAGTGACACAATGCAGGATCAGCTGTTGAGAAGCTAAGATTAGGGGTCGTTGCAAATTATCAAGTAGAAAAAGAAGGTTATCTGTCATAGAAACTAATGCTACAGGGCTGATTATTACATTTTGATGTAAATTGCTTTGGCTGTATTGCTAATATGAATAAATTACTAATCAGTATTGTGACTTTAATATACATATACAGTATAGTGTGTGTTGTGCCTAAATTTAGTTAAGTGACAGCAGCACAGAGCACAGGCAGTGAATCAACAGAAAAGACGACTGGAGCTACTGGGGACATACATCTTCACTGCTAAGGCTACAATCAGGCCAGGCTGATCATTCACCTACACTCTGTGATGGTTGTTTACCTGCAGGCATGGTGCTGGCCTGGGTGCAGGTACATGGAGCAGATTTTATTGTGAAAATTCACTCTCTTGCATTTTCAAACCAAGTTCAGCTCTGTGTGTCTGCACCCTGGGCCAACACAATGCCTGCAGGTAAACAACCATCACAGAGCAGAGGTGAGTGGTCAGGCTGCTTCTCGCTCTGCTCTGATCGTAGCCTAAAAGGCTGTGGTTGCCTTGGGCTGGTACAGAACCACAAAAACACCATTTCTATCCCTTTTTTGTTCAGATTTAGTTCTCCATTAACTGGTTACACAATTACATCTGTTGCAACAAGGACAATTCTTGTGATGCCCCCAGATTATGCTGTGCAGGACAGATTCATTAAATCATAGTGCTGGCACAGGCAGGAACTCTCATGTTGAAAGTAACTATACTAATGTGTATATAATTCAGTCAGGAATAAAGAGAGCAAAATGTATACAGTAGAACAGTTGTGAATTTATCAGGAACAGCATGTTTTACATACATATGTGGAACATATTACTGCACATGCTGTTCTGTGATTTTATAAGGGTGTATAATCTTACAGCCAACCCCATTCTTATGAAGAAAAACAATATGCAGGAAATGAAAGTGTGGCCCCTTCAAATTTACAGTTCAGCTTCTGATATGTAATAGATAGCCCCCTTTCAGAGTGACTGAAAGTTCTTTTATTTTAGCTTTAAATAGTAAAGTTAGAGCCATAATTTTTACTTTTCTCCCTAATCTATACAACACCCTTAGGGCTCTTACAGGCGAGCATTTGAAGCTGAGCTCCCCTGCGTTCCGTTTTTATGTGTTCAGCCGCAGGGGGAGCACAGGAGTAGACGCATTCAGTTTTTTTTCAATGGGGCTGTACTCACACAGGCGCATGTAGGCACCAAAGCAGGCTGAGACGCAACATGCTGCATTTTTCCTGTGTTCCTACATGCGCCTGTGTGAGTACAGCCCCATTGAAAAAAACTGAATGTGTCTACTCCTGCGCTCCCGTGCGGATGAACGCATAAAAACAGAACGCAGGGACTCCTTTTCTTGTTATATTAGTAGCTTTTTCGGGACTCTATAGATTGTACATAATAATAGCATCTCACCTGTTATAGATTATAGAAAAATAGAAAAAACTGGAGCACAGGATATAATTTATATTTTTTTCTATACACACAGTTTGAATTCCTTCATTAATGTGCAGCAGCTCTTCCACAAATCATAATATCTCGAGAGGATTTTAGCTGTTCCACTATAAAACCTTTATAGCAAAATATTGACATATATTTCAATTCCCAAGATATTGAACACAATTCATTTAAGGCAATTGGGCCACTTCCTAGAAATCTGTATTGCGCCCAGCGTGCTCAAGACCTACTGTTAGGACATTTGTTTTCAAATAATCTGACCACTGGTAAAATAACAGCTTGTTTTCCCAAGGCATAGGAAATCAAACAGTGCGGAGCTGATGTTGTACATGTAGAAAGTGATGTTCAATATGCTTTTGTTTATTATACATATGTTACATTAAAATCCATGCAAATCTTACTTACAATTCACACTTACAGACAGGGGCTATTACAGTAACATAGTATGGTTTGCTTGACTTTTATGAGCATTTAGATTTAATAAACCACCTGGCCCAATCCCCTCTGGTGTGTGTTGTCTACTGCAGAGCACAGAAAGGTAAAAATATATATTAAAAAAATAAATACTATGTTAAATACTGTCTAAGTTGCATTTTATAAGTAAAAGTATATGTTTCAACTTACAATACAAATTCAACTTAAGAACGAACCTACAGACCCTATCTCATACGTAACCTGGGGACTGCCTGTATTCATATTCCCAGGGCTACATCAGACTTACTCTGAGTTTCTGGTTCTGTAGGACGGTTGGACTGCACAGAGACGGCTTCTGATGCTCTTGAAGGGCTGCTGGTTTTTGGTCTACTGTCAACCATGCTGCAAACATAAAAAATAAAGTCGTCAATCTAGAAAATATATATCTTAAGGGAAATTATACCCTTGAACAATGCAGCTCTCTATATAAATGTATAGCCCATATGTAAAAAAAAACCCAAAAGATTTTCTTATAAAAATAACCTTTTCATGAAAAATATTCTCCCATTCAGAACTGTTTTAGCACCTCCATGGAATCAAGCTTTGCTGAGGCCAAAGAGTGACCATCTTGGATCCCATGTTTGCCTTGTTAAAGTATGACAACTATTAGGACCTTAGCAAATGAGGAAGGTAGTGCCCAATTCATGAGCCGCCATATCTATCCGTTTCCTTCCAAGCCTGATGTCGTAATTAGAGGGTGAGGCCTGAATAGAATGGTCATACTTCTCCTTAATTGTTGACATATTTAACCAAATATACTCATATAAGGATGATGTACCAATAGGATTACTGTCTAGGGAAGCGATGCAGGTGGACCTGCAAATAAGTTATAAAGATGTCCATAGATTTTGACAAATGCTACTGCAATCAAATGCAGAGTACTAGTTAAGGAGCCAATATGTGTTGGGAGCAATAGAGTAGGACCTTCCTAGTGATGAAAGTTGATTCTATCTAAGCTGTCTTATATTTTAATAGATTTGCAAATACTCTGCAGAGGGCTCATTAAAATGGTCCTTTTGTGCCTGTATTAAGTTATATCCAGCCTGTTTTGCTGTGGTGATGGCTGGAGTCAATGAACCTATGATGGCAGCAGTAGAATGATCCCACAGTAGAATTCCAGAGGCAAAATTACGCTTCTCTATAAAGCTTCATCTGTTGTATCATTTAAGCCAAAGGGGAATCTTATCAGCAAGAATACATGTAAGAGTAGGTTATAACCTGATCTCAGAGAGGTAAAACACCTCTATTTGTTCCACATGGGGCAAGATATCGGACATATCCGACCAAATCTATTCTTAACAAGGCTGTACAGGTGTGGGATCCCTTATCTGACACCCCGTCATGCAGAAAGCTCTGAATTATGAAGGATAAGAGGGAAAATCTGCTATACATACTTAATGGGTAAAGCACATTCTTCTGAACAGTTCTTTGATGCTGTTTTCGATAACTCGTCCAAAGCATTTCTGTATTCTTTACAGCTGAATTTAAAAAAAAAATAATTAAAAAAATAAAATTAAAAAATTTAATTCTAAGCTTGAGATAAATAGATTTATTATATTAACATGCACATGCCTTTTAAATGAATTAAGAAAATTCACAGCAAATCCCCCCAAAAATCATGTGTAGTGGATTGTATCTTGTAACAGACATACATTAAAGGTCACATTCTTTAAAATGTATAATAGATATAAGCACTGTGTTAATCCAAGCAACTGGTTTGCAGTTGGCTTTAAAAAAAACAAAAAAAAAAAAACAGAGAGTACCTGAGAGCAAATGCTATGATGGAACTGGGCTCTTTCTCGCATACAGCAATGGGCACACGTTCATGTTCATACATCAGGTAGTGCTTATCTGTATCACTAATAACAAAAAAGAACAAAGAAAAAGAAAGTGGAATTCAAAAATTATTTTAAACAGAAGAGATAATTCACAGGTTTATAACAATTGAGCCCCAATGAATATAAATCATCGCAGGGCCAAGCTCAGTATTTTCACAGACATTATAAGGGTTACTAACAAAAGCAGGTCAGTGTTTTTGAAAGCAAACCAACACATTTTCCCCGCCAAAATTGTACCAATCTACATTGCTTCATTGCAAACAATGAGTCAGGAGGGAGTTTCTTTAGACATGAGATATAAATATCGCAATTATACTGCAAAAGAAATTTGGATTTCAATAATAATATTTTGGGTGGACGACAGTACTTACAAAGGGGGAAGAATGGGATTGTAGCTGTTTCCTGGGAGCAGATTTGCAAATATCGTTTTCATGGTGGATTTCTCCTTGACCTGGCTGTCTGTAGATCCCAATAAATGACCATCAAACACATCTAAATGAAAATGAGAACACTGAGAACTGGAGTGCAATTTACAACTGTAGATATATCCAAATCCACATTTCCAGTGTAACAATGCATTCTTTGCAATTTGATGTGTCTCTTAATTCATCACCAATGGTTCTTGCAACATTCATTTATATGTAATAAGTGCAGTTGCTGTCTTTAAAATGTGTTAATGGATTGATAATACTGTACCAGGAAATGAAAATAAAATTACTAAAACAGTAATAAGTGGTGCAAAGGGCAAAAAATAGGTGCAAATCAGAAAGAGTTTTACCTGACAGTGAATGGCATGCTGGTGTCCACAAGTTATTTAAGATGAGGCATATGGGTTTTTCTTGACTCTTACTTACTCATTCACAAGACACAAGCAGGAGTGCCCTTAGATGCAAGGACATCTAGAGCTGTACACTCAATCCATGCCTACAACAGGCCTTAAGTACATAACTATCTTGTGCTCAGGTGCCCCTTGCATATGCCCTTGTATATGCTCTCTTCTCTGAATAGGAGACTTGACAGCAATTTGAATATCTCAGTCAGTCCATGCCGCTCCTTTATTTCTATAAATATATTCTGTGGGTGGCATGCTGCCCACTAATTCAAGCCTCCTTGTGTCATACATCACTTGCGCCAGGCATTAGCAAATGATAATACCGACTAAAGGGAAGATTCAGCAAAGCCTGATAATACACTGGTGTAATGCCGACTACAAAAATCATGAGTTAAATCCTAAGATTTAGATCCTAACAAACCAAGGGGTGCATCATATCGTGTTTCTATAAAAAATCTTACTAATATCCCACTTGAAAATTCTCTATTTGCTTTACCACTAACGTCAATGTAACCCTAATTCTATGCTCATCAACCCTTTAGAAAATTCAAGCAACAAATGACAAATACCCAGAAATGTAAAAACTAGAAAATGCTCCTTGACATGCAAAAGAAAATGAAGGCAAATTCTAAACTTTCCCTAAATCACCCCCTAAGCACAAGCTTTAAAATGCATTCTAGAAATACTGCAACATTTTTGGCAAGACCAGTATTACCAAAAATGAAAAGCTTCTGTATAAATTTAAATGTCAATTTCAGTGCACCGGTGTTTGCTTTAGAAATACTACTACAGTATATATATATATATATATATATATAAATAAGCTTCTATAATGGGGGCAGCCATTAAGCTGAAAATGGGCTATAGGGCTATAGGGCGCATACACACACAGAGCAGATAACAGATAAGTGGCGTAGAATACACAAGAATCTAAAGCTGTCAAGACAGGTCAATTGTTGCAAAGATATACTTTATTTGTCGGTGCTGGGTAAGGGTATACAAACTTTAAACTTGGTGTTCCTTTAACGTAAAAGTAAAAAAAAAGTTAAAAAAAAATAGCACTATCTTTAGGACTTGAGGGAGCAGGACATGGATACAAATTCAACAATGATCCATTGCCTACAGTGGGATTTTCTTTAGATAAAATATTACAGCAATTATACTGCCAAAAAAATTGGGATTGTAATAATTAATCATTTTTTGGTGTGACTGGCCCTTATCACCGCAGGTAATAAAGCATGGCAACCTACTCATATATGTATTTAACAATTAACTTTTTTTTTATTATTATTTTAAAGGCAATTGCATGAAAGAGTGTAAATAAGAAAACACCATATATTTTACCTATTAGAAAGGCCAACAGTCTTGCTGGAATGACTACATGCTAATAAAAAATATATATACAGAGGGCTGCCATCAGAAATCATGAGGCCCCATACGGCAAAATTTCTGGGCCCCCTGGTCCCCCGCCCACCCCAGACCCTGCCCCCAAGCCCCACCCCAAAAAAAAAATCATTAGTGGCCAGGGCCCCCCCTATAAGTTAAAAAAATGATTAGTGGTCAGGGCCCCCTTATAAATTAAAAAAACAGTTATGACAGGGCCCCCATAAAAGTTTTTACAAAAACATTGGTGGTCAGGGGCCCCATAGAATATAATAAAAAAAATCATTGGTGGCCAGGGGTTCAATAAACTACAAAAAACAAAAACATTGGTGCTCAGTGGAACTTACCTTTGTTTCTTCTTCAGCTTCTTTGGTTTCCTGTGTCCCATTTTTTTCTGTTTGTTTTTCATTCAGCAGGAAAGTTCCCCCCCACTGCTGTCAATGAGCTGCAGAATCGGGTAGGGTGGGTGGAGCTGTAGTGCCTGCATGTTCCTCCCCAGTTTCTCTTCTACCGTGTTTCTCTTAAGTCCTGGTAGATCTACACAGGGATTGGATAGGCTGGAGCCTGAAATTTGACCTTCCCTCCCAGCTGATCCAATCATCATGCGGCTCTACTGGAAAACTACCAATAGTTTAGAAGCTGGGGAGAGGAATAAAAGAAGCTCCGCCCTCCCACCTGATTCTACAGCTTCCTGACAGCAGTGAGGGCCCGGCTACAGAGTGAGTACATCGGCCGGGCCCCCTTAAGACCCAAAAATCACCGGGCACGGCACAACTGCCCCCCTAGTCCCCCCCCCCCGATGGCAGCCCTGTATATACATTAAATAGCAGTACTTCTAAACGCTATTATTTCCTGGCATTTTTACTTCTTTCAAATATGTATCCATAGTTATCCTCAGATAAAGTGGCTTTAAAATAATCTATAAACAACATGTGTACAGATCAATAGGACACGTTGCATGATAGCACTTAAAGACTATATTCATGACAGCAGGAAGGTTAATAAATAAGTCATGCATTAATCCAGCTAGTGTGTTTAAAATGTGATTAATATGTTGTATTAAAAGTGCCCAACAGAATGTTGCTAAAAGATAAAAAAAATTGTAAATTTAAAGCAGCACCAGGTAATATAAAGAAATTGATCTCCTAAAGCTACACTAAAAATATACAGGTATAGGTAAATGATCTATTATCCATCTTGAAATCTGGGGTGTTTTGGATAAGGGATCTTCCTGTAATTTGGATAACTATGTATGCCGGTAGAAGGATCCATATAGTATAAAAAATCTATATACAACCACACATAGAATGCATGTATCCATGATATCCAGTAATATAGGCCTCTGAGAAAGCCTATAAGATTCACAGAAGATCACTGTGTTTTAATCAATTCTAGAGAATGCATAATAAAAACCCCTGCAGTGGAGATGGACAATGGCTTCTATACATTATTGAGCAATTCATTTAAAATATTATACATCAATTGGGAGTCCACATCTGATTTCCATTAAGTTAAGCCCAAGGGACTCGCCCCAGTTCTCAGGCGATACCATATAAGAGATTCCTTTATCAAAAGATAACTGTCCCAAGGCTTTTTTTCCCATAAAATTTTTTATTTTATTTAAGTTCGCATTAAAATTCAGTTACAAACAAACCCAACCAGGCCCACCTTACGCGTTTCGCACCCTCCGGCGCTTAGTCATAGGTGTATCTGAGATACACCTATGACTAAGCACCGGAGGGTGTGAAACGCGTAAGGTGGGCCTGGTGGGGTTTGTTTGTAACTGAATTTTAATGCTAACTTAAATAAAATAACATTTTTTATGGAAAAAAAAGCCTTGGGACAGTTATCTTTTGATAAAGGAATCTGCAATTCATTTAAAAGACAAACAAATCACGCAGTTAAGCATTTCCTCAGAAGTCAAACGCTTTAAATTAAGAAATAAACGGAAAATAAAAACCTTCACAGCTGCTGGTGGTGTCCATCTCAGTGGTGCTCAGTGCTGTAAAGGTACCACCAAACGACTGATCAGGAGCAAGATCAGGAGGGCTTGGTATTTGGAGATGGGAGGAGCCTGTGGAGCTCTGAGATAAGGTTGTCATAAAGCGATCTTCTGTCAAACACAAAAACAGCATTATACACAGTAAATAGGGTTAGCTTTCTACTTATAATAAGTTTATTTCCTCCCCCCCCCCAAAATAAAATGTGCTTAATTAAGATGAAACAAGGAAAAACACAAGTAACTTTCATTTGGAAAGACACTTATGAATACACAGGTCAGAAATCTCATACTTAAAGGAGAACTAACCCCCCAGACAAAAGTCCTCCGACAGCCATCAAATGAACCCCCTCTCTGCTCCCTCCCCACAGAGTCTATTTCAATAAACAGTGTCTCTCATAGTAAAGCTGACCTCTACAAGCAGAAGTGCACATCGGAGCTAGCAGGCACCATTTTCTGAAACTTTTTCCAATCAATTCGGCTAAACGGAGCTTGCTGGCGCATGCGCAGTTGAAGGTGAAAGTGATCCCAGAGTATCTTCAATTGCACATGAGCCACCAGGCCCCGTGTCACCCAACTGATCAAAAAAGAAGATTCAGAGATGGCTCACGAGGAATTTGCGGGCGACTTCAGAAAACGTATCGATTCGCGTGGCATCTCAACGGTGATTTACATTTTAGCCGACGGAAAGGCAGTTCGGGAAAATTAGTCGCCCCGAAGAAGAGGAGATTTGTCGCCAGGCGACTAATCTCCCCGAATCTGCCTGTGTGCCCTAACCCTGGGTCAGGGCACACAGACAGATTTGGGGAGATTAGTCACCACGGTGACAATTGCCTCTTATTCGGGGCGACAATCTCCCCGAACTGCCTTCCCCTACCTTCCTGCCGGCTATAATCGCCAGTGGGATGGCACTAGTGGTGCTTCGTTTTCCAAAGTCACCCTAAGTTTCCTCGTGAGGCAACTTCAGGCAGCTTCGAAAAACAAAGCGCCGCGAGTGCCATCCCGCTGGCGATTTTACATTATAGCCGGCGGAAAGGTAGGGGTAGGCAGTTCGGGGAGAAGAGGAGATTTGTCGTCGGGGCAACTTATCTCCCCTTACCTTAAGGTGAAGACACACAGAGCTACTAGTAGCAGCTACTTGTCACGGCTATAAAAAAAGACAATAGTCATAATTAGCTTTGCTAAGACACTACATGTGTTTTAGCAGAGGCAATTCTCAGTATTGCCTATGGCAGGGTATTTTGTAGCCATAAATAGCTGCTACTAGTAGCTCCAGAGTATTGACTCAGGTAAAAAACAGTGTCTTAGCAAAGCTAATTATCACTATTATCTATGTTGTAGCCGTGACAAGTAGCTGCTACTAGTAGCTCTGTGTGTCTTCACCCTGTTGAATTATTTTTGAATTATAGCCAGAAAATGCTCTTTATTTTTCAGGACTAAACGGTAGTAAGCAAAACTCCATAAAGCCTAGGTTAACAGTAATTATTTGAAAATACAAGAAAGTATGCTACTATTGTTGATAACCCCATGGCACCTCCCAAACACTTAAACACAAAGATGCTTCAGAACTGAACAAACAAGGCACAAATGTTCTGCTTAAAATGTACACATTCAAAAGAAGCCATAAATACGTACATAAGAATATTGAATATTTTGACAAATTATAGGGTAACCGGAAAGGTACCGGTTATCCCGAATGCTTGGGACCTGGTGTTTTCAGAATAAAGAATTATTTCATAATTTTAAGTCCACAAAAAAATAATTTAAACATTAAATAAACCTTTTGTTTTCTACTTCATTCAGATTTTTTATTAAAAAGGAGAGGCAATCTGTTTGACAAACCAGCCAGGACTACAACTTTTTATTCATTCACTAATGGACTAGCTCAGTCCTGTGTCTAGTAACAGATACGGGCATGGAACTTCCACATTTCAATAACAGTGTGTTTCTAAAGGACCACTGTCTGTAGAGTTCAATGGCAGATTCTGTGGCACAGCGAAGAAAGTTGATTAACTTTCCTGTAATAATAACCACTGTAAATGATGCCTGCTCTGCCTAAGCTTTCCATTCATTCTGACTGTGAACACAAATTCTATCATAAAGAAGATCAATCCTGCCCAGTAATAAATAATTCATTACAGGAGAACCAAAATCAAACAGAAATTAGAAGAAACATGTTAAATACATGACAGAATTAAGTAATCTAAAGCATGACCTATGCATGCACTTGACGCGTGAGCTTACATATTTTGGCCTAGTGTGGTATATTTGCACAGCTTAAATGTAAGGAGTAGCATTTGCTTTTTCTTTTAATACGTTTAATAGTTATTGTACCACGCTTCTAGCAGCTGCTCAGCTTTAGAATGCAGGCAAAGCCTCCTTCCGGGCTGAATCGGCATCTTATTGGCCCAGGTATGCTGACAGCACATGGGTCTGTTCGACCCTTATCTAGCCAATAATGGAACAGATATCAGATATCAATTGTGCAGTCCTCCATCCAACAGCCGGCATAGCTGCAATTATGATCCAATTATCAATGATCGCATCAGCCTGATATTGCCCACCTCAAGGTGATCATATTGTTGACAGTTTGACAACCTCGCCAAACAAGCAGATCCTAACTCATATGACCAGACTGAGTGCGAGCATTCTATTGTTTCCAGCAGCTGGTCAACTTTAGAATATGGTTTAGACTTAGAGCAGACAAATGATTTTTACTGCTAGTGAGCCTACTTAAAGAGCTATTGTCCATATTAAGTAACCAACACAAAACATTGCTCCCAGGCTACAAACAAAGCAGCCTTGTTTCTGCCAGATTTAAGCTTACTCTGCATGTTGTAATGGTTGAAGATAAGGTTTGTCAATATTGTTTCAGTAACATAAAAAGCGCTACGCTTATAAGGGTCAAGCTGTCGAAGTGGCTTACTCACTGCCTTGTGAATAGTCTGAAGAGACAATGTTTACCTTTATGCTGCCATTGACTAAGTTGTGCAGCATAATTCCAAAGGAAAGTTGGGCACATAAGAGTCTTCAGCAATGGAACAGTGGTATTTACGCATCAGCACTGTAGATTCATTGCTGCGTGCCACGTAAATAGGGTTGAAGTGGCACAAACATGTTTGTTTTTATACTTCCCTTTAGTGCATTTAATCTAAAAGCTTCTTGAAATAGTATACTGTAAATCAAGCACTATAATCTACGTCCAACACAATATACTGTAACAGATATAAGAAGGTTACATAAATTCTATAGCATTCACTTTACTAGTACCATATAATTACTATCATAGCCTGAAAATGAATAAACACCATATAATCATTGCTCAAAAATCCAATATTCATGGCATAGAGCAACTATGAGGATCTGTACTTTTACTCCCATGAGATTCCCCTTCACTTCTCTCTGAATTATCCTGCTTCATTCATTTATTGTGATTCAAGTTTTATATTGGCAAAAGCCAGGTCTGTTCTAGCACATATATACACTCATCAAAAGTATCTAGCACTGTACAATTCTGCCATATCCATGAAAAGATCAAATGCATTTTTGAATTCTGAAATGTATTTAGTAGCAGCAATAATCATTCTGTTGTGACTGACACTTTATTTTACCATTGTGTGTCCTTCCTTTTAAAAAGAAAGAAAGGCAGCTATTAAATGTGACAGCCTTGTTACATGTCAGAAACCATAACCAGGTTGAGTCTTAGACATGTCAAGATGCTGCAAAATGTCCTGGAGATCTGCAAGATTCTGCTGGGCCACAAAATGACAGAAGTGATGTCTGACAAGGTAAGGATCTTTATGTTCCAAGTACTTTGGCTTATCAATACTCCCAGCACGTTATATATGATGGAACATAATGCCAAGAGTATGATGAAACTAATATCAATAAGGGCAGACTTGAAACCAGTCTATTTACTGAGGAAATTCAAGATTGTAATAAGCTCTGCCTGCATAGGCCAGTAATACACTGCAATGCGCTCCAGGGTCCGTGCCAATTAAAACGTTAACTGCTTCGCTGCTTAATATAGGAGCAGAGGGTCACTATCATATAAATCATATTACCAATACCATACAGAAAATGTGCATTTAAAGATGGAAAATGAGGGAAAAAGAATAAAAGTCAGTAGAGGAAATAAACAGGGGAATGGGAGAGGATTCTAAGAAAATAAATTGTGATCGAGGTAAAGAGACAGATGACATGAGTATATAGATGTCAGTACAAAGGCCTCTGGGGAATATTTTCTTCCAAGGACAATAAAAGGACATTTTGTGTGCTCAGAATTAAACCCTTCAATGGGATTTCATACCAGTTGCTAAGCCTGCTCTAGTCCTGCTTACATTTATACATTAATTGGACATAATTGCATTAATTGCACATACCTAACAATGAGTTTGTGGTCACAACCAAAGCACAGTTATCAAGATATGAAAATAATTTGTTGGGCCACTTTTTATGCTGGAATTCTGTGCTATATAAATATTTCTCTAAAAGGGGATAATAATCTGACCTGAGTCCCAAATGACCCATTTTTACCAAAGACTATGATAATAACAAAACATTTATCTTTCAATTCCCCCTTTCAACCACTTACAGGTTATAGATTTCTATTCTTAGAAATTTGTATTGACTAATGATTCAGGGTGCAGGGTGCTGTCCTCCAACCAGCTTGGTGAAGGGCAGGGTTAAAATGCCACAGAAATCAGTAAGGTTGGAATTGGAGGCAATTGTCATTTACAATGCACTAGTTAGGATACCTGCCAAGCTGTAAATTGCTCAGGTGACGAAATGCTTTGAATTTCCCTGTTTTACTTTGCCTTAAAGGAGAAATTACTTGGATAGCTGCTTTGTGGGTGCTCTTTGAATGGGGTGCTTAAAATATTGTTAAAACACTGGCATTTAAAACAGAAGTAGTTTAAAACAATGAGATAAGGTAAAAGGTTTGTAAAAACATAAAAATCTTTTTGCTATGCAGAATGTTGCAGAGATTTGACAAAATTAAAGAACTGGGCAGCAAAATGGCAAATGAGGTTCAATGTTGATTAAAGCAAGGTTATACACTTTGGTAGAAACAACATAAATTAGAGTTATATACTAAATGGTAGTGTGCTGGTGTATCCTTAACTGAGTAAGATTTGGAAATTTTTATGGACAACAAAAGGTGTAACTCTACACAGTGACAGTCACTGGCTACTAAAGTGCATAAACTGCAGTTTTGCATAATAAAAGGTATACTTGAGGGATGAAAACACAGTTTTTTCCTCTTAATAGGTCCCTGGTATGACTGCACCTTAATGAGCTGCAGAGAGTGCAGAGACATGAAACTGTACTGGTAATAGCAATGGAAGAATTAAAAAGGAAAGACTGTCAAGTTTGGGGTCGCTCTCTTTGGAGAAAAGGTGTGATTACGCTTACCTATTCCTCCATACAAAACAGCTTCAGCTCTTAGATGTTGGTGGGTTTCTCTCACTTTAGTTCCACAACATTTCAATTGGATTAAGATCAGGACTTTGACTTGGCCATTTCAGAACATTCACTTTATTATTCCTTAACTATACTTTGGTAGAATGACTTTCGTGTGTAGGATCATTGTCTTGCTGTATGACCCACTGTCTCTTAAAATTCAGTTCATGGGCAGATGCCTTGACATTTTCCTTTAGAATTCTCTGTATAGTTCAGAATTTATTGTTCCATCAATGATGGCAAGCCATTTAGGCCCAGATTCAGCAAAACAGATCCAAACCAGAACACTCCCACCACCACTCCTGTAATGCAGTGTTTCTCTTTCTCCAAATGTAACACTCCTCATTTGGCTTCATCTTACTTTCTTCCAGTATCCTTCTGGTTTGTCCAGATGATCTTTAGACTGTAAGCAAAATTTTAAGGGGGGGGAGCAGTGGTTTTCTTATTGCTACCCTGCGATACACACCGTTGCTGGTCAGTGTTTTCCTAATGATGGACTCATGGACATCAACATTTGCCAATGTGAGACAGGCCCTCAGTTGCTTAGAAGTTACCCTGGGTTTCTTTGTAACCTCTCGGACTATTTGACATCTTGCAGTTGGAGTTATCTTTGATGGTCGACCACTTCTGGGTAGGGTAACAACGGTCTTGAATTTCCTCCATTTGTACACAATCTGTGTGACTGTTGATTGAAGGAGTCCAAACACTTTAGTGATAGTCTTGTAACCTTTTCCAGCTTTATGGGCATCAACAATTCTTTTTCTGAGGTCCTCAGACACCTCCTTTGTTCGAGCCATGGTACATTCTCAAATGTGTTGTATATATGAGCTGGATCCCCGTTCTTTTAAAAAAAAAAAAAAAAAAAAAAAAACAGGGTCTCTCACTCACACCTGACTGTCATCCCTTTGACTGAAAACACCGGACTCTGATTTCACCTTCAAATTATATAATAATCCTAGATATTCACTTTTGCCACATGCAGATATTTTACGGGATCATTTTTTTTAATAAATACATGACTAAATAATATAAATTGTGTTTAATTTGTTTAACTAGGTTTTCTTCAACTACTTTTAGGACTTGCTTGAAAATCAGATGATGCTTTAGGTCACATTCAAAAAAATAAATATATAGAATATGTTATAGGCATTCAAGAACAACTGTCTATGTAAGTGCATTTATATGTAATGGGGTTCATTTGGAAGGGTTGGATGTGATTAACTTGTCTTTTTTCAAAATAAATTAACTATCTAACTTTTAGTATGATGTATACATTGATATTTTTATATAATTTAAAAGGCATCTATTTATCGAATTTCCAAGAGCAGCAACCCTAGCATCCACAATTATTCTGCTATGTTTTACTTTTACTTATCTTTCTATTCAGATAATTTCCTATTTATCTTCTGGTCTGTCATTCTTACCATTTCTGTGAGTCGGATATTTGTGATGAAGGGCACAATTTTTTTCTTGGACTTTTAATTTAAAAGCATCTTTGTTTTTTCACAAAACAATACGTATGTGGTGCAAAATGTTATTAAAATATAAGCAAATACGCTGGTAAAGAGTATGGAAAGTCTAAGTTATCAGAAAGACTGGCCAAGTTGGGGTTGTTTATGCTGGAAAAGAGGTGTTCAAGAAGAGATTTGAATAAATAAATAACAGGACCATACAATAAACGCTTTTATCTACCAGTAGGTCCTGCCACATGACATGGGGACACCTACTCCGATTAGAAGAAAGGAGGTTTAATGTTAATGCTCGGAAAGGGATTTTTACAGTGAGAGCTTTGAAGTTGTGGAATTCTCTCCCTGAATTAGTTGTACTGGCAGATACATTCAATAGCTTCAACAGTGGCATAACTATATGTTACTGGGCCCCACAGCAAATTAATTTTAGGGCCCCCAACATATCCAGAGGTTGTCCTGTTTGATCAATATTTATTGAAATTGTATATCAACTAGAGCCTCATGGGGCCCCTATACCTCCTGGGCCCCCCTGCAGCCACAGGGTCTGCTTCCTCTATAGTTACGCCCCTGAGCTTCAAGAAGTTTATTGAAAATAGCTCTTAGGACAAAGCTTTTCCAGTGACTAGTCTGATCAACTAGCATGTAGATAGCATTAAGCTGAAAAAAAGACACCTGTCCATTAAGTTCAGCCTTTTATGCTTATATAAAACCTATGGATTCTCCCTTTCACCGTTCCACATCTAGATGAAGCCAAAGATAGGCTGTTGATGACCCTTAATGTCTTCATCTGAAAGAGGATTACCCGAAGTCTCAGAAGTCAGAATACACAATCACACACCATTACAAATTCTCAAACTTTCTCTGCACATATATTTATGCCCACAGCCACTCCCTGCACACAAAATTCATTGCCACAACCATTCCCACATACATTAAGGGGCCAATTCATTAACTTCGAGTTAAGGATTCAAAGTAAAAAAACTTCGAATTTCAAAGTGTTTTTTGGGCTACTTCGACCATCGAATGGGCTACTTCGACCTTCGAATCGAGGGATTCGAACTAAAAATCGGTTGACTTTTCGACCATTCGATAGTCGAAGTACTGTCTCTTTAAGAAAAAACTTCGACCCCCTAGTTCGCCACCTAAAAGCTACCGAAGTCAATGTTAGCCTATGGGGAAGGTCCCCATAGGCTTGGCTAACTTTTTTTGGTCGAAGGATAATCCTTTCGAACGTTGGATTAATATCCTTCGAATCGTTCGATTAGAAGGATTTAATCGTTCGATCGATTATTCCTTTGATCGTTCGATCGCAGTTTTTGCACAAAATCCTTCAACTTCGATGTCGAAGGATTTTCATTAATTAACCCTCGATATTCGACCCTTGATGCATTTGCCCCTAAGTGTATATACATACACACCAAATACTCAGAAATAAGGAATATGGAATATTCTTTACACAAGGAATATGTGGGAAATATTAGCAATTATGAAAATGGCCTGACACAGGAACATGGTTTTTGTGGAAAGTTTCCCTGCCAGCAATTTTCTATACAGGATTTCTAACTTCCACTATAGAAATTGAAAATATATTAGATATCCAATTTAATTGTGTGCACAAAAAATTTTTTTTTGCAGATATGCATTTAGATATACAAGACACTGTATGGATTGACCCTGTGGTCAATAACAGATTCCATTTTCATAAGGTCTAAGGTACATATCTTAGCAGAGGTCTGCTCGGGCCACAGAAAAAGAAAAGTACTTTGAATACAATGAGCCAAGCTTCTGGACCTTACTTCCCATTTTAGAAAATAAACAGACAATACACCATACTAACACATCAGCCATATTTTCACTTTAAACAATTTCAAAAATTGCATCACACATTTCTATGTGAATTTAAAAAGCTTTCCATTTACAAACCTCTCTCCCCATTTTGTGCAGGAGATGAGTTGCGTGGGGACGCATCCGTAGCACAACCCTGCAAATAAAAGAAAAAAGATAATTTCCATCACAATCTGTAAGTCTATAGTGTAGGAGGAGAAAAGCCCCTATTACATTGTGTGACGGGCCTAGGCATCTCTGAAAGCAGATTGAGAAAAGAAAATAAATGCCATTTCCAAGATATGAAATATCTCTTCTGACATGTGAATGATTGCCTTTGACACTGCTTGTGGCTCAGAACTTTCAGTAAAGATGCCCAGGTGTGAACAGATAATGCTGCCATTGAAATTTCAAAGGCATAATGAAGATGATAGAAACCACTTTGTGTTGGTTCAAAGCTGTGGGGGATCTATTTCAACCAATACTGTGGTTAGATCATTTTGTAAAAAAACCTTAAGCCCTGCATACAGCCACTTTAATATAATTACATTTTCAAAGGATTTAACAGGAGAAAACATTTTTTTTTGTTTAAAAGAACATCATTCTAAAAAAAATAAATAAAAAAAATATAATAAAATAACCGGCAGTGTTGAAAATAAAAATAAAAGAAGTTACTTACACTATGCAATTTTATGTTCTTAAATGTGGGGCAAGAAGACTATAGATAACATCATAAAGTATGCATTAACCAGTAGGAGATAAACAGTTCATGTAGTGCACATTGTTGACCAAGGATATATTTATGTAAATATGTATATTTATTCTTATATACACATGTACATAAGTATTCCTGGTTATAAGGGTTCTTTAACGAAAGAGATAGTTCAATCAAAATATATATATTTATTTACAAAACTATTGACACATATCTACAGAAATAATACACACAAAACAAGTTACATTACATAGAATGTATAACAAATAGTTACAAAGACAATTAGAAATATGTATATGCTGGATCAAAATCCACTGCCTCTCGGATACTCATCCTTCCATTAGGTCTGTCATCTATGTCCTCCCTGCAGGAACTCTCTGGACTCTCTGGCTAACTTAGCCTATTGTATTAACCTATAGACTGACCATAAGTACATGTCAGGTTCTGATTGGTCAGTGACCAATACATTAATCTTGGGGGGTAGGGCATGGATTCCTGAGGCAGTTCATTCCAGAATCAGGACAATGGAATGGGGAAAGGCAGTGTGTAGACAGGAAGGTTTGCTTTTTCAGCTGCCCCTGGTCAAAGGGGAGGGGATTTAACAACTGTATGCTACATTGGGTGTCTTTGAAGCTTGTCTTGATATGTCCTGATACTATCTAATATGTAATTACACAACATTCTTAGATACAAATCACAATGTATATATATATATACAATATACACATATTGCATATAATAAAGATATAACACAAGCAAGTCTCCCTGAGGTAACACACATTATTAGCAAATGGAATATACTGTACCTTCAACATCCAACAGACAAAATATGCAGGCGTGTAGCAGCCTAGGTACTGTGGTTCACATTAAAAAAATTTATTTACAGCCCCGCCCAAACAAAAATAATAAAAAAAAATAAAATAAAAGGAAAAAGGGAAAGCCTTATTATGCCTTTCATGCCGGAAAGGACACTTAATCCTAAATTATGATTATATGCCGTTCAATCTGCACACCTAAACATCGGTCCAGCGATTTGCCAACTTTTCTGTTTGATCGCCAACACGATATGAATATAAGAGCTCTGAGTGCACCATTTATAAAAGTGTGCATGTCAGAATTACAATGTAACTTAAATCAAATATTCAGCACAGTTCTTAAAATTGAGCAAGACCCTACATGTTTACTAGCTTTGCAAGTTAATATACAAGTTTGCAACATTTTACACGCAATTGTTTTGCTTGCTGTTTAAAGAACAACTCAACTCATGCTTAGTTCCATTGTTTAATACCCAGTCAACAACTTTTCTGGTGACAGTTACGTATCCTGTATTCTGAAGTTGTGGATGAGACTAGAGCTTGGCCAGCAATGGCCGTTTTGGGAATAGTATGGTCAGAAGAAAACATTCTGAATCTGAAAGTCTTTAGATACATAGTTTAAAATCTGAACTGGATGAAAAATAATTATTTAGAGGAATGTTAAATGGATTCTGTTGTGATTTGTATGGTGTAATTTTTATCTCTATATATTTCAGTCTACATTGCAAATAATTTATTGCCTCGCATTCATCCTAAAGTAAATGGGAGACAGTATTGGGAGTTTTGAACATTTCCCCAAGGGAGGGTTTCTCTACCAGCAGTGCTATTAGACCTAAGCATAGCAGTGGTAGCAGCATAGAAACAGAGGTGCTCTCAGTTCTGCCAGCGGAATCCTTCAGGGAAAGCTGATCTCTTGTTACCTGCCCATTGTTCTGCTGATGGGCTGCTGGGGGGGAAAGGGAGGGGGTGATAGCGCGTCAACTTGCAGTGCAGCAGTAAAGAGTGACTGAAGTCTATCAGAGTCACATGGCTGAGGGAACTTGGGAAGTAAGATGACTAGTAATACAGCAGAATGTGAAAATATAAAATGATATGGTAAGAAAACTAGGAAATGATAAAAGACATTTAGGGAACATCCTATTTAGAAACATTGCTAAAACCCTTTTAATGTATGAAAATTTAATATGTTCCACTACCAGAGTGATGCATTTTTTCCCACAAGGCTAATTTACTAAAGCTGTGCAGTGTGAATAGCACAAATAAAATCAGAGAAATTAGCCATGTATTTTTATCAACACGACAATGTACTAAAGGTATGGGACTGTTATGCAGAATTGCTTGGGACCTGGGGTCTTTCTGTAATTTGGATCTTTATATCGTAAGTCTACTAAAAAACATTTAAACAGTAGATAAACACAATAAACCCAATAGCATTGTTTTGCAACCAATATGGGTTCATGCAACTTTGCCGAGATCAGTTATAAGATACTGTTGTGGTGTTCATGCAAATGGCCTGTAGATGTCACTGTGCTCATACTTATACTGTGCATACTTCCTGGTAGCTTAAAAGTGAAAGTGAACGCTTACTGTTGTGTAATGCCTGCATGAGCCTGCTAATAAAGCACTGTTATACTCTCCTTATCCTCGGCTACCCAAAACATAACAACTGTGTTATTACTACTGAGGAAAGGAAATCATTCAAAAAAATGTAATTATTTGATTAAAGTAGAGTATATGGAAGATGTTCGTCCTATAATTTGAAGCTTCCTGGATAATGGATTTCTGGATAGTGCATCCCGTATCTATATTTTATCAACATGCCAGGGTATTTGCAAAAAAACAAAAAAAGCACAGAACCCTGTTTATAGCCAATTTTCCAATATGAACACAAAACACATGGATGTTTCATTAATGCGGCAGAACCATGAATATCAGCATATTGGGCATGCCATGCTTGCACTTGAATCTACTGCCACAAGTAAAACATAAGGAAAACCTTTGAATAAATGAAGGGAGGTATAAATAACAGGACTCATTACACTTTCTATTAAAAGTAGAAAATAACTTTGGAAAGTCACATTTTACAGGCAACTCCTTAGTCTGTTTAACAATTAGGAATAGTGAGATTTATACCATAAGCTCATATTTTTCTGTTGTGCGGTTTTATTTATTTGCCATATTTCTTAATTTGTTACCTTTAATTATCAACACACAAATGCAGGGAAAGAAGAATCTATAGCCCTCCAGCCCCATCCAGTAGCAGCAATAGCTGCTAGGGATGGTGTGACAGTTGGAGAGAGAACCATTCTCCAATGTATTTCTTTCACTAATATTCCACGTCTTATGACATGTTAAAAGAAAACCAGATGTGCTAGAGTTGCCAGTAGCATATACACCTGCCATAGAGATTTGATATAAACAAAGTGTACAGCAACAGCTGTGCTGCATCAGCAGGAACCACACGACATCAACAGCAGAAAGTAATGGGAACATTTGTCTTCAGAAACAGAATTACAAGGATATCTGCTGTCATTTCAAATACCTAGAGACAAACAATGGCAACTTTACTGATAAGCATGGATAACTAGATTTCAGGCAGCTACCAGCTTAATCAGCTACTGTTTTCCCTTGAGTAGGTCTGATGTACAAACACAAAATCCAAGAGGAAACTTAGTCAGGAGCAAGTTTTACTCTTAAAGGGACAGTATACACCTAAAAATACCTTTGCTAAAAATGAGCTAAAATATAGGACTTTTGTTGAAAATGTATTCTGTCTATTTTTTTCGCTAAATTTCTTCCCCATCTCCGTTTATGAAGAGTGCGATTTGTTAATAGCTCTTTATCTTCCTTTGAACGAACAAACAAACCCGTCCCTTTACTAAGCTCCAACCTTTGAGCAGGTCATTATCAGGGGCTTTTCAGTAAGGTAATTAACTATCATATGCTCTTTAGGACCAGGAAATGCTAAAGTGAAACTGGTTACTTTTTCTTATTTAGAGACAAATAATATATATTTCTGAGCATACATTGTTACAGTATTTTCACTATTACAAGCGTAAGTTTGCCCTTAACAGTAAAAACAATACCTTTATGTATTTGTAATTTACATTTATCTACAGAGATCATATATTCACATCAGTCCCTGCCCCAGTGCTGCTTACAGTCTAAGGTCCCTGTCATATTCACACACAGTGGAGTCAATTTTAGCAGCAGCCATTTAACTTGCCTGTATGTTTTTGGACTGTGGGATGAACCTGATATTTTTGGGGTATGGGATGAAGCCAGAGTACCTGGAAGAAACCCATGCAGACATGGGGAGAACCCCAAGCTGGAATCAACCTCTGAACCCCATTGCTAAAACGCAGGAGTGCTACCCATTGAGTCATTACCTTATTTTCTTCCCCCTGCCTCATTCTTCCAGGACTAGCAGGCACTGAAGGGCGTTTGCGGCCTTTTTCTTGCTGAAAAAGATCTTGCAACCTGCAGATAAAAGTTTAATCTTAGAATGCAATATATAAAAGCTAAGGAGCATAGTACTTTAGAAAAATCAGCAGTTTTGAATATCAAATTGTCTCTGGAATTGAGATTAAAAATACCTTCATGAAAAAGGGCCTTATTCATTAAAAAATAAAGCAAATGATTCTGTATCAAATAGCCCTTCTTTTCCTACATTTGTTGCCTTTTTTATCACTCCCACAGTAGCTTTGATGAACTAAAAGAAAATTTAATTATACTCGAATACTTCTGATTCCACTGTTCTGCACTGACCACTGCAATTAAATATGACCGACTGTAAAGTGGTTTAGGGCAGTTCCATTTATAACCCGAGACAGATAGTTTGTCTGTCTGTGAATATTTCAAGGGAAGAACTATTAGCTTTCTTGTGGAAACATATTTTGATGTCTATTGAACTGTGTTGATGCCTCCAAAGTTAGCATTTTCTCTTATTCAAGTGAACTACTGCTCTTGCAGAATATTTTGCAAATAAGGCAAATTTGATTTAAGTAATGTAATAAATGTGCACAGCTTCATGAGCTCACCAGATAATATAGATTCACATAAGTAATCAAATTGAATTCTTCAAAAGTTCATGGATTTAGCGGACTCACTATGTTTTGTTTCAGCCTGCTGTGATATTTGTGACTGCTGTCACTGTAATTTTGCAACCACATCATGCTACAGAGCATTACAGGATATCCTGGCATTTATGAATAAAAGATTAGAAGCATACGGAGAGATGGATAGCTAGAAGAAAAGTGGGGGAGTTGTTCAAACTTAGCAGCACAAAAGGAACAAGACAATGTGACAGCAATAAAAAATGGACAAGTGGGAAGATTTCTCCATATGTATACTACCAGACTGACGGAGGAGTCATTATAGTGTTGTGTTTGAATCAGCTATTGCATAGCAACCTAGAATAATAAATCCAACATGACCCTGTACAGTTGCAGGTAAATGTAAAAATATTGAGTTTATCCCATTGTGTTTAATATTACACCTGGCAATGGTCACTGACTGACTAACTATAAATGGCTCCACACCATTAATGAAATCTAACATTTTTTCAAATATGTAGTACTGTGAACAGAAACCTTGAAAGGATTGACCTTTCCCCTGCTCTAAAAGGCAGGATTTCCCCTGAGCATGAGTGAATGCTGGCGCTGTTTGTTCTCAACTGGACAGCTCATCCACACAAGGGTTTAGATACAAGGGCAATTTAACCTCTACCTGTTACTGCTTCACACCCCACGGAGTCCTCTCAATAGTTTAAAGCTCAAATGCATGCTTCATAATAGGATTAAAATAACCTGTTGTTCCATGCTTGAAGCATCTCACACAGTGACTGCTTCTTGGCAATCATTGACTCAAAGATAGACTGTAGCTGCTGTTCCGTGTCCGTATTCGAGGAAAGCAATCTTGCCTGTAGTTTCTCAATCCAGTTTCGGAACTCTACCTCCTCCATCTGAGAAAGTAACAGAATACAAGTATTAAAAACAGGAACAAAAATTTGGTCCGAGAACCTGGTCTTGGTTAAGCTCTCTAAATATCTGCAGTATATGATTTAAAGGGCCACTTTTCTTTTAGAATTTGCATGCAATTTGTGCTTAGTGCAGGCAAATACCTATTATAACATAGATTTAGCATTTATGCTTTATTATGTGCAGTGTTCAAATTAACATTGGACACATAAGTCCAAATTAGTTGCATATGTATATGAACTTGTATGAACATATGTGTGAAATTCTAATTGGGCAAAATGATTAATTTTATTGCACAACCTTTAATTCCTACTTTAAATCTTTGCTACATTTTATTGCAACACTCTTTCTAGTTAAACACAGCTTTTAAATAAGAAGAACCAAAAAGGCAATAAAAACAGACATCCAAGTGAAATAAAAAAATGAAAGTCAAATGTACTTTAATTATGTATTTGACTTTAGAGCCACTTTAATTAATCATGAAATGCACAATGTGCTAATATTATACAGGAGCTATGCACCAGCAGTGTAATGCATGTATACATTTGACAGCATATCTAGGAATATGAGGAAATAATGGAAAGTAGTTTTGACTTTAAAGTGAACACTTTACAATTAATTATAATAAAAATATGGCAGGGAAAAGGAGACATGCTCAAGTGTGGAATTCTAATTGCTTTATAAACATACATAGACGCAGGGTAGTAATGATTTTTGCTACGTAGTAATAAAATGGAATTTTAGTGGCCAAGTGCATCACAAATGATGAAATTGTTACTTTATACAGCTGAGGAGATCAAATGGGCATGAGAGGAACAAAGGACAAAGCCAAGGTTTTGCCCGTTTGAAAGAACTAAAATTATTAAAATGCAGCTTAAAGAAGAAGAGGATTTTCCGAGTATGTTATATAGAGCATTACAAATTAATAAACAGATTTAACAACTTTTACAAAGGTAGCAGGTATGAAAAAAAATATACAGATTGCCCTTAATTATTATTAGGGATTCCGCCAGGATTCGGCCTTTTCAGCAGGATTTGGCCGAATCCTTCTGCCCAGCTGAGCCGAATACTAATTTGCATATGCAAATTAGGGGGGAGGGAAATCTCATGACTTTTTGTCACAAAACAAGGAAATAGAAAATGTTTTCCCCTTCCCACCCCTAATTAGCATATGCAAATTAGGGTTCGGATTCAGTTCGGTATTTGGCCGAATCTTTCGCAAAGGATTCGGGGGTTTGGCCGAATCCAAAATAGTGGATTTGTTGCATCCCTAATTATTATTATTATTTTTGCTGCTGGAGTGAAAGTGCTTTGGTGAACTAAATCAGAGTGTAGAAGGAATGTGCCCTATTTTCATCAGGGGGGATTATTCATAGGTTACCTGCTGCTACAAATGCTCAAGCTCAGTTATTACAGTAATACATTTACCTCTTTCTGTGCAAAAAGGTCCTCCATCTTTTCTTCTCTTGTCTTGCTAAATGTGTCTGTTTTTAGGGAGGTAAGTCGGTCATCTACTGCAATATATACCTGGGTAACTCTGATGAGAAATAACATTTAAACAGTGAGAAAAGTTGGCATATCAGAATGAAACAAAAATGTAATATAAACATGAAGTGAAATCAACATACACTGCTATTACTCACATACTTCCATCATAAACACACTTGCACACACATACATTGAAGTCATTTCCTAGTAATTTGCCACCCCTCACTTGTGTCTCTTTCCTAGCATTAGAAAATAATTCCCTGTCTCTTTTGAAGACCATAGTTTAAATCAGATTCATCAGTTACATGCCTGCACTATTCAGTAGCAAACCAATTCTGTATGGAGAGAATAGGATCCTAAAACAAAACAGACTTTTGAATTACAAGTGCTAAATATATTCAAAAATAAAAAAATCTATGTGATAAGTATATATTAGATTTACATCCTAAAGGGTTATCTTGACTAACCCCACTGACAGAACAATAGATGATAATGAGCATATGATTATTTAGGAAACCGACACAGTTCCTGCTGGCTTCCTTTCGTGTTAAAACAAAGCCCAAAACTACCTGTGAAAAAAACTATAACTGTTGTTTAGCAGGTGCTCAACAGAAATGCCACACAAGTAACTTTGTTATGGTGTTTTTAATTTCACAAGAAAATGGGAAAATGCTTGACATATCTGCCATGTGGCATAATTACACATATACATACACAAAAAGTCACAAGAGAATGCCTAGATGTGGTAATAGGCTGATGGAACTTACTTTTGGGAGAAATCCTTCAAGTCCTGAAGGATTGAAACTTTCGCTGGGCTGTGTTGTTTGATGTGTATCTTTGGAGTTGGTACACATACTTCAAGAAGTCTGATCGGGGAGTAACTACAAGAAAAAAATTGTTTAAAAAAGGTGTTGCCCCAGTGGCCCTTAAAGCAGGTGCTTATTTTTGAATTCCTGGTTTGATGGCAAGTTTTAATTGCATAAAAACCATGTGCACTGAAAAACAGAGCCTCTTGTGCATGGACAGTTTACACAGGAACTACCAATAGCCTATCACAGACTGTATTTGGCACCCCCAGGAATATTTTGCATGCGTATGTTGCTCTCAAACTCTTTTTACATTTGAATGTGGCTCATGGGTATAAAAAAGTTGGGGACTCCTATTCTAAATCATCCTGTAGGTGATCATTTGGGTTGAAATCAGAACTCGGTGAATGATAGTAAAAGTACTTTTCACGCTCATTTCCGCAAACAAACAATATTTGAAACTCATTTTGTGCACATTTCTTCAGCACAAAGTAGAAACCACAAAATTGTGAATGTTATCAAACAATGTATGTTTTGGGCTGGAAGCAGACCATAATATTAAAGCCTCAGACCACATTTCTCCTATACAACTGCAATTAAATATTAGGTAGTGTTCTCCTGGCATTCAGCATACCAAGATTCATCAACTAGGCTGTTTGTTGCTCAGCAAAATATGGCTGTGTGCTTAATTATACACCTTAAAAACCAATTCCGCTAATTATCGCTATTTAACACTAATTACTTTTGTCCATATAGTGTACCTAACCAATATAGACTATGCAAATAATGAAGCTGACTAACCTGAAGGAAGCAACCATCTGATTGTAGGAAAAGTATTGGTGGTAGTTATGGTGAATGGAGTGTCCACAGGGTTCAACATTAGCTCGTCGGGTGTACTGGTATCCATAGAAACGTAACTCTAAATATTTTGCAAACGACATAGACCAGGAGTCATTGGACAGAGGTACAACAGGTGTTGCCTAAAATGAAGAAAATTAGTGTAAAATAAGTTTGGAATTTATAAAACATGCTAAAAGAACAGAATTATTTCTACTTACAAGTACAGTAACTATCAAACCAAATTTATCATGAAACAGTTTCAAAGAGCAAAGACATTTCTTTTTTTCTAAACATGGTGTTTTTGCTAATGCCCCTTTACTTTGGGAAATGCAATGTATTACTTCCATTGTAAGGTTCACCTTGTGGCATGATGCACAGAGAGAAATTTTGCACTGTGGTTTTTTTCTACTGTTCCAAAACCAATACCAATATATGTATTATTAGCATAATTACTGTTATATTACAGGTATGTGACCTGTTATCCAAAATGCTTGGGACCTGGGGCTTTACAGATAATGGATCTTTTTACACCCAATAGGCCGGTTTTGCTTCCAATAAGGATAAATTATATCGTAATTGTGATCACAAGGTACAGTTTTATTATTACGGAGAGAAAGTATATTTTTCTTACATTCACAGCACAAAATTGCTGATTCACAAAGCTTTGAGCATTTTCAAAGTCAAGCTTGCTTATACAGGAAAATACTGCACTGCTCGTCAGATTAATATAAAAATTCAAGTTAAGAGAAAGAGAGAGACAGCTGCTGCATATTCTAGAACTTATAATTACCTGCTGACATATTCTGCACCAGGAGTATGTGAGGATAGTGTGTTGGTATCCAGGAACTGGAGAATCCAGCTCCTTTAGCACAATCTGTACACAGCCATTCCCATGCACAAAGCGGCGAATGTGATGCACCATTGGAGTGTCACAGAATACACTTGGGCATTGATATGAAGGCCTATGGAAACAGTAAACAGAACATAACACTTTAACATTTTATGCTTTGCTATAGTTTAATAGAAGCCTTTTGGCATACCAAATATTATATAATAGAAATTGGATATATTATCATTTGCATGTATTTATAAAGCACTAACAATAAATAGGTGCATACACTCAACATACAGATTCACATACAAAGCAACCAATAACTCATACAAGAGGTAAAGAGGGCCCTCCCTAAAAGAGCTTAAACTTTAAAAGGAGAAGGGGTTGAGACAGAAGATGTGCTTAACTATCTAAAGCCCCTGAACCATGTTCCTGATTAGTGCAGTTTAGCCCACCCTTTAGCCAGAGCACTCAGTCTACTACAAGCTAGAAAATGAAAGCAATACCAAGCTTAGAGCTATAAGTACATCTGACAAGTCAAAATGCTTATATCACAAAGCCTAGGAAAAAGATAGATGCAACTGTAGTTGAAAGCAGTGCTTATTTGTCAGTTTCTGTTCCCTTAAAACAATGTAACAGGAATCAGGTCTGTTAATGAGCTACTTTGAAATTATGTTTTAAGAGTCAGAGCCAGGAAATAAAGAATATACACAGCCAGACACATATTGCGTTCAATTTTAATTACATTTACAAGTAATTTTAATTTTTTTTTAAACTAAACATGAAATCCAATTTCTATTTTTATTCAAGAATTCATAGCTGTTGTAAGCTCATTTAAAAATCTAAGCTGTCAATCATATACAGTATTGTCTGCCTCTCCTTTATGCCTTAGGCATAGAGGCGGGCAGACAATTACTTTCTTTCCATTCAGCACTTCCTAGATGTCACTGCTCTCCCCACATTCCCCCATTCTCTTTACCATTTAATTGTGTAACCAGGGCATGGGGATGGACATCAGGTCCCCCATTCTGGTGCACAAACAAGACTCTGAGATGATGCAAGGCTTGCCTTAATAACAGTGTACACAAAATGGCCCCTGTCAGCTTGCTATAATTATTCCCAGACTGATGGAAACAAGATTCAAATAATTTATATAGTGTAATTAAAGTTCATTTTTTTTGGGTGACTGGTGTCCTTTAATTTAACAATTAACCTTCTGTGTGGTAATGTGTTAAAATGCTTTAGCAAAGACCAAGTAGATTACATCCACTGCCATCCCAGAGTGGAGGCGAAGCTCACTTCCTCATAAAAGGGAATTAAATTAGCCTGGCAATATCTGTTGCACATAAAACCATCCTGGCACAAACTCATAGTATAATGATTTGTAATGAAGTCAAGTATCTTATCCCTTAAAGAGGAACTATTGCGGAAAGAAACAATATATAAGCTTCATCATAATGCAATAAAACATTTTCTAAATATAACCAAAAAGTTGGACTGTTTCTGAAATATTCAAGTTACTCTTCACTGTCCCTCTCTCCGAATCTGTCCTCTTCACTCTGCCTCTATGCAGGAGCTGGGAATCTTGTTTTGAATGACAGTTAAATCCAATATCCTTTAGGAGGGACTCCTTTTGCTTAGAATATATATTAGAGCTTGCTCTATTAAAATAACTAGAAATAGTGTCTCTCTACATGCAGAATTTGTGCCAAAGTCAGATATTGTGTTAGATTTTGTTTGTACTGGAATCAGTTATTCGAGTGAGCTCTAAAGGGAGCCCCCCCCCTATCAAATATTTTGGATCTTACTGTCAATGAAAATCTGAAACCCAACTCCTAGATGAAGACGGAATCAGATGCTGATGAGATAAACTTATTTCAGAAATGGTACAGAACTTTTAATTTATTGTTTTTAGAAAGTTTCTCAGTATGATGAAGCTTTTATTACATTTTCATGATAGTTCCTCTTTAATACCTCTTCGAAAAGCTTTTCTACCACGGACATCAAACTAACCAGCCTATAGTTTTGACGCTGAGAATATTATTTTCTATTGCTACAGTTTCCAACATCCTTAATCATCTATAGCAGAAAATCAGTCCCAAAGTATCAGAAAAAGAACTCTAATTTTTGACAGCAGCACAGCAGCCTGACAGGCTCATTTTAGCAACTATCCTTCTGATAGAAGTTTTACTTTCTGCTCTGTAATACTTTCCCATCAGTAGATTGCAAATGTGAATGTTAAATATTAAAAGAATGCTCACCTGAAACAGTATCTTTCCAGAAAAACCCCAAGAGTCAGGTCATTTTTCCCATAAAATTCCATTGTTACAATCCTTTAAGAAAAAAACAGAAACAATACATTGAAGCCTATAGATAAAATATGTGATATAGGCTGGAGAGTCACACAATAGAAATACAGTAAACATACATTTCCATGGTAAATACAGTTAAGGGTTGCATCTGTTACTGAATACCGCAATCACACATTTATTCAACTTTTATTAGAACAGCATATTGGGCCATATTTCTAAAGGCAAAATAAAAAGCCGCACAGCAGTGATGTTATAAAGCTGTAAAGCGCCGGCCAATCTCCATTTAGAAAACTTGTGCAGTAATGGTGGAATAAGCAGAATAAAGCACTTGTGCGGTTTTTGCTGTTTTAGTAAGTTTTCTATGACCTGCTTTTTCCTGTCAATAATATTTCCACTGAGGTGTATAATTGTGGCATGTGCACACAATTTGTTTGCCTGAAATTCCGTGTGTTTCCATTGAAATTTTAAACTATAAATGGATGAGATATGAACCTTTAATATGACAAAATGTAAGACTCAATGCACAATTGTTCCCAAATATCACAGAAAATAGCATTATTAAAATAGAGCAACATAGTAGTTATAGAAATACCCTTTTAGTCTACACCAAAAATAGAGCAAAAATTGCTGTAAATAACTGCAATTTTTTTAAAATTTGGAGCATAAATGGCAAGTCCCTATTTTACAGAAATTTTACACAGAATTTCTTTAAAACAGGGACTTGCCATCTATGCTCCAAATTTTAAAAAAATTGCAGTTATTAACAGCAATTTTTGCTGTAGACTAAAAGGCCATTTCTTTAACTACTATGTTGCTCTATTTTAATGATGCTATTTTCTGTGATATTTGGGAACAATTGTGCATTGAGTCTTACATTTTGTCATATTAAAGGTTCATATCTCATACATTTATAGTTTAAAATTTCAGTGGAAACACACGGAATTTCAGGCAAACACACTGAATTTCTGTAAAACAGGGACTTGCCATTTATGCTCCAGATTTTTAAAAAATTGCAGTTATTTACAGCAATTTTTGCTTTATTTTTGGTGTAGACTTAAAGGGCATTTCTATAACTACTATGTTGCTCTATTTTAATAATGCTATTTTCTGTGATATTTGGGAACAATTGTGCATTGAATGTTACATTTTGTCATATTAAAAGTTCATAGCTCATACATTTATAGTTTAAAATTTCAGTGAAAACTGTTTATTCTATAGCTTGTAGGTTAATGGCAAACGCTGTGTTTTCTCTGCTGGCAGAGAAAACTACAGTACTGTCATCTACTGCCCCATGAGTGCAGAAACGGACATGACTGGTTTACAGGTTGTATGACCAGTTTTTGCACTTTATTTAAATCTACCAAACACTCAACTCCAAAGACAGAATAATTGAGGAAAAAGGGTCTACACTTGTTTTTTTTAATGCATGAGGAAAAAAAGTTACTTTTATGTCTAAAAGCATTAGGCTATGGACACATAGGCTGAAGGCTTTGGCTGTTGTCAACCTGTATATTTTTGTAGGTTGAGAGAAGCAGACCTGCTTTAGTGCCCCTGCTCCATTGATTTGAATCCGATCACACACACAGCAGAGATCGGCCCAAATATGCTAAAGGAGGCATTTCCAGGCTGACCTCAGCTTCATCTCTGCTGATTAGACTCAAATCAATGGAGCAGGGACACTGAGCAGATCTGTTTCTCTCAGTCCACCAAAATGATGCAGGCTTACAACAGCCTGTGTGTTCATATCCTAACAGAAAAAGTAAACTTTCCTTATCAGCATTTTTTCTCCACTCTAGATAAGCAACCAATAGTTAGAAAAAATTGCATCAGTAGACTTCTTTAAGACCATGTCCAACAGGTATTCTGTCAAAACAAATGATAGAGAAATAATACACAATGCTCCTCTTGCCTCCCATTGATTTAAACTAGGAACAGGGGACACTACAATTATGGTGGTTCTTGGGCGCAAAACACTACTATATGACAGCCTTTTCCTCTGTGGGTTTCTGGTTTTGCCCCTGTTCTACATTGGCAGGCTGCATACTCCTGTATGGAAAGCCATCTTCTGCAGTCAGTCTTGGCCCCTTTTCGGTTTATTGGGTCCAACTGCACTATGTTGTCTTGCGTGAAACTCATTGGCTACTTAGCCCTCTCAATACCCACTTCCCTGCTTAAACATTGAGGGTAAGTCCTGAACTCTAGCCTTAATCTTGTGAATTGTTGTTTTGACTTCCCTATTGGGTCCAAACCCCACGTTCCCTTTCCCATGTCTTGTATCAGGAGGAATAGCATGTGCTCCCAGGATTAGTTCTGCTAGTTAGCTCATATTTCCTGATCAATGAAAGGCAGTAACACCAATGAGGATCCTTTGCAGATTTCCATATTTCAGCTGGTAGGCAGACCTGAACATGAACCATAGGGTAATATGACACTTGGCATTTTTACTGCACTGATTTTCTGAGAGGACAATATTGGAAGAACTGAGGTATTTTGGCCCATTTGTGGCTAAAGTAGAAGACAAAAAGTTCAGGATATTGCCCAGTGTGTCATTGCATAGACCTAGCTGCTTTGTTTACAGACTGCTCTGGCAAGGCCCCCCTCTATCGATAAAGAAAATACAGCTTTAATCAGTATTGAGTTTTTTAATTGTTGAATATGGTAGTTCTTAGAACTTATATCAAAAGTGAATACCTTGGCAACAAGTTGTTGTGATAGAAGGTAAGGGCATTATCTCAGTGAACAGGGTCCTGTCAGAAAAAAATATTTTTTGGCCCCCTCCACTCCAATCAAACATTAATTTTATTAACAGTTCTAATGCAATAACCTATAGTAGAATAGATAGATCTCTTACCACGGACTAACACAATAACTAGGAGCATTGTTGGACTGGGCTGAAGAACTGCTAAATAAGACACAAAGGCGTTGATGATTTATAATGTTCAAGCAGTCGATCTGGAAATAAAGAAAATGAACATGTAATAAAAGGCACACACCCAAGCCCTAAGAAGCCTGACATAGCACATTCGACACAAACAATTTCTGCCTATAATTACTGCGTATCATTCATGTCATCATTAACATTTTAACTGTTTTAATGTATTTGAAAGATGTGGGTGTAGGTTTCGTTCTTGCAGTGAAGACCCTGTTGAGTACTTGAGACCACAATTGCAGTGCATATTCTATATAGAGCCTTACTGTTGCATGGTAAATGGGAAAAATTACCCTGTCCTCTTGTGAATATATGCCCCTTTTAGTACAGGACAATATCTTGCTGGTTCTTGCTTTACTGCTGACTGTTAAGTTTATGATTTAAAAGTATTCCAAAGACTGTCTCCATCACAAATACCTACACATTGGCCAAATTAAGGGTACATGTAGTCAGTATATTTTTAAAATTACAACTTTTTAAACAACCATATCATTGAGTCTCATCTGCCACTAAACTACCCAGATCACACAGACTGTCAAAATCAAGATCCATCACAAGGACACATCCTGCATAGAGTCAATTGTTCTGTGAAGTTATGTGTCATTGGCACACATAGAATCATTGCTGTCAAGGCCCTACTCCAAGTCATTAATGAACACCTTAAATAAATGTGAAATATATGCAGAACATTTGCAGGCAAGTTTATAAAAAATGTTCTTATCACTTACACAGTTTTCTTCAGGATGTCAATCTCCTCTGAAGAATGAAGACAACTGCATAACATAGCAGCCAATGTGTATGCATAGATATCACTGGCCAACGTTTGCAATTAAAGGTAATTGCAGCAGCAGAAATAATCCCTTTTCTTTATTAGTAAAAAAAAGTACCAAGAAATAATTACCAAATACTAACCACAATTAAAGTGGACCCGTCACCCAGACATAAAAAGCTGTGGAATAAAAGTCCTTTTCAAATTAAACATGAAACCCAAATTCTATGTGTTATTTAAACATCCATTCCAGTTATAAACTCTTCTAAAAGTCTCAGCTTTCAATCATATATTACCTGCCCCTCCTCTATGCCTTAGGCATAGGGGCGGAGCAAGCAATGACTTTCACTTTCGATTCTGTACTTCCTAGATTTCATTGCACTCCCCACATTCCCCCGCCCTCCTAACCATCTAATTGTGTAGCCAGTGCACAGACATGGGTATCAGGTGCTCCATTCTGGCACATAAACAAGATTTTGGGATTATTTTCTACCATGCTTCTTATATTTTACCATAAAGTATTTGCCCAATTCTTTTACATTACCTATCTGACTCCCTGTGATCGCCTATGAGGGGGCTGCCATATTTGTGCAGCAGGAGTCCGTTTTACTTTAACTGACAGGCTGAGATGGGACATGGTCAGGTTGGCAAAAGAGTCAGGTTTAAGAACTTCAACTAACTATTACTTGCAAAATCAAACCTCTCAGCAAAAAAACAATCAGCATGACTTATAGGTAACTTTTAATGTACATTCATATTTTAAAAAAATGTTTTTTAGTGTCAGTATCACTTTAATAACAGTGTCTTTAAAATGACACCTGCCTGTCTACTGTTATTTTGAATGCCAAGACTAATAAAAACAAGATTTCAATAAATTTTATAGTGTAAGGGAAATGTGTTTTACTTGAAGAACATCATAAAATAGGATTTGGAATTATTTCATAAGGTGACAGGTTCCCTTTAAACCTGTAAACTTGAAGCTGTGAACCTTTAACATTTAAAGAACACAATTTTGAATATAATGGTTACTGAGAATTGATAAGACCAACACATTTTGCCCAAATTAATTATTTTTCTATGCTTAATATTAAACATAATTCCTTTTACCAATTCAACTTACCTTTGAGTTCCATGGCATATCAGTGAGGCTTTTATCGTCATCTGACTCACTCTTATTGTCGTTTTTAGAAGTGAAGCCATTGGTTACATCCCTGGTCTGAAAAAAGGGGTCAGAGTCTTTCTGTCGTATCCTTCCTCCTCTTGCTCGGTAATCAGCTAGTATTCTAGCTAAATCCTGACTATCACCTAAGTGCTCAGATATTCTTGTGCTAAGGAGTTCATGAGATGGAAAGATTTCAATAGCTTTTCCATGTGCACTTCCATTAATGCCTTGAAGGTTGGAAAGTTCACGTAATAACTGCTTCTTCCGCCTGCTCTCAATTTCTTTCGCATCCTTGTTGAGTAGTGGAGACATGTAAACTTGATCAGGAAAATAGTCTCTAGTGGGACATCTCATACCTTTTTCAGAAAGTAGAAAGGGTTCCTTGAATGTAATGATTGGGGAACTACACAAAATAACATCTTTCAACTCCTGCCTAAAAGACAAAGAGTGCATTTTAAGCCTGTCATCTGTGGAAGGGACCTCTTCAGTTATATATAACCCAGTATCATCTTGCAAAGGATCTCTGAAAGGTTTTATGTGACTTGTGGTTTCTTGCAGAGATTCCATTTTTTGTTGTGTCACGTCTTCATCTTTTGTAATACCAGGTATATGACACATTTGAGTCATCATCTCTGGCTCAATTGACACCTCAGAAGACTGCACAGAGGTTAACGGCATCATAGGAGCATCCTGATGAGGAACAGTCGAATGTCCTTCAAGACTCTTTGTTTCTAAATCGCCTACCTCAAAGTCAGGTCTTTGCTCTAAGAAGTCTATATCATCAGAAGACCTGGATTCTGAAGGCATATGTAATCTCTCTAATGATAAATCAGATTCCCAGTGGATCATACTACATTCTTCCCCATTAAACAGATCTATGTGACCATTTTCTTCTCCTTGTCCATCAATCAAAGTATGGAATGAGCTGCTTTTAGGCAGTGTTGGTGGCATGGCAAATTCATCCATAAGAAATGAAATCTCCAGTTGAGAATGATATGCAGCAAAAACCAAGAAGATGATTATCTCTTTGACACGAGACAGTTCATACTCTGAGGCTCCACGGAGCTGAATGGTACAGCCCAAATGTTGTGGACAACCTTCAAAGAACATCAATGTTTTTGCTTCATCTGTAAATAAATAAATAAATAAATAAATGCATATTGGAAAGTTGATTAGAATTATATTTTCTTTCATTCTACAAAAATATTTGGGTGTAGGACTCCTTTTAACATATGCCAAATAAAAAAGGCTTGTGTAGAAAATGGGTTCTGCTAAATCTTTTATTTAAAATAAAATGCTTAGCTGTTATTAGAAAAAGAGAGATGTGTAGGAGTTCCACCCTTCTCATTCTTGTCAGTATTTCATGTATGTGCCAATTATCAAATAATAGTAATGTATGGCTGCTACTGAAATATTTTGATGTATCTGGGTTAGGCCACTTCCACTGTGGTTTCCATACAGTGAAATCTCTGACCTTTACTGAGTGTGATTGATTATCTGCAAATTTTAGATATCTTTGATCCACAGTATATACAACCTGCCCCAATTCAGTCTCAGATACATTTTTTTAAAATTAACTTTAGATAATACCTATTAGATTTGTGCCCTTAAAGGTGGCCATACATGCACCAATATTAATGTATCAAACAAAGTTTTACATGATATTCGGTGTGTGTATACTAGGTGACAAGGTGATCGATATCTGCAAAAGCAGATATCAGTCATCTCATTGATGGGAGAGGATGAAAATTTTTTTATCAGGTGCCTTTGAAGATCTGCAAAAGGATAAATGCTCAATTGTCAGATCGAGGTAGAATTATTTTGTTTCTACCAGCATATCTGACGATTCAGCTCTCAACATGAATGCTCTTAGCGAGACCAATGGTTGCGGGTAAGATCGTACTTGT
This sequence comes from Xenopus laevis, assembly GCF_017654675.1. Classification (NCBI taxonomy): domain Eukaryota; kingdom Metazoa; phylum Chordata; class Amphibia; order Anura; family Pipidae; genus Xenopus; species Xenopus laevis. The sequence continues at coordinate 92,659,720 of NC_054387.1, read as the reverse complement.
ACTGTGTATGGTCACCTTTAGGGTTATGTCACTTTTGCTTTTAGTGGTTGTAAAAAAGCCAAGACTGGGTGCAGGTTGCTTTCATGAACTTTAAAATATAGGAAATAGTAATTTTGGCATGTGCAAAAGTTTTGAGTTTGAGAGTCCACTGTTTTTGCAAGATCACCAAGTTGAATTACCATATCAGCAGTTGACACATGTTAACAACTGCAAAGCTTAATAAAACCTCTGACAAACCAAACTTTGAGCTGCCTTTCAACTAGGAGTGTGGGTCTGAAAATGATGATAAATAATACCTATTAAACAGAGGAAGGCTCTGGATACAAAAGGTGTTTACAAGTCTTGTTCTGTGTCAAAGGGGCTGTTAATAAAACAGGAAATTGTTTATACATACCGTAATTTCTGTTTCCTGGTCACTTCCATGACAGCATTCACCAATGGGTTAATTCCCCTGCTGGCCAGCGGACAGGACCTCCCACCAATAGTTCAAAGTTCTCCTTCCTCCCTTACCCTCTTGTCTTAGTATAAAGCTGTCCCCATACAGGGTGGGAAACTCCCCGGTGAATGCTGTCATGGAAGTGACCAGGAAACAGAAATTACGGTATGTATAAACAATTTCCTGTTTTCCCATAGTCACCCATGCCAGCATTCACCAATGGGAAATCCCCAAGCTTAAAATAGAGGGCGGGAAACAATATGCGTTTAACAGAAAACTTTTAATCATCAGAAAAAACTACAGATTGCAACACTTTTCTCCCAAATTTAGCTTCTTGAGAGGATAACACGTCCAATCTGTAATGCTTCACAAAAGTATTAAAGGACGACCATCTTGCTGATTTGCAGATGTTCTCTGGCGACCCCCTGGCTTGTGCCGCCCAGGAACTGGCCAATGCCCTGGTAGAGTGAGCCTTCAACCCCTTAGGAACACTCCTTCCTGCCACATTATACGCTTTTGCTATAGCCGCCACAATCCAGGAACTAATTGTTCTCTTCGTTGGCGCTTGTCCTTTCCTTGCTCCATTAGGAACTATGAATAATCGATCAGATTTCCTCCACAGTTCTGTTCTTTTCAAATAAATCTTTATAGCTCTCACCAAATCTAGTGTGTGCCACACTGATTCTTGCGCAGACTGTGGATCTGGAAAGAAGGAAGGTAAGATAACTTCCAGATCCATATGGAACTTCGAAATTACTTTAGGCAGGAATCCGAAAGCAGGTTTTAACACTACCTTGTCTTCGAAAATTACTGTGTGTGGCTCCGATGCAGCCAAGGCTGATAACTCTCCTACTCTGCAAGCCGAAGTTACTGCCACTAAGAGTACCACCTTCAATGTCATGTTCCACAATGATGTTTCCTCCAATGGTTCGAATGGAGACTCAGTGAGAACCTTTAATACCAAAGGCAATTCCCATGGTGGACGACAATCCCTTTTCATAGGTCTTACTCTCATCAAAGCATTGAAGAATCTCTTAACCAAAGGATCTTCTGCCCATGTTTTCCCAGTTAGGGCTGAAATTGCCGACACCTGACCTTTTAATGTGTTATAATGTAATTTCCTCTCATATCCAGAGAACAGAAATTCTAACACAACCGTAGATGATGGAGACAACGGATCCTTCTCCTTCTCCACAACAAATGATACAAATTTGTCCCAAACTTTGTAGTACTGTTGTGAAGTACTATTTTTTCTTGACTTCAGCAACAAGTCTATGACTTCATCTTTTAGCGAGAGGCGTTCTAATCTCTCCCTCTCAACCGCCAGGCCATCAAAGACAGATGATTGTACTCCTGAAACTGTATGGAATCCTGCGACAGCCAGCCTGGGAACTTCTGAATTGTTATCGGCTTTCCTATGGCTAGCTTCTGGAGCAGCGGGAACCACGGCCTCCTGGGCCAGAAGGGTATTATCGCGATGGCCTCTGCCATGTCCAATCTTATCTTTTTTAAAACTCTCCAAATTAGGGGAAATGGAGGAAAGACATAAATTAGATCTTTTGACCAACTCTGACTTAGGCCATCTACTGCCTCTGCATCCCTGCAGGGGAACCTTGAGAAGAACCGAAGACATTTTCTGTTCTGTAGGGTTGCCATGACATCTATGTCTGGATGTCCCCACTTCTCTGCAATTTCTTCGAAAATGTCTATGTGTAAGCTCCACTCTCCCGGATCTATTATTGACCGGCTGAGGAAGTCCGCTTTCCAATTTTCTTTTCCTGGAAGGTGAATGGCGGTTAACCCTTCCAGCCACTTTTCTGCCCACTGAAATAGTGGCTTTACCTCTTCCAATAACGTTCTGCTCCTGGTGCCTCCTTGCTTTGCAATATAAGCGACTGCCGTAGTATTGTCTGTTCTTACTTTCACTTGTTTGTCTTTTAGCAGGTGAGAGAAGATTCGAAGAGCCTTTCTTATTGCTCTTAATTCGAGAATATTTGAGGACACATTCTCTGCCCTCCAAGTGCCTTGAATAAACGTTTCGCCTATGTGGGCTCCCCACCCCACATTTGACGCATCGGTGGTCACTACCACCCACTGTGGATCTTCTAGCGGCATTCCTCTTGCTAAATTTTCCTGCTTGCACCACCAGGACAGAGTTTCTTTGACCTCTAGTGGAACCACCACTCTTTCTTGCAAATGTAAGTGAGGCTGCTTTACCTTTCTTATAAGAAAAACTTGCAAGGGCCTTAAATGCCACCTTGCCCACCTCACAATTTGAATTGTCGCCGCCATAGATCCTATTACTCTCAGGCAATGTTGCACAGAGACTGTCCTTTCCCTTTTGAATTCCATTATTAACTCGCTCACCTTGCGCTGTCTGTCTAAAGGTAAGCTGACCATGTTCTGTTCTGTCTGAAAGAGGGCTCCCAAGTATTGAAGAGACTGGGTGGGAAGTAAATTGCTTTTCTCTTGATTCACTACCCATCCATGGTTCAGCATAAACTCTTTTACCTTGGTAGTATGAACTTCGGCCTCTGTCCTTGAACTTGCCACTACCAGAATATCGTCCAAATAATGGTACACTGATACTCCCTCTTTTCTTAATTCCGCAATGAGTGTCACAAGAACCTTTGTGAACACTCTTGGAGACTGTGCTAGGCCAAAAGGTAGACATCTGAATTGCACATGCACGTCTTCTAATGCGAATCTTAGGTATTTTCTGTGCACCTCTGCAATTGGTATATGAAAGTAAGCGTCTTTCAAATCTATACTCGTTAGCCAATCCCCCACTGAGACGGCTTGCATGATGGACGTCAATGATTCCATCTTGAATTTTTTTGCTTGTAAAAATCTGTTCAGCTTTCTCATGTCCAACACTGGTCTTAACGCTCCCGAAGCTTTCTTTACCAGGAACAGTCTTGAATAAAATCCTGTGCCTCTTTCCAGAGGAGGGACGATTTCTATTGCCCCTGAATCGAACAGTTGGTTCAAATAATCCTGAGCCATCTTCCTGTCCAATTCTGTCGCCTTGACGACGGATTGTATGAAAAAATTGTTTCTGGGTACGGATTTGAATTCTAGTAGAAATCCTGACTGAACCACTTTCTGTACCCATACGTCTTGAATAGTCGTGGCCCAGACATGAGAAAATTCGGCTAGTCTGCCCCCCACCATGATCTGGGCCTTGCCACCTTCATTGTTGATTTGAAGTGGAAGGGGTGGTGGAAAAAAAACCAGGTCTCTTAGATGTGCCTCTGGAACTTGGCCGACCTGCTCTCCAGGAAGATTGCCTGGAATATTCTCTCCCGGGCTTATACTGTCTGGAGGCCCTAAAAGACTTATCTTTCGGCTTGTTATAGCTTGACTCAAAGCGGGGTTTCTTGGCTTGGTTTTCTTGAGGTAAAAATACACTTTTACCTCCCGACACCTTCTTAATGATAGCATCCAGTTTTTCTCCGAATAACATCTCTCCTTCAAAAGGTAACTGACACAGGTTTATTTTTGATGCCGTATCTGCTGCCCAAGATTTTAGCCATAGTGCCCTCCTGGCTGCTACGGATAGCGCCATAGATCTAGCTGAAAAATGCACCAAATCAATTGAAGCTTCCGAAATAAACTCCGTTGCCATTCTGCAGTCTGCTAACATCTCCAGCAGTTTAGGTCTTTTTACATTTGATGATATAGCTTCTCCTAGCTCAGACAGCCACACTTTCAAGGCTCTGGATACAGATGTTAAAGCCACAGCTGGCTTACAGGCTGCTCCTGCTGATCCAAAGGCTTTTCTTAAATTAAATTCTATCTTCTTCTCCATTGGTTCTTTAAAGACTGTCGCATCATCCACCGGCAAGGTGGTCTTCTTAGCCAACCTAACCACAGCCGCATCGACCTTTGGTGGAGACTCCCAGGCCTTTGAGTCCTGCTCATCAAAGGGATACTTTTTTCCGAATTTCCCTGCTGTCTGAGCCCTTTTCTCTGTCTTTTTCCATTCCGTCTGGATAATTTCTTTTATAGACGAGTGCACCGGAAAACACACAGATCGCTTTTTCGAAGAGGGAAATAATTTATCCGCTGCCGATACCCTTGCTGATTCTGTAGGAAAGGTTAGGGTTTGCCTAACTGCCTTAATTAGCGGATCAATTACTGCTAAATCGAAAGAGGATTCTTCCTCTGACTCAATTTCTCCCTCTTCCGACCCTGCTTGAGACAGCACATCCGAGTCATCTGACAAATCTCCTTCTGAAATATCAGATAAAGGCTCCCCTTGTCTACCATGAGAGTGTCTCGTCCTCTTCTTAGAACTCGATACCTCCTGAAATCCTTGTATGACTGCCTGTTTAATTACTGAAGCCAAGGATTCTGCAAATAACTGATTTTCCTGTGATAATAGAGAGGTTCCAGGCTCCTGTTGTTTTTCTGCAGAGGCTGTTGATTTGTCTGGAGACTTGTCTTTTTTAGCGTCTGCGGCAGGAAGGCTGCATAAAACAAAATAATACATTGTTATTACCTGCGCCCCCTGCTTGCAATAGTCTCTCTCTCATCCACCTCACCTTTTCCCTTTGGGGTGAGAGGCTTTTCCCGTCATACCAGGTTCCATTGGTGAACTAATAAGAGAGCAGACAATGACATCAGCTTATTCCTCTTGTATAAATCACAAGGAATCAACCGCTGAAACTCACACACACACCCTACCTGTATCGATGCCTTGAAAGCTCAGGATTCTGAGAAGCAAATGGCACCCACAGGAAGTGTTTGCTGTTTAAATCAAGGGGCAGCACTCTGTATAAAACAATATTGTCTTCCTATCTGCCCCTTGTTATCACATAGGCTCACGCGGGTCAAAACGCTGCCCTCAGGCAAGAAGCCGCACTTCCGGTTCCAGTCGCGCTCACTCACGAGGAACGCTAATGCCCTCAACCAAGATGGCCGTCCGGCCACTTCCTCTGTTGACGTCACATCCGTCCTTCGTCTCAGCGCTAATGCGCACATACGGCTTACCTCTCCTTCGCGCCGGCTTCTTTCCCCCAGCGTTTCTGGCACTCACCTAACCCGCCATGCGGGAGGATACGCCAAGAGCCACAGTGTCGCTGCCATGCTGCCCAGAACTCCCTGACCCGCAACACGGGAGGAGAGCCCTGATTATGTAAGTTAGCCACTGCTGACCCCTACAAGGGGAGCTTCTAGGCTTCACAGCACCGATTCTCATCTCCTATTGGTATCTTCTTTAATCTCTTAAAAATAGATCCTTCCCTGGCCCGGACAGGACAAAAAAGACAAGAGGGTAAGGGAGGAAGGAGAACTTTGAACTATTGGTGGGAGGTCCTGTCCGCTGGCCAGCAGGGGAATTAACCCATTGGTGAATGCTGGCATGGGTGACTATGGGAAATACTGACTTACTAGGGTGCATATGCCAGATTTTATTCTTGGTTCTTATGTATAAAAGTTTGTGAAATAAAATGTATCTGTGCGTTAACATTTGCCAATATGTTGTTTTTAAACACAGATTCCGGCAGTAGTTGTTTATTACTTTTCACCTACAAAATCAACAAAAGCATGTAATTTGGCAAGAGGTGTCCACACTTTTGCTTTCAAGTGTATACAGTATGAAACAGAATTTGCTGAATGCCTAGTCAGGAGTAGAAATGAGCGAAATGAAGCAAATGGGTCACATTCGCCCATTACTAGTCAGGAGGCTTTCTTTCAGTGTTTAAATAATATTTGTCATATTACAGAAAAAAAGAAAGAAAAAAGTTAACATTTGTGTATCAATGACAAGAGATCAACTTACTGTTAGGCAGTGGAAAAACTTGCATATAAAACTTCTGACAGGTACCAAGGCGTGGTTTGGTCAGGAGCTGATCCATGGACATTACTAAGTCCCCTTGTGTCATTCGACTCACTCGATCTAAAACTTGCTAAAAGCAATGTAGACATGCCAAATTAAATTGTAATAAAATAATCACTCAATGCAAAACTCTGCAATGGTATATATGATAAAATATACCATTATCACAAAACTCACCTCCTTTATACACTACCAAAGTAAGGAATCTATTTTTGGATACAATAATAAACATTACACCTGGATAACCTATCATGCACTTGAAAAGACAGAACTGACCCACCTATATCATTCTTTTTTATGTGTTATAACTCAATAAACAGGGGGGGGGGAATGCATATGCATATTTACTTGCACCACATAAAAACTAATCTTGACCTATGAAAAAGATCTACATAAAATATCACATACTTTAAGTCTACAAAACAATCATTTAAACATTAAATAAACCAAATATAATTGGTTTTTCTACAGTAAAGATTAATTATATCTTAGTTGGGATTAAGTACGAAGTACTGTTTTATTATTACAGAGAAAAAGGAAATCATTTTTAGAAATTTGAATCATTTGTTTAAAATGGCATCCCCTAATTTCTGGATTTCTGGAAATGCTCTACTCACCGGTTTGACATTGATAACCAATGTTATTCCATGTTCAAGCAGCATGTCTTGCGCAATTCTAGATACAGTTTTCTCCACAAGAACTAGGGTGGGTCGTACATCAACTATCCTTTGAACATAATTCTTAAGAAATTCCCTCTCCTGGCAGAATAAAACAAAAGCAAATATTACTGTTTGTATCACTGTCAATACACAACATTATTACAATTAATCCAATTACAATTGGATATTGCAAGAGGGGAAGGGGTAAGGGTAAAAGCAGCAACTTGGCAGGCAGGAGACAAAATTCAAAAATATCAATATTTTAAGTGATAAGCTCAGAGAAGTTTCACTGAAGCTTGCAGTGAAAGTAAAGAATACATTAAAGGGATACTGTCATGGGAAAAAAAATTTTTTTCAAAATGAATCAGTTAATAGTGCTGCTCCAGCAGAATTCTGCACTGAAATCCATTTCTCAAAAGAGCAAACAGATTTTTTGATATTCAATTTTGAAATCTGACATGGGGCTAGACATATTGTCAATTTCCCAGCTGCCCCAAGTCATGTGACTTGTGCTCTGATAAACTTCAATCACTCTTTACTGCTGTACTGCAAGTTGGAGTGATATCACCCCCCTCCCTTTTACCCCCCAGCAGCCAAACAAAAGAACAATGGCAAGGTAACCAGATAAAAGCTCCCTAACACAAGATAACAGCTGCCTGGTAGATCTGAGAACAGCACTCAAATAGTAAAAACCCATGTCCCACTGAGACACATTCAGTTACATTGAGAAGGAAAAACAGCAGCCTGCCAGAAAGCATTTCTCTCCTAAAGTTCAGGCACAAATCACATGACCAGGGGCAGCTGGGAAATTGACAAAATATCTAGCCCCATGTCAGATTTCAGAATTGAATATAAAAAAATCTGTTTGCTCTTTTGAGAAATGGATTTCAGTGCAGAATTCTGCTGGAGAAGCACTATTAACTGATTCATTTTGAAAAAAAAATTTTTTCCCATGACAGTATCCCTTTATGCAACATTTTTGCATCTCAATTAAGCCAAATGACTACAGTACACAAAGCGTTTGCCTTTAAAAAGCAGTTGCAAAAGTTTTGTTTTATAATTACTATGGATAAATAAAAATAAATAATCCATACTTACTTGAAGGACTATGGGATCAATGCATGTAAACTTGGTTTCCTCCCGATACAAATATTCAATTGAGCACTTCAGCAGCAGTATTTTGGGAGTTTTAATACTTGCATTCATCTGTGTCAAAATATTAGGCGTCAGCAGCATTTTACAACTGGTAACAATAAACATATGGCACTAGACCAGAGTTTTTCATGGTTTGTGGAATGAAGCCCCATTACTGGTTGAACACTTGGGGGCAAATTCACTAAGTGCCAAAAATACGTTAGCGACGTTTTTGCCGAACCTTGCCAGACGAAGTTTCGCCAGGGCGCCGCTAATTCACTAAAATCCGAGGTTGCACTCAGGGAGGCGAAAGGTAGTGTTAATTTGTCAAGCAAAGCGAAGTTATCCTAGCGATGCCTAATTTGCATACGGCGCCAAGTTAAAGTACAATGGACGTATATGTAGCAGCAAATAAATTACACTACACAAGCCTGGGAAAGCTTCATAAAATAAAATAGAGGTGTTATTTTGCCCTACACATGTGCACACTGTATAGTTTAGGTGCCATATGTTAGGAAATGTAGGGGGGGGGGAAGGAGGGTACCCCCCAAAAAAATTAACGATCTTTTTCAGACTATTACCCTTAAAAAAAGTAAAAGACGCCAGCATTTTTTGGGACTTAGAAAATTTTTTTGCACTTCGCCTGGTCTGAGGTGGTGAAGGCAAGTCTGGCGCAAGAGGTAACGTTCAGTAAAATGCGCTAGTTAGTGAATTAGTGTAGTTACGTCCCTTCGCCATAGCACAGTAGGTCCACTTTGCTAGCGAATTTACGGCAGCACCCGTTAGTAAATGGGCGAAGTAACGAAATGGCGTCACGCTGGCAAATTTGCGCTAGCGTTAACAGCTTCGCACTTTAGTGAATTTGCCCCTTGGTCGGTGACAACTAACCTCACAGCAAGACTACAGACATGTGAAAATATGTTGTATCCAGCATACCGCTACAACGAAGACTTACCCTAACTGGCCTCCAGGGGTAGCAAATAAACATTTTCCTCATATTTTACTCTACTTGGCCTTCAGCTGAGCCCCAATGGCATAAGGCATCCCTTGGGAGACAAGCACCACAATCTGGGCACATCTGCTCCAGAATTGTAATTTCCTGTGGGCAAAGCTTTGTCTTCTATTTAAACAAGCACACTTGGGAACTGGGTTTACAATATGATCCAGAAAATACAGTTGTGTAAAATAATGCAGCTACTATGTTAATGCCTGGTTGCTGGCAGAGGGGAAAAAAACTCTCCTTCCCCTACATGGCTAGTGATCACTAATAGTAGAAAAGCTACACCTATCAGTGCAAACATGGGGCAGAGAAAATGCCTAATGTGACGTTGGCCTTTGTCTGTTTTTATACCTGTATGGAGGAGTGTTTACAGGTTTAATCAGAAAGTCCCCATATTTTTACCTGCTTGAATCTCATTAATCAATTGCAAGGGACATTATACCCTCCTTGTTCATAATGAGTTCAAAGAATAAGGCTTCAACACTCCTTGCCTTTTTTAATCCTGAAACATCTATGGTTTTGGTAATTTCTTGAGCTAAACATGGAAACTAAAGATACTCCTTGCTAGACAGTTCCCCTGCATAATGGACTTCTGCTTAGAAAACAGCTAGAAGAAAGGGAAAGCATTTGTACACTAGTAATCTAATTATCTATGTTGCAAGGAACAGTAACTTCCCTGATGAGCGCAAGCATACCTCCCAACATTTAGGAAACAGAAAGAGGGACAAAAAGATTTGGCGCGCGTATCGCGGTAAAATTTTTTGGCCACGTCCATTTTTTTGTCACACCCCCAAATTACCATGTTTATTTTACATGTGTTTTTTTTATGTTATTACAGTTTTGCAAATTAAGGTGAATTGCCCTTTAAGCTGTGAGTCTTCATTTTTATCTTTTAACTGTTACAAAAGTATGTCAAGTATCTATTCTGGGCTGTCTGCCAAGACCCAATTAAGTTAGAAGCTTTGTATCTGTTGCTGGCTGTTTAGTGCAGCAGAACAAAGAGAAACCCGGGATTTATCAGTACAAATCCGTGACAGCGGGTTGAGCTGTCAAAAGCGGGACTGTCCCGCTCAAAACGGGACAGTTGGAAGGTATGGCTCAAGAAACAACAAAAACTATAGAGTTTTCATGATTAAAACAAATCCTCGATTCGTACGATCGGATCTGTGTGTCTATGGCCACCTTTAGTATTGTTGGAAAACAACAGACTGAGATTGTTCCAGTGGATGTTATTTAATGCAGGGAGGGTCTATTGTTGCTTAGCAATGTGATGTCATGTTTGACCTTTAACCCTGTGTGATTTTCTTCTTCCGCATAGTGTGTATGCTCTCTATGAAAAGTTCTTGTTACACACGTTATGCGGAGTTCTATAAAGCAACCAAGTTACTGTTCACACAGAAGTTGGTGTGTCTGTCCTCACTTACAGAGAAGCTGCACATGCAGTTCTGATCAGCTCTCTGTTAACAAGTATCAGAGGCCAATCTGTTCATTTTAAAATATAAAAATAAAACATTTGACATATTTTTGGTGGCAAACATTTTATTTTTAATAAGTGCAAATTGAATGAACCGGCTCCTGTCTCCCCAACCAGGATTGTTAAGGATATGCATTACTCCATACTTCCCACTATTATATGCTAGATATTTCCATTAAATGTTTTACATTACATCAATAATTTCCATCAAGAATTACCTTCTTATGTGCAATATTCTTAGTGCAAACATAGCCATTAACAACCACAGAGTCAAATTTCTTTCCTCCAGGGATCTGTTTTAAATAATACACAAAAAGAACAGAACATAAATCTATACAGACATAGTTTTAAAGACGATCAGTTCTCATGGTATAGTTCTTTAAAATTGTTCAGCTGACTATAAACAAGCGAATCTATTTAGTTTGCTTATTTTTGGATCAAAGAATACAGTTTGTGCAGGTGTTTACAGTATTATACTATACACTGCTGTGATTCAGGTTAAAGGATTCAATTACACTTATTCACCCACTGCATCATTTTGGCTTTTAATTTGACTCATTTACCAACAGCAAAGAACAGCTTTACTTTAGGTAACATTGGCCATGCATTTTGCCCATTTTTTAACAGATTCCTACCAAATAAAAACGGCAAGAATGATAACCAGTCTCCATAGAACTGAGCATCATTTTTATGCAAATTACATGCAGGTTTGTTTGTTTCCCCAACTCCCTTGTGTCATTTTCTCATGACACTATACACATGATGGAGCAGTGCCAGAAGTCAAAATAAATTCTTACAATTCATTCTTACAACATACAATCAAAAATGAATAAGCAAAGCAAATGCTTATTATCTTTATTCAGTCCTCCGTAATGTGTTACCTTCAAAAGCATATTCAGTGCAGATCTTAAATTATAAATAATAGCAAGCCAGTGTTTTGCCTAAAGCAGACAATTAAAGAGAACAAGACACGATTAAAATTCAAGCACTAAACATAAGCATTCATTTTGACATACTTTTTTGATGTGAACGAACTGCCGTATATCCATGTCATCATCATTTTTGACATCAGGATGTACAGTTTGTACTACTTGGCATACGAGTTGCACAATTATGTCTTTCCAGGAGAGAGAGAGGGACTCATTGTACAGTAGTTGCTGCAGCAGAGACATCATGTGATTGTGGTTTGCAGATCTGTGGTAAGAAAAAATGCTCAGGATTTAATCTAAACAAATGACAGTTTGTGGCAATCCAAAAATCTGCTAAAATATTTTTTGAGAAAAAAAAAAGATATGAATTGGCGCACATCAATGATAACTTTTACACTCTGATACAGGAGGCCAGTGTACCATTATCTTGTTGCCTACTTTAAAAATTATTTATTGGCCCCTGTCTCAGTGGAAGCTAGCCAATACCCAGGGCCACTGCTCCTATTAAGTAGAAACCTACACCATACAGCAGCCGGCACCACAGAGCAATCTTCTTCTGCTTCTTCATTCTTCTATGGCCCTGGGCCAACGAAGTGCATTAGAGTGAAAAATCTGGCTTTTGCTTAAAATTCAGCTTTTCACTCTACTGCACATATGCATCTTGTATGAAGCAGGAAGAAGATCACTATGTTGTACTCGCTGGGATATACCAGTGATTTAATTTTTCCTCCTTCTTTAAAGGAAAACAAACAACAATACTGTAAAAAAAAAATTGTGTTTTACGATAGTAATGTGACTTTAAAGGAGAAGGAAAAGCTTTGTGCACTTGGGGGTGCCAAATGTTAGGCACCCCCAAGTGAATGTATTTACTTACCTGAAACCCCAGGCCGGTGCTCCTATCAGCAGAAACGGCCCAGGGTTATTTCAGTGAGCACCACGGATTGATCCTTTTCCGGCTTCTCCTTTCTTTAAATTTCCCGGGGCAAATGCATGTGCAGTTGAATGAAAATAGCCGACTTTTGAGTTAAAGTTCGGCTTTTCATTCTACTGCACATGTGCAGCCGCGCGAAGAAAGAGGAAGACGATCTTTGGTGCTCACTAGTATAACCCCGTGCCGGTGCAGTTTTCTGCTGATAGGAGCACCGCCAGGGGTTTCAGGTAAGTCAATACAAGTACACAAAGCCTTTCCTTCTCCTTTAACCAGAACAATACTGTACCTACGTATAAGTTCTTTTCCATTTTTATACTATGATAGCTACATGGCTTTCCACTTTTACCAGGCTTGGTTGTTCTTACTGTCTCCATATTTTAAAATACGAATTCACCCTTTGTGTGACTGCCCTAAAAAAAACTTCTTGCTCACTGGAGGCCCAGTCCAGATATCATCCACCAATTATCAGTCTACTCAATGCTCCACAGACTTCTAGATTTAATCACACTAAAGGGGATCTAAATGTATTCAGAGTGGTTCTCTGAGCACTTTCGCAATTTACATAATGTTTCTATTTTTAGCGGTTTCTGAGATATTAGACATTTTAGACAGTTTATACTGCTAGGCAGGCTTCAGCTCTACAGCTCTCTTTAAATTCCATGAGTGTCAGTGAAACAGTCTATACAATGCCTGACTTTAGTTGCTGACTTTCAAGTTGAGCCAAAAAAATTGACATTAGGGGGCAGATTTACAAAGCTCAAGTGAAGGATTCGAATTAAAAAAACTTCGAATTTCGAAGTGTTTTTTGGGCTACTTCGACCATCGAATGGGCTACTTCGACCTTCGACTACTACTTCTACTTCGAATCGAACGATTCGAACTAAAAATCGTTCGACTATTCGACCATTCGATAGTCGAAGTACTGTCTCTTTAAGAAAAACTTTGATCCCCTACTTCGGCAGCTAAAAGCTACCGAAGTCAATGTTAGCCTATGGGGAAGGTCCCCATAGGCTTGCCTGTGATTTTTTGATCGAAGGATATTCCTTCGATCGTTGTATTAAAATCCTTCGAATCGTTCGATCGCAGGATTTGCACTAAATCGTTCGACTTCGATATTCGAAGTCGAACGATTTTAGTTCCTGGTCGAATATCGAGGGTTAATTAACCCTCGATATTCGACCCTTCTTAAATCTGCCCCTAGAAGTCTAAAAATATCTCAGAAACAGTTAAAAATAGAAAATTCATGCCACTGCAGGTGTGTTCAGAAAAGCACCCCGAGTAATTTATCCCCTTTAATATAACATGGCCCTGAAAATGCTATATGAAAGAAATCAGGCCACTACAGGTAAGAGACGTATTATCCAGAAGGCTAGGGAGCTGTGATTTTACAGATAAAGGATCATTCTCTAATTTGGATCTTCATACCTTAAGTCTACTAAAAAAACATGTAAACATGAAATAAACCTAATAGACTGGGGTTGCTATCAATAAGAATCAATTATATCTTAGTTTCGATCAACTACAAGCTACTGTTTTATTATTACAGAGAATTTTTTTTTTAGAAAATTTAAAGATTATTTGGATCAAATGTAGTCTTTGGGATATGGCCTTTCATGCATGTACAAGTAAAACATTATACAACACTTGCCCTAAAGGGTCATTTATCCTGCTTAGTCTCGTGGAACATATATATCCAAAAAGCAAACGTGTATCAGGAAATTGATTCTGTCATGTAAAGTTTTAGTAACTTTTTCAGAAGCAAATTATGTTTTCCCAAATCCTTGTGACAATAAATCTATATTGTTAGCAAAACAATTCTACTAGCACTTACTGAACCAAATAGCACTTATTGTTTTCAGTATTTTGTGGTCAGAAATTTACAATACATACAGTAATTAATAATAACTGAGGTTAAATGTAATTTTCCCAGCGATTCCCTTCACTTTTAATCTAGTGGGCTCCCCTTCTTAATTAGGTCACACCCTAAAGGCCAGGAAATTCAAAAGTTCACGTTGTATAAAGGGGGCCACAAACATTCGCAGTACTGTGCTGCAACTTTTTATTCCAAAATACAAAATAAATAAATAGTTGCAGCACAGTACTGCGAATGTTTGTGGCCTCCTTCATACAACGTGAACTAATAACAGAGGTTATCAACATAGCTGAGACTAAGTATTATATCATGACCTTTTGTAAGGCTCATATATTAGTATCCAAATAATTAGGTTATAAAAAAAAAATCTATTATAATGGCTAAGGCTATGTGCACACAGGCTGTTGTCAGCCAGTGTATTTTTGAAGGCTGAGAGAAGCAGATTTGCTCAGTGCCCCTGCTCTATTGATTTGAATTTGATTAGCCTGTATGCGGGTCACACACATCAGATCTAAATGTTGAGGTCAGTGTGTGACTGCACACAGGCTAATCAAATGGAGCAGGGACACTGAGCAGATCTGCTTCTCTCAGCCTGCAAATATACGCCTCTGACAACAGCCTGTGTGTCCATAGCCTAAAAATGTTCTGGACCTTAGGTCATTGTTTCCTAATTTTTCTTTTGCCTAAGTTCTAGCTACCCAGATAGGGCAGGCAAACTCAATTAATCTAATTGAACTGATTAGTTAGAAATGTGCATGAAGAGGGGAGAGGAGCAGAACACATTTTACTGTACACATTCCTCGTGTATGTATTAAATCCTGTCAATAATGCAACTAGCTATTTTTCCCATAAAATGTATATTCAATGACGCAGTTAATGTACTTCTTTTTCTTACCCATTGTAACGTTAATAATACTGACCTTAGCATCTACTTATATTTAGCACCATGCTGAGACATTGTGTAGGCGTGTTAATGCCTAATTATTTCAGTTACTCATTTAACCTAATAAAACAAGAATAAGCCTTACAACAGCCTCTCCATTGCCTGTTTCTCTCCATTCTCTTCTCTCAGTTGATCCAGGTTGTTATGATGCCAACCCAAAGGAGTAAATAATAGATCCTTAGATTTTTCCTCCACTCTTCTATTGAACAAAGATTCTACAGAGAAATACATAGTTTAGTTTGTAAGAACAGCTTTTAGCACATAATATTGTAACAATAAAAGCAATTTATTTTTGTAACTAATTTACCAGTTAGCTGTTCATCAATAGGAAAGGACAAGTCAGTGAAAATTAATCTCTATACAAAACATATTACATGCTGGGCAAGCTGAATTCTTATTATGACAAGGCCCTCTACAACAGTAACTGTTAACTACATATGATGGGTGAATCTGACCCATTTCGATTCGCCGAAAATTCGCTGAAATGCAATGATGTTTATGGGCGACAACATTTGTTTGACACTGAACTTTTTTTGAGTCATTTTCGTAGAGAAAGTTGGTGAAAAATGTTGCTCATAACTACAAACTACTAACATTACATCATGAAATGTAATAAGTTATAGGGTTTCTACCTTTTCTGGAAAAAACATACCAGCCTTACTACAGTTTTCATTTTTTCCCTTATTAACAACATTGGCATCAAACATAATTTTTTACCGGCCAGATGGCAACCCTACTTGGTTACCATGTGTTACTGCAGTTGGAATGTTATTCCTACAGGGATTAAATAAAACCCATGCATATTCAAATAGGTGTTGGCATGTTAGTAGCTGCTAGTTATAGCTGGCTAAAAATACACACATATATTTCATTGTTTTCTGTAGGGAAATAGTTTATTGACAACTAGGGACACTGTCTGTTTATAAAGAAAAACCCCTGGCACAACTAATGAAGAAGTTACATACAGTGTGCATGAGAAATTGCATTATTGTTGCCAAAATGTTATATATTATGAATAATTTCAACCTTGAATAGAAGGATGTAGTCCTACATAGGGGCAGCTCTTACAAGGTAGCATTTAATACATTATTAGGATATATAAAGTTCAGCATACACATCCTGTAATAATAATATATTATAATTTTGATGTGTGTAATACACAGTGCATTGTAGCACTTTGCCATTTATTATATATTATAATATATCATAATTTATATGTGTGTAATACACAGTCCATTGCAGCACTTTGCTATTTATTATATATTATAATATATTATAATTTATACATGTGTAATACACAGTGCATTGCTGCTCTTAGCTAGTTCTTTCAGTTCTTGTCATTATTAGAGGCAAAACGTGAAACATGAAACAGTTTTGACAAGAGGTGAGAAAGAAATCAGCCTACCACCTGCAACCATGCACAATAATGCATGGTTACCATTCATATGTTACATGATTTTCCATCTGCCTTGAAGATATAACAAAAAGTACACATTAAAAGAAGCTACTCAAATGCACTGCTTTTTAACAAAGAAACAAAATATTCTACTACTGAACTATAAGTTGGCATGCATCTAATCAAAGTACAATCACAAAATAGTTACCTTTAAGGAATGCGTCGCTTATGGAAACAAGCTGTTGCCCACCGTCTTCTGACAGATGAAACTCTGTTTGGAACAAGTGTAAGAAAGCAAAGAAAGAAAAGAAGTTATGACTAAATTCTTCCAGCCAAGTTCCATGCAGAGCACACCCTACCTGACTCATTGCCTAGAAAATTATAGCAGCCAAAACAACAGAAAAAAACAGAAACACCAGCCCATTGCAGCTCAGAGGCATGCTCAGTCTTCGTTCCTTTGCTGTTTAAATGCTCTATTCAGGTTTCTGTGTCTGTGTTTATTAAACACCAAGAGAAACCTTCTGCAATAACTGTATCAATATTCATTGTACTTGTTCTTTAAGGTCACAAAGTGCAAATCATTCACTTGACAAACAAACAAACAAACAAACAAACAAGGGACTGAATAGCCATGTGGGCAAATCACTCTGTCTGAAGAGTTTGCAATCTCTGACCAAGGTAACGGACTAGGTTAAGCCAATACGATCTTATTTAAAGCAAACATCTTGATGTTGTTCTTCCTTCTCTTGGAATTTGCCAAGTGAATTCCTGTTATTAGAGTCAAGATTTCTAATCCTGTTAAGGCTGCTCACTTATTGGAAATTGTTAGACCTGGTTTAAATACCCATAATTTTTTAGTAGTGTATTTTGTGCATTCTGTGATGCCTTTCTATCAGGAATAGCTACAATCAATTGTATTCCACACATATTTCAGATGTAGACAAAATGTATTGTAGTTGCTGACTAAATGGCTACATATTCAACAATTAAGTAGATACTGCATTTACTAGTAGTAATGGTGGGTTATAATTATAACTGATGTCCCAGATATGTGTTAAGCTTATCGGCATTTAGGGGGTTAGTCTTATCTATACATTATTATTAGTGCCACTATTACTATGTTACCAATTTTTGTTGGTTGGTTGATTTCATGGAAATTGATTTCATGAATATTACTTAAATATAGACATATGCCTTTTAAATATAAAACTCTCCAAATGAACAAAGATTCTAAGGGAAAATGTAGATTAATTTTTTACACACAGTTTTTTGGTCAGAACATTGTTACAATACAAGCAATTTATGTAAAAATGTATTAAACGGTTTGCCGTTTCTCACCAGAAAAGGACAAGTCTGGCAAAATTACATTTCTTTACAGAACATAGCACCTGCTGTGCAAGGTAAATTCTAGTCATACCACTAATAGGTTATGTTCTAACACTGATTCTTCCTTGCAGTGCCTGACTACTGGCCCAAAAAACTTTAATTAAATCTGGCTATACCAAGGAGCCCAAAAAAGCCTGCCCGGAGTCAGAAAAAGAACAGAGATTATCATGCACACAATTGTTTCCTTCTTCTAATTACTTAAATATATAGATGATAGGGAAATGCGTAGTACTTTTCTAAGCATGTGTTAACCTGATAATTATTGGTTATTGCATATCATACCTATTATATCTAAATAAAATTAAATGCAGCTAAAAACCTACACTTTGATATGTACATGACGCTTAAATATACCAAAAGTAACTGCTCATTTATGTGGTTTAGGGAAGGCTTTCCACTCGATGCCAAAACATGGTTGATGGCATTTGCTTCCATACAGCCACAAGAGAGTAGGAGAGGTTATGCATTGGTATTGAGCAGTCTGGATACTTTTGGTAATATACTGTAGTATGTTCCTTGAAGAGCTAGTGAAACATCAGGGCGATGACAAGTATTTATAAAATATACAGAGTGGTTAAATGTCCTTTTTTAATCAACAGAACTTTTTGCATTGATTTTACTTCGGTGGTCGCAAATCATTCAAGGTACAGTCTGGAAATTCTTTTAAAACCTATCTTTCATAATTATATGTAACTTTGATACAGAGGTTGCAAAAGTCATTTTTGATTTTTGGGCGTGTTATAGCAGCTTTTCACAAATGACTGTGTGATATGGTCCCTCATACACTCTCATCCTCTGCATCCATTTTATTTATAGAGCAGAGAGTTTATGGCCACCTTACATTTATTATAAAACCCAATAGGATTGCAAACCATATGGATTTACACTAGCTTAGTTACCAGCAAGTACAAAGTACTGGTTTTTTATTACAGAGAAAAAAATGTAAATTATTTACTTAAAATACATTCATGGTAGATGGCATTCCTATGATTCAGTATGAAAAGGGATTCCATACTTCTAAGAAAAATGCTCTGGTTGCTGGTGCTACAAATTTGATTCTAGGTATACTGAAATTTGTCTTTATAGGCAATGGCTGCTTGATATTTACCATTGCTCCTGACAATTCCCATTGTCCTAGTGTCTGCAAGCCATCATTATGCCACACAAAGTACAATGAGTAATTTTTCACACAGCTAATAAGGCCTATACAAAGCATTTTTGCTTTTGTCACTTTTTTTACCCACCATACAGGATTTTAATCTGCCACTGCATCCACTGCTAGGTACAAGCAACTCTGCAATACAGACAAACATTTTCCATTGTTTTGTAAATGCATCCACATCCATTTAGGCATCACATGAGTGTTCTGCTACTTGCCTTCCATTTGCATGCTATTCAGATGGCACTATTAGTAAATAAGATTTATTATGTTGGCTTGACACTCGGTTTATCCCTTCTTACTGAACAGAGTTTGCTGAAAAACTACCCTTGTGCTATGTAGAACTTTTTCTATGATCTGAACAATAGAAATGTGGCCATACCACGTGTGCTCTCCATCCATTCAACCCATAGACGTACAGCAGCCTTTAGAAGTATTATTATTTTTAAGAAGCTGGTAACAAGGAAAAAATGGTGTTAGCAGTGATCCTTGAAATTGTATGGAGTCCACCTGTTTCAGCCATTCTGCATATAACCTGCAAGTCACTCAGCTCTGTTTTTGCCTTTTATGTAAAGAGGGATTGCATGAATGTCGGCATGACGTACAGGTAATGGTTGCAGCAGTGAAAGAGGTAGTTTGTGGTTATTCAGCAGGTCAATAAGCTCTTTTAAGAATGTTTACCCAGTTTACATGTGCAAAGAGAAAACATATTCCTATATATGTATATACACAGTTTGTGAAATAATTAGTTCAGACCAATACAGATTTTTGTTGGAAAAGCCTATTTATGACTGCTTTGTAATACCTTTCTGGTCAGCAGGGTGTAGGGGTACATGGGGATACTTGGAATGCTTCTTGATGTGGAAGTTGACGTTGTCCATCTCCACATTGAGGCTGATGGAAGCGGCCGAGTCGCTGTCCATAGCAGATTGGAAACTGCTGACCGATGTACGTTTGCTAGGACTTGTAGAGTCTTAGTAATGCAGAAAAGAAAAGGAGCAATGGGAGAAGGGGGGAAGATAATGGATAATGAGGGAGGAGGAGAGAAACTCTCTTTAGTAAATAAAATATAGCTTCCCAGGTTTAATTATTTAAAGCAACCATGGAAGATTTATGTTAATGTTTACATTATGTTATTTCATCACTCAGAAAACCGTCCTTTTTTAAGTTCTATGTAATTGTTTTAGGTATTTTTTGTCAAATGAACAGCAAGGCACACATATGCATTTATAATTAGGTTAACATTTGTCACGCAACTGGAAAAAATAAAGTAAAAATGTCTGAATTACCTTTAACAACCTTACTAGAAATAGCTCTAGGTGGTTTGATAATTCTTGCTCCATTGGTAAATGACCTTGTGCACAGAATAATCTTCCACATAAAAAATCTAAATAATTATGAACTGCTCTATTAATTGCTTTGGTTAAACTAGACAAAGATAGATCTGCACAATATGCTTAGGTCCACTAGATGTGGTAGAGCTATCAGGTACAAGGAGAATGACTAAGCTGAAAAATCAACAAGACATTTAGATTTAATTATCTAGAAGAAACACTCTGAGCACAAATAAAAATTTACATTCACATACACCACAAGTATATACATTCAAGATTACAGCTAAAGATAAAAGGTATATATAAAAGTGAGTGTTTTTTTTACTTGACCTCCTATAATAAAATCCTGCAAATATTCCTTCAAAATGAATTTTGTTTCATGGAAAACAAATCCTAAAATTACATGCAACCACTGACCGGAAGGTCATTTCAATTCTTGCATGTTACACGGCTCAATAATTGGCAATGGCACATTGGGCATTTGGTTAACATAATTATTTCTATGGGGAAATTAAGACTTGTATAAATTTCCATATAGAAGTCTGAGAATTGGTAGCATGTCAGTCCTCAAGAGATAATGAGAAACCGGTGAAGCTTCTATTTTGTTATAGTATTTATACAATATTTCTTCCTAGGAGAAACCCTTTCAAAGTAAACTTATGCTTTTTAGTTAACACACCAAAAGCTTTTGACAGATTTATCTGTAAACAAATTCTAAATTCCAGTAGACTGCTGCCATTGTCTCAAGGGAATTAGTATTACTAAATGCAGAACAAGGTCACCAATATCATGCTTATCTTCCTTGTGGAGGTCCCCATTTGCTATAATGGGAATGAAACCCCGAACAAGATTATCCTTACTGTACAAATACTGTTGTAATCAAATATGACTTGAGAGAGCAATGTATTATCCTGTATAAGTCATTTCTGAGGTATATTTCTATCCGTGTATTTGAGAAATTTGTTTTGTGTTTCACATTTAGATTTGTGCTGTGCAAAACACATACTCCATAGAATTCATGCCCAATAAAAGCTAGTATTGTTTAAGCTTGGACTATAACTAATCATGCTTGGCCCAGAAGCACCCCTACCTTTTCAGTGGGATGTAATGCAAACTGCCTGTAAAACCATAAGCACTGACATTTCTCAGCCCACAAAATACACACTGCTATCATGTATGGCACAGGGGTGGTTTTGCAACACCAGAAAAAGGTTATTGTAGAAAATGTACCTTGTGCCTGTAGTTTTACGATAGACAGACAAATACTTAATGAGTCTATGTATAACTCCAACCTCCTTTGATTAATAAATATAGTAATCTAATGGCCTACAGGTTGATCCATTGGCTCAGTGCAATTTAGTCATCCACATTTATAGGCAAAATGCAAAACAATCAGGCAGCTGAATAAGCCAGAAAGAGAATAAATCCATATACTGACAGTTATGTAAGGACATTTAAACAGGACCTGTCCCCCAGATAATTCAAAATCCTATTTTATGATCTCCGTCAAACAAAATAAACTTCACTTACATTATTTGCAAGAATGGAGACCTGATGCCAATACCCATGCACTGGCTACACAATTAGATGGTGAGGAGGGAGGAGGAATGTTGGAATTTCAATGAGGTCTAGCAAGTTCAGAATGGAAATTGAAAGTAATTGCCTGCCCTGCCTCTATGTCATAGAGGAGGGGCAGGCAATAGATCATGGACAACCAAATGTTAGGCACCCCCAAGTGAATGTATTTACTTATCTGAAACCCTGGGCCGGTACAGCAGAAAACTGCACTGGCCCGGGGTTATTCTAGTGAGCACCACGGAGCGATCCTCTTCCGGCTTCTTCTTGTTTCTCGTGGGTGCACATGCGCATTAGAGTGAAAGGCCGAACTTTAACTAAAAAGCTGGCTATTTCATTCTACTGCGCATGCGTCTGCCCCGGGAAATTTAAAGAAAGAAGAAGCAGGAAGAGGATCGCTCCGTGGTGTTTGCTGGAATAACCCTGGGCCGGAGCAGTTTTCTGCTGATAGGAGCACTGGCCCGGGGTTTCAGGTAAGTAGATACATTCACTTGGGGGAACATAACATTTGGCACCCCCAAGTGTGAAACGACTTTCCTTCCCCGTTAAAAATGAATTTGTGTTTCATGTTTACGTACTTTCATTATATAGCATTTTATACCTGGGTAACGCGCCCTTTAAATCATTATGGGAATATAACAAGTATATGTAGGTATAACACAGACACTGAACTGTATAACAAACATAGGAATTATTCTAGTCAGAGTGCCTTGTTTAGCAACATATTCTTGATCATGCACATTGAGCCCAAAATATTCCTCAGAGAAACTACGTGAAGCTCATCCATAGAAGCCAGTGGCCAAGTTTTCTTGAAAAAAAATGCAGAAGTGCTTTTCAAATATGGAAGGCCCCTTAGTTCTTTTCTCTACAAATCTCTGAAATATCATATGTTTAATGCATAACACAGTGTAAAGTATTAAGTCCATTGAATAATTTAAACAGCGCAGTACTGAAAAATATGACATGAAGTAAATTCATTAGCCACACTAAACTGGGCAGGATATTTATAGAATACATTTGATTTAATTAAAGAGCAAATATAATTAAAAAGTAAGTTGCTATTTAAAAAGCTGCAGCATTTCACTTAAGACCAACATTTGACATGAATTTAATGATTTAATGGAGGCTTTATTAAGAAGAGTGATTAAGCCAAAGCTAAATCACAATTTACATTGGCTTGGCAAAGTCCATTAAAACAAAGACTAGTAAACTTGAGAGAAAAAAAAAGTGGTCTGAAAAACTGATGGGCTAATGCAGTTTTACTAGCTATGCCAGTTTCTTGGCATATGTTTAGGTTGACATCAGCTAATACTTTTTTTTGCATGCGAAAAAGGGAACCAAAATAAGCTTTTGATGATGGTGGATACAAATACCCTCACATCCACTGTAATGGCTGGAGACATCTCACTGACCAAACAACACTGCCAGAAAGCAGGAGAAAATTAAAGTATGGTTACAGCTAACCACCAGTGCGGTTTGGTCAGGATTACAGAAAACAGAGATGATGCAGAGATTATTGTGTAATCCACACATTGCTACTGAAGCGAAACATTTAATGTAACACATTTTTGGGTGGAGATTGGTGCATGGTCCACCATAAAATCAAAGGGGCCAGGGTCTTCAGAAGCATGGAATGACATAAGGACACAGGAACTGTAAGAGTTTGGGGAAAGAATTCACCAAAAAGATACAAAAAGAAGCACTTGAAACACCCAGTGCCACATCATAGAGTATTTACTTGAATGGCAAACACATGATACCACTGGTACTGGTGATTTACAGACAGTAAAATGGTCTAGTGAGTTGAATTGTGCCATAGCCCTAAAAGCAGGATGTAAGGATAGCAAACACAATATAATGAACCCCATTTTGTTACAATGAAATAGGTCAATATGCAGAGCAGAATCATTCCAGGTCCTTTTATAAGATTATTTAAGAACGGTTTTGAAAGAAATATCTTACTGGTCATATTATCCTCCCCTTCATCAGCAATTTGTTCTGTATCACTGTCATCAAACTTGATGTCTTTGAACCAAGAAGGCTCCGAATGCCCTTCCACTGAGTTAACTGAATCACTGTCTGGTGATGGTGTCTCTGAGAATTCTGTACTCTAAAATGGAAACAGAAAAAAATGTAAATGAAAAAGAACTGCTTCTGTGTCATAGGCCTTAGTTAGCATAGGCTTAAGAGCTTGCGATAAACATGGGTCAGATATTATCCATTACCTACCTACACAGGTAAAGGAATGATCAAAACTGTAGGTGCTAGAAAGACTGAATTTTTTCACACAAATACAACCACTCATAAAAAAATAAATTTTCTGGAAACATAAATTTTTTTCAATGGCAGGCAGAAAATCTATGCTAACAAAAACATGGTGTGGTTCAGAAATACAGTGATAAGGATACCATAACACTGGAATCTAGCCTTTTATTTGTTGATAGAGAGTTTTGCATATTGACTTAGAGCTGGTGCCTATAGCTGAATTACTGCATCATTTTACATATATATGTTTTCGTTATGCCTTGTAAAGGGACTGTTAAATTAAATTTCTGGCTGGACCACATTTATCAATGTACTAAAACTGAATCTTGTTATAAAATATGGGACAATGCAACGCCCTTGTATTAATTATATGGGTGTTTAGGACAGCCCTGGCAATCCTTAACCATATAAAATAGGACAGGCTACACATAAGTGGCATTAAATATCAAAGAGTTTTATCTCACATTGGAACATACGCTACAAAAACATAGGAACCTAGAGTTAATTCCAATGGAATATATTCAGGTTTAAAATCTACTTTTTTAACTGACCAACTTGTAATTACAATGTATATAGGCACAAAACAAAAATAGCATAACATCAATATGAATGAAGCATATGAAACCTGTAGAGGTCTGTACAAGGCATATTCATCCCGGAACAGCTGATCATGATGGGTTACACAGTCAAGCCACCGACCATCGACCAGGGCTTGTCCAATGGCTATGGCTTGTGCTCTGAAAGAAAATCATGGGGAAAAAATTAGCTGGCATGCTGCTGTAAGTAATTCTTCCTTCTATTAAATACACATTTAAAAGTTAAAATAATGTCAGAAATAGACAGTAGTCAAAAAATGTATGTCTTTTTCTGAAATTTGGTTTAGAAAATGTTTAAGTAGTAATACATTAAATAAAATAGCTTGGTATATTTTATTAAACATCATTCAGTAGATTCAAATTATTACCTTAGTTTTAGGGCTATACTTATGGCTCTAACCTGGGACAGGTTTTTACTCAAAGTTTAAAGTAGAAAATTGCCTGCACTCCACTGTCTTTAGTAACAACAGAACAGCACTTGCATGCATTTAGCCTGTTTTAGTGAATCAGACTGGCATGTGACAACTGGCAGCATTTTGGGGGATAATACTCCCCCTTTGGTGGGCAGGGTTACACCTGAAATGTTAAATTTCATCACAAAGCAGTCTATGCCTCAATGAAAGTGAGTATATGCCTTAAATGAATGCGAGTGTTGTTTCTGTCATTATTTATTTCACTTATGCCTTGAAAATATTATACAAGGATAGGATCTGTTATCTGGAAACCCATTATCTAGAAATCTCTGAGTTACAGAAAGACCATATCTCAATTTTAATCAAATAATTCAACATTTTTAAAAGTGATTTCCCTTTTCACTGTTATTATAAAACAGTACCTTGTACTTGATCCCAACTAAGATATAATGAATCCTTATTAGAGGCAAAACAGTCCTAGTGGGTTTAATGAATGTTTAAATGATTTTTTTTTTAAAAGGTTAATTTTTATTGAATTTTAACAACAGAAAAAATTAGAAAGAAGGAAAGCTAGTTAGAAGGAAAGAGAGAGGGGGGAAAGTAGAGAAAAGAGGTATGGCTGAAAAAGGGACTATCATTGGTTGGTCGAGGTGGCTGGCGACTCGAGCCAAGGGTTCCAAATATTCTCAAATTTCTTCGGGCATCCGCGTGCTAAGTACGTGAGTTTATACAGTTCCAGTTGCGAATTAATTAGTCCAAGCCATCTAGTCAGAGTTGGTGGCGATGGGCCCATCCAGTGCAGGGCAACAACTTTCTTTGCGTAAAAGAAAAGTAACCTCATCAGGCATCTAGTATTTACTCTAGGTATCACGGAGTCAAGGAGACCCAGAAGACAGGTAGCAGGGTTAAGTATCTGGGGAAGATCCAGTTCGGTAGCCATAAAGTTCACAATTGCCCTCCAATATCTAAGTATCACTGGGCAATCCCACATTAAATGCATGAAATTAGCAACAGAAGCACCACATCTTGGACAGCTGGGTGAAGCCATTTTCCCCATCGTAAATAGTTTCTGAGGGGTGAGGTATGTTTGATGCATGATCTTAAACTGTATGAGCCTGTCTCTTACACTCACCAGTGGGACATATAAGTTGTCTATAATTTCTTCCCAATCATCAGGGTCTATACAAACCCCACTACTCTCCCACTTATACTTCACTCTGGGTCGGGGATCATATCTATTAGAAATTAAGTGCTTATATGCATTGGATAGGAGCTTGACCTTGGCGGGTTGAGATATCAATATTTCTATCCCTGTGTACTGTAGGTGTAGAGGAGGGGTTGGGAATTGTGCTGAGCAAAGATGACTGATCTGGTTATAGTGGAATTCGGACAGGTCAGGCAGAGAGAGGATCTGGCGAAGTCTAGGCAGTGCGGGAAAAGTACCATCAGCATATATTTGAGACAGTCGCTTAAGACCAAATTTACTCCATGTTCCCACCTCTGAGAATGTGGCTAAGTGTGGAAAGTTACTATTACCCCATAAAGGTGAATCCGGAGATAGAGTGGTATCAGCTTTAGTGATTTGCACAATTGCATCCCAAGCTCTCTTAGTGGCATCCATTACAGGTAGTAAAGGGCCAAGATCCTTTCGAGTTCTATATAAAGCATTGTGCAGGCTTTCAACAGAAGTAAGATATAGAGCCTCTATTATGGATGCCGGGTTATCAGCGTCAAACACCTTCCAACCAGCGGCATGCGAGGCCTGGGAGGCAAAATAATACAGCTCATAATTGGGAGAGGACAGTCCCAGCTGATCCTGTGGAGCATTGAGAGTGGCTCTGGACAGTGTGGGCGTTTTGTTACCCCAAATAAATTCAGATTGCGTACGGTCTATATCTTGTAAGGCTTTCTTGGGTATGTGGCAGGGGGTATTACTCAGTATATAAAGAAATTTAGGAAGATAAATCATTTTGCATATATTAATTCTGCCTATTAGCGTGAGAGGGAGTTTGGTCCAGTGTGCAAGCGTGTCCTTAAATCTACGGTGTAAAGAGTACAAGTTATGCTGCAAAAATAAAGTCGAATCTTTATGCACCATTATCCCTAGGTACTTAAAATGGTCTGCCACTTTTAGGGTACAGTCCGCAGCCGTCTCTATTGGAAGTTGTCCGTCAAGGGGAAATAATATGGACTTGTCCCAATTAATTTGAAGGCCTGAGAACGTACCAAATTGTTTGACAATCCCAAGTACAGAGGCAAGCGATTCATGTGGGTCAGCTAAGTATAGGAGCGTATCATCTGCATACAATGAGACCTTCTCCTCTATTGTTTTGTAGATGAATCCCCTTACTCCCTGAGATTGCCTAATTGCTATGGCCATGGGTTCAATTGCCAACGCAAATATGAGCGGGGAGAGAGGGCACCCTTGACGAGTACCTCTGGTAAGGTGAAACGGAGCGGAAGTAATGCTGTTAACCCTGATGGATGCCCTCGGTTCACTGTACATCAATTTAAGCCACTTTGTAAAGGAAGGGCCAAAACCCATTCTAGTAACAACCTCCCACAAGTATGGCCATTCTACCGAGTCAAATGCCTTCGCCGTGTCTAATGAGACCACCAGCCGGGAGCCCATGTTTTCATGTTTTAGTTGCAAATTAAGGAACAATCTTCTCAGGTTAAAGCTGGTTGATTTAGAAGGCATAAAGCCGGTCTGATCAGGCTCCACCACCGTAGATACAACTTTAACAAGACGCTTAGCTAAAATTTTTGCAAGAATTTTGATTTCCATGTTGAGCAGCGAGATTGGTCTATAAGAGGAACACAGCGTGGGATCCTTCCCTGGTTTGGGGATGACCACAATTGTCGCGTCTGAGAACGTTTTAGGGAGAGAAAAATTTTCAAAGGCATACATCAGGGTCTCATGTAATTTGGGGACTATCTCGCGTATATGAATACGATACCATTCTATAACAAATCCATCCGGGCCTGGGGATTTGCCGGAGGGAAAGGATAGTATGGCTTCAGCAATCTCAAGAGGAGAAATCGGGGAATCCATGTATTTCGCCTGCTGAGGCGAAATATTCGGTATGGGAATCCCATTAAGATACTCATGAAGGTCAGCATTAGAGTAATGCACAGTAGAGGTGTAGAGAGAGGAGTAGTATTTACTGAATTCCAAAGCTATCTCAGGAGGGGAGGTCAACATTTCCCCTGTTGAGGAAAGTATCCTGGGGACAGCAGAAGTACCATTGGGAGGACTGGCTAGGAAAGCTAAAGGCTTGCCATTTTTATCACCATACGCAAACGTAGTGCTGGTGGCGTGTAGAAGTTGCTTTTTAGTCAATTCTATCCTATGCAAATTGAGATGCCTAAGAGCAGTAGCAAACTCCCCATGCGTCTGTGTCGTGGGATTGTCAATATAAGCCGCTTCAGATCGGGTAACTGCCGATTCTAGGTGTTGTAGAGTGTCCTTGGAGACGTTCCTAGCTCTGGCCACTGCAGCCATTAGGGTACCTCGGGAGACTGCCTTAAAAGCCTCCCAAGCAATCGAGGGATCCGCAGAGCCATGATTTACACTCCAATATTGTGCAACTGAATCAGCGGATTCCCCGACCACACTAGGAACCTTCAACCAGTATGGGCTCAGCCTCCAAGTTCTATTTGCGGGGTCGGAGAGGAGGTCTAACGAAAGAAGCAAAGGCGCATGATCCGAGATTCCCCGTGGCAAATATCCAACCTCTCTAACTTTGGGGAGGAGATCCGGGGTAACCATTACCAAATCAATTCGAGACAATGACTGATAGGTAGTAGAATAACAGGAGAATTGTCTGCGGTCCGGATACTTCCAGCGCCATACATCTACCAAATTGTACGCCTGGGCCCAATCTGCAAGTTTAGAGGTAGTTACTGGAGGGGCGGACAGCCTATCCAATAGAGGGTTACAACAATTGTTAAAGTCACCCATGATACACACCGGGGCGGGGGGCAATTGCAGCAGTGTCTGATACAGATCATGAAGTACCGTTTCTGCGAAGGGGGGAGGGACATACACATTAGCTATGAGGATAGGGAATCCAGCTATAGCACACGCCAAAATTTGATATCTGCCTGCCCTGTCCGAACGCACCTCCATGAGATCAAAGGGGAAACCCTTCCTAACCAGGACCGAGGTGCCCCTAGCATAAGTTGAATAAGTAGTATGATGAATATACGCAACCCACGGTTTTCGGAGAGCCAAGACCCGACTCCCAACTAAGTGGGTCTCCTGAAGTAGGAGAATATGTGGGGTTTAAATGATTTTTAGCAGACTTTAGGGATGAAAATCAATATTAGAGAAAGATCCCTTACCCAGAAAACCCCAGGTCCAAAGCATTCTGGATAACAGAATGCATACCTGTATACACATGACAATAAATACAATAAATACAATAAATACAATATACAAGGAAAGTCTTTATACCTTGTTGTAATGTGCCCATTCCTGATTAGCCAATTGACAAGGTCTTTTCCCACAATGCAGTTGGGATGTGTCCTCAGCCAGTAACGGTGGTCCTGAAATTCCATGCCACTGCTGTTGTGACAGATTTTTTTCCAAAGCTCCTTCAGCTGTACAGAGTCCTGTTGCAATTTAATTACATTTTCAGTATCAACTAAATGATTTTTATAAAAACTACGCTAAAGCCAAGCACAATGGTGTATCAATTGGGAGACAGTCCTACAAGGATAAGGCAACAAGGGTAGATTTCCAAAACAGGAAAAAACAAACAGAAACTGAAGAATGAAAGGACACAGGAACACCTTGTTACCTCAAAATTGCTGCATTATGAAACTATGACATTGAATCTACCGGGCCCACTTCAGTAGATTACTTCATACACCGTAATTTATCAGATACAAATGACAAATGAATCCCCCACTTTTCACCTACAAATTGCCCTCAACAGTAGCATTTGAGTAGCAATGAGTTGAGTGATATCCCAGCATTATATTGTACAATATGTAAACATATCTATTGGACCATTCAAGAGCAGATCAAAATTAAATCTAATTATGAAATGACGAGATGCTTCATCTTGCATAGATACATTATATACTGTAAACAGTATACACAAATACTATAATGCCATTGCTTACTGCCTGACAAACATATAATAAGGCCCTCTAGTCCAATAGGCTAGGGTGGCTTTTTCTGTCCAACATCTACTCTAAACAGCAGGTAGCTTTTACTGGCAACCTGTTTAAAAGCTAACATCTTAATAGCTGCTATAAAATATGCCAATTTACATACTATTTTCCATATACCGTTTTAAATAATTTTTCAATATTGTCCTTCTTACTAGCATCTATATTCACTCATCTATATATTCTATATTTACTAGAATCTAAATTCACTATTTTCTATGCTCCACTTCCTAGCTGATGACTGGTTACTGCATCTGGTAAAACTCAGTGCATTTAGTTACATAACCCCATAACTCTCTTACTTGCAGATTGCTGTAGTCTCTTACGAAGCCCTAGTGATCATGTTTTGGACTTTTATTGGGTAATTTACTGGCTCTGTTAGATCTTAAAACTCCAAACCTAGTTCCACAATAGAATCATGAAAGAACTGCAGAAAGCAATAGCAAGCCACTGAAGAGACCATAAATTTGTCATAGTCTCTACCGATTCAACACACTATCGTTGAGCAGATAAAACTTTACCAGAAGAATCTTTCGCTCCTCTTCATTAGTGTCGTTTTTCAGATATGTTCGGGAGGATTGTGGACTAACAGAGGATTCATATGGAGGCACCATAGGAGAACCAGATCGATCCAAGGAGAGGTTAGTAATGCTTGCAGACCTAAATGTAAGAAAGGAAAAAAATGCATAACAGGAAAGTATGCTGGAATATTTAAAAGTCTCTCCAAACTACAATCATCATTTTCATAGTAAAAAATATGCATGAAAATTACTAGTGGTCTTCCACCCCTTGGTTTTCTAACTCAAACCTGCTTGGTGATTTGTATGCACAAGTTATGCAAAATCGTTTAATAATTTTTTTAACACATTTGTAGCATTAATCCAGGAGATGAATAAAGAGTCATATTACTGTCTACAGTGATGTATACTAGTTTGTATTATACATACAGCTTTCTATGAATAGATAAAGAATAAGGCTGACATAAAAAACAGTTTGCCAAACTCCCTTCCCATAATAAAGCAGATAGGGACAAATTCTCAGTCAGTTTATACTTAAGTTAAAGATCACAAGTTTTGTTTACCTAATCTTAAACCTAAATTTGCCATAACAAACGTATACAAAGGTCTGGTACAACTTTGTCGCCCGAAATTTCCTCGTGAGGCAATTTCGGGCGACTTCGGAAAACGAAGCGATCCAAGTGCCACCCCACTGGCAATTTAGATACTAGCCGCGTGAAGGCAGTTTGGGGAGATTAGTCCCCCAAAAAGAGGTGATTTGTCACCAGGCGACTAAATCTCCCCGAATCTCCACGTGTGTCTCTGCCTACCATACTAATCCCTAGGAATACGTTTTAGCTGGATTCCATAATCAAATTTCCAAACTGCACAAAAAGGGAATTCTTGGGTTTAAATGTGTATTAATAGGAGATTATCCACTAGGAGTAATAGGAGTATCCACTGACCCTCATCTAACAACAAATGCTCTGTAAAGCAACAATTTATTGTTATTGCTACTTTTTATTACTCACCATTCTGCTGAATAAATAGTTAAATAACTCAAAAACCACAACTAATAAAAAATAAAAACAAATTGCAGATTGTCTCTCTCTACATCATTCTAAAAGTTAATGTGAACAACCCTTTTAAAGATTAACAATCCCTTTAATTACGTTTTGCCATACAATAGTTAGTATATGCACCTGAAATCCTGAATATCTTCTAATATATATATATATATATATATATATATATATATATATATATATATATATATATATATATATATATATTATATACATACACACACATATGCAAGCTAAAAATTATGCACACACATGTAAATGCCGATGCCAGATACACAGTAAAATATCATTGTTAACAGGTAGTTGCTTTTATGTATTGTATTTATGTATATTGCTTGCCTAAGGATTACATGGTATTCCTTTAACTATAGCTTTCTAAATAATCTAACTCCTGCATTTACTACTTCACATAAGCATAGGAAGTTCAAATCTTTCTCCCATCTGCTCTCACTCTCTCTTCTGCTGTTACTAGCTGCAGGTGATATCTCTTCTAACCCGGGTCCCTGCCATATACCTATCTGCCATCACCCACGTTATGGACCCCCTCTGCTCAAACCTACAAATACTGTCAACCTTTCAAACTTTATTCAAATTCTTACTCTCCCATCTGCTCATCTCCCCTTCTCCTGTGCACTTCTTAATACCCGCTCTGTTACTTACAAATCCACTTTAATTCATGATGTCTTCTGCTCTAAATCTCTTCAGCTCTTTGCTATAACCGAGACCTGGCTCTCTCAGAATGACAATGCTATTGAAGCAGCTCTCTCTTATGGCGGTCTCTACTTCTCTCATACCCCCCGCACTATTGGCCGTGGGGGAGGAGTAGGCATTCTGCACTCCCTTCGCTGCCGCTATAAACTAATCTCCACACCTTTTTCCTTCTTGTTTCCTTCTTTTGAGGTGCATGCATTTCAACTGTTCTACTCTCTCGCTGTACGGGTAGCTGTTGTGCTAAATCTCCTGCCACATTTCTCTCTGACTTTGAATCATGGCTCTCTTTTTTCCTATGCTCTGACAGCCCAGCAATTATTCTGGGTGACTTCAATTGTCACATTGGTAACCCCTCCCAGTCCTGGCCATCACGTTTTCTCCATTTAACCACCTTCTTTGATCTCCAGCAGTGGACAAATACAACTACCCATAAGGATGGGCACTGCCTAGATCTGGTCTTCACCAAGAACCTAAAACTCTCTACATTTAACATTGATCCTTTTCCTCTCTCTGATCACCATCTTATCTCTTTTTCTATCTCGCACACTCCCACCTCAACCAAAAATTCTGGTCCGCAACAACCGTGCTGTTGATATAACTGCTCTATCTGACTATCAGTTCTAGCTTCTCCTCCATCACTACTTCCTCGGATCCCGTTTCCCTTGTAAATACCTACAATTTGGTTCTTTCTGCTGCTATCAATGCTCATGCCCCTCTGCAGCCCCAACGCAATTGTGCCCGCAATCCCCGTCCCTGTATGAATGACCAGACGTGATTTCTGCGCTCCTGTATGCGAGTGGCAGAGCGCATGTGGAGGAAATCCCATACAAAAGCCGACTTCCTCCACTATAAATTTCTCATGGCCTGCTTTGGTACTGCACTATCCCAGGCTAAATAACAGCACTACAATACACGCATAAATAACAACAAATCCAACCCACAATGCTTGTTTTCAATATTCAACTCACTACTTCATCCCTCTACAAATGATTCCCTAACACCTGAACATGACTTTGCTCACTTCTTTGAAAGCAAAGTTGACTCTGTCTTCAGACAATTTTCACACCCCATTTCCCAGAGGCCTGTGTCAAGCCAATTCTGAAAAAGGCTACACTGGACCCATCCTGTATTTCTACCGACCTGTCACTTTCTCTCTTATCACTAGCCTCTAAACTGCTGGAACGTCTCGTCTTCTCCCGTATTTCTAACTTTCTCTGCACCAATAATCTGCTTGACCCGATGCAATCTGGCTTTTGACCTGCATACTCCACTGAGACTGCTTTATGTAGAGTTGCAAATGATCTCCAGACTGTGAAGGCCAAAGGGCATTACTCTATTCTCATTCTCCTGGACTTTTCTTCTGCTTTTGATACTGTTAACCATTCTGTTCTACTGCAAGTTCTCCATTCAACTGGTATCCATGATCAAGCTGCATCCTTGTTCTCTTCCTACCTTTCTGACCGTTCCTTCTCTGTTACTTTCTCTCTGAGCCCTTCTCTTCCTTTCACCATTACTTTTGATGGCATGACTATTAACCCGGGTTAACTCAGCACGCTGCTTAGGGGTCATCTTTGACCAGTCCCTCTCCTTCTCTAATAATATTAATAATACTGTCAAAACCGGTCGTTTCTTCCTCCGCAATATAGCCACGATACGCCCATTTCTTTAACAAACAACAGCCAAAACATTAATCTATGCCCTTATTTTATCCCGATTAGACTATTGCAATCTCCTCCTAACTGGTCTTCCTGACTCCCATCTCTTTCCCCTCCAATCAATCAAACTCTGCTTCCAGGATCCTTCTGCTCTGTCCTAAAAGGGAACCTTCTCAACCCCAACTAAAATCCTTAGGGTGGCTGCCTGTTAAGCAAAGGATAGCATATAAAACCCTTCTACTAACATTTAAAGCCCTTCCCTCCTCTGCTCATCGCAACATTTTTTCTCTTGTCTCACTATACGTTCCTGGTCGTCTTCTCCACTCTTCTCAGAGCCACCTTCTCCTCAAACCATCCACATCCACCTCTCGTCTCAAACCCTTCTATCTTGCTGCTCCTTACCTCTGGAATTCCATCCCTGGATTCCTCCGTAAGGAATGTTCTCTTAATCTCTTTAAGAAAAAACGAAGAGTCTACCTTTTGGACGACTAGAACATTAGCCTAGTCCTGTCCCTACTGACTATGTCTTACCTTGTGCACTTTTTATCTCCAATTTGTACCTGTAGGTTAGCCTCCCATCCACTTAGACTGTAAGCTCTACGGGGCAGGGACCTCCTTCCCATTATGTCTCTTACCACATAGCTCTTTGTCATATGATTGTGTATATATTTATTATGTGATGTCTCCCCCATGTATACTTTTATATATATTGTACTTTTATGCACTGTACAGTGCTGCGGCTCCTTAACAGCGCTTTATAAATAGTTATACATACATACAACTAGAATCATTGTTTCATTGTCTGCATCACAAGTACTAAGTGTACACTGTCAGATCACTGCTAAGCTATAGTTAGAGGAAGATCTAACTACTGCATAAGAAGCCAACCCCTTCAGAGGAAAGCTAGAAAACCCATACTGCCTCACCCAATATTATTATAGGTTTCCTTTTCATAACAGTCTTCCTCGCTGCATGTTTTTTTAATTGTTCTTTCTAGTTCTTGACCTGGCTGATTCTGTAGATTTCCACCCTCATCTGACCTTACCGATATCACTTGTTTATCTCATCTATACAGTTCTCTCCTATCAATACAAGATTCCAGCCTCTTGTGGTTGAGTGAGCTAAACTAACCATTTACAACAAACAGCCACCAAAAAATTTAGGTAAGAACTATCCAGTTCACACGTGTTGGGAAAGCTTATAGTCAGCAGTACTGCAGTTATCTGCAAATAAGCTGGATATGACGACTTGCAGTTTAAAAGCTGTGGTCAGGAATTTTGAGCTTTCCACATTTCTTTTCAGCTATGGGGTGTTTACAAGGTGAACTCCTTTGAGAGGTATGTGCATTTAAAAGTGCTGAAGTCCGGCTACATGCATATGTAATTATATTCTTTTTGTGTCACTAAACAATGAAAGATGGCAAATAACTTGTACTTTGCACTGTTTGCTTTATTGTGTATAAAAGAAAATTGAGCCAATAGGGTTCACCTTTGAGATAACTTTTAGTATGGCGTAGAGCAGTGATCCCCAACCAGTAGCTAGCGAGCAACATGTTGCTCTCCAACACCTTGGATGTGGCTCTCAGGGTCCTCAAAGCAGGTGCTTATTTTTGAATTCCGACCTTAAAGCAAGTTTTAATTGCATAAAAACGAAGTATAGTGTCAAGTAGAGCCTCTTGTAGGCTGCCAGTCCACATAGGGGGTACAAAATAGCCAACCACAGCGCTTATTTGGCACCCCAAGGGACTTTTTCATGCTTGTGTTGCTCCCCATCTCTTTTTACATTTGAATGTGGCTCAAAGGTAAG
The DNA here is from genome assembly GCF_017654675.1 of Xenopus laevis. Lineage (NCBI taxonomy): Eukaryota > Metazoa > Chordata > Amphibia > Anura > Pipidae > Xenopus > Xenopus laevis. Next base: position 92,623,440 of record NC_054387.1, on the reverse strand, counting down.
AAAACGTTGGGGACCCCTGGTGTAGTGATATTCTGAGACAAATTGCAATTTGTTTTCATTTATTATTTGTGGTTTTTAGCTTTTTATTTCGCAGCTCTCCAGTTTGCATCTTAAAGGACCAGTAACATCAAAACATTTTTTTTTTAAAAACTTGTTTGTATAACACGGAAAAAAAACACAAAGACATATTAAGCTTTAAAATCACAAAGTCTTTGTTAAGATATAACTAACCAAAACTCCGCTTGTGCTCCTCTTCAGAAAAGGCGATCAGGCAAACCATCATGCGGCGCTCAATTTCTCCTCCCTGCCTTCCTTATAGGAGATAGCCAGGGAGGAGAAATCGAGAGCCGCACGATGGATCATCGCCCTATCGCCTTTTCTGAAGAGGAGCGGTAGCGGAGTTTTGGTAAGTTATATCTTAATAAAGATTTTGCGATTTTAAAGTTTAATATGTCTTTGTGTTTTTCTTTTCGTGCTATACAAACAAATTTTTTTAAAAAAAATGTTACTAGTCCTTTAAGCAATCTGGTAACTAGGGTCCAAATTACCCTAGCAACCATGCACTGATTTGAATAAGAGACTGGAATATCAATAGGAAAGGGTCTGAATAGAAGGATCAGTAATAAAATGTAACAATAACAATACATCTTTAGCCTTACAGAGCATTTCTTTTTTTTTAGAAGGGAGTCAACGAGCAATACAAATGTTAAATTCAGAAACATTTAAAATCTGGGAAAAAACAAATGGAGCATATGAACAATGGACTGTGAATAATCCAGAAAACTGTAAATTTGTGTGCCGTAAATCATGGTTCTACTGTAATTGCTGTGCAGCAGGCATAGAGACGGGGAAGGATTTTTTACCAGTTTTGGATGTTTTCATTAAAAAAAATAACTTGGGTTTTCTTTTTAATCTGAAAAGAAAGCTGCAAGTCTTTGTGATCCAAAATAACAAAAAACAGGAGGAGCATGGAGCCTGTTTTTACTTTGCAGACTGTCCAGATATTTGTATATGCCTTTTGCTGCTCTCACAATATATTGTAAATTTGAAAAACTTGAAATTAAAAAACCTGCTCCATCCTGTCACTGACAATAGTTAGATATCATTACTAGTGTGCAGCAGTTAAGATTGGTATGTGGTTTGATGGCTTTCCAAATCCAGCCCTTTGTATGCTTCTTTCTGTGTAGCCCATGGACCCATTGGTTGAAAAGCACATTCGATCTGTCTATGCTTGGTCACATTTAAAAGACTGTCTAGATCTAGGTACAGATCAAAGGCTGAACTGGGACATCTACATGCATAGTTAGCGACTGAAGAATGCAAGATCGTGCAACCCCAGAGGAGATGAAATAACAAAATGCACAAGGGTATTATATGCTTTGGGGTCTCTGAACGGAGGTCTGTATGCTAATTTACTCAAAGGTTTGATGGTGATAAAACTATTCTGATATTGCCACCTATTATATAATGCAATTTTTTTTTAATATTAAGTATAAATGAAAGATTACACATGGCAGTTAATATGAAAGCACTATTGCGATTGATAAATGGACTGGATACTCTCAGATTAATAACTGATATATTAATAATGGATGCTTAGTTATTGATTAACTCCTCAGGGGCAAGGTTTCTTTATCCACTAGAATTTGATTTTGTGGAAGCTCCTTATCCATTGTGTTAAAGCAGATAAAGTGAATGCTTATCACACTAGAGCACCATAAAGGATTTTATTTTGTGTGTCTCAAAATTTATCCTACATTTTTTTTCAATTATGTCCATATATGTACACTTTGTATGCACATACAGTTTACAGTTACCAGCCCATAAGGGCCTGAAACTACCAAGAAGTCTACCAAAAAAATAAACTTTATTCCATTTGTGTGCTAAATTATCCCAGTTTCACAAGCCCCAGCACATAAAATAAATAATCAAAATAAGATGTTTTTAAAGTGGTTGTTCGCCTTTAAATTAACTTTTAGTATGACAATTGCCAATTGTCTGAGACAATTGGCAATTTGTTATGTTGTATTATTTGTGGATTTTGAGTTATTAAGCTTTTATTCAGCAGCTCTACAATTTGCAATTCCAGCAATCTGGTTACTAAGGCCAAAATAACTATAACGACCATGCATTGATTTGGACGAGAGACTGGAATATGAATATGGAGAGGCCCTGAATAGATAAATAAATAAAAAGTAGCAACAACAATACAATTGTAGCACTACAGCACATTTGTTTATTAGATGGGATCAGTGACCCCCCATTTGAAAGCTGAAAAAGCAAAAATTAGTAAAAAAAATTAAGGCCAGTTGAATAGTTGCTTAGAATTAGCCATTCTATAACATAATAAAAGTTAACCTTTAAAGGAGAACTAAACCCTAAAAATTAATTTAGTTAAAAATGTCAATTTACATGCTGAACTTATTGTACCAGCTTAAAGTTTCAGCTTCTCAATAGCAGCAATGATCCAGGACTTCAAACTTGTCACAGGGGGTCACCATCTTGGAAAGTGTCTGCGACACTCACATGCTCAGTGGGCTCTGAGCAGCTGTTAAGAAGTTAAGCTTAGGTGTTATTTCAAATTTACAAGCAAAAAATTAAGTTTGTCTGTAATATAAAATGATTGTACAGGGCTGATTATTAAATTATGATTCTAATTGCACTGTTTTCTGAGCTGATGTAGTAATTATCTGTATTAATTACTAATCAGCCTTATATTAGGACAATTATATGATATATATTCTGTATATTGTGCATTGGTCCTTAAGCTCAGTAACTGACAACAGCACAGAGCATGTGCAGAGAATCAGCAGAAAAAAAGATGGGGAGCTACTGGGGCATCTTTGTAGGCACAGATCTTCCTTGCTAAAAGGATGTGGTTGCCTTGGGTTGGTACAGAAGCTCAGAAAACAATGTAGAACATTTCTAGCCTACTTGTTTAGTTAGGCTTTAGTTCTCCTTTAAGGGATTTTGGGGACTTGCCAGCTGGTATAGTTCTCAGGATGATTGTATGTAAATAAGGGAGGTCATGTTCTTTTTTTATTTTTTTTTAGATTACTGTATAAAAGCTTGATTTAAGGACATGTTCAACTCAACCATACACCACTACCCATATTCTTGCCTCCTTGAAAACTTGCAAAAAAAAAAAAAACCCATTACACCTAAATTACTATATCATAATGAAAAAAAAGTTTCTTACCTATTTCTCGCAGGGGATTTACCAACATCCTCTTGTACAGAAGCTAGTCTTGTTGTTAGAGTCGTTTTTGTAGTCTCTTGATGAACCAAGCTAAATATTTTCAAATATGAATAAGAAACAAGAAACTTATACATAAGACATAATGATATATATTATTGGAAATCAATAAAAAATACTTTTATTGCTCATCTCACTGACTGGCGTATTCTTGTACAACCAAAGATCAGTTTGCAATGACTGATAAAATTATTAACATGTAGGTATAATGCTCTTTTTTTTGTTGTTGTTGTTTTAATGTGTTTTGGAGTAGTCATTTTCTATAAGAACTACGGTCTGCATTTCTATGTACACTAGCTCAGCTGTTGGTGAAATGCCATAACCACACTCTGCAGTAGCAACTGTAGTAAAGGAAAGCAAAACAGAGAAAGTGACAAAAACTATGAGTATTCCCCAAAAGAGGTAATACCCTCATAGATGAGGCTGCACTGCCAACAGCCATCAGCACTTCCTAGTGACAGGCAGAATGTACTTGTACAGTGCCATTTAGAGTATTACCCTGAGTGAGTCTCAACTAGATTAAAAACCATGTTGCAATCAGAAAGGGAAACCTGCAGAACAGTTGTGGGGACTTTTTCAATCTGAATAGATGCCACAGTAATAGTCCCCAGTCTTATCCAGATTAAAAAGTGGTCTAGTTTGTGACAGGTTAATGCATTTGGAGTAGAATCCTTTATCTTTACGAAGTGACACACAAATGCACAGATTTATACTTTTGCTTTAAGCAGTTTTTTTTACAGTGATGTTGATTCAATTCTAACTGGCCAAATTATATTTTAGATAAATATTGCACAAATAAATATGGAAACAAATGAACAAAACGCAAAGGTACAATACCTCTGCCATGTTAAATCCTCCTCCAGGAAGATATTACGGCTAGCTTTTCTCCCTCCAACAGGTGTGCGTGGCTCTCCAGGATCCAGTATAGAAACAGAACAAGTAGAATCAGATAGCGCAGTCAGATCTTCCCCTATGGTGTTGCCATCAGAGGAGTGTGCGTAGTTTATCGCAATCTTACAGCAGTATGTACAAGCCCGGAGATCTCCTGACATAATGATATGATTTAAACAAACAAAAGGGCTTAGCCAGAGCATGTTTCTAAATATATGGCACTTTGAGTCAGTGTGCAATTTTTCTGTTAATCAACAGAGATTAAAATTCAAGATAACAGTACCACTCACCATAGAGTATGAGTATTCAGGTGATGCAGAGTTGGATGTCATAACAATAAAAAGGGTACTGACATTTAGAATTTGAATTTAGAAAATTCAAGGGGCAAGTACCCAGAAAAGGAAATACAGAAAGAACAGAAAGTTGGATATGAACCAGGATATGACACTACTCTTTAGACTAAAGGAGCTGGAGGAGGCAGTGTATTATCAATATAACTGCTATATATCACCTTATTCCTTGTGGATATTACCTAACAATTTTGAGGATGATAGGAAAAAAAAGATGGACAGCGTTGAGTTCTCTCCAGCAAGAAGGAAATAAAAATGTGCATTATTAAAAGAAGGAAACTATTCCCCAGCCCAGATTTTCATCAGCTACCTACAACTTTTTCAGATATTCAGGTATAGCATGAACACTTGGCTTACAGACTCCAGGCATATAAATAATTTTATGTAACAGGAAAAAAGTATTGACTAGTTGAACTGAAATGATGGGTCTTGCAAATTATAGGGTCTGAATTAATATGCCAACTAACCTGTATACCCCATGAACTTTCCCGGAATTTCCTGGTTGCAACAGCGACTGCAGAAAATTTGCCCACAAAGTCGACAGTGGTGTCTTCTTCGAAAGGTTGTAAATTTCTCACTACAATCGTAGCATTCTTTACACTGGCTATCAGGCATCCAGTACTGCTTCAAATCACTGTCCTACAAAAACAGATGTGCAACAAAATAAACACATTACTATATTTAAGTGCACTTTCATTCTGATGTTGCTGTACTCGTATCTTGCATAAAGTAGGAAGAAGAAACTTCACTGCATGCTTAAATAAAAACATGTTTTTGAGAGTCGAATATACATTGTTATTTCATACCTGACTTTTTCCTTCCATTATTTCCTTCAGGCGCTTTAGTACTGTGGTCAAACTGCGAAGTTGTACAGCGGTGCGAGGGTCATGACCAATAGGTGGTTCTGCCTTTCTTTGCGTTTCTAAGAATAAAATTCAGTTGAAAGCAGTAATCCTATATTTAACAATACATTTTAGCAGCTACAGATAAAAAAATGCTTAAAGGGGTGTTTCACCTATATGTTAACTTTTACTTGTTTTTGTTTTTTTTTATAGTTGGTTTTTTTTTTTTTAATTATTTGCCTTCTTCTTCTGACTGTTCTTAGCTTTCAAATGGGGGTTCACTGACCCCATCTAAGAAACAAAATGTTCTGCAAGGCTACACATTTAATGCTACTTTGTATTACTCATTTTTCTTTTCTGGTCCTTTCTTATTCATATTTTAAATCAGTATTGCTGGCCTTCAGATGAAAGTTTTTTTTAAAACTTTTATTAAAAAAAGGTTGTGTAAAAAGCTCTTAACCAAAACTATGAATAATTTTCATCCGTTTACGTCTGAAAAGGGAAAGGGTGATAATAGAAGCAAAGAAGGGGGTTGATTGTGAGGTTACTATATTCCACAAGGTAGAATAATGTTTACATTCAGATCTTACACCATATAGCGGTATGGGACCCGTTATCCAAAATGCTCGGGACCTGGGGTTTTCAGGATAATGGATCTTTTTCATACCTAACATCTACTAGAAAATCATGTAAACAATAAAAATTACCAATAGGCAGGTTTTGCTTCCAATAAGGGTTAATTATATCTTAGTTGGGATCAAGTACAAGCTACTGTTTTATTATTACATAGAAAAAAGGAAAGCATTTTTAAAAATTTGGATTATATGGATAAAATGGAGTCTACGGGAGACAGCCTTCCGTAATTTGGAGTTTTCTGGATAATGGGTTTCCGGATCCCATATACAAAGTCAATGATATTTAACTACTGATCATTATTCATGGTTAGAAAAAAATATACAAATAACATTATTTATCAACAAAGTTATCAGTCAGTAGCGTGAAGACTTAGCTGAAAGCTAATCATTGGCTCATGGCATGTATAGTGTAATCACTAAATACAATTTTAAGCTTGGGGGAGATCTCTCAAACACTACCTTGCATTCTGTATTTGCTTTAATGTAACCCACCTGCATTAAACAATATACTGGATATATTAAATATACCTTTAAAAAAGGATCAGGGAGCATATTTTAAAGATATGTAGTCAAAAAAGCCATACGACAGACGACAGGCATTTGCTTAATGTAACAATAGTTTCTTATTTTACAGTAATTGGTAATGAAACGTTCCTAGTCCCAAAGGGGGGCAATCTAGCCCCTAGAAAGGGGGGGAGATCAATTTTTTATTTAGACACTAGACAACTCAATGCAATAAATATGGCATTTCGTATATCCTGTTATACTAAACAATTTATAACTATAACAATTTACATTTAAAATGCTATGCATTCTTCGTAATCATGATCAATATCCTTAACTAATGTATATAGTCTTTATTTGATATGTTTAAATAGCCACTCTTCATAAAGCCATGATTTATTTGAGGTGTATTACTTGTAATTTAACAAACCAAGGTTTATTTTAAAACAGCATGCATTTCATTAGCTTATGATTAGGTGCCCCCTAGTGGTATGAAATGTGTGGCATTTTTTCTGCTCCTTGTAAAGATGTGGATGCTTTAAAATAAATGCAACTTTACTACGTTGGTTCAGCTTGCGCCAGCCTGTTATTGTTTTAAGTTTAAATGGTTATTCCATGAGTTGATGCTTCGGGAGCAAATACTACTTGGCCAATATCTGGGCTAAATGAAAGCAAATCTCATAAACAATGCTCAATATATATTGGAAAGCCTACCAAGAGGAGCCCAGGCTGGCAGAGCAGCAAAGGGGGGACCACATTCATCATAATCCCTTTTGTCTGTGAAATGTTGGTCAAGATACTTTTTCCCATATAATTTATGTCAGAGTGCATTTCTCTTTAATTGAAAATTTGGTGATAACCTGTTTGGATTGTTATTGTCTTGCTCTGCAAAACCTTGTAAATCATTTTGGAATGATGAATATATACATGTCTTTTTCTTATCTTTGCAAATTGAATTATCTAACCAGCCTGTAGTCTGCCACCACTACTCCACAGAGAAAGAAGATCATTAAAATAGTTTTCACACCTGAGGTAGCAGAGCCTCTTCTCTCTACTAACGATGGCTTCTTGTACTGCACTGGAGACCTGATGGAATGCGAGCTTGAGGAATGATGTGGACTGGGCCAGGCACCTCTCAGAGCTGGGTCACTAGTTCCACGTTCTGTTTTGTCAAATGTGGTTGCGGCTCTGACTTCATCTGTGGGGGTGGAGGTAATATATATTGAAAACACAATACAGGGATAGCTATAAAGGGAGATAGACAAATGCAGCACAAAAAAAACATTTGGGTACAAATATAATCTGTAAGTGTTTGAGATCAAATTCCAGACATACTAAAGATGCGCAAAGCCCCCAAGTAGTGAATTGTCCTAGTGCACCTTAGGGTGGGTCAGATATGTGACCAAAATTGCTTGTGAGGACAATGTTTCTCCGATGGCGAGGCTCATTTGCAAATCTGGTGAAGGCCAAGCAGATTCCCTGCTCCTCATACATTGTAGCAGCCAGATGATTTTGTTACTGCATTATCGGTGTAGTCTCAGTAAAATGCATATCATTGCTAAAAGAAAAATTTATGTACTTACCGTTAAATTCGTTTCTCTCCAAAGGGGGACACACGGACTGTGGGGTAAAGGGTCCCGCCCATCATGGGGAAGAAAACTGATGACATCAGAGCTGACAGCTCTCCCACTCTCCCTTTATCCCCAGTCATGCCCAGAGGGCGTCAGTTTGTAACCAAGAACAAAAAACAGGAATGTAACTGCAGAACAAACTCTCACACATAGAGAAAACATAAGAACAAGAGTTCAGGGGGGGTAGCCCTGTGTCCCCCTTACGACTGGAGAGAAAATAATTTAACGGTAAGTACATAAATTTCCTTTTCTCTCACGTCTAGGGTGACACAGGGACCGTGGGGATGTACCAAAGCACCCCCACAGTAGGGAGGGAGAACTCTGACAGTCTAGGAAACTACTGCCTGGAGAACCTTCCTTCCGAAGGCTGCCTCTGCAGACATGTAGGTATTGAATTGATAACATTTTGTGAATGTATGTAGGGAGGACCATGTAGCTGCCCTACACACTTGCTCAGCCAAAGCAGAATTTCTGTAAGCTCAAGAGGTTCTGGGCGCTCTGGTGCAGTGAGCTCTAAGTTTAATGGGAGGCGTCCTCTTCCACGCCAGGTAGGATCGTCTCACTGTCTCTTTAATCCAGCATGCAATGGTGGTTTTGGAGGCCAGAAGGCCTTTTCAAGCCCCTGAAGGTACAATGAAGAGAGAGTTTGTCTTTCGGATGGCCCTTGTGCGGTAGACATAGACTTGAGAGCTCTGACCACATCCAAGCGATGCAGGTTTGCTTCCTTGTCATTGGCTGGTTTCTTACAGAATGAAGGCAGAATGATCTCTGAGTTGATGTGGAAGGCAGAGACCACCTTGGGAAGAAAACTTGGGACAATGCAAAGTACTGCCTTATCTTCGTGGAAAATCAGGAACGTTTCTGCACAGGATAGTGCCCCCAGCTCCGAGACTCGTCTGGCTGACGAGATCTCCACTAGGAATGCTGTCTTCCATGTGAGTATTTCCAAACCCACATCGCTAAGTGGTTCGAATGGAGGATCTAGAAGAGCCGTCAATACTAAATTCAGGTCCCATGGTGGTATTGGGTGTCGTTGCCACCCCCACCCCCCAGTCTGTGAGGCTTGCGTCTGTGGTTACTATCTGCCAAGACGGTTCCTGGAAGTTCCTTCCTCGGCCGAGACAACTTGGGTCTAACCACCAGTTCAAGGATTTCCTCGTTACTGCCGGGAGGGCTATCCTCTGGTGAAGCGATGTCCTGTTCCACCGCTTCAGTACAGCTGTCTGAAGCGGCCAGAGTTGAAATTGGGCAAATGGTACTGCCTCCATGGAAGAAACCATCAGTCCTAAGACTCTCATGCACGCCCGGACCGTCGGAAACATGGAGGACCTCAGAGATCTGACAGCTTCCTGAATCCTGGTCTGTTTGTCTGGTGGCAGGAAAATCTGTTGCCGGGCTGTGTTGAATTGCAGCCCCAGGAAGAGCAGGGTCTGGCTGATATTGGTCACTTCTTGGAACTGAGGTCCGCAGACCACAGCTTCAGCCATAGAGCTCTGCGGGCCGCTACTGAGAGAGCCGATGCTCTTGCGATGACTCTTGCTGCATCAAGCGAGGCGTCTGCTAGGAATTGGTTGGCCTCTTGGATGTAGGAGGCTAGCTGCACAATCTGGTCCCCCGACTCCCCTTCCTGTGCGATCTGTAGCAGGGAATTGGACCAGGTCTCGACCACTCGGCTCACCCAGGCGGGGCTAGGACGTGTCGTAGTGCCGAACCCACCGAAATGAAGTTGGCCTTGAGTATGCCCTCCAGTTTCTTGTCGGTGGGGTCCTTAAAGGCAGAGGCATCCGGCACAGGCAGGGTAGTGGCCTTGGAAAGGCGCAAGACAGGCGCATCCACCACCGGTGGTGTGCTCCACTTCTCGGTACATTCCTTGGGGAATGGGAACTATTCAGGGAAGTGTTTTTTGTTTGGAGAGGCTAAAATTGGCCATATACTGGCTAACTTAAAGGGAACCAGTCACCCTGAATTGTTTTACACAAGGTAATAATAAAAAAATAAAAAAATAGCTCCCACCAGCCGACCACATTCAGGGTGACTGGTGCCCTTTAAAGGTAATGTCAGATTCACATTATATACAGTGTATGGCAGTGGGTAGTAAAACATCATGTGTATTTTACCCAGTGGGAGACAGTGCCTCCTGGCACATTATACCCAGTGGGAGACAGTGGCTCCTGGCACATTATACCCAGTGGGAGACAGGGCTCCTGACACATTATACCCAGAGGGAGACAGTGGATACTGGCACATTATACCCAGTGGGAAACAGTGGGTCTTGGCACATTATACTCATTGTGAGACAGTGGGTCCTGGCAAATTATATTCAGTGAGAGACACTGGGTACTGAGAGAGAAAGAGAGAAAGAGAGAAAGAGAGAAAGAGAGAAAGAGAGAAAGAGAGAAAGAGAGAGAGAGAGAGAGAGAGAGAGAGAGAGAGAGAGAGAGAGAGAGAGAGAAAGAGAGAGAGAGAGTGTGCGCTCTATTAGATGCTAAAACTTACCTTTACTGAAACGAAACAGGCTTACAAAAGAGCTATAAGCAGATTTAAACGGAGGATCATCTTGATCTGGTGTCAGTGGTTTAAAATGTGTAAGGTGTGATGGGCTGCTTGGAGATCTTGGCAATTCGCTGGCACAGTCCAGTGTTGGGGATGATTTATCATCTGTGGCCATTTCATGAGAGCTGAGAAAACAATAATAAATGCAATTTTATAAAACGAAATTAAAGGGGAGACATAGTATATAGAATTTACCAGTGCATTAAACTATTTTAGATATATAAGTAATGTGCTTAAAAAAGTAGTGTTTCTGGTGTTTTCTTTATTGAAAATTTCTGCAAAAAAACTCTGCTAGTCCCGCTAATCTGTTCCACTTCCCACTGCCTCCTTTCCCAGGGTGTGCAGGGGAGCTGGCGGCACTCAGCACACTGCACTGTAGGATAGGAACCAATCAGCAGCTAGGCTGACCTGATAGGAAACTATAGCCTGTCTTTGCTTGTGTGACTGCTTGGCTGGGATTGGCTCTCCCCTTCCTACTGTGCTTCAGGCAGGGGCACACCCGCCCTTCACTTGAAACACAGATAGTGACCGACATCTATAGGGAGCTTCAGTAAAGGATCCATTTTTAAAGACAATATTAATCTACACCCAAAAGTAAAACCAGCACCAAATCATATACATCATTGCCAACAAAATTAGTTTTTTTTTTTTATTCATTATATGTCTCCTTTCGAAACAAAAAGAACTAGTACAAGTGTGGCCGTACATGGTATTCCAAATGACAAATATCCTATTCTGGTGCCAGCAAAATGACCAGCTCAAAAATGTAAAAATCACACTGTTAGTTTAGAATGAAATACACAGCAACAAGTGAACACTGGTAGGCGACAATTTGTGCAAGCTTATCGAGCGGATATTGTTACAATACTGGTTAATCTATTGCAAATAGAAGTTGGCAAGTACAGATATAGGAAACTTAGAGGTATATTTTTTTGATGGTAAAGATTATGAGTTTCAAGCTGCCTTGAGTCCGAAAGATCATATGATATTCATATTCCTATTACTCAATATAGTAGCAAAATAATGGTCATAAGGATGAAGGCAGTTAAACTATTAAACATGATGTAACACAGCTCTTTCTTGGTTAAGTATAGTTTTATTTGAACATTTAAATATCCTACTACGAGATGGGGTTATTTGGAGCCTAGCAAACAGATTGATGAGAGCTGCTGAATAAAAAGCTAAAATCTTAAAAATAATATTGCTATGCTAAGATCACACGCACTAAGAAGCATTTATTGCCATTTTTCAAGCTCTGAATAAGTTTAACTGTAGAGATACATAACTATGGGAAGCTGGAGGTGTAGCTGACAGGCTGTGTTTCCTGTTTATACCACAACGCATGTCATTTAAATAAAAACTGTTCCTCTTTTACCATAGTTACAGTTGTGCTCATAAGTTTACATACCCTGGCAGAATTTATGATTTCTTAACCATTTTTCAGAGAATATGAATGATAACACAAAAACTTTTCTTCCACTCATGGTTAGTGGTTGGCTGAAGCCATTTATTGTCAAACAACTGTGTTTACTCTTTTTAAATCATAATCACTACACAAACTACCCAAATGACCCTGATCAAAACTTACATACCCAAGTTCTTAATACCGTGTATTGCCCCCTTTAATATCAATGACAGCTTGAAGTCTTTTGTGGTAGTTGTGGATGAGGCTCTTTATCTTCTCAGATGGTAAAGCTGCCCATTTTTCCTGGCAAAAAGCCTCCAGTTCTCGTAAATTCTTGGGCTGTCTTGCATGAACTGCACGTTTGAGGTTTCCCCAGAGTGGCTCAATGATATTGAGGTCAGGAGACTGAGATGGCCACTCCAGAAACTTTGTTGCTAGTTTTATTGCTATGACCTCGTTATATATAAAGCAAAACTCGAAGATAAGGCTATTTCAAATAGAATTAGGTTTATTGAGTTTAACAACAGAACATAGACTGGTTTTGTTTCGGGAAAGCAGTCAATGTTACACCAAAGTGGAACATGAGGGCTTTGCCAAAGACACCCCCCTTGTCACAAACTTTTATAGCATTTTGAGGCTGATTACTGTAAATTCAAAAGGGGGTACACAAACATATGTTATATAACTTGAACCCTCCCAAAATGTTGGAAGAGGAGTGGATGTTCTTAACTACAGATATAGCAACTGAAAATAGTTTTCCCGCTTACAACAGTCCCTCAGCCTTGTAGTTCTTTATCTGTTAGCAGACACTGTGTTGAACTCAGCCATGAAGAAAACACTTCTGTACAGGGGCCCCATCTAACATCTGCTGACACTCTGAATTCTGTCAGTAGCTTACAAAGTGGACTCTTATCTCGGGGGTGTCATTTAAAAGAGAAATAATTAACGGAGGAACATTACCCCTCCTTGCACCTACTTGGTGACCGTGGTTTGGTTTCAACAGAACCCCTAATTATCCACTTCTTAATTAGAGTTTGAACACTGCTGATTGGCATTCTCAATTCCTTTGATATTTTCTTATATCCCTTTCCCATAGAGTTCAACTACCTTTTCCCGCAGATCCTTTGACAATTCTTTTGCTTTCCCCACGACTTAGAATCCAAAAAACATCAGTGCAGCACTGGATGAAAGATGCAAGGGTCTGTCAGGAGTCCGTAAGTCATTGACCTTTTATACACACACTAATTACAAGCAAACAGATCACAGGTGAAGATGGTTACCTTTAATAGCCATTCTAACCATTTTGTGTCAAGTGTTGTGCACGTTATCAGGCCAAATCACCAGGGTATGTAAACTTTTGATCAGGGTCATTTGGGTAGTTTGGGTAGTTTGTGTAGTGATTATGATTTAAAAAGAGTAAACACAGTTGTTTGACAATAAATGGCTTCAGCCAACCACTAACCATGAGTGAAAGAAAAGTTTTTGTGTTATCATCCATAATCTCTGAAAAATGGTTAAGAAATCATAAATTCTGCCAGGGTATGTAAACTTATGAGCACAACTGTACCTGTATATGCAAACCCAACAAAGATAATGAAAGTGATTGCAAGCCAACCATTAAAGGGGATTTTCACCTTTAAATTAACTTTTAGTATGACATTGTGATATTCTGAGACAATTTGCAATTGGGTTTCATTTTTTATTATTTGTGTTTTTTGAGTTATTTAGCTTTTTATTCAGCAGCTCTCCAGTTTGCAATTTCAGCAATCTGGTTGCTATGTTTTAAATTACCGTAGCAACAGTGCACTGATTTGAATAAAAGAAAGCCTTACAGAGCATTTGTTTTTAGATGGGGTAAATGACCCCCTTGTGAAACCTGAAAAGAAGAAAAAGGCAAATAATTAAAAAACTATATAAAAAAATAAACTAAGACAAATTAAAAAGTTACTTAGAATAAGCCACTCTATAATAACATATTAAAAGTTAGCTTGGTTGGTGGACAGATGGCTGGGAAACCCATCCAAATACAAATTGAATGGGAATTATTCAGCAATACCACAAACTACACCCAACTATCAAAACCAGAGAAAATATGATCCGTAGACACGCAGTAGCAGCTAGGAAAACAATATTAAAATAATGGTTAACCCCTGAATCCCCATCTTTATTGAAAGTCAAACAAAAATGAAATCACCTATTTCACATGGATGGGTTGGAAGCAATAACCAGAAAAGAACACAACAACATTCTTTAACACCTGGATAACATATATAACAACACTCCCACACCATACTAGATACCTCACATTTTATACCTTCAGAAAAACAACATGGTACGACGAAGAAACCCTTAGAGAACACCCACTTGTAATGGAGGCATCCCAATACCTCGACACATGGCAACACGAACAAGAAAGACTGGATTTCGCACCCCCCAGGAGTCATCAAATAAACAGACTATTGGCTACATACCCATTAAGTCCTACATAGGGTCATAAACTTAATTTTGAGCTGTAAATTGTATAATGTTATGGAAAACCATTGTTGAAAACTGTTTAAAAATCTGTACTGATTATTATGTAATATAAATAAATAAAAATATTTTTTTAGCTTGGTGTACCACCCCTTTAATGGACTCACAGTAAAGATACAGAATGCTGGGCATGTCATGAGTCTAACATATAACTTAAGGTGGTCATAGATGGGCCAATAAAAGTTGCTGTCATACAAAGTCTTATTGGTCTGTGTATGGGGCCCTTCGATGGGCCTCCAAAACGGATATCTGGCCAAAAAATAATGGGTCCCTTTTAAGCTTTGAATGGCTGCCCCCATGGCTACACAGCAGCTTGTTTATATAAACTATAGCAGAGTTTCTGAAGTAAAGACACCAGTTTTACCAGTGCAGCACAACAATTTTGGTGTATCTGTTCCTTTAAGTCCTAATATAGACAAATAATATAAAGACAACAAAATAAGCAAACCACTGGATCGAAGGAAAGTATGATCCAGCATCATTTCAGTGTAGGTCTAATGATCATGTATCAAACAGAATGAGGGGTGAGGAATTTGGAAAAAAAGTTGTGAGCATACTGGACCCATGAAAAGCACTGCACAGCCCACAGGAGGCAAAATTGTAGCTTACATCATATTGATGGATACACTTTTGAAGAAACAATCTAAACTTGCCAGTTAAAAATATTATTGCTTCTCAAGTGAAAATAGTGAAAGGTTCATTAACCAACACAGTTCAAGGTGCTAACTATTTGGAAACATAAACAAACTATGTGCAAGTTCACAAAGACGCACATTGCACAGTGTTTTAGGGGTAACTTCTCACTTCATTAGGTGCTTCAGGTAAAACATACAAATCTATATGTCAGTTGCCCTGTAATGGTAAATGTGTACACAACACATTCACACGAGTGAGCTTTGGCCTTTTCCCTTAAATCAGAAGATATATTTTTGCAGTAAATAGTAAGGGGCACTGCTTACTGTTAAAAATCTTGCATCAGACAGCACACACAGTTCACAGTTTATCATGGCAAAATTAAGGTAATGCCAATTCTAACGTTCTAACAAATTGCTATTAAAAGGGCCAAAGGTAAGTAAATATGTGTGAAATATACAGTATAGAAGGGTAATAACTAGAACTTTCATATAATTCTGTTGTTAAGTTGCTAAGGAGCTTTCTCTGGTCTAGCTTGAGACTAACATTAAGTACATAAGTAATTCTTAAAACTACCACTAAATGATAAAATATTTGCCTTGAAAAACATATGTTCATACCTTACTCTTGAGCATTCTGTAGGTCCAAACAGAAGCCCCAAATCTGGCATGCCTGGGGTAGTCCTTAATTCCTGTGCCAACCTTAAAACATTTACAAACAGATTTTAAATACTGTATTTTCTGAAAACCCTGCCGGCAATTTAAGAAGCCCACTGACTGTTGTTACTTAGATAAAATAAAAGGGTTTTCCCTTCCTCGCTCTACTTGTATGACATGCAGCTCCACAGCATGTGACTATAATTAGCAGAAAACTCACCACTTCATCTTTTCCAATGCAAACCCATCTGACCATGAAAAGAACAAATTTTATGCAGAAGGAAATATCTGTAAAAGCTTACCGACTACAATGAAATTAGCTTTGAACATTAGAATACAGATTAGAAAATTAAGTCTGATCGGCTTATATTGGCAACTGAGCATGCACAAGTTAGAATCTATATTAGTAAATGAGCCTTAAAACTATGCTTCTTGAGGGTCATAAAGAGAACAGCCCCTTTTATTTAAACAAAATTGTAGAGGATGTTTAAAGAAATAGTTAATATTGAAATTAACATTGAGGAGCAAATTATGGAGTTGTGATTTCCATGAAAATTTGAGTTTTCACGGTTAATTTTTGGTCAAAAAATTTATTTTCTAGTTCAAAAAATAAAACTTGAATTTTTCAAGTTTTTTTTAAAAAAAACAAAAAAACAGAATCTTTTTGAGAGATGTATTATACCCCGACCCTGGAAACAGCTTGAATCCGAAAATACACCATCTAAAACCTGTCGAGATCATGTAGGAGTCAATGACAGGGGTTCCTTGAACCATTTGAAGATGTTAATAGCCTTCATGATGTTTGAGCTTTTTTCAGAGGGTTTTGCCCAAAAACACGATCAATCTGAGCGATCGAGTTTTTTTTCCACCAAAAATTCGCTGAATCTAATTTTTTCCATTCAAGTTTCTTCTTAAATGAGACCGCATTCAAATTGTGAGTTAATTCAAGTTCATTGGAGGTATCAAGATCTCTAAAATTCAACCTTTGATAAATAACCCCGTTAATATGATGGTTATATTTTTTTGAGACAATTTGAAATAGGGCTTCATTTTTAATTTTATATCTCTTAATGAAGCTTTCCTGCAGCTTTCCAGTTTGGAAATTCAGCACTTATGTTGTTGCTACAGTCCAATTTACCCTAGCAAACAGGCAGTGATTTGAATGAGAGAGGGAATGAAAAGATAAAGGATCAACAATTATATATATATTATATATATATATATATATATATATATATATATATATATATATATATATATATATATATATATATATATATAATTATTGTTATTATTTACAGATTATCCACAGTTTTTATCAATTATCTAAGAAGAATTTATTTTATAAGTGTAAACATTTTGTGATTTTATCAACTTCCCCTATTTCTAAAATTGCTACAGAAATATTTCATGACTGTAATCTACTCTTCAAACAAAATATGCTCTTCTCTGTTTTCTTTTAACATCTCCATAATGTTCCAGAGATGCCAAAGTAGTGCAGTTTTGTGATCTGGTAACTACCGGGAGTCCTCGAGTTACATACACCAGACTTACATAAAACTCACACTTGCATACGGGGGCTATTACAGTAACATATAATATGGTAAGCTTGACTTTTATTAGCATTTAGCTTTAATAAAACACCTGGCCCAATCCCCTCTGGTGTGTGTTGTCTACTGAAGAGCACAGAAAGGTAAAAATAAATACAATGTTAAGACAGACTTCTGTCTTATTGCATTTAATAAGTAAATGTATATGTTTCAATTTACATACAAATTCAACTTAATAACAAACCTACAGACCCTATCTCGTCCATAACCTGGGGACTCCCTGTAGTTTTCTGGCAAGCACTGAAATAGGGCATAGCCATTTAGAAAGCTTCTAAAAAAGGGACTGTCTGCCAAGAAACACATAAAGCTACTTGCCTTGCTCTTCAATGTAGTGTAGCATAGTAGCTGATTTTGAAATGCATTAATAAAGGACAAACTCACTAACCGTCGAAAATTCTCCAGCGATGGCTTCGCGCACATCGCAACACTTCGCCAGTCGTAAATTCGCCTGGACAACGCTAATTCACGAAGATCTGAAGTTGCGCTCACAGTACCAAACACTGGCGAAATTATGCCAGCGAAATTACGCTCAGCAGTTCGAAGTTACGCTAGCGTTGGCTACTTAGCATACGGCGTGCAGTTAAAGTACAATGGCTGTATATGCTGCAGCAAATACATTACACTACACAAGGCCAGGGAACCTTAATAAAATTATATAAAGTTGTTATAATGCCCTACACATGTGCCCACAGTATAGTTTATGTGCTATATGTTAGCAAATGTAGGGGGGAAGGAAGGTACACCAAAAAACATTGAAAAATATCGTAAGTCTATGACACTTTAAATAGGAAAAAAACGCCAGCGTTGAGGAACTCCTATCTACTCTATAGCCTTCACCTGGTCTGAGGTGGCAAAGGCAAGTCTGGCGATAGAGGTAACGGTCAGTGAAATCAAAATCTTAGTGAATTTGCTTAGTAACGCTCATTCGCCAGACCGAAAATTCGCCTTGCATTAGAGTGCAAAGTTGCGCCAGAGTCTATCTCCTTGGCGAAATTACGCCAGCTACCATTAGTAAATCGGCGAAGTGCCGAAATGACGTCACGCTGGCGAATTTTCGCAAGCGTTAGCCACTTCATCCTTTAGTAAATTTCCCCCAATATATTTTATAAGTTAATATTGCCCATTCCTGTTATATATGAATAGGAGAGGACCGGGGGAATAATAAAAAGTAGCAATAACAATACATTTGTAGCCTTACAGAACATTTGTTTTTAGTAGGGGACAGTTTGAAAGCTGAAAAGAGTCAGAAGAAGAAGAAAAATAAACTATATATATATATATATATATATATATATATATATATATATATATATATATATATATATATATATATATATATATATATATATAATGATCTTAAAGGTGAATCACCCCTTTAAAAACCAGAAAAGATGTATGGGATCTCTTATCTGGAAACTCAGATATCCAGAATTTTTAAGCAAATAAATCTAACTTTTTATAATGGTTTGTTTTTTCTATTTAATAATAAAAAAGTACACTGTATGTAGATCCTCTGTAAGCTGTAGTCATTCATATAACAATTTTATTTTATTAGACTGGTATTAGATGGTATGATGATCCAAATTAAAGAAAAGCCCCGCATTCAGAAAAAAACCCAAGTTCCAAGATCCCATACTTAAACTGGATTGTTGACCCTAAAGCTGGCCACAGACGCAAAGATCCGATCGTATGAATCAAGCAGAAATCAAATAAAGTAGTTAAAGAACAGAACCGCCAATGTTCTGCTCCTGACAGCAATCGTGCGATAGACAAAGTCTCCCACTGAAAATCGTACGATCGGCAATACACGCAGAGATATTACCCGCAGCCGACAGAAATTTTGTAACCTGTCCGATCGACCAAACGAAAAATTATGGGACTCTCCACACACGGTCCGAAAATCGTACGAATCCTCGATTCATACGATGAGATCTTTGCGTCTATGGCCAGCTTAAGCTTCTGCAAAACAAGGTTAATTTACTTTCAATTTACTTTCTACAGAAACAGATCTTTGTGTGAGATCTTCCCGAGCCCTGTCACCAATACATTAAACCTTAAATTGTTTTTATTATTAAAACTTCCATACCTATGATAAATGTATTTAAAAATCTCCAATCATGTATTACCTTCCCCAGCTCAATGCCTCAAGCACAGAAATCACTTTCACTTCTTAGTTGCAACTGTTCTCCTCCCACACCCCTCTCAACGCTACACATTCAAATGTGCATTAAATTCTTAGTAGCGATAGTAGCAGGGGATAACTTACCAAAGTTAACAAGGATCAGTGTATGCATGTCCCTGGCAGTTTAAAGGAGAAGGAAACCCAGTGGGCGCAAACCTCCCCCCCTCCCCTGTGTTGCTTCCCCTCACTCCTCCCCCCTGGCCTACCTGTCCCGCTGGGCAAATGCCCCTAACTTGTTACTTAACCTTCTGCGCAGGTCCAGTCCACGGAGTTCACAGATGCCATCTTCTTCCAAGTGATCTTCTTCCTGCGTTTTGGCGCATGCGCAGTAGCAGCATTTCGCCGGTACGGATGTAATGCGCATGCGCCAAAAGTCACAAAGTTTTCCGATTTCACTTCGCGACTTTTGGCGAAATGCTCCTACTGCGCATGCGCCAAAACGCCGGTCAAAGCAGGAAGAAGATCGCGTCTGTGAACTCCGTGGACTGGACCTGCGCAGAAGGGTAAGTAACAAGTTAGGGGCATTTGCCCAGCGGGACAGGTAGGCCAGGGGGGAGGAGGGAGGGGAAGCAACACAGGGGAGGGGGGAGGGTTTTTGCGCCCACTGGGTTTCCTTCTCCTTTAAAAGTAAAGTAGGCATAGGCCTATGACTATGTGCCCACAAGGTACAAAACGCATAAGGCTACCTTTTCAGAGAATTTTTCCTTAGATTTGCGCAGCCCATGATTGAAGAATATCATGTCCCTATCAACACTGATTATAATCGTGTAGCATGTGCATGTTCATCAGGGCATCCTGTTCTGGTATACAGAAAAGATTTTTGGGGTGATGCAAATCTTGACTTGATAACAGCTTCAAAAAAATGGCTGCTGCTGGCTTGCTCTGATTGTGGATTGCAAATAATGAAAGTAAACAATACCTATATAATATAGAAAATATTGTATATCGGGTAAATAAACTTTAATTTTGTCCAACTACCACAGTACAATAGGCTTCAGAATTGTTATTTAAATCTTAAATATAAATGCTAACATGTTAAATAACTATAAAAGGGGTACAATAGAAAACCTATAGTAACCCCCTCCAGCTCTTACGATATTATTCGAAATTCACAGTAGTATAATGACAAAAAAGGTGCACAATATTTCATTAATACCATTGGAAGTATAACGCTGCTAGTCACTGTGCCTAGAAGATCAGTGGCTAATTTGATCATAGATATGGAAGTCAACTGATCAGTAATTGCTGGGGAGATACTTGCAAACTAGTTCTTTTAAGGACAACAGAACACACCAATGTAATGAACCAACTTTACCAACAACAACAAGAAACAATGAACACTGTATCACAGCTTGCCATGTGAGACTATCTGCTGTTACCAATTTATTTATGGAGTCATTCATGGAGGCAAGCATTCTGGAGCTATACTACCCCTATACTACCCCTTTTCTCAATGTACTTAAAAATTTACCAGCACGATCAATCAAGATCAATTAATAAGAACACAGGAGTCTGTGGTGCAAGGTGCTGTGTTGGGGGACCCAAATTTGCCACCAGGTTAAAGTGGCAATTAAATTAAATTAAAGATTAAATACAAGAAATACCATCATCACACTGTAGCAGTTAGGAATACCTTCATTTAAATCCAAGATTAAAGGTTAAAGTGTCAGGCCCTCCTGGCACTTTTATTAAAGAAGTTGTTCACCTTCCAACACTTCAGTTGTTTCACCAGAAATAAAGAATTTTTAAATAACTTTCTACTTTTGATTTGTTAACTTTTTTCTTATAATGAAGTGTAAAGTTTTACATTCTTATGTCTTTCTGAAGCAGCTCTGGGAGGGGGGATCACTGATTCTATAAACGGTTCTAAATTGATACATTAAATTGATGCATTTCCTATTTTTGGTCCTGCTGAGCAGAATCCCTGAATTTCATTAAAGGCAGCTGTTCTATTTGATATAATAGTTGCTAACATCCCACAGATGCTGCTGAGAAATGTATCAACTAATGTAGCAAATTGTAACAGTTCAGAATCTGCACCTGGATTACTGTGCTGCCACAATGAAACACCAGACAGGAACACTAAACAATAAAAAATGTAAACAATCTGGGGAACAATCTGAAAGCACATGAAAAAAGGTGTTTGGAAGGTGAAAAACCCCTTTAAGCCAAGGAAAACGTATTATGAAAAGATTCTGATCAAATTTAGGGCAATGGCACATGGGGTATGCTTTCTCATCGGCAATAATGTAAATGAATGGTGGGAAAATATACAGGTCACTTTGTTTTCCGAAGTTCCTCACGAGGCAACTTTGGAAAGCTGAAGAGACTTGTATGCTTTTTTCACTGGTAGAAAATCATTTTCAGGAGATTTGTTGCCATGGTAGCGCAGACAAATCTCCCCGTGCACCATTGCCCTTATATGTAATTTGCAAAACAGCTTGGTCAAAAATGACCATGTTTGGGCAGCTTTAGGGAGATGGAATATATGCAATTTATTTAATAAATAAATGCAATACATCTCTGCAAACATGCACAGCAATTTAGCATGCCTTAGTAACAGACATTTGACCACAGTTCCCCATAGTCCATTAATAAGCTACCATAACCTTAAGTTTGAAGTATTGTTTATTATATTAACAGAATAGCATATTTGTAAGATGCTTCTTTCTGCATCAGAGCCAGGCAGTTGCCATTAAAATGCAGGAACAGGTAGTTTTGTGCACTTCTCCACTGAAGGAAATACCCCCAGGTGTGACATTTAGGCTTTGGCTCAGATCAAGTGTAGCATCTATTCTTATCAGCATGGGCTACAATATGCTGCTGTGCTGCTGTGTACTACCTTAGTCTCTGGCCAATGGGCCAACAGCTCAAAAGCCAGTGGTGAGCTGTGTCTCCACTACAGAGGTCTCAGAGGTGCCTGAATTTCACACTGATGTGCACATTGCACTACACTTGTTTTTGTTCCTTGCCTGCTTCTTTGCCCCAGCCTTCTGGCTAGACAGAACGAATAATTCCACCTGCAAGCAGGGATAACCCTTGCTAAATTTTTATTTGCGTGATGCAACGTTTCGGGGTGATCCCCTTGGGGGATCCCTGTTGCAACTAAAGACCTGTGTGCCGGTGGAATTATTCGTTCTGGAAGTTTGTGGGTTTTCGAAGCCCTCTCGGCCAGGCACCGGGCAATACACGTTTTGGAGAGCCAGGGTGTGCAAGCTGGTAACTATATTTGTGTTCTGGCTAGACAGGACAATTTTCATAACCAGCTGAAGGTTGGGCTTATATGCTCCACCTCACTGAGCTAAGGGCCACCAGGCTCCTTGCCCCCCATTTCTTGCTGCAGCCCAGGGAAAATTGCAAGCAAGCCTAGTGGGAAGGGAACCCTAGCTGCTGATCTGCCCCTGCAGAGCTTTCTGGCCAGGAGACAATTTCCCTTTAAAGGTATGATGGGCTCAATGTTTCCTCAACCTTCTACACTTTTTTTCTTTAACCTAGAATGAAGAAGCATACACCTTGGGCTGTCAAAAGAAGCAAAAACTAAAAAAAAAAAAAAAAAACAAAGATTCAAATCCTATAAGGTCTAGAAAGAAAATTGTTAATAAACATTTCTTTACTTTTCTTAAGCAATTAATTTGACAATACCAGCAGCCATAACGAACTTTTTCGTAGTGAAAGACTGCTGCACTTGCTACTTTATACAAAGGATTATCCACCACAGAAGATCTCACAGGGTATTATGGGACAAGCAAAACTGCTTTAAAACTCCCTCGCTGGAGAATATTTTTGAGAGACACACTGGCAGCAGCTAATGATGACATTGGTAGAAAAGGGCCTTTTAAACAGCAAATTGTTTACAGCTGTTGAGGAACTAACCAACGTCACAGGAAAAACACATGGATTATATATAAAATAACCATAAATTAACAATAGTCAGTAATTGTATGGTGAACAAGAAGATCATTTTATTTGCATGCAATTCAATTCCAGAAATTCAGTTTTACATGTGCACAGCTTAGGAGTGTGTAGACACTTGTCACACTAATAATCACATGCTTTAAGGTCACAAGGGTTTAAGCTCCAGCAGAGCCTTGAAGTAAAACAAATGCGATGCACATTCATTTCTAATGACATCCAGTGACAAGGCAATGAAAACATCGCCCGTTTCGCAAGGATCCCTACAGCACAATGGGATCTAGAGGATGTCGATCGTGTCCTTATTTTAAATGGACACAACATCCTGATGGCAGAGTACATAAGAGGAAGAAGCATAAAGTGAGGCATCAGCAGTTTTCTCCTAGAAAAGAAATGCATATAGTCATTCGTAGCAACATTTCCAAGGCCTTTCCATTATTACCTTTTCAGTGCTGTAAGATCACATTCCAGGCAGTTGAGCCAATTGTTTTTCTGCCGCGAGACCTTTAATTTAAAAGGTGTAAAACTGCACTGTTCCTCTCCTCTCCTTTGCCTGCTGGATGTATAGGCACCGCTCCACTACAACTTGCTTCCTGTTCCCTCTATGCCCTCATTCAGACCGGAGCAATCGAACTGATAAGTAATCGAACAGACAAGAGCAATCGAACAACGACGCAATCAAATCCACACTAAAACAGCGTTCTCATGATGTTGGAAACAGATCACATTCCAGGGTTAACCAATTGAGCCAGGTTTCACCTACAGTCAAAAGTAATTTTGAATTTTACAGATTTTTGTCTTGCTAGAACTAGATTCCTGAAGAACTCCAAGGGGAGGCAGACCGGATTCCAATCAATGGAGCACTCAGCAGGGCCACTGAGCAGATCTGCTTCTCTCATCCCCTAGCCCTTTTACAGTTTTGCCAATGAAGGTGAATTGCCCTTTAAGCTGCAAGTCAGAGTTTCCCCAAGAGACTGGCTTATCTTAAATAGTTACAATTGTATCTGCTTATCTTAAATAGTTACAAATGTATCTAAGTGCAGCTGCCAAGTCTTCTGGCTCTCTGCCAAAAGCCTCTTATTTAATTACATTTCAGAAATGTTGTATCTTTTTCTGGCTGTTCAGAACTGGAGGTCAAAGGAACTCAGGACATTTCAGTAACGATCCGGTACTGCTGAGCTGTCAAAATCGTGGCTGTCCCGTGAAAACGGGAAAGTTGGGAGTTATGCAGCGGCGAAGTTGGGACTGCTGCAGCCTGAGGCAGCAGCCCAGATGCCGCCCCCCTCCTCTCCCGTGGTTAAAACTTAGCTCCGGAGCGGGTCTAAGAGGGGCAGCATAACGTGCATTGAGTACAATAGTGCTCTCTGCACTAGCGGAGCCAAATTTACGGTTTAAAAAGCCCCTTGTAACGGGCCACTCGTGCAACCTGAGGCAAGGTTCTCCCCTTGCCTCATGGCAGGAGTGGCCCTGGAGGTATGTACTAATATATTGCTATTATTTTGCCGAAAATCACAAATCCCCCCCACTGTGCAAGTATTCTGATCCCCTTCTTCTTAACACTTTGATGCTGAAATTGAAATGTTGACATGCTTCACAAAAAAAACTTTGCCATCATAGCCTTTTAGCATAAGCACAAGACTACATGTCCCATAAAGCACTGAGAGTTTTTCTTACAAGAGGACAGTTCAGTTCAATGGCAATGGCTTTCCAGGAGTTTTGACCACCACAGTGTTCATAGGGTGTACTGACCATATAATCTCATTCAAGTGTATAGCAATTGCAATCCCATGTAGGGATACATGCTGCAGTTATGTTGTGCGCATGCAAACAAGATATCAGACAGGCACTATGTGCCATTGCCTAAAGAACCAAGTAAGGTCCTCATTCACATGAATATGGACATGGCAGCTTCAAATAGGAAATCAGCTATGACACTGCAATAGGGTTGCCACCTGTTTGGTTTGGACCTGAACAGTTCGTTTTTTCTTAGGGCTATTATGGTCACAACTTTCACTACAGGTTTCAATCTTATGAAAGCCGAACAATAATCTGGACATTAATCACCTCTGATGTTGCGGGCCCCATCCCCACAAAGGCACAAATATGACCTGAAAAGGCATGACCCCACCCCCATTTGTCAATGCTTTGCCCCTGTCATCATCCCGCCCTTTTGTTTGGTTTTTATTGAGGTCAAAGGTGGTAACCCTACACTGCAACCCTATGACTAATGTTAGCTGTAATCTGTAGCACTGGTATATGCAATAACACAACAAACTGAAGATGTTCTGTCAGAAACAGCTCCATATGGCACTAACCTAAGAGCTCTAAGATGGATGCAGCAGCACCTTGTTTATATAAATTATAGTAGTATTTCTGAAGGAAACACACCAGTTTTACCAGTGCATGGATACAGTACATTATATTTTAATTACTTTAAAACACTTTTATTTTTGGTGTTACTGTTCCTTTAAGGATGGAATGCTTTGTCGTCCACACTAGGGGCCTAATTATCATTCTGTTTTACACAGCATGATAAATAGGCCCCCTTAGGGGTGTATTTATTAACAATGGAGACAAACATCACAGGTGATGTTGCCCATAGCAACCAATCAGCTATTAGATTTAAAAATTCACCTACAAGTGACAAAACAAAAGCAAAGATCTGATTGGTTGCTATGAGCAACATCACCTACTCCTAGTTCTGGCCCTGAGCACAGGCAACAAAACTCCTGAAGTTACCTTTCTACTGGGATTCATGTAAATTGCCATTGATAAAACATATGCAAAGGCCGTTATAGTACAAGTAAATGAGGACCCTTGTGTCCTGGGCCACTGTGCAGCCACACATATACATCAGTGGTTTATCCTCACAGAATAAATGTCATTTGATCAGTCTTTGTAACTAAGTAAGATAGATGAATAGAAATGCATTGAAGTACTTCCACTGGTATAAATGTCTTCCGAAATTAAAGAATCAGATTTGATTTGTTTCTATTGAAACATAGGCTATACATGTGTTATGTTACTGTACAGTAGAGTATGCTGTCCATTTGAAAATCGGAACTGCATAATAAATGCTAATAGTTGCTGGCTTGTCCTGTGTCTGCTGTCTTTCCACTGTAGTTGGATTTTCTAGAAAAATCTGACTTTTCTCGTGATCTGGTAACTTGTGGGACTTCCATATCTTCAGCCTTGTCAGGGATGATCAACGCAGCAGCTGATTTCTGCATTCCAAACATATCATTGTATTAATGTAATAAAGGGTCTAATGTATGTCCACATCTAGTTAACCATAACAACCAATCAAATGTCTTTCTTTAAAGCTGCTGATCAGTAGGACCGTGTTTAGGTCCTTTGCCACCCTAGGCACCAGACCTTACAAATCGTAAGTTACAATGCCCCCAAACGCATACCTCCCAAATGTCCCGTTTTTAGAGGGACAGTCCCTCTTTTGACAGCTCAACCCACAGTCCCTCGTTTGTACTGGAAAGTCCCATTTTACAAAGCTTCTGACTTAAAGGGGACCCGTCACCCAAAAAAATTATTCAAAATCCTATTTTATCACATTAGTCAAGCAAAATGAACTTTAATTACACTGCTTAAATGATTTGAATCTTGTTTCCTTCAGTCTGGGAATTCAAAATGATAGCAAGCAGGCAGCAGCCATTTTGTGGACACTGTTTTTAAGGAAAGCCTTGGATCATCTCAGAATCTTGTTTGTGAACCAGAATGGCAGACCTGATGTCCATTCCCATGTACTGGCTACACAATTAAATGGTAAAGAGAACTGGGGAATGTGTGGAGAGCAGTGACATCTTCTAGGAAGTGCTGAATGGAAAGTGAAAGTAATTGTCT
Source organism: Xenopus laevis (assembly GCF_017654675.1). Taxonomy (NCBI): domain Eukaryota; kingdom Metazoa; phylum Chordata; class Amphibia; order Anura; family Pipidae; genus Xenopus; species Xenopus laevis. The sequence continues at coordinate 92,595,993 of NC_054387.1, read as the reverse complement.
GTCCCGCCTCTATGCCCATGGCATAGAGGAGGGGAAGACAATATTTGATTGACAGCTGAGATTTTAAAATGAGCTTACAGCAGCTATGAATGCTTTAATATAAAATAGAAATTGGATTTCATGTTTAATTTGTCAGAAAGGCCAGAACAGCCACAGCAGCAGATAAGATACTTTTGTAACTATTTTGAGATAAGGAAATAAGCAATTGTAACAATATAAGATAACAGGTCCCTTGGGAAAAGTTAGACTCACAGCTTAAAGGGCAATTCACCTTCATTGCAAAACTGTAATAATGGAAAAAAAACTTTCATAACCTGCCAAATTTAGTAAAATGAACATGGTATTTAGAGGGTGTGACCACAAAATGGGCGTGGTCAAAAACATTTCATGCGCTACATGCGCCAACTTTTTTGTCCCTTATTTTTTTTCAAAATGTTGGGAGGTATGCAAACATGCAGAATGATGTCACCGTGCATGGCTTGGGTTATGTGTTTTTGCTAAAAATCGTCCTGTACCCCTCAACCAGCTCCGCCGTCAGATTTAAGAGGAGGGGGATTTTAAAATCTTATTGTGAAAAGAAATTTCTTTAACATAGGCACCCAAGGACTGCCCTCCAAATGCTGCCATCCTAGGCACAGACCTCCTCCCTGGCCTCTATTAAGGGTTTAAAGGGCAACTTAACCCAAACTTTTTAAGACACATTTGATTGGTCACAAAGGTTTGATTTGGTTATATTATAACATACTACACTATATGCACTTAATATTTTGTTGTTACTCCCCCCACTAGCCATGCGGTGCTGGTCATTTTGTTGGACAGGCCTTAGGGTGCCTATATATAAATACTGCTCTGCCGACCAGTAAATGCCACATTCTGGTTGGTTGCTATGGGTTACTAGACAAGTAAATGTTAGACCATTTATTACATTTCCTCATAAGATATGTGTTTACAAATTCAAATAGTACAAACGTAGGACCATTGTCGTCTTTTTTTTTCTTTCATCTGAATGTGCCCTTTGCAGTGACATAAAAGCAGAAAGTTGGGAAAGCTGAGTAGGAATGATCTTAACATATGCAGGACATGCATCGGAGATGGGGCTTGGTATAACTGAACATTCTACATTGGAGTGGGGATGATATCCTATACAGGATGAATGAATGAAGAGGTATCCTAGTAGGAAACGAAGGGGTATATTTATCAAAGAGTGAAGTTAGAGGTCGCCAATACTGTCTTTCTCCATTCATTTCAAATCGAGAAAGTGAAAGTTCACCACTTTTGATAAATACCCTTTTTACGCCTTTAAAAGCCCCATAGAAATGAATGGAGACAGGCGGTATTTCACGCTAGTGGACTGTGGCATCTCTAACTTCACTCTTTGATAAATATACCCCTATGCTTGGGGTGCTGACCCTGGAGCAGTCCTATGATCACAGGTACCACAGATTTTGTTTTGTGCATTACAAATGTAAAAAGTGCTCACGGCAACCTGGATTGTGGCACTCTGTTACTGTGTGAATGCAGTAAGATATTAACAAGCAAGGAACTCAGAAGCATTGCTGAGATGGGAAAGCTGAAATGGTAATATCACTAGGTACAGACACTGCAGCCCATTTGCAAAACCTGCTCAGGCACATTAGTCTGGGGTAGCAACATTATGAAATCGCTTGTGCCGCCTCCCATTGACAAATATCAGCGCTGCTGTTTCCACTAAACTTTTAAAGGGTTAACCTTTAAGTTAACTTTTAGTATGTTATAGAATGGCCAATTCGAAGCAACAGTTCAATCCTTCTTTATTTATTTATTTTCTATAGCTTTTTTTTTAAAAATTATTTTCTTTTTTCTTTCTTCTTTCTACCTTTTAAAAAGGGGTCACTGACCCGATCTAAAAACAAATGTTCTGTGCGCTGCTACGCATGTATAGTTATTGCTACTTTTTATTACTCATTTTTTTCTATTCAGGCCCTCTCCTATTCATATCCCAGTCTCTTAACGAATGCATCTCTTAACGAATGCATGGTTGCTAGGTTAATTTGGACCCTAGTAACCAGATGGCTGAAATTGAAACTGGAGAGCTGCTGAATAACTCAAACCCCATAAATAATAAAAAATGATAACCAATTGCAAATGGTCTCAGAATGTCAGTCTCTACATCATACTAAAAGTTAACTTAAAGGTGAACAAACCCTTTAACCCTCTGCATGCGCCACTAGTTAAAATGTAATACATTCAGATAAACCCTCATCGTTTTTATTCGGTTCTATCAAGCGAGACAATGGATTAAAAAAATGCAAATAGCTAAACCAGGGAGGTGTAACCCACAACTGCACACGGACAGACGTACAACTACCACGTCAAAGGGATAAACAAGAACGTCAACTTTACCCTACTTTATCTAGTAAAGTGGAGAGATGTAACCCCGCCCATCTTTATTTAAACCCCGCCCGACGTCACTTAGGCAGAAGACAGTATCCCTTGTGCGGCTTGGTGCCATATTACGCGTTGAGCTCTGATTGGCCAAATCTAGTATTGAAGTCGATTACTATTTGTCAGGGCAGGATCAGCTGGGAGAGGGGCGTGGTGAAAGGCTGGAGCTGGGGAGTGTCTGTAGCTTAAGCTCTTGTTGCCCCTGGGAAGACCTTAGAGTGATTTTGCAGATTTTGCTTGTTGTTTGCTCCTTTAAAACGCCAGGTAACGATATTGTCTATTTAATGTTTTTTATATTTTGTACCAAAGGGTATCTTTTGTTCACATTCAATGATTTCTATTCCTGCAGTTTTATTCAGCTGTGTTTAATATGTTGCAGAAACCATAAACCTATTGCCTGTCATTATTAATAAATAAATATATATATATACTAGGATTATTATATCTTATTATTATATTATATATTATTAATGATTATACTTATTATTATATAGGATTATTTACTGTAACAGTCCATTATGCATTATACACAATTGCTCTAAATGCCTTTCTCTTTATTGCATCTTTATAAATGACCCACTAATGTTCTTTCTGACATGGAATGGGCTCACCTTTTGCTTTCATTCAGCCTGTAAGTATATCTATGGGCTGCAAATAATAGATATTCTTCTTCTTTTGTCCAAGTCTTTAAGCTGACTGTCCCTAGTAAAATGTATTATGTTATTGTGTGTTTAAACCATTCATTGTTACAGACTTGATGTCCTGCAGCAGGCAGTCATTATTCCTCACTGGGTAGGGTTATGCTTAGAGTTGCCACTTGCCACCTGGCCAGTATTTTACCTGACTGACCAGTAAAAATGATACCTGATGTTATCAATAGGGAAAAAATATAAATATATAGGAAGGCCGGTATTTTTTTCCAATAAAGGTGGCAACCCTAGTTATGCAGAATGTGCAACTGATAATGTATCCAGGTTAGAAATAGTGGGAGAGCAGATAAAACTGCTCAAGATAGAACTTCAGCGGGTTGTAAATGATGTAGATGCTTGTGCATGTTGATGTCATGTCGAGAAAAAGCTATATACCGTAGATCTGTGTTAACGAGATCAATGAACTGTGGTGCAATGCCTGTGCATGGGCTCCCCATGTCACCCATCATTTCACCCATGCTTTAGCCCAGGCTGTGTTTTCACTCCTATTCATTATTGGGGAACTTTTTTAAAAAAATAAATAAAATAATAGTCCAGAAATAGTCAGCTAGAAACGATGTACTATTTTTTAAATAATCACGTTCCACTGCCCTCTCAGCAATCTAATTCTCTCTGGCATCTGGTTGATGATTAGCTGTAATACATGTTTGATCTGTGCTCTTTTTGCCTAGATAATGTATTAGAGGTAACTGTCTAAAAAAAACCCTCTGACACAGAGCTACATAGAGGCAGATTGCTGAGAGGAGGATAGTGAAGAGTAATTATTTAACTGGCACATATACAGGTATAGGAGCCATTATCCGGGAACCCAATATCCGTTATCCTGAAAAGACCATCTCCCAGACTCCATTTTATCCAAAAAAAAAAATTTTTTTAAAAAATGATTTCCTTTTTCTTTATTATAATAAAACAGTAACATACACATGATCCAAACTAAGATATAATTAATCCTTATTGGAAGCAAAACCAACCAATTGGGTTTATTTAATGTTCACATGATTTTCTTGTAGCCTTAAGGTATGAAGATCCAAATTATGGAAAGATCCGTTATCCAGAAAACCAATTGCAAAATTTGAATATCACTCTTTACATCATACAGCTGTCCAGTACTGGTACATGTGTATTACAGTAAACATACACAGTAACATCCTTCTCTTTATTGTTGCAATTCAAATCTGTGACTTTACAAAATGCTGGGAGCATGTTGCTAACACCTTTAAGAAACCAATATGGCTCCTGTCTGTTTTAAAAAAAAAATGCTCTGTGGTTAGAAGACACCAACTATTTAGATATAATAACTGTATCAATATCTGTTAAAACACAAAAAAAAATTTCCTTTAAAAGAGAAGGAAAGGCGCTCTTTACTTGGGGGTGCCAAAAGTTAGCAACTCCCAAGTGATTGTATATACATACCTCACTTTGCCTAACTTTTGGCAACTCCAAATAAATATGCCTTTCCTTCTAGTTAAAATGCTTGTCTGAAACCTTAAATGATTTAATAGTAAAGGGGTTATTTATTTAATGTTATTCTACCTTAAATATCTATGCCTCATATGGGCTTGACAAGTGCACTATTAATAACAAAAAATGTTTGATTTAAGTTAAAGTTCTCTCTAGTAGAATTCTGGCAGGGGTTCTGGCGGAAAGGTTGGGTCTGGTCTCCTTTAACTACTATTGATGCCTTTGCCAATAAGACAGGGGCCTATATGGCTGCTGTTGTAACCAAGCTGTAAACAGCAGGGATCACAATGTGAGCTGTTAAAGGAGAAATAAACCTGTGGGGGAAAAAACCCTACCCCCACCCCAGGTAGACCTCCTTTCCTCCTCCCCCCGGGGAAATGCCCTATACTCCATACTTGCCCCTCGGCGCAGATTCTTCCAGCAAAGTTCCACGCGTCCATCTTCTGCATCCTCTGTAAGCTGACTGCGAGATCGGTATTTCTGCGCATTCTCAGTTGGAGCAGTTTGCCGGTATGCGCAACTGCGATGTGCAGAATTACACTGAAATTGCCGATCTCCCAGTCAGTTTACCGGAACTTCGCTGGAAGAATCTGCGCCGAGGGGTAAGTATGGAGTATGGGGCATTTCCCCAGGGGGGGGGAGAGTTAGCCTGGGGGGAGGAGGGAGGGAGGTCTACCTGGGGTGGGGGGTAGGGGTTTTTTCCCCACTGGTTGATTTTTCCTTTAAGGAGATTCCATTATGCTAAAATAGACAGATTGTAAATTTATATACACCTGAATAGTATATACTAGTGCTAAGTCTAGAAGCATATGATCATTAAGCAGGGGAAGCAATAACAATAACCTAAGATCTCGGTTGATCTCCATATATCCTAAGGGTAAGGGCACACCTGGTGATTCGGATTTAGTCGCCTGGCAACTAATCCCCTCTTCATTGGGGCGACTAATCTCCCGAACAGCTTCCCCTGTCTTCCGCCGGCTATAATGAAAAATCACCTGCGGCATGGCACATGCGGCGCTTCGTTTTCCGAAGTTGCCTTGAGTTGCCTCACAAGGATACTTCAGGCGACTTCGAAATACGAAGCGCCGCGTGTGCCATGCAGCAGGCTATTTTTCATTGTAGCCGGCGGAAGACAGGGGGAAGCCGTTCGGGGAGATTAGTCGCCCCAAAGAAGAGCCGATTAGTTGCCAGGCCACTAAATCTCCCTGAATCGCCAGTGTGCCCTTACCCTAAGCCACACGGCCCTCCACACATAATTGACATAATGTCAATTGACTATCCAGCAATAGTTTAAAGGGTTTAAATATTATCCCCAAACAAAGGTGTGGGCTAATGGAGCACACACTGCGGTTGGGTAACAGTAGTTTTTTATTCATTTTTAAATTACCCCACCGTCAGCGATAGGCCATCCGCACTGCGAGAGAGCTCCCAGTGCAAGCGGCCATGTTGTACATCACATGTGCATAATAATGCACTTCTGACATTGTGCGCATAATGAGCAAGTTGCGGCATTCGCTCATTATATGCACGTGTGTGCCTCAACATGGCTGCCTGTACAGTGGCTGCCTGTACAGGGAGCTTCCTCATGGTGTGGGTGTCCTATTGCTGGCAGGGCAAAATCAATGTAGAGGAACGGAGCACCTCAGAGCCAGAATAATATGTTAAAGTAAAAATTTATTATAAATCCATCAAAAATTACAGCAGCATCTCTCCTGTGGGGCTGCCCGCTTAACACGTTTCGTGACTCACTGCCACTTCATCAGAAGCTGGCGGAGGTAAGGATAAGGATGCGGGTAAGGATCAAAAGCAAACTACCTAGACAGTTATGTCCCATGTGCCCCCCTTCCTGTTCAAGTCGCTGACTAAGTTAGAGAGCTGAAAAGCAGGAAGTTGGGTTCTGATTATTATGTGAGACATACAGTCACTCCAGCCTTTATACATTACATTTTTGGCTAACTAACTATATTAGAAACATTTTTTTATTTTGCACAGGCTAGCTATTTACTCAGTTTGATGTTACACTGAACTGTTCCTTTTGTGTATAATTCTGATATATTGCAGCAGTAATTCAAGTGAAAACTGGGCTTCCCCTTCACCTAAATCTGTTATGTGCATTATTCAAACAAGAAAACTGCCTAGTCATAGCTCTTGCATAATTTAAAAAAGATTATCAGTATTTGAACAATTGTATCTGCCAGGGAAACATATATGTTCTTCTGCAAAGTATTATTACAGACCAGGTTAAAATGAAAACCTAACAAAGGTAAATGTAAATATTTGTTTAATTTAAGGGATAGAGTCGTTTCCAAGTTTAGGAAGGTGTCGGTATGCCTCTATAAACCCTAACATTGCTAACCTTTTCTAATGCAAGTCCCCCCTATCACCCCCAGCTGAAAAATCAATGTTTTTTATTTCTTGAGCTAAGTAGAGCAAACCGGGAAACTGAAACTGTATGGCATTTTCAGAGTAGGTAATTCATTCATGAGTGCACAGATAAATAGAAGCCAATGATGCAGGCTACCTAGGTTTTTCTGGATAACTGATCTTTCTGTAATTTGGATATTCATTTCTACTAGAAATTCATGTAAACGTTAAATAAACTCAATAGGCTGGTTTTGCTTCCCATAAGGATTAATTATATCTGTTTGGATCAAGTACAAGGTACTGTTTTATTACAGAGAAAAAGTATATCATTTTTAAAAATTTGCATTAATTGCATAAAATGGAGTCTATGGGAGACTGTCTTTCTATAATTCTGAGCTTTCTGGATAATAGATCTCATACCAGTAATTTTATCTTGGTAGAAAAAAAGGAATGTAATGGATACTAATACAAAATGTAAAAATATATTGTATTACAAGTCAAAAATCTGTTTGCTAATGTAGACGTATTATATCTTTCTTTTGTAGGATGTCCAAGAAAATTAATGGTGGTTCTGTGGTAGAAATGCAAGGAGATGAGATGACTCGAGTTATATGGGACCTGATTAAAGAGAAGCTAATTTTGCCCTACGTGGAGTTGGATTTGCACAGGTAAGACACTGTGCTAGACATATAAATGCCATTTACAAATCGGCTTCTATTTGCATTCAAATTGTTTCTTTGGCAATTCAGGTGCGTAAACAAGGTTCTAGGGCTGTAGATGTTCAGAGGAACCAGGAGGTACATTTTAAGCTTAGAAGGGAAAATCAAATGAAGTACAATGTGAAGGTACAAACTCAGATTTAGCTTTTGTGGTATATGGATGGATAGTGCATGTTAGGATGAAGAATCTGGTTGTTGAAACTGCTGCTTTAGAGGAAGGTGAATCCACAACTTTATTGGTCTGCTCCATAGGGGTAAATTTTAAAAGACATGGGGTATTGGTCTGCTCCATAGGGGTAAATTTTAAAAGACATGGGGGTCATTTTCTGCAGTAATTTAATGTAGAAACTTTTAGGGAGGAAACATTCTGTGCAATGTATCAGTTCAGCTAAGGGATTTCATAGGGATACAAATTTATTTCTGGGAGAGATGCCTCTTGTCACAAACATTATTGTGTGCTTTTAACATTCATTGAGGGTTGTGCAATAAAAGGCACTAAGTTTGCCATGGGGCAGTAACCCATAGCAACCAATCAGCAGGTACAATTTACTAGTCACCTGTTAAAGTGCAAACATCTTATTAGTTGCGATGGGTTACTGCTCCTGGGCAAACTTAGTTCCTTTTTTTACATATGGGGAGTTGTGTACTAGGCTGATCAAACACTCAGGGCTGTAAAATAACTGTAGCTTTCCTCTGAAGGCTCCTGTCAATTACTTTCCTTTGTTTTTGGGAAATGCTTACATTTATAAAGACACTTAACATTTTGAAGAGTTAATTGTTAATGTATGAGATAGTAGTGATTCTCCCTGTGTAGTCACCATGAATGTGATATTACCCCCATATGTAATTGTCTTATTCATTTTCCTATTTGTTTTTATATTAACTGATCAGTAATTATGGTTCTACATCGATGTGTTTGCCTTGCTCTGCACTTTGATTTCCCTTATAACCTAGATAAGTGTACCTGCCACCATATCACTATAGGTTGTAACTAGCCAATAAGCAATTGTGTATTGCACAAGTATTTGCTTTGGCATTTGCTGCTGTTTGACCTTTGTTTTCCTTCTTGACTTGTTTTTTCAATAAGTGTAACTTTGAACAGAGCAAGGAACTGGCTTACCTAGATGGACTGCATTAGCTCCATAGCCTGAGAATATAAGGATAAAGGTCAGAGTGCTGAATCTGCCTGTCCCCCACATGCCTACACGTTACACCCTTACAACGGCTGCTCTTTCCAGTTGTAGTGAGTTGTATGCCAGCCGTGTATGAAAGCTTTACTACAAAAACTCAGTCATCATTCAGCATCACATAATATCTGAATCCAGATAAGCTTTAGTGAAAGTGATAAAACACTAGACTAATACTTTCTTCATGCTGGCTCAAATCGAGACATGCTAAAAATGGAAACTCTGTGCTAATAATTCAACAGACAGTAAAGTGAGATTTCACTTACCTGTTAAGAATAAAAAATATTGCATCAGGGTTATTATTATTAAAATAGTCCATTAAATTTGAGTTAAAAGAGAACTAAAGCTTTAACTAAAGTAGGCTAGAAATGTGATACATAATGCTTTGGGCTCCTGTACCAGCCCAAGGCAACCACTGCCCTTTAGCAGTAAAGATCTGTATCTCCAAAGATGCCCCAGTAGCCCATCTTCTTTTCTGCTGATTCACTGCTCATGCTCTTTGCTGGTGTCACGGAGCTTAGGGACTGATTCACAATATACAGTACACATAGAATATAAATGTCACAATATAAGACTGATTGATTAATAATTAATACAGATAATTACTACATTGCAGCACAGAAACCAGTGCAACTTGCATCACCGTTCAATAATCAGTCCTGTAGCATCAGCTTATATTACAGGCCAACCTCATTTTCTGCTTGATAATATACGACGACCCCTAAGCTTAGCTTCTCAACAGCTGCTCAGAGCCCACTGAGCATGTGAGTGTCACAGACACTTTCCAAGATGGTGACCCCCTGTGACAAGTTTGAAGTCCTGGATCATTGCTGCTATTGAGAAACTGAAATCTTAGGCTGGTGCAATAAGTTCATTATATAAAATATGGCATTTATAGCCATATTCATTTTTAGGGTTTAGTTCTCCTGTAAATGTTGATGCAGTGAAAAGCACTTTCCTAAGGCAAAGGGTCTGCTTCTCTCCTGCGTTAGTTAGTCAGGGGAAGAGAAGCTGATCCGTTACAAAAAAACCACTGTGTGTAGCTACAAATAATATATTGGGCTAGCTGAAACAGTATATAAGTGGTAGGTGCAGCAGCAGCATGTCGGTTGGGATTTCAGGAGGATTTTGTTTTCCAGACCTCTACACTGTCCTCTCTACTAATGTAGCATTGATCTATGATGAATCAGGAATAACAGTTTTACAAAGATGTGCCCTAATTATACTTCATAGTAATTTTAAAGGAGACATGTGTGGAAAAACAAGAATGCGCCAGTGTATTATACGCATTTAAATATAGAAGGAAAATAATGTTTCTGTCTGATTTTGCAAAACCTTACTACTCCTGCCCATCTGTTCCACTTCCTGCTGCCTCCTTTCCCAGGCTGTGCAGGGGAGTTGGTGGCACTCGGAGCACTGTAGTGTAGTATAGGAACCAAACAGCAATTAGGCTGACCTGATTCCTGTCTTTGCTTCTGAATGCATGGTTGTGATTGCCTGTCCCCCTCCTATTGTGCTTCTGGCAGGGACCGTTAGGGAACGCCCACCCCTCATTTGAAACATGGACCTTAGCAGATCAATAGGGAGCTCCAATAAAGGGGCCATTTTTAAAAAATAGTATTTTTTAAGCCCAAAGTAAAACCAGCACCATGTATTCTACATTATTGCCTAAAATATTAGGGGGTTTCCACTTATCCTGTATGTCTCATTTAAAGCTGGCCATGATGATTCAGATTTTGTAAATCTAACTATTCAGATTTAATCTGTAGGATTAAAGTAGGAAAAATAACAAATCAGACAATTTTCTGGCCATTAATTGGCACACCGCAAAAGTACTAAAATGATGTCCAGGAAATATTAATGACAGTCACCCATGGATGTCGTCAGCTAGGCTTACTTTTTAGTGACTGTGCTGGGTTTTAGTATGTCCGTAATGAACTGTTGCATTGTTTGTTGCAAAAGCTTTCCTGAGAAGTACCGATAAAACTGAAACTCTTTCCATTATTTTTCCGTTGTACAAATTAAATCTGTCCACAAAGAGAGAAATATCTTCAAGCAGTTATTGGAATTGCATTTGAAACCTCATTTCTTTATCGCTGTTGCAGTTCTTTGTTTGTCAGGTAACAATTTTGAAAAACTGCTGATTAATGCCATCAGATAATAAGATCAGAGGTGGCCGGCTGATGCCTCCTATCTCCATGTATTGGAGGTCATTGACCGCCAGTATAGAACACTGAAAGACCTGTTTACTAAGAGCTGAATTTTTTTCCCGACAAATCTAATAAAATGCATGTTTTTCCTGTTTTTCTAAGAAGCTCTAAAAATGTGAGATTTATTAAGTGTAAAACCCATGAAAAACTGCTTATGCAAAACTTTGCCAGGGAAAAGTTTTTGAGGTGCTATAGAGCTGTGCTGGTCCCATTAGACTGTTGCAAATCAATTTGGACTTCTAGAGGCTTTTGGATATCTTTTTCTCTAGGAATTGTCGCAAAGTATTAAAATTTTTAAAGGTTTTTAAGGTATTCCGGTTTTACTCTTTTATTCAGATCCTTAATAAATGTCATGACATTCGTAGTTTAGAGTTTGTGAGTTTAGTCGTGGTTTTAAAAACCTCTAAAACCACTAAAATCTGACCTTTGATAAATAGGTCTCTGAGTCACAACACCTTCTGATCCTACACTGTGATCACCCTGCCTACTGGTGACTCTACAATCTGACAATATACATAATTACATTTAAAATGTGGAACCTGCTTTTAGAGCTTTACTGTATATAACATCAGACAATGCCTTCCATTGTAGTCTAATCTTTCTGTATACTGGCATCTATTTGTTTTCCCACATTTGCATTTATGAAAAGTTTTGATATGATAATCCAGATTGCTAAAACTTTTGGGGTTGATAAATCCTGAAAAATTCAATTCTCCACTTACCTTTAAATGCATTTCATAATTTTGCCCAGACAAACACTATTCTATGTAATGGACCAAAACATTACAATTTTGCTGCCAATTCAACGTACAGCCAGGGCAAAAAGTCTTGAAAAGTTAATCAAGGTGTGTGTGTGTGGGAGGGGGGTGGGGGGGGGTTATCACCGAGTAAATCTATGGGAAGCTCATGCATCTCCTTTTTTTTCTTCCATTTTTCTAGAAATGAAAAATAAATTGGGGAAAATTAATCAACCCCCACACACACACACTAGTTTGATAAATCCCTCCCTGTGTCATGTAGCAAAGTGGGAAATATTTGATAAGAAAATGAGTTTTTTGTCTTTTATTTTGTACACTGATTGTCTTTGTTATTCTCTTGTTATTCTACAGCTATGATCTGGGCATGGAGAACCGTGATGCCACAGACGATCAAGTCACAGTGGATGCCGCAGAAGCAATTAAAAAGTACAACGTTGGCATCAAGTGTGCCACTATTACACCTGATGAGAAGAGGGTAGAGGAGTTTAATCTGAAACAAATGTGGAAATCTCCAAATGGAACTATCAGGAATATTCTTGGAGGGACTGTGTTCAGAGAGGCCATCATTTGCAAGAACATCCCAAGGCTGGTTTCAGGATGGATCAAACCCATTATCATCGGTCGTCATGCTTATGGTGACCAGGTAAACTAAACGTGCCATTCTGTGAGAGCCTAATCATTATTACATGTGGCTGACCACAAAGCATTCATCATGAAATGTATGAAATCCAGACAGATGTTTTCCATAATTTATTGTGTTTGTCATCAGAACGGACAGCATAGTTATAGTGACTGACCTTAAAGGGGTTGTTCACCTTTGAGTTAACTGTTAGTATGATATAGAGAGTGATGTTGTGAGACAATTTGCAATTAGTTTTCATTTTTTATTCTTTGTGGTTTTTCAGTTATTTAGCTTTTTATTCAGCAGCTCTCCGGTATGCAATTTCAGCAATCCAGTTGCCAGGGTGCATTGATTTGAATAAGAGACTGAAATATCAAAAGGAGAGGACTTGAATAGACAAATGAGTAATAACAAGTTACAATAACAATACATTTGTAGCCTTACAGAGCATTTGTTTTTTAGACAGGGTCAGTGACCCCTATTTGAAGCTGGAAAGTGTCCAAAGAAGAAGGCAAATAATTAAGAACTGGCCATTCTATAACATACTAAAAGTTGACTTAAAAGTGAAATACCCCTTTAATTTCCACACCCTTGTAATGTTCAACAAGGTATCCAATATTCTATATTTAAAATCCAGAAAAAAATAGAAAGCTGTGCAGATACAGATCTATTAATCAAAGTAACATTTATCAATCTGGAAAGGTATAATATGGTTGTCAGCATTCCCATTATACTGGCCAGAATAAGCAGCTGACGGTACAAGATACTTTAAAATACAAAGGTCTTCTCAAGTTTGTCATTAATATGTAACCTGTAACCTTTAACATAGAAACCAGAATACAAATGCATTGCACAGTTTATTAGTGCCGTTGTCTCAGGATCAAACCACTTTTGAACACAACATTTTCAAGACTGTAGGTAACTTAATCTTATTTTTACACTGAGGGGCAGATTTATCAAGGGTCGAATTTTGAGGGTTAAAAAACCCTCGAATTCGACCCTCGAAGTAAAATCCTTCGAATATCGAATTCGAATCAAAATCGTTAGATCGAAGGATTTTTATTCAACCAAAAAAAACTTAGAAAAGTGCTGGGGAAGGTCCCCATAGGCTAAAATTGGACTTCGGTCGTTTTAATTTGGCGAAGTATGAAGTCGAAGTTTTTTTTAAAGAGACAGTACTTCGATTATCGAATGGTCAAACGATTTTTACTTCAATTCGATCGTCGAAGTACCCAAAAAATTACTTCAAAATTCGAATATTTTTTGATTCGAACTATTCACTCGAGCTTAGTTAATCTGCCCCCGAAAGGCATCCAGAAAATGGTGTGAGCTGCTTAGCCTTGCTTGCCGCTTTTTTTTAGCTGAGCTGCTATTGCAGATGTAAAAATGCTCCTGTCAAGTTGTTTTTTTTATGTCACAATAACCAAGTATGTTAAATATTGTGGAAACAAGCATCTGAGCTTTATCCCAAGCTTTTGCTAAAGCTATCATTATATGCCCATTAACTATGCACTTTATAGGAATTATAACATTATACATTAGGACATTTGTTGCCTATTCTTTATGTATGAATGAATACAAATCCCACCAATAATGTCCCAGTGTCTAATGGAGAGCCTTCCTAGAAAACTACAGGGTAAAGGCTTTTCTTACTCATTTATTTTATTTATGGGAAGTATGGCACTGCTATAGTACAATTTGACACCAGGAATGAAATCTGTAATGAATTAAAGGAGTTGTTCACCTTTGAAATAAACTTTTAGTGTGATTTAGTGAGTGATATTATGAGACAATTTGTAATTGGTTTTCATTTTTAATTATTTGTGGTTTTTTGAGTTATTTAAATTTGTATTTAGCAGCTCTACCGTTTGTAATTTCAGCAAACGTGTTGCTTGGGTCCAATTTACCCTAGCAACCATGCATTGATTTAAATAAGAACCTACAATATGAATAAGAGAGGGTCTGAATAGAAGGAAGAGTAATAAAACGTAGAAATAGCAATACATGTGTAGCTTTACAGCAAATTTGGTTTTTAGATGAGGTCAGTGACCCCCATTTAAAGGAAAACTATACCCCCCAAACAATGTAGGTCTCTATAGAAAGATATTGCATAAAACAGCTCATATGTAAAATCCTGCTTCATGTAAATAAACCATTTTCATAATACTATACTTTTCTAGTAGTATGTGCCATTGGGTAATCATAAATAGAAAATTGCCATTTTAAAAAATAAGGGCCGCTCCCTGGGATCGTAGGATTCACTGTACTCCCAAACATACCAACAAACTATACATGTTAGGTCACATGAGCCAATTAACAGACAGAGTTGTGTCTTTTGTTTCCACACTTCTTCCTGTTACAGTTAGTGTTGTAGTATTTCTGGTCAGGTGATCTCTGAGGCAGCACAGATAGAGTCATGAAATGGTGGCTCAAGGCAAAAGATGTAAAAGGGCAATATTTACTTAAATATATAAACCAGTTTGGCAAGATTCTTTAATATGCCACTTAATATGATATGAACTATCTGTTGCTCAAGTGTTCATTTTGGGGGTATAGGTTTCCTTTAAAGGGGTGATTTACCTTTTTTAGTATGTTATAGAATGGCTAATTCTAAGAAATTTTTCAACTGGCCTTAATTTTTTATAGTATTTTGCTTTTAAAGGAAACCTATACCCCCAAAATGAACACTTGAGCAACAGATAGTTCATATCATATTAAGTGGCATATTAAAGAATCTTGCCAAACTGGTTTATATATTTAAGTAAATATTGCCCTTTTACATCTTTTGCCTTGAGCCACCATTTCATGACTCTATCTGTGCTGCCTCAGAGATCACCTGACCAGAAATACTACAACACTAACTGTAACAGGAAGAAGTGTGGAAACAAAAGACACAACTCTGTCTGTTAATTGGCTCATGTGACCTAACATGTATAGTTTGTTGGTATGTTTGGGAGTACAGTGAATCCTACGATCCCAGGGAGCGGCCCTTATTTTTTAAAATGGCAATTTTCTATTTATGATTACCCAATGGCACATACTACTAGAAAAGTATAGTATTATGAAAATGGTTTATTTACATGAAGCAGGATTTTACATATGAGCTGTTTTATGCAATATCTTTCTATAGAGACCTACATTGTTTGGGGGGTATAGTTTTCCTTTAATGAAATCGCCTTGCACAGCTATAGGCATGTTGGTATGAAAGGGTATTAGTAATGGGCATACTTGTAGTGTAAATACTGTTAATTGCCCATGTACTTCACATGCAAAGGATGTTCAGGAATGCATTTAATGTGAGATTTTAAAACTAGTTCTCGATTGCATATAAACCACTTAGTATTCCTCTCTCAGTATAGAGCAACTGACTTTGTGGTCCCTGGGCCAGGTAAAGTGGAAATATCATTCACACCTAAGGATGGAGGGGAGGCCATTAAGTATGTTATCCATAATTTTGAAGGTACGTATATATTTCTTTTTATGTTATAATGCATATATGTCTCTCTATAGGTTCCTGACTTCATCTTTATTATACTGGATTTGGTTCTATGTTGGCAAGATACAGGGCAGTTTTTAACGTGACCTATTGCCAGGACATTTCTTTATGGTTATATATAATCTGTACTGCTGTCATAATTGTGGCACTACTAATTGTGGGAGTGTGTGTTTTATTCTTTAAAAGGAGTACCAGCATGTGGGTGAGCAGGTTTTTTGGTATATGGTCAGCTTAAAGGGGACCCATCACCCAAAAAAAATATTCAGAATCCTATTTTATCACATTAGTCAAGCAAAATGCACTTTAATTACACTATATAAATTATTTGAATCTTGTTTCCTTCAGTCTGGGAATTCATAATTATAGCAAGCAGGCAGAAGCCATTTTGTGGACACTGTTATTAAGGCAAGCCTTCCATCATCTCAGAATCTTGTTTGTGCACCAGAATGGGGGACCTGATGTCCATCCCCATGTACTGGCTACACAATTAAATGGTAAAGAGAACAGGGGAATGTGGAGAGAGCAGTGACATCTAGGAAGTGCTGAATGGAAAGTGAAAATAATTGTCTGCCCCGCCTCTATGCCCAGGGCATAGAGGAGGGGCAGACAATATTTGAATGACAGCTGATACTTTAAAATGAGCTTACAACAGCTATGAATACTTTAATAAAAAAATAGAAAACGGATGTCATGTTTAATTTGAAAAGGACTTTTATCATACAGATTTTTGTGTCTGGGTGACAGGTCCACTTTTAAGTCCTCATGACATGAAGCAGTGTAGTAAATGTGTATGATGGAAACTCATCTTGCTTTGTCTTGCGGGACAGTGGGAATATATTAAAAAAATCTCCTGCAAGAAAGGAAACAGAAATAGACAGGCGAGCACCCAGAAATAGATTCCCTAAAGAACAAAAGGGACCATTAGCCTTTTAAAGCAGTAAAGAATTTTTCCCCCCACAATATTTTAAATTGTTTTTTAGGTAAAAGTAGGCACTTTGCATTCTGCCTACAGTATCCTATAAATCCTTTCTATTCCGTGCATTTTTGCTTCTGTCTCTTACAGACTGCGGAGGCGTTGCTCTTGGGATGTACAACACGGATCAGTCCATTAGAGACTTTGCACACAGTTCTTTCCAGATGGCTCTGTCCAAAAGCTGGCCCCTTTATATGAGCACCAAAAATACCATTCTCAAGAGATATGATGGGCGATTCAAAGATATATTCCAGGAAATCTATGAGAAGTAAATGAAGTTTTCCTTCATCTATCATAATTCTCTCTCTCTCTCTCTGTTTTTATAGCCTTTTTTATATCCTTTTGAAAACTATATTCAGTATGCTTTTTTTTCACATGGCTTATGAACCCGCAGGTCAATCATGACTTAAAGCAATATTATGGATCTAAACAATGAGAGAAATAGTATAGATATCTGAGTTTAAAGTATTAAAGGATAGTGAATGAAGAAAGGAGGATATTTTATTACAAGTACCCAGTATTAAAGTGATTTTGGTACCTGCAAACATATTTTTTTTTTATATTGTTTTACTATCCCGCAAAAATATTCTGTCCTCCTTATAATGCAAATGACAGGGGATAGAGACATATTTTAAGGTAATGTGTCTGCTGAGAAATGACCCGTGATATTCCTAATGCTATGTGTGTTTTGTGTTTTTTGTTTTTGTTTTTTTGCAGGGAATACAAATCCCAGTTTGAAGAGAATAAAATCTGGTATGAACACAGGCTTATTGATGACATGGTGGCACAAGCAATGAAATCTGAAGGAGGCTTCATCTGGGCCTGCAAAAACTATGATGGGGATGTGCAATCAGATTCTGTCGCTCAAGGTTTGAAACAGATGCCAGGCTTTAAAGTTGCAATATACACCTATGTGTTTTCTCTATTCCAGAGCTGGGCCAAGTATTATTGACATCAAAGGCCCAATACTCTTAAAGGGGTTGTTCACCTTTAAATAAACTTTTAGTATGATGTAGGTAGTGATAGTCTGAGACAATTTGCAATTGGTTTTCATTTTTTTAAAAATGTATTTAGCCTTTTATTCAATTTTCAATTTGCATCTTAACCAATCTGGTAACTAGGGTCCAAATGACCCTAGCAAACATACATTGCTTTGAATAAGAGACTGAAATATGAATAGGAGAGGCCTGAATAGAAGGATTAGTAAAAAAAAAAGTAACTAACAATACATTTGTAGCCTTACAGAGCCTTTGTTTTTTAGAGGGGAGTCAGTGACGCCCATTTGAAAGCTGCAAAGAGTCAGAAGAAAAAGGCAAATAACTATAAAACTATAAAACAAATAATGGAAACCAATTGAAAAGTTGCTTAGAATTGGCCGTTCTATAACATAATAAAAGTTACCTTAAAGGTGAACCACCCCTTTAAAAGCCCAAACCACAATGCTCCTTCATTCCATATGAAACCCCATGTTCATTTTTCATTAAAGGAACAGTAACATCAAAAAATGAAACAGTTTTAAAGTAATAAAAATATAATGCAGTGTTGGATGATAGATCTATTATAGGCACATAAAATGCTTATGATTATGCTGCATTGATGCATTTTCTTCCCATTTCCAGTAAATAAATTATGGTTGATAATATTTAGCTCAAAAGTCACAAAATATTTATCTTCCTATTTAATATTTATAATGATGCAGTGCATGCACAACCTTTTATAATCTTTTTTTTATATTTGAAGGATATGGCTCTCTTGGCATGATGACTAGTGTGTTGATATGTCCTGATGGGAAGACAGTGGAGGCAGAAGCAGCCCATGGGACAGTAACTCGACATTATAGAATGCATCAAAAAGGACAAGAAACCTCAACCAACCCCATTGGTGAGCTGACGCAATTTGCCTTATTATGTTATTGTTTAATAACACTGTTTCCCCCCCCCCAAAATGTTCCTCTGCCAGAGCTATGGGCTGACAGTTTGCTGCCTTGGCAGAAAAACCAGCATTGCCACTGACAGTTTATATTCATGCCAAACCAACACAGCCACTGACAGTTTATAGTCATGCCCAAGGACACCTGTGGGATGTATAGGCCCCATTACAGCTGGGTACAGCATGGAATCACTACAGCAGCAGCTCCAGTCAAAAGCTTGCTTGGTCATCACAGATAGTATTGGTTTCCCTCATTGAGTGTGATGTGCCAAGTGCTCCATGAAGGCAATATTGTGGGAAAGTTTATGTTGCTCTTAAATAGGCAAATACAAGGCAAAGGCCAAGAGACCCCATTTATATCTAATATTTTATACCCAATTATGCTCAATCTGTGGATTGTATATTTTATTAATTCTCTGTTTCTGTTGGCAGCTTCAATCTTTGCATGGTCACGAGGTTTAGATCATAGAGCAAAACTGGATAATAACCAAGAACTTAAGAACTTTGCAACAGCCTTAGAAGAAGTCTGCATTGAAACCATTGAGGCTGGATTTATGACTAAGGACCTTGCTGCTTGTATTAAAGGTTTACCAAAGTAGGTTTATACTTATTCCAATGCCAATGTACATATAAAATACACTTTAAAACATGTGTATAATGTTTTATTTTATTTTTTTTCTCAGTGTGCAACGTGGTGACTACTTAAGTACCTTTGAATTTATGGACAAACTTGGTGAAAATCTGCAGCTGAAGCTTGCTGCTCATCCCAAGCTTTAACAGAGATGTCACTGGGAAAACAGAGCTGTCATACACTGCAATTGTTTACAATATCAGAAGCATTATCTTCTCAATAGAATGTAAAACGTCCATCCCTAGTTAGCACATACTTGAACTTCAGATTCACTTGCAGTCATTTAATTGTAACAGAATGTAAATCATTACTTTGTGTTGGTAATCCATAAGTAAATGAACTCAGTTTTATACATAATGGGACCACTGCAGTCATAAATAATCATAAATCAGGGGAAACCTGTTGCATTCCCACTGGCATAACTTTTTAGGTATGCAAGTGCTGTGGTTTTCAAATCTCAAGTTTGGTTTAAGTTTTCCTTTATTATTTGCAAGACTGAAACATTAAGGGGCCGATTCACTAACTTCGAGTGAAGGATTCGAAGTAAAAAAACTTGAAATTTCGAAGTTTTTTTTGGGCTACTTCGACCATCGAATGGACTACTTCGACCTTCGACTACGAATCAAAGGATTCGAAGTAAAAATCGTTCGACTATTCGATAGTCGAAGTACTGTCTCTTTAAAAAAAACTTCGACCCCCTAGTTCGGCATCTAAAAGCTACCGAAGTCAATGTTAGCCTATGGGGAAGGTCCCCATAGGCTTGGCTAACTTTTTTTGATCGAAGGATATTCCTTCGATCGTTGGATTTAAATCCTTTGAATCGTTCGATTCGAAGGATTTAATCGTTCGATCGAAGGAATAATCCTTCGATCGTACTATCTGCGCTAAATCCTTCGACTTCGATATTCGAAGTCGAAGAATTTTAGTTCCTAGTCGAATATCGAGGGGTAATTAACCCTCGATATTCGACCCTTAGTGAATCGGCCCCTAAGAGATGAATGAAGAATAAGCCTTGTTACAGAAATGTGCTTCCTTAAACTGCTCATTTTACCTCTGCATAAAATACCTTTTGTTTCTTTACCTCTTACCTTCACCAAAGATCTATCTATTCAATTTAAAATAAATCTACTAATTCTGGCACAAACCTGTTTGGGTGCGTGGCCTAATATCTGAAGGTATGGCCTGCTACCATCAGGATTAGAACAAGGTGAAGCTGAGCACACTCTCAATCTTCTTTCCATAAGGTAGCCTGGTGCACAATGCAGGAGGGTACGGCAACCCCCAACAGGTCAATGGTATAGGAATACACTGGCACTCGAGGCAGGTGAAATGCAGGGTTACCCAATGCTATTTATTTTGTGCAAAGCAACGTTTAGCAATGCTTGATAAACGTTGCACAAAATAAATAGCAAGGGGTAACCCTGCATTTCAACTGCCTCGAGTGCCAGTGTATTCCTATACCATTGACCTGCTACCATCAGGGGCACGGTCAGAAAGGAGCATGGCAGAAATTGCACCAATGGGGTATCCAACACAACTTAATAGTTAACTCGTAGCCTTTACAGCGAGAATAGTACAATTTTGCCTAAACTATTCATTCCCCTGTGCACATCTGAGCAAAATCATTTTATAGTGTGCCTTTATGCATTGCTAAATATGGAAATTGCACTAACATAAATAACTGATCTGGTGCATAGATCATATAATTAAAGTCCACACGATCCATTTTCATTCATGAATGCTGCTCCAATAGCCCACATTTTTATGTTATACAGAATACAACAAAGACTGATCAGGAATGTGCCAGTATACTGTTAATGTTTTCATTTCTGTTAAATGATTTACCTGGAACTCAAGCCCGTTAGAGATGTGGTGAATGCTGGGTTCTCTAGTTATCGTTCTGGGGGATCCTTGCACATCACATGTGAAGCTAATTTGGGCAGTATTTATCCAGTAAGTACTTTTGAAAATGTGAAATTCTATTCCAGAAAGGTTTGCTCTAATCTGCTCTGGCTAGACAGTGTCAATTTTCTTTATAAACTGTTAGTATACTTAATGACCATGAGAATTTAGTCCTCTCCCTGTTAATCCTAATCACCCCCATTGACTTGTATGTATCACCTTTAAGTGCAGAGTTCTTCCCTGTCAGGCGAATGTTGCTTATTACCACTGACTGCCATATTTCTGAGCAACTGCCGCCTTACTAGCAATTGTACATGCACTTTCATGAAGTTGCTATACAAGTGAATGCGGGTGTGATTTTAAGGGCCATCCTCTCATGCTATTTGTCGCTGTGGGTGAAATGCATAAAATTGCTTGTGTCTGCCATATTTTATATTCCAACTATTGTTTTACTAGCACTAGTTCAGTTTAAAGAATAAACAAAAGCAGTTTTGGCTCAGGTATGTGAATTTAAGAGACCATTTTTAAGGTATCCAGTCAACCAGTAAGTACATTTTCTAGGTATATGTCCACCTTTAGCTTTATTGACATTACATATCATTTATTTGTACAGAATTAATTTAGGTTGCAATAAGGTATCAACCTGATTGTTGGTAAAGGTCTAATTTTTTATTTTTACTCACATGTGAATTGAAAAGTAGGCCTTTGGCATAATAAACACTATTGACTCATTTTGCATAAAAAAAGTTGAATTAATAAAATTTTATGCAGTAATTCTGTGTGGCCTGATATTTACAATAATCCATTTTACAGGTATGGGACTGTTATCTGGAAACCCATTATCCAGAAAACTCCAAATTGCAGGATGCCCATCTCCCATAGATTATTTTAATCAAATAACATTTTTAAAAATTAATTCCTTTTTCTCTGTAGTTTGTACTTGATCCCAACTAAGATATAATTAATTCTTATTGGAAGTAAAACCAGTCTATTGGGTTTATTTAATGTTTACATAATTTTCTAGTAGACAAGCTATGAAGATCCAAATTCCAGAAAGATCCTAGGGGGTGGCCCTTATTTTTTAAAATGGCAATTTTCTATTTATGATTACCCAATGGCACATACTACTAGAAAAGTATATTATTGTGAAAATGGGTTATTTACATGAAGCAGGGTTTTACATATGAGCTGTTATATGCAATATCTTTTTATAGAGACCTACTTTGTTTGGGGGTATAGTTTTCCTTTAAAAAGGCGGGGTCAGGAAGAGTTTGTAGTTGGTTTGTCGGTGTGTTTTGTCATATGTATGCAGTCAGAATAGCAGTTCCAGGGTGAAATCACTACAAATCTGAGTGAGGGTGCACTGCTCACTGAGTAGCTACTGGCAGGGATGAATGTGGGGGATGGAGATGGGGCAGTTGAGGCAAAAGAGGGAGACATGCTTGTTACAGGTAAAAAGTAAAGTAGGAGGGAAAAGGGCAGGGTGGCTAGTCCACTCGGGTGTTCATGGCAGCAATCTTCTGTCTTTTTCTGAAGTTTCGGCACATGCGTAGTTGGAGTGAATTTACAGTCCCGAACCACATGTACCGAAAGTCACGGTAATTTTCGTGACTTTCGGAGCAAGCGTAGTTGTTTGGGTCGGGAAATTTACTCCAACTGCGCAAGATTACCGGAGAAGGAGGCTACCGTGAACTCCGAGGCCAGAATCTGCACGGAGGAGGGGTGAGTAAAAAAATTAGTGGAATTTGCCCGGGGGGGGGGGGTGTTTCTTTTGTGACAGGTTCTTTTTACAGGTTGAATTCTCCTTTAATGACAATTTTAAAGGAGTGGTTGACCTTTAGGATAACTTTTATATATGTTATAGAATTTTTATTTTCTGAATCATTCCAGCTTTCAAATGGATCACTGACCCCCCTCTACAAAAAATAAATGCTCTGTAAGGCTACAAATTTGTTATTGCTACTTTTTATTATTCAGCTTTCTACTATAATCATACTGCAAAACAAACAGGTTTTAGGTGAACAACAAAAGAGAAAATGGTAAAATTCATTTAAAAAAAAGTGTATGCATGTTTGTACACTTTTAAAAGTTGTATGAAGTAGTGTGTAATAGGAAAAAAAGCAAACTTTAGTAAAATGTGTGGTGTGTGTAAATAAAAACAAAGATCACCTACTTTCTTCAGCAAGAGGGCTGATGGTATGATGAGGGTCCTGATGAGGGGCAGTATACGGGGCTGTACAGAGCTGCCCAAACAGTAGACAAGTGCTTGTCACATGTCTGCTGCTCGGGGCCAGTCCTGTATTGAACACATCACAAGACCGACATGACAGTCCACTTGGCTGCATTGCTCCAGGTCCTCTGCAAAAGCCTCTGGCACAGAGAAAAACTTAACTGCCAAAGAATGTAGTAGACAGGAACGTAACACAAGTAGTAAAACATTAATTTAATGATTAGAATTACTTAACACATACTAAAAATCAATTTGTAGTGAATTGCTCTTTTAATTATTAAAAAAAAACTTGAATGTAATATTTTATGAAAAACTTTATTTAAAAAACTGAAATACAGGAAAAAATATATACAAGTGTTAAATATATTAAGGATTGAGTATTGGCATTAAATGAATGCTTGATGCAGATGTGACTAACAGAAGTTATGCTACAACTGAAAGCAATAGCACAGTACTTAGGTACATGTCACAGCATTTTGTACATGTCACAAATCCCATTTAAAAAAAAAAATGGACATCCAAATCTTGAACAGTCTGAAATACAGCATTGCCTGTGTCTCTTCGGCAGTTTGAGCTACCCAAACAGCATTTTATTATTTTTGGAGTAAATCTGAGTAATTTCCACAGGGTAGCATTGCCAGTTGCTAAAATCACTTCCCAGCAATGGTAAAGTATTACTCTCAGCCCTCAAAAACATGCAAATGCTCCTTTATTCCTGTTGCCTATTTAAAGGAACAGTAACCAAAAAATGAAAGTGTTTTAAAGTAATAAAAATATCATGTACTGTTGCCCTGCACTGGTAAAACGGACCAGCTTGCTTCAGAAACACTACTATAGTTCATATAAACAAGCTCCTGTGTGGCAACGGTGGTTAAATAGTGGATAACAGATAACACCATTCTGTTCTACAGAGCTTATCTGATGTGTAACTTGAGCCTTTTCTCCTTTGAATAGCTGCCCCCATGGTTACACAGTAGATTATTTATATAAACAATAGTAGTGTTAATGAAGAAAACAGCAGTTTTACCAGCGCAGGGCAACACTGCATTATATTTTTATTACTTTAATTTTTTGATGTTAGTGTTCCTTTAAATATACTTATTCCACTTCCTATGGGAATTCAACATAACAGTTGTCTTCTTGACCATGGCTAAAATGCTGTGTGTACAATAAGGAACTAAAAACTTTAAAAGGCATACCGCCTCAAAGTAAAACTGCTGTTTATTACACCATTAAAAAACAGGTGGCTAGTGTAATGGACACCTAACGCGTTTCGGGAACACCCCTTAATCCTAGGCGTTAGGTGCCACCTATTTTTAATGGTTTAACTTTATGGGGGTGTGCCATTTCAATTTTTAGTTCTGGATTTGTGCAACTGAGGAGTCCTGCATGGTTTTGAGCACACAGAATCCTGTACAGTGCCTCTAGGACAATTTGTGAAGGAAATCTGGGTGAGTCTATGTTCAGCTGCTGCTAATGTGTGCACTATAACCCTTAGCTAAACTAAACAGGATAAAAAACAAAAAGTAGGTCACAGGGTAAAAAGCAGGATGTATATATGTATATATAATGTATATTCAAGCATCATTTTACTATATTACAATACATAAATAATACTTTCGCATATAATACGTATGCACGCCACTGGTTTTAGAGGATTTCTGTTCAACATTTCTCCGACTTCACTTTTATCTTCCGTGGTCTCTTCTTTTCCTTATGAACAGGTGAATGCAAGAATTCTGTACTAGTGTTGGTGTCCCCACGCCTCAGTTTGCTGTAATTAAATAGTAAAGGAAAACAAATGGATCTGGCACATCTGTAATATAAAGTTGCATCTGTAATAGCTATATCACATGAAATTCTTCAAAAAATGAATCAAGAGTTTTTACCAGCACCATGAGCTATTGCACCTTAAAGGAGAATTCAACCCTGTAGAAAAAAAACCCATACCCCCACCCCACATAGACCCCCTCCCTCCAGCCTAACTGCCCCCCGGGGAAAGGCCCCATAATTTATACTTACCCCTCATTGAAGATTCTGGCATCAGACTTCACGGCATCCAACTTCCGGGTCCTCAGTAAGCTGACTGGGAGATTGGTATGTCGGTGCATGCACAGTTGGAGCAGTTTGGTGGATTGGACAACTGCGCATGCGCCGAATCGCCAGAAGACACAAGATGGCTGCCGCGAAGTCCGATGTCAGAATTTGCAACGAAGGGTAAGTATAACGTATGGGGCATTTCCCCTGGGGGGGGGGGGCAGTTAAAGGACCAGTAACATCAAAAATTTTACAAAAATTCGTTAGTACACATTGAAAAAAATACACCAAGTCAAATTATACTTTAAAATCAAAAAGTCTTTACTAAAAAATAACTTACAGAAACTCTGCTTCCTGTCCTCTACAGAAAAGGCGACATGGCAACCATCCATGGAGTGGCGCTCAATTTCTCCTCCCTGGCTCTCTTCTGCTGGATCCTTTAGCTCCCACATTCCGTGCTTCAGTGGCGACAAGTCAGAGTCTCGCACTAATATAGGCTGCGTTTTCACTGGCTCCAGGCCGTGTATAGAACTACTTATGCCATGGTATGAAGAGACAGGCAGGGGCACGGGTGAGCGACAGGCAACATGCATCATGTCCGGGATGAGCGGGAGGCAAAAGGAACAGTAGGCAAGACATACCATGTCATGCTATGGCTTAGGCTACAGGGGGTTCGAGCAGCTAGGTCTCGGGGAGATTAGCCTCGAGCTCCCAGAACCAGTTAGACTAGAAGAAGACGCAGGCGCCCCTGAAAGCACAATAGTGAGGAAAGTTGTGCCCTCATGGAGTTACTCTGCCTTCCTGACAGGTTAGCGCGGCTGAATCGTGCTTCAGCTGAAGGCCCGCTGTTCCTTATGCCCCCAGCTCATCCCGGAAACAGCAGGCAAGAAGCAGCGGCAAGAAGAAGACTGCTCCGGGAACTAGTCCGGCCTCCAGCTGACGCTCCCGCTATGAGATGTAAGGAAACCGTGTGCACGCCGTGATACACTTTTTACATGCAGTCATGCAGCGAGACTCTGAATTGTCGCCACTGAAGCACGGAATGTGGGAGCTAAAGGATCCAGCAGCAGAGAGCCAGGGAGGAGAAATTGAGCGCCACTCCATGTATGGTCACCGTGTCGCCTTTTCTGTAGAGGACAGGAAGCAGAGTTTCTGTAAGTTATTTTTTAATAAAGAATTTTTGATTTTAAAGTATAATTTGACTTGGTGTATTTTTTTCAATGTGTATTAACGAATTTTTGTAAAAATTTTTTTAATGTTACTGGTCCTTTAAACTGGGGGGGTAGAGTTTTTTCTACAGGGTTGAATTCTCCTTTAAGGCGAGCATACACAGGCAGATTTAAGCTGCTAATATCTGATGATAAAATTAATGAGAACACCCATCTATGACAGGTAAAAGCCTGTAAACAGGGACAAATTATATAAAAGTAATATCAATTTAAGACCCCCAGTTCCCTGATACACAAAGGCTGACCTAAGGCAGATGGGGGAGGAAAGTAGATAGTGGTTCGAAATAAGAATATTGAGTCAGGCTGACCAAAGGCCAAGAGCCTGCAGACAGAAGACAAATATTTAACATCTCGTAAACGAGATTGAAGTGTTGTCTTGAACTGCGAATGCTTATCCCCAGTCTGTGTTTAGCAGACAAAGTTCGTCAGGTTTGTGACCTTTGGTATCAAGAAAACATTATCTGATGCTATAGGTATTGTAAAATATATTTTAAGATTCTCTTGTGCCTTCCAATGTAGAAGGAGGGCTAAAACCATATATGGCATGTCTGTGTACCTTTTTGTCCTGTAATGTATAAAAGCTTGTGTCAAAGAGGTGTTACTTTGGCAAGCCCTCATGTTACACCTACGTGCCCCACTGTGGTGTGACTACGACAGCTTTCCCAGACAAAACTTCTGTATTGAATTGTTGGGTTAATAAAATACCTCAATTATTATTAAAGAATTTTCTCTCTTAGTTTTGTCTTATAAAACGAGGTCTTGGTATACAAAATACCAACATATCAGTCCTTTTGCCAATTGATATCTGGACAAAAATTGGCCAGATATTTATCGGCAGGTTTGATTTTCCCTTGCAATCAAAGGCCACATCAGCTTCTTGAAGAGTTACTTGTCCGTCGGCAGCCGAACGATCATAGTAGCCCGATATTGCCCCCTGCCTTTGGTGGGTATATCGGGGAAATATTCAATGGACCACAAGAAGCCTTTTCAAAGATCTTTCCAATACAGGGGACTGTCCTATTGCCAAAAACACACACAACGTGAGTTTTTGCCAGCACTGCAGTAACTGAAACACAAAGCTAGTTGGTCACTAAATATTTTTTAACCTCCAACCAAACATTTTTCAGATATTTGAGAGAGATATTTGGAGCAATCATTTTGTGAAACAAAAGGGGCATTCCTGGTCACGCCAAACCAAAATTAAAAATAAACTTTTCCTTAACATGTGAGCTTATGATATCAATGCAGAACGTTACATGATTGCTCTCTTTGGATTCCTAAACACATCCTGTATTATTTACTAAGCTGAAAAAAAAATGATAGTCTGAGAGACAGAGAGGAATATAGTGCTGGGGAATACAAATGCACTCATCAAGCTTGTGGCTTCTGTAGTTTAATAATCTGTCTCCCAGTATGTGCAGGGAGATTTTCTCATTTTGTAAAACAGAATATAGAAGACTAACAACCCAAAGAGTCTATGTGAATTCATTTACTATAAATACATTCAGACTATGTAGAAATGTGCTGTATGGGTTATCTTACCCAGTGATAATGTTACTTTCTTTCTTGGATAACAAATATTTCTATTAAAAATAGGGATGCATTAAATTCTGGATTGAGTTCGTGATTTTGTAGGATTCAGTTCCTGAACCAAGTGACTCTGAACTCTTAACATGATGTGATTTTAGATCATGTTACTAAATAAATGAGCAATTTTATTCCATACTGAAGACAAGCAATCCCATTAATGATTCTAATTTACATATGCAAAATAGGATACATTTCAGTACTTGGTGCATCCCTACTATAAAGAACATTTCCAAATATATGAACTCAGTAGTATTTTTTAATATGGTGCAAAATAGCCTCAGCAGTTCTGTACAGCATCCTAAACAAAGGTATGGCTGAATACAACACATATTCAAAAAGAAGACCTATAAGCTGATGAAACAGTACTCACGTTCCTAGGCTTGGCTCTTTGTAGTTAACTGGGTTTCGTTTTCTCCTGCTAGAAGCTCTTGAATCATCATCCTCTCCGGAGCAGAACTTTGGAGATTGTTTTAAGGAACCAAGAGTTGAATTTGTCAGATCTTGCAAAGGCTTCACAGCTGAAATGAAAAACAAAACAAAGCACAAGGATAAGACTTTCAAGTCTGTTGTCTATGAAAACTTCTATAAAATTCCAACACTGTTGCACTGATGGTTTCCTTTCAGTTGTTGAGATATGCCCACGTGAGTTTTGATGCCCATTAATCGTTTGAAACAAAAATTGCTTTCCACAATAGCTGCTCAGCTACCCTGACTGAACAAACCCAGTAATTTAGAATTTACTTACAGGAATGCCAAGAAAAATAGAAAGCATTCAATGCTGTCCTACACACACAAGGAGTGAAGTTGTGCTCAAAGTCTAAAAGATAAACATTCTCTTTTAGTCTGATGGTGCACACACAGTATATTCTCAGCTGTACACTTCAGCCAGTAAAGAAGCTCCAAAAAACACCTTTACTGTATCACGTTTGCCTTTATGCGCGCTAGAGAATTTCTTAGGTTGAGTGAGAAGCAGCAGCAACTTTTTGCTGATTAGGAATATAAAGCAGGAGAGAATAGGACAAATTAGCAATCACCTTTAAAGGTAATTGTTCAGTGTTATGCTGTCAAATGAAAATGTGTAGCCGAAGCATGTAACAGTAATTCTCAGGCCAACCTGTAATCCAGTGAGACAGCTATTTGCCTCTTTTACTCTTTTTAGAGTTATGGTGAAAACAGGACTATTTCTTCAACAAATAGTGTTTGGGCTGAACTTACTTTTTGACAATTTTTTTAAAATTAATATTTCTTGTTTTTCCTGCACGTAACAGGGTAACGGCGCTACTCCACATTTTCATTAAAGAGCTCAGATAATTCCACTGCATAATGGACTTCTGTTTATACATGTACTGGGCAAAATATGAACTTAAATTTCCTCATTGGCTTGTTTTAACTTGTCTTAAGCTCAATAAATAATAGACATAGCAATTCTGTGATTTAAACAATAAACAAAGTATATATACAATAAACAAAGTACAATAAAAAATATGTTCAGAACAAGCTCTATCAATTAAATGTGTGTGGTCTACTTAAAGGGGAACGGTCACAAAAATTAAATAAAAGCTTCATCCTTCTGAAATAAGACATTTTCAAAATATAATTAATTAAAAATGCTGTACTGTTTCTCAAATAATCAAGCATCCCCCCCCCAATCAGCATCTGTCTCTCTTTGCTCTGTATTCATGCAGGATTTGAAAACCTGATGACAACCAATTGCCAGACACTCAACTCCAGCATGCAAAGAGAATGAAGAGAGACTGATGCTGAAAGGGGAAACATTGAAGAGTAACTTGATTATTTTAGAAAACAGTACATACTTTTTAATTGATTATATTTAGAAAGGTTCCTATTTCAGAATGACGCCCATTTTATATTTTCATGATAGTTACTCTTTACCTTTTTTTTTTTTTAAAAAAAAAAAAAAGCATACATGCAGAATGTATTTCCTGAAGAATTCCAGTCATCAAAGTCTACTCTTCTAAGTAGCATTACATGAACTGGAAGAGTAACCGGCGTTCTACAATTATCAGTCAAATGGAAAGGGACCATTTGCAGTTGCTGGTTTTAAAAGTTTTTCAAAGTAAAAAAGTAGTGATAAAGAGATGTGTTTGCCATAACGGACTGTTGTTGCAGCCAAAAAAAGAGATGCAGGAAATGTGCTGAAAAACATGATCTATTTTTCTGATTTAAGTGTTCACTTGCATCATCAGGATAGACAAAGATAGGTATCAGTGGTGCTGACTTGTCTTTTTCTAACACCACACTGATTTATGAAACACTACCATAATGTATTACTTCAGGCAAGAATAAAAAGCTTTAATTTTTAAGAATTTACTTTAACTTTAAACAGACATATTTAACACATACAAACATACCTGTTTCTTGTTCCTCAATACTTTGATCTTGATCTTCACACTGTAGCTCACTATGTTGTTCTTCACAATTTTGTTGCTGTTTCTCATTATAAACACTAAAGTTCCCAGGAGGTTGAGCCATCCATTTGGGGTTGCACTCCTCAAAAGTTGGAAGTTCCAAATCAGGGTTATTGTTCAAAGTTTTTTCTATAGTAAACGTAGCATCCTCTGTGTTGCTGGCAGATGGGAATTCAAAAAAACTATTACTTTCCACCACTGAATCGAGAATAGATTCACTAACCATGTCAAGCATAAAAGAATCTTGATCATTTCTCAAAATTCCACTAAAAAATCTAGTCTTTTTACATGGCTGAGTAACTGGCAAATCTATCAAGCTTTCCTGGACCAGTGTACCTTGCTTATGACCAACATCTTCCTTTGCAGGTAAGATATGGGTTTTCCGTTTGTCTGCAGGAGAAATGGAACTTAAAGAATATAAGGTATTGTCCTCAATTACAGGTTTACAGGTCACATTATCCAACATCCTTTTATGGCCTTTAATATTTGGTGCATCTAAGGCAATTTCCAGATTTGGATTTTTTGGCTTTGTCTTGTGTACATTATCAAAGCTATTACTTTTATTGCTCTGAAACAAGTCCATGGTAGTTGGAGATTCCAGAGAACCAAGAGGTTGAACAGAAGCCCCTGTCTGAAAATTTGCCATGTCCTCTGGTTTGTTTATCACATATGTTCCCCTTCTGTAATGCGCTACATCTTTAGGAACAAACTCCACTGCAGAAGTTAATCCGGTGGCTTCAGAGGTGTTCACAAAATAAGTTTCTCGTCGAATGTGTGCTTGGCTGCACGCCATGTTAAGGAAACTGCTTGAAACGTCCACAGTTTTCTTGAGATTAACCTTCTCATCAGCATTTGTATTTATTTCTGTTTTTTTCATCTCTAAACATATTTCCTGCTGTTTTGTTTTTATTTTGCCAGTCTTGGTATGTTTCTTTTTGGAGATCTCACTAATCTTTGCAGTTGTACCACTGCTTTTAACTTGACCCGGTTTAATGAAAGCATGTGCTGACTCACACTTTATTTCCTTGAATTGCTCATTTTCTTTGGGAAGAGGGACTTCTGTATGTTCAACATGCAAGATTTGCATATTGTTTGAAGGTTCCTGATCCAAAATACAGTTTGTAGAAGTTGCTCTCTTTTCTTCATACGGATGTTTCAGAACCTGTTTCCCTTTAATTTCAGTATCACATTTGATTTCAGCCTCCTCTTGCTTAATAGGCTGTGTTAAAACATACGTTTTTCGAAAGTCGACTGTAGACTGTGGAATAAGGGCGAAGTTTGTGCTAATCTTAGACAGCATATCATCATCTTGCTGAATGTTATTAGATTTGTGTTCAGAATCCTGATGATTATGCTCTAAATCAAATGTTTCATTTTGTTTACCCTTAAACGGTTTGTTATCAATAGAGGATACTTCTTTTATTTTACTTTTGTGTGTCTTTTCACGTCTGGCATGTTTTACTTTTCTTAATGAAGACCCATCTTGTTTAATAGGAATACAAGATTTAGATTTCTTCTCTGTTTTGCTTACTGAGGAAACTGTGATTATAGTAGCAGAGTCACTGCAGGTTAGCTCCATATCAGCATCATAAAGAGTTTTCTCTTGTCGAACATTTTTGTCTTCAGCTGTATGCTCAGTAACTATTGCAGAATGGATGGGGTCAGCAGCTAATGGATCAATAGCTTCACCATGCTGCTCAATAACAAAATCTGAGCTACCTTCACTTTGGCCAGAATTTATTTTTGGGTTTGAAGGGCTTTCAAAGGACATGGTTGCTCGTTTAATTGCTTGCCTCTCATATCCATCAGTTTGGGAGTCATATTCAGAAACTGCTGGAGTTTCATAATTTGCATTGGTTGCAATGCTACTATCAGTGGTCTGCTCACAGTGAACCCTATTGCTGCTTTCTTGCCTTGAGTACTTATACTGGTTTAAGTCAGATTTAATAGATTGTGTACTTGAGTGAGATGCCGTTGATCGTTTCTTCCTCTTTGTAACAAATCCACAAATGTCTGAATTAAGAACATCCGATACTCTAAATTCCTCACAGGGAACCAATTCCATGTTTTGTATGTTTGGAATGTCATTTTTAATTTCATTAGATGTCCCAAGGCTTTCTGCAATATAAATTTATAAAAATGTAATACAATAAAAGTGGAAAAAAACAAAAACTTAAAGGGAGTCTGTCATGATTTTTATGATGTAGTTTTTATTTCTAAATTACACTGTTTACACTGCAAATAATGTGTGCATATATATATTTGATTCCTATATAGGTATGTAGGCAGCCATCTCAGGTCATTTTCCCTGGTTATGTGCTTTCAGAAAGACCCAGCACTTTAGGATAGAACTGCTTTCTGGAAGGCTGTTTCTTCTACCCAATGTAACTGAATGTGTCGCAGTGGGACTTGGATTTTACCATTGAGTGCTGTTCTTTTAGTTACCAGGGAGCTGTTATCTTGTGTTAGGGAGCTACTATCTGGTTACCTTCCCATTGTTCTGTTGTTAGGCTGTTGGGGGGGGGGGTGATATTACTCCAACTTGCAGTAAAGAGTGACTGAAGTTTATCCAAGCACAAGTCACATGACTGGGGGCAGCTGGGAAACTGACAATATGTCTAGCCCCATGTCAGATTTCAAAATTAAAATATAAAAAAAATCTGTGCTCTTTTGAGAAACGGATTTCAGTGCAGAAGTCTGCTGGAGCAGCACTATTAACTGATGTGTTTTGAAATAAAAGTTCCAATTACAGTATCCCTTTAAATTTGTGGATAGTCATAAACATTACTTTACAGGAAACACAGTGAATTAAGTATTCACATACGATTTTTTTTAAAGTGATATGGATAGTGCACCTTATACGAGTATTTTTATTTAAAAGGTCAATCTGCTGAAATTGTGATCTGTATGAATCTAATACAGGCAGTCCCTGGGTTAAGTACGAGATAGGGTCTGTAAGTTTGTTATTATGTTGAATTTGTATGTAAGTTCAAACATACATTTACTTACTAAATGCAACTTAGACACTTAGGTGTCTGCCTTAACATAGTATTTAAATGCTAATAAAAGTCAAGCAAACCATAGTATGTTATTGTAACAGCCACCGTCTGTAAATGTGAGTTGTATGTATACTTGAGGACTGCCTGTATAGTTTATTGTTATATCACCTAAAGGTGAGGGTTAGGCTACCACTTGGCTTCATGTAAGAACAACTGAAAAAGTTAAATAAAATGCAGAGTAATCCAATTACCTTTTGAAGGTACATTTAAATTGTCAGGTATTGGCTTATGGAGTGATCGCTCTCTCAAAGAACTGGAGTTTGGGAGAATAGAATTCTCTGTTGGTGCTTCAACCACTGGATCTGCTGGTATAATGGTTCTTCTGTCACCTATGGAGCTAGAAGGAACCCTTAAAGCCATTCCTGTCATCCTACAAGAACAATATGCAAAGTATTAATGAGTTGTACCTTAATAATAAGATGAAATAATTCAAATATTCGTTTGCATATTCCTGTCTTATGGTGCTATTAAAAGTATATTCATATAACTTATTAATATAAAGTCTATTCATCATTTTCCCATGCATCTTTAAGTAAGCCATACTGTGGTGTAAATTGTATATGGGGGGGTCTAACCATTTGTAATGGCTCTAAGGAGCATCATTTAAAAAAAATAAATAAAGACAAAGGGCGACTATGTGGAGGGTAAGTGGCTCAATGTGGCCATGTGCATTAAATACAAGATACCACATTTTAAACTACACCATTAAAAAGAACATTCTGACAATTAATAAATGGGGATGCATGCTTGCTCCTGGGTTAGTGCTGCAGTCAGATGTTATAAAGTTGAAAGGTGTTCAGTAGAAATGAATGTCTATCTTGGCAGGCTGCTGGTTAAAGGACCAGTAACATAAAAAATTCGTTAGTACACATCAAAATATAAACACCAACACAAATTATACTTTAAAATCACAAAGCTTTTATTAAGAAATAACTTACAGAAACTGCACTTCCTGTCCTGTACAGAAACGGCGAAAAGGCGACCATCCATCCTGCTGGGCTCGATTTCTCCTCCTGGCTACTCTGCTGACAGCGTGTGATGGAGCAACTATTCACTGACAGGCATCGCCTCTCTTCTCCTTCACTGTGCATGGCTTCCCTCCTCCTTGCTGCTCCCCCCAGCCAGATCCCCTGAACAGAATGATGAATGATCGGCCCGCTTGTCACTTCACAGCCGCACAGTACCTTTATTGCTGCGTATTAACGGTGCGCAGGGGGAAAGTCCTGAGGCGCCACATCCCTTTCTTTTCCTAATTGTGCTTCGACCACTCTTTCCGTCCCTGCTGCAATGCACAGAGCCTGAGAGAGAGTATTTCCTAAACTTCAGCTCACCACAAGCCAGAGGCACAAGGGGTCAGGATAAAAATGTGAGGGCAATGGACTGAGCAGCTTTCTCTGTAATCCCTTTGGCAATGTGTTAACCCAGTCTCCTCTTCCCCCTGCGCACCGTTAATACGCAGCAATAAAGGTACTGTGCGGCTGTGATGAAGTGACAAGCAGGCCGATCATTCATCATTCTGTTCAGGGGATCTGGCTGGGGGGAGCAGCGAGGAGGAGGGAAGCCATGCACAGTGAAGGAGAGGAGAGCCGAGGAGAGGCGATGCCTGTCAGTGAATAGTTGCTCCTTCACACGCTGTCAGCAGAGTAGCCAGGAGGAGAAATCGAGCCCAGCAGGATGGATGGTCGCCTTTTCTGTACAGGACAGGAAGTGCAGTTTCTGTAAGTTATTTCTTAATAAAAGCTTTGTGATTATAAAGTATAATTTGTGTTGGTGTTTTTGTTTTGATGTGTACTAACGAATTTTTTATGTGTCTGGTCCTGTAAGTGATTATGTCTGCAAACACGTTTTCGGAACCAAACCATTTCAACAAACAGGAAACTCCATAGATTCCATGAATCTATCCCAGCATAAACAAGTATGAAACATACAACAATTTTTTTCTAGTTATGAAAACAGTGCTAACTTACCTAAAACCCTGATCATCATCCAAAGAAAACACACTATGGTTGCTAAACCGTTCACTCTTTCTCGATTCTAAAGTTGAAAGATCTGTTGAATTCTTCAACAAAGAAATACATAAATGTGTGTGAATGTGAAATTCAAGAAAATTTAACAGTTTTCATGTTTGCTAAATATGCAAGATAATGCAAGTTATTACAGAACAAATACTGATCTAATACTAATTACCCAATTAGGTATACTGTTAAGTATTATCAGTTCGATAATGCTATGGAAGCCTGTCATTCCTAGGAAAACCTATAGCACCTACACAAAAGAACAACTGTGCCGGCACTGTAGATTTTATATTTACACATTTCCTTTTTATCTATACTGTGATTTGGGTTTCCTAACAAAACAGCATGGATCAAAAAGGCTGGCACACAAAGGCTTAAAAGATTATTATACCTTATGTATAAACCATACATTACTTATCATGGCCGACTTTCTCACTGTACAGAAAATCTGTCTTCATTAGGTTTAAAAACTATGTATCTAGCCCATATAATGCTTTCCTAAGTTGTTTAGGGTGAAGTTCCATAATGCCTTTCAATACAAGCCGCCATTAACTCTCTCCTTATAGTTCACAGCAGACAATATAAGGACAACAACCCATTAGCAAAACTGCTTGGTAAGTACTTTACTGCTCGCACAAAATGTCGTGTAGGGTTGTAAAACATCTTTCAGTTTTTTTTTTGTTTTTTTGGAAATATTATCTCTCATTGAGTGCAGTGTCCTATGCTATTATTAAGAAGTAGGTGTTATTGCATTGCCTGTCCATGTTATCAGCTCTATGTTTACCTCTATGTTGCTGATTTCAATAGCAGCAGGCAAGTTGATGTTCATGAAAATATCAATGTCCTTTAGCATTTTGTTCTATAAAAAAAAAAAAAAAAAGATTACAATTATTTAGTAAAAATTAGGTGGCATTTTCTGTGATTTCCGCAAAGCAATATAACATCAATTATAGTTTCAAGTGTGGCTAAAATAGTTATGAGTAAAGGAAGCACTTAAAATTCAAAATAACTTATTTCTCAATGACATGAATAATTAAATGTTAGCAGGTATATTTATATTTATGTAGTGCTGCTTCTACAGTCTAACTTTTGAACAAACAATTCCTAACTAGCCCCTAGCCTAGAGGAAGATAAAGACCAATCCATCAACATTATAATATAACTGATACCAATAGCCTTGTAATTTTATTAGGGATGCACCGAATCCAGGATTCAGCCTTTTTCAGCAGGATTCAGATTCGGCCGAATCCTTCTGCCCGGCCGAACCGAAACAGGAAATTGTGTGACTTTTTGTCACAAAACAAGAAAGTAAAACATTTTTTCCCCTTCCCACCCCTAACTTGCATATGCAAATTAGCATTCGGTTCTCAGCTGAATTTTTCACGAAGGATTTCGGGGGTTCGACCCTAAATTTTATCCTGTTATAATTCTTTCCAGCAATTAGGAATGGCCTCATATACATGGTTCTACCACCATGTGTGATTACCCTAAGATAGAGTCCAGCAGCGGGTCGGGTACCCGCGGGTTACCCGCAAAAACCTGTGGTACCCTGCGGGTTGCGTTTAGAAGTTCCAGGTGCGGGTATACCCGCGGGTCTGCGGGTAGGGCCGCGGGTCTTCTCAATATCGATATTCACTCCTTTTTTCTGGTCACGTCTACTTCCGATGACGTCACTTCCGGTTTACAATGACAGCACTTCCTGATTCTTGATGGTCAGCGGGTCGTGGGTCCGGGTTGCGGATAAGGTACTTGCGGGTAGGGTCGGGTAGCGGGTCCAAGCGAGTAAGAATGCGGGTTGCGGATTGCAGGTTGCGGGTACGGGTCCCAAAAAATGGACCCGCGCAGGACTCTACCCTAAGATACCATACCTCCTACAATTGTTCAGTAACCCACAACACACAGTATGATAGCATTTGCTGCTCTGTAGCTATGGCACAAACTTTCAGCTGTTGGGGAATATTAGCAACTAAGTTTTCAATGTGAATCAGTGGGCAGAAAAAAAAAAATGTCTTTAGTTTTTGCATAAAAGAAACTTACCAAAAGGCTTAGGTTTTGCCTGAGCAGAGCATTTTGGAAATGTAGCATCTTCACTTCTTTCTGTAAAAACATTTTATCATTCTCCAGTCTCCTTGCTTTCTCTCTTTCAGCAGTTAGTGCACAGGCCAAAACTTTATTGTTGTGCTTCAATGAGATCTTTAGAATAGAGGAGTTATCTGAAAAAGGAAAATGTAATTCATAGTTAAAGTAGCCAGAATTTCAACAAAAACTGTATTTTTCAGTTTTTTTCAGTACTGTGGTGTCTGAAAAAATGGATAAAAAGTTTGCTTTGATTGATCAACCTAATGATTACTACCATAGTTTATTTAAAGGAAAACCTTACTCCCAAAATGACATAAGAAAGGGATTGGTGAAGCCATGGTGTAGGCTTCCTAAACCTTTCTAAAGAAACCTTCACTGAAATGCTCTTGGCAGGTACTTATAAAGGAGATGCTTATTTTTGCAAATAAGTCACCAAGGCTAGTCTAATAAATCTTGGCATATAACCCATTTCTACAAAGTTATACCACACTAACCACCATACAGTGCTGGGGATAGAAGGAGTTGCTAGTGATTAGTACAGTAATACAAAAGAACAAGACAAAAAAAGTGTAATGCAAGAATGATCTGAATTCTTCTGTTTTCTTTATTTAAACTTACTTAAAGTTTTGGTTTTAATTTTTGCTGCAAGTGTAGTATTCAGTTTTACAGTTTTCAAGGATCCATGTATCTTTTCTCGCATTCGATCCTTTACGGTCTGTAGGGTAGCAAGTGATGCACTTGTTTGTAAAGCCATGTTAAAATGAACACAGCATGCATATAAACTGCAAAAAAAAGATTAAAGAATAGGTCATTAAAAGGAAATTATACCTTCAGAATGAATACTTAATCAATAAATAGCATATATCATAATAATTGACCTACCCCCCCCCAGTGTAATGGATAGTCCTAGTACGTATTAAGGCTATTGTCACAAGTGTGTTTTCTCCAAATGGGGTCTGATTATGTTTTCATCTTAAAATCTACCCCATGTAGATTGCTCAGGGCAGATAGATGCAAATATAATAAAAATATTTCACCCAGCACTAAAGAAGACATAGGAAAACAAAGACACAGGCAATAGTGACAAGCAGGATGAACTAGTGGTGCAAAGTACATTTTACATATGAATTGTTCAGTGTCCTTTATGATACAGCTTAATGAAATTCTACCCTTCCTTGTTCTTTAAAGCACCCAAAAGTAGAATTATTTGATGTGTGCTTTACTCCAGCCCTTTGTCATGCCTTTTTATTCAGCAGCTTTCCAGTTTGCAAACTCAGTAAGTTCGAATGACCCTAGCAACCATGCATTGATTTGAATAAGAGACTGGAATATGAATAGGGGAGGGCCTGAATATAAAGAGTATAAATATCAATAAATGTGTAGCCTTACAGAGCATTTGTTTTTTTTTTTTAAATGGGGCCAGTGACCCCCCCATGTGAAAGTTGGAAAAGGTAAAAATAAAAAGTCTAATAACTACTCCTTTAAAGCGAAGGAGCCCAGAGTGACACTGTGCACAATGTGTTTCAAAAGAAAAGTGACAAGGAGGGAAAGCAAGGGAAACCATATCAACATGGTATATTGTTATTTTTAGTGATTTTATACTTATAATTATAACATGTTAAGATGCCATAACGCCTGGTTATAGCTATAAGACCACTTTTGTACTTTATATTCTTCACTTTGTATTTAGACTTTGTTTTGTTTTTGGGGACCGGGCAATGACAAGGTCCCATTACTGTCCAACAGCCCCACATACAATTAAGAGGGACACAAACACAAAGCACAGTCTCAGTCAACTACTCACAAGTCCCGCAAAGCTGTTAATTGCAATCTCCTTCGCGCTTGTGTTTCAAAAAACTCCCGACGCCACAAATCTCATCACGCGAGACTGGAGTCGTGACGACTTCACGTAAGCGCAATGACGCATAGCGTAGCCGCCTTGTGGGAGTGACGTGCAGAGACTGTGTTATACAATGGGAAACAGATAGAAAGTTGCTGTAGGCTGCTCACAATCTGATTTTCCTTTGCTCGAACAACAAAAAAGAGAAAATAATAGACTCCTCATCTCTTAATATTTACTCAGAGCTCATTTATATTTTCTGCTTGGGGCTCTCGCTTGTCCCAGTGAACTGGAAACAGACAATGTCAAATGTTGCCAATATTGTGTTTCCTGGTCAGATGTGACCAAAAAAGAAATCATTTTGTGCAAACTAGATCCACGTGACTTAAAGGGGCAGTTCACACTTAAGTTGCCATAGAAGGTCCAATTGTAAGCAACTTTTCAATTGGTCATCATTGTTTATTTTTATAGTTTTTGGATTATTTGCTTTTTCTCTTTCCAACTTTTAAATGGGGGTCGCTGACCCCATCTAAAAAAACAAATGCTCTGTAAGGCTACAAATGTATTGTAATCGCTACTTTTTATTTCTCATCTTTGTGTTCAGGCCTTTCCTATTTATATTACAGTCTCTAACTAGGGTTGTCACCTTTTCCGGAAAAAAAATACCCGCCTACCTATATATTTATCTTTTACCCTATTAATAATATTGGGATCAGCCATCATTTTTACCGGCCAGGCCGGTAAAATTCCGGTCAGGTGGCAACCACCCCGCCTAGCTGGGCCGGTATTACAAATTTACCGTGAATGCAGCCGCGGGTAATTTGTAATACCCTTAACAAAAGCCCTTGCCCTCCGGTGGAAACTTACATTTTCTTCGTCTTCTGGCGACGTGGCCTGCCCCCTTTTGCGGCACGAAGATCCAACACATGCTGTAACTGAGCGACTGTGACTAAAGCACTGATTTATCCTTAAACCTAGAGTAAAAATTGGTCATTATAATATGTTTAGTAATTATGGCAAAAACATACATGATGCAGACAATCAATTTGTAGCAGAAAGGAGAGCACTCAGTTCAGCAGAATACTGCCAAAGTGGAATTTATTTCAGACTAGCTGACATAAATTCCACAAGTGTCTATTCCACTTTATTTCAGAATAGCTGACATAGTGTCAACTATTCTGAAATAATTCCACTTTGGCAGTATTCTGCTGAACAGAGTGCTCTCCTTTCGACTACAAATTGAATATCCATAAGGTGTGCTGTACACCTCATAAAGGATAGAGGCATTCTGCATAAAGCAAGAAGGTAGTGCGCTGGAAACAATGTCCTCTACTTGTACTATGATGCAGACAATGTGGGCCTGACATACTAAACTAGGGGGACAAGCACCAAGACCTTTCTTTTATCCTAAAACTCATTAACAAATCTTTGCCAGCCAACTAGTCAGAGTGAACAAGAGCCCAGGGTAGCAGTTCAGTAGTTAAAATTGACACAACCAATTATTGATCGTTGAAAACTTTGAAATTCTTGGTATAAGCTCACAATATATGTGTCATTAGAATTTCCAGCACAGTAAAATAAAAATAGAAGACTTGTACTTGCTGTGTGACCTATCTGGTCTAATTGCATGGTGGCATTGTCTTGCTGAAACAAGTGAGACCTTCCCTGAAAATATGTTGTCTGCTAGCTTATTATTCTCCAAAACCAGTATACAGTTTACTGTTTAGCATTAATGTTATCCCAGATGTGCAAACTCAAAATGCCATCATGGATGTTGGCTTTTGAACTGCATACTGATAACAAGCTGGATGGCCCATGTCCTCTTTAGCCCAGAGGACCTGGCATCTATGATTTTCAAAAAGATGGTATGTTTAATTTCGGTGTTGTACCATGTAAATTGAAATAAAGCATAATACTTCCAACATTGACCCTTTAACTAAACAGAGGTACTGTTAATCCCTGAACTGAGCTGCTTATTGACGACCCCAATATTTTCGAGAAAACACGTCACATATTCACAGATTCATTCACTGAGAGCCATTTTAGCTAGGTCACTCCCACCATTGGAACCACCTGCAACTTAAAAAAGAGGGCATTGTTTAACATAATACAGTTTTATGTGTATGTGGCGTGGTTCAACTCTTATGAGTGGAAATGCAGAACAACCAATGCTGAAACATTTGCTTAGCCAATTCTTTGCCCCAAGATAGTCTTATGTGTATAGATAATGTCCCAGTACCTTGACGTGGCAGGGATATAGAACTACTATTATGGAGGAGGAGAGCTAGGTGTTGATAATATTGCATGTGCAAATATATTATATACTGAAAGCTGGATATCTTATTTTTTAGTTGTAATTATCTTCTTTCAGATTAACTAATGATGTCTCTTGTGGGTTACCTAGGACTGTCCTAAAATCACATCTTCAACAATACCACAATACATATACACAGAGCCGCCATCAGAAATCACTGGGCCTCGTACAACATTTTCTGGGTCCCAACCCACCTCAGCCCCCAAGCCCCACCCCAGATCCTGTCCACCCCACAGTAAAAAGGCCACACATACAGCGCTAAAAAACGGTAAACTCTCACACACACACACACAAGTTATAAAAATCTGCTGATTCTGTGCTGCTTTCAGTTACTGAGCATAGGGACCGAATTAAAATATACAGTACACATAGGGGCACATTTACTTAGCTCGAGTGAAGGATTAGAATGAAAAATACTTTGAATTTCGAAGTATTTTTTTTGGCTACTTCGACCATCGAATTGGCTACTTCGACTACAACTTCGAATCGAACGATTCGAACTAAAAATTGTTCGACTATTCGATATTTCGATATTCGATAGTCGAAAAAACTTCGACCACCTACTTTGCCACCTAAAACCTACCTACCCATAGGCTTTCCTAGCAATTTCTGATCGAAGGAAAATCTTTCGATCGATTTTTCCTTCGAACGAACGAATTGTGGTATTGTGATATTCGAAGTCGAAGGATTTAACTTCGATGGTCGAATATCGAGGGTTAATTAACCCTCGATATTCGAACCATAGTAAATGTGCCCCATAGAATATAAATGTCACAATATAAGGCTGATTAGTAATTAATAGAGAAAATTACTATGTCAGCTCAGAAAACTGTGCAACTAGCACCGTAATTTAATAATATACCCTGTAGCATCATCTTTTATTACAGGCAAACCTAATTTTCTGCTTGATAATTTGCCCGACCCCTAAGCTTAGCTTCTCAGAGCCCACTGAGCATGTGAGTGTCACAGACACTTTCCAAGATTGTGACCCCCAGTGACAGGTTTGAAATCTCAATTGCTGCTATTGAGAACTGAAACTTTAGGCTGGTGCAATAAGGTCATTATATAAAAGATGTCATTTTTAGCTACAGGTATATTCATTTTTTTGGTTTAATTCCCCTTTATAAAAAAAAATTGGTGGCTAGGGGCCTATATATAGTATTAAAATAATACGTTGGTGGCCAGGGGCCTATATTTAGTATTAAAATAATACGTTAGAGGCCAGAGGTTTAGTAAAATTTAAAAAAAAAAACACATTGGTGTTCAGTGGAACTTACCTTAGGCTCCTTTCTTGGCTTCAGGGCATCAGCTTCCTGGAGCTCTCGGTCTTTTCCCTGCTTAGGTTTCGTTTGTGATTTTGGGTCTTCGGAACTTCGGCAGTTTGGCTCTGTCAAGGGGGGTACGGCTAATTCGAAAAGTGCAGTACAGCCGGGCCGGGCTCAATACAAATGTACCCCCTATGCCAACCTGATGGCAGCCCTGCATATACTGGGTACTGACTGCATACGTGGGAAGAACTGTGCACACTTTTATGATTAATGACCCAGGAAAAGGGGTCCCCCTATTGCGATGTTCTTCTATGAATAACAGCGTTCTTGCCTACACAGAAACCTTGCTAATGTTGAATAATCCCTTCAATATGTGCTTGTAGTGTGAGCCTCATTAGTTATGTTGTCTCTGACTGGGTGTAAGGGGAAGATTTTGGTGTGCTGTAAAAGCTAGAGTTTTGCTGTAATTGTTTCCTATTGAAACCTACATCCATTTATTTTCTATTCTGTCATAGTGTCTGGTTGCTAGGGTCTCATTAACGTCACATCAGATCAGTTATGTCTTTTAGATCAGGTGAATGTGGTTGTATGGTTGGAATTATTTTCTGCTCTCACAGCCCCAGAATAGGTGTGCTTTTTATTGTACTTAGACAGCACTGCAGTGTCAAGTTGCTTTTGAATTCAGAAACCTAATATAATGATGAATACAGCAGGTAACTTGATCCTAGGATCCTAGCAGTAACACAGCTGAAATGTTATTGTTCAGTAAGCCTTGTGGTCTCATAGCAACATCAGTAGAAAAAAACAGCCTTGCAGTACTGTAAACCTATTTTTGCTTCTCTTGAGCTCACGAGCAGGAGCAAGAATAGAAACACCAGAACAACTTATCCAGGTAAGAAGCAATGGTAGTATCACTGGTCAGTACTGCGTCTGCTATAAACGAAATTCCGATATATATTTTATTATTATTCTTTTTCTAGTTTATGATCAGTGTTTGATGTTTAAAGTGTATTTTGATGGGTATAAATCAGCTTTCCAGTCCTTGCCCACACCTGCAATTTTCTATGTGACATAGTCTACTAATGTTTCTGTTC
Organism: Xenopus laevis; assembly: GCF_017654675.1. Lineage (NCBI taxonomy): Eukaryota > Metazoa > Chordata > Amphibia > Anura > Pipidae > Xenopus > Xenopus laevis. Next base: position 92,551,423 of record NC_054387.1, on the reverse strand, counting down.
AATAAACACCAGCAGCTTGAAAATAGATGTGTTGCCACTAACAAGGGTTTGATCAGTAAAATCTCTCATGTGCTTTAATTACATATGTCATCTTTTTCATATAATATAATTATATGGAACCTGTATTAATAATCTGAGACTGAAGTCTATTATGGAGCAACAGACAGAACATTACCTCACTGATAGGTCCCCCCAGGCTATATAGATGATTTGGACAGGCAATGATACATATCTAATTGTATCAAGAAGGGTGTTTAGTTATAAAATAGGGTTAATTTACTTATACTCCAATCAGAAGTGCAAGAACAGTAAAAGCACAAAAACGCAGATCTAAGTGCCCATACAGAGAACACTTCTTAGCAGGGTCTGTCTGTGCTCTGTACGTAACAAAAATGCAAGACAGTCCTGTCATTATAGCCTGCCCTGTATCTGGCAGAATCACTGAGCATGCCAAGGGAATAGAGTAAGATTCATAGTTATATGTTAAAGAGCCAGTAACACCAACAAAATGCAGTATATGTAGTTTTGCATGCATTTAATATATTTACTTTGCACTGTGAAAAATTGTGTTTTTGCTTCAAAAGCTCTACTGTCGTGTGCTCCTTCCAGTAGCTCCATTTACAGGTATGATGTTGGCCCATGTGGTACAATCGCCAATTCTTTTGCACTTTTCCTACTGGGGGCACATCACAAATGAGTCCTAAAATAAATGCAAAGAAATTTTTTTTTCTTTATGTTGTTAACACAATGGGGCAAATTCACTAAGATGCGAAGTTGCGCCAGGCGCAACTTCGCCGCACTTCGCCAGGCGAAGTTTCGCCAGGGCTCCGCAAATTCACTAAAATCCGAAGTTGCGCACAGGGGTAGCGTAAGGTTGAGAAGTTGCGCTAGCGTTGATTCGCTATATAAAGCGAAGTTGCGATAGCATACGGCGCGAAATTCAAATTTCAATGGAGGAACACGTATCTGCACTACAAATGCCTAGAAAACCTTCAAATCAGCACATAAAAATTTTATTTTGCCCTACACATGTGCCCACTGTCTAGGTAAGTTGCCATGAGTCAGGAAATGTAGGGGGGGAGGAAGGGGAGCCCCAAAAAATTTTTCGATCTTTTTCAGCCTATCACCCATCATGTAGAAAACACGCCAGCGTTTTTTGGGACTTAGAAAAAAAATTGACTTTTTTTGAAACAATCCCTATCTACTCTATTGCGCTTCACCAGGTCTGAGGTGGCGAAGGAAGTCTAGCGTAAAAGGTAGTGTTCACTACACTGCGCAAGTTAGTGAATTTGCGTAGTTTAGTCATTAGCGAAGATTCGCCTGGCGTAAGGTTGCGAAGTAACACTAGCGAAACTACGCCAGCGTTCGTTAGTGAATTTGCGCAGTAGCGAAAATGCCTAACGCTAGCGTTCGGCGCTTCGCGTCTTAGTGAATTTGCCCCAATGTGTGCCTAAGTTTGTAACATTGTTTGTCAATTCGCTGTATGGTATTGTATGGTAGTATTATGTTTATCTGGATCATGTTTCTACCGATGTTATTTCATTATGTTAATAACTGCAATCATAAATATTGTCTGAAAAAATAAAACTAGGTAGTGTATGTGGAGATATATTGATAATGCACATATTGTTAACACCCTTTTTTTATTTGAACTAAAATGAACCAAACTTGGACACCTTCTACAATTCACGCTTTTAACAGCAAATAAATAATGACCTGTTTCTTATATTCAGTAAAGAAATTGGAAAGACACTGGACAATATGCTGTGTATTATTATTATAACATGTTTATAAAGTGTCAACATATTCTTCAGCTCTGTACAAATTGGGTTTATACATTCAATATACATAATTACATACAGTACATAGTGAACAATGATTGACTGAAATCAATTCAATTTCATGCCCAGCCATACAGGTCTATGCCCCAACAACTAATGAAGATGTTAAGTCTAAGCTTAAATAGACCTGCAGACATCATATACTGCTTTATATTGGAGAATCTCAAGGTAGAAAATGAGAAAGACATAGTTGCAGTGTTAATACATGGTATTGACAGAAGAGAAACTATTGTTAATTGGAAATATATTTTAAAGCACCTGGACATCACCTGATGGATTCCACTGAAATCAAATACTGTACAGTACATTTTTAGTACCAAGTGATGGAAAAGTCCATTGCGATGGAACAGAATGAGGAACAGATCATAAAAAAACTCAAAGTGGAACTGGAAAAGAATAGCAACGTCATACAACTTCTAATACCCATTGCTTTTAAGAAAACATCAAGAAGCTTTGGATGCTAGACCTAAATAATAAGTGGTGGTGGAATTTCAGAAAGATAGATTGAAACAGCATGTATGTGGCTGTTTTTATGAAACTCTAAGCCTGTGATGCTCTGTGCAGAATATGGAGACAGGCTTGCTGGAGGACACAGCTTGACCATGATTCACATTACACCTGCACTGAAACGTGTAAGAATGAAGGTGTAGTAAGCATGTGGCTTCCTGTGGGACTAGGTAAAGGATCCTGTCTATGCAGAGTTTAAGAGGCATAACGAAAGTACAATGTGCCTATTAAAAGTTACTAAGCCAAGTGGAGAATTATGTACTTACTACTGACCGCCATATAAATGTGTGCTTTTGCACTTCTAAAGAAGCTTTAAGATGCTTCTATGGTAATGGAAAAAGTAATAATGTGGGCTGTAATGAGTGGAAATGTAGACTACATTTTTAACAGCCTTTGTTTTCAGTGTATCATAGAAATAAAACATCCCACTTAGCTCTACTTTAAAGCATTACCATGTCTTGTGCTTGAAAGAGTGACAGTAGATAACAGCTTGGTCTTGACACCAGTGTCACGCATTGGTGTGTAATAATCTGTTGATACCATGAACTCATCAAAGAATGCAACCGTCTCTGGACCTCTAAATAAATGAGCAAATGTTCACTGGGTTTGTGAATAGTTTTAAAGGGAGACTGATCTCTAACCCCTATCAGTCGTATAATTTCTTGGCTGGAAACTCCATAAATACAATCTTCTCATTTTGTATAATGGGTCATTTAACATTTATTTTTTAATACTTTCCACTGAACAAGTAAAGTACAAAATATTGCCCACTAAAGGTTCTTTTAACTTTTCTTGTGGTTACAGGTCTTCAACCAGTGTTTTACATCTCCAACTGCTGGTCTTATGGAAAGAAAGCGCCTGAAAAAGGAAGTTGGAAAGCTACTGTAAGTATATTGATGTTTATTTTCTCAGCACATGACTAGATTGTGACATATTTTCTCAAAACTAAATACCAGATATTTGTCTGCAGTGGCAAATGATGTTAATTACCTCTTCATATGTAGACTATTTGCAATTTTTTTTTGCAAATTTTTTTATTGTTTGCACCCTTTTTGACAGATTTCAGACTTCAGTGACTTCCTCGCAAAGTTTGTGAACAAATTGTTTGCATTGTGCTTTGTATGTAATAAAATGTTTAAATGGCAAAGCGTTTTTCGTGCCAAAATATTTAACAAAACTCCAGAGCTGGTGTTACTGCTAACCTTTGCTTAGCAATAATGAGTGATGTAATATTTGTCAGCAAATCATTCTACCTTGTGAGCAGCGCTAAATATTTGTAAAAATAAGATGCGCTTTTAGATTGTAAGCTTTTTTGGATTGTAACCTCTGGCGAACAAGGTCCTTTGATTCCAAAACTTGTCAAATAGTGTTTTGTGTATGTATATAATCTGCAGAGGAAACAAATACACACAGACAACACAATACAGTGTACTGCTAATCTGTGAGGTTCAGTTTTAAGGAAGATGCAACTCACAAGATGAGTGTCTTGGCTAGCAATGGGCTTCACCTGCAAATTCGTGAAATGGCAAAAAATTTTCATTGAAGGCACTGAAGTCAACATCTTTATTACAATACATAGAGTTTATGGGCATTTTTTCTCTGCCAAACGTGGCAAAATATTTTACTCATTCCGTCTTTTGTACAGACTTTTTTTGAACAACCACCCTAACCCTGGTGCAGTCAGACATGCATTTGATGCTGGAGGGCTGTCATGTTGCCCTAAATTGCAGGGGCAGTGCTGGGAGATATCTGGAGGAAGGACAATAGCAGAAATTTGGTTATTGCCTCGCAGAAAATCCATTTTGTGTTTGTTGAGGTCAATGACCCAGACAACTAGATAGTATTTGTATGTGTATATCTTTTTATTAATAATTAATTTACTGATGGGTTGCTTAACACTAGGGATGCACTGAATCCAGGATTCGTTTTGGGATTCTGCCAGGATTCAGCCTTTTTCAGCAGGATTTGGATATGGCCGAAACCTTGTGCTGGCCGAACCAAATCCTAATTTGTATATGTAAATTAGGGGCGGACAGGAAATCAAGTGACTTTTCGTCACAAAAGAAGGAAGTAAAAAATATTTCTTTCCACTTTTTGGGTTCGTTATTTGGCAGAATCTTTCACAAAGGATTCTGGGATTTGGCCAAATCCCAAATAGTGTATTTGGTGCATCCCTACATAACACACAACTGATGAAGGGAATGTGCTGAAAGGTTGGGCATAACCAGTAACACGCAAATAAGAACCACACTAACTGGGTGCATTCAATCTCCAAGATCAAATTATTCTGGGATTTCCCTGTATCTATACACAAAGAACGGGGGTTATTTGCACCAATTAACATCTCTGTAAGTGTTGTATAACGTGTATATGGCTTTTGAGGTTGGAGTGGTCGTGGTCAGGAAGGATGTTTCTTGGCATGCAATAATAGTGCAGGCTGAGAAATAGCCTCTTAGCTCACATCTCCTCCCTGCCGGGTGCACACAGGCAACTGCACCGATGTTCATGGATCAGCTGAATAAGTGCAGGCAGAGAATCAGCCCCATGTGGCATTAGCCTAATAGTGACTAGTGATGAGCGAATCTGTCCACTTCGATTTGCTGAAAAATTAGCAAAACTGCGAAAAATTTGCAAAACGCATTGAAGTCAATAGGCGTCAAAATAATCTTGACGCATGTGCCAATTTTTATACTCGCTCTTTTGTCCAAATGCATTTAAGTCAATGGGTGTCCTAATAATTTTGACGATTTTAATAACATTCGCAGTCAGTGAAGTGTGGAAATTTGCCGCAAATCCATGCCTGGCAAATAAATTCGCCCATCACTAATAGCGACATTCACTGCAAAAAATTATGATATATTTGAAATGTGTTTCTTTTATTATAGAAATTATGCTAATTATCTTTTATATGTATTTACTCTATATTTGTCTCTATTTTTATTCCCTTTGAAGGACAGACTATGTCAGCACAACTCTCCGTGAAAAGGATTTTGATCCTAAAGGAAAAACGGAATCCACGTTCCTAGATGACATGGTAGCTAGACTAGTAGTAGTAGTAGTCTTAAACTGAAAACTTGGTGATAAAACATCCATGTACACAATTTTCTATAGATCATTGAACAGCAATAGTTGTTTTTATGTTAATCTATTTGTGTAGATATAAAACTAACTGTAACCTGAGAAGCCATGGACTTGATTTAAAACTAACATAATAATCAGGCAAACCTAAATATGAGTATGATTTAAAAATAACAAAATATAAATATATAAGTGGAGAGAAGTACAGTATGGGATATAGAATAAATGAAGATTATAGTTACAAAATGGAACTTTACTTTCCATGACCCAGTGCTGATACTGCAGGCCACATAGTGGAATGGAAATCATTGGAATGCAATAATCAAATCCTTCTTATGTAAATACACAGTTTTTGGGAGCAAGTGATCATATCAGTACATTTTCATTGTTAAAAATGATCCCAAAACACCTCATATTTCTAGGCAATGATTGCCTGTGATTAAGTCCCGAAGGGTATGAAATGCATAAGGTGGAGTACCATGGGGTCTTTATGTAATTTTCTTTTTTAATTAAGTTTTGAATAACATAGTAACATAGTAAGTAAGGTTGAAAAAAGACACCTGTCCATCGAGTTCAACCTTTTTTTTTTTTTTTAAATTAACTACCTATCTGCCAGTTGATCCAGAGGAAGGCAAAAAAAAACCATCTGAAGCCTCTCCAATTTGCCTCAGAGGGGGAAAAATTCCTTCCTGACTCCAAAATGGCAATCCGACTAGTCCCTGGATCAACTTGGACTATGAGCTATTTGTCTTTTTAGGGAATATATAAGCTTTTGTCTTTTTAGGGAATATGAGGTGTTGTTATGGGATGACTTTTTTTGATATATGATATGGCCTTGTTTTGGGGTCTATCAATTAGCTTTTACTGGTTTAGTGCAATTATAAAAAATAAAAAAAATCCCTGTCCCTAATTTTGTCCCTAATTTTGTAGGCAATTATGAGTAATATATAGTTTTGCTTTTACATGGTGCTAAAAAATTATATTATCTTTAAAAATTGCCCCTTTATTTGGAGCTCCCTATAGATGTTCTCTGGTCCCTGTTTCAAATGAGGGGTGGGCATGTCCTAATGGTTCCTGCCAGAAGCACAGTAGGAGGGGCACAGTCCTGCAGTCACACAAGCACAGACAGGCTGTAGATCCATATCAGGGCCTGCTAGCTGCTGATTGGTTCCTGTCCTACAGTACCGCTGGCTCCCCTGCACAGCCTGGGAATTAAGGGAGCAGGAAGGAAGCAATTATTAAATCAGCCTCAGACACTACTTTTAAAAGCACAATTCTTCTATATCAAAATGAGTATAATGCACTGGTACATTCTTTTTTTTTTATACAAAATATCTCCTTTAACATTTTAGACACCTAATTCATTATTATAATTTTTTTATATAGTGTGAGCCATTTACGCAAGCTCTTTACATTTAGGGGCCCATTTACTAACAATCAAATTTTTTTTTTTTTTTTTAACAAAACCCTGAAAAATTTGAGGTTTTATTTTAACCCGAAAATTTGCGTTTTTTCACTGAAACTACACTTGAAAAACTAAAATTTTTTGGAAAAAACACAACTCTGTCCCAAAATGTCATGACATTTGTAGTTTTAGAGAAAGTGAATTTGGCCTTGGTTTCAAAAACCTCTAAAACTGCTAAAAAGTGTTATTTTGAGAGCAATTGTTTTTTGCCAAAATGCAGTGTTTTTTCCCCACAATACCAGCGTTGTTGTGCATATCAGGGGAGCTGCACCTGATTGTGACAATTGTGTTTGATGCATCAGAATTCACTTTGAGATCATATGAGTGCAGTTGTGATTACAGTTTCAAAGGTCCCGTTGGCATTATTTCTGATGTCCATTATTAGCGTATGTATGCACCAGACACAACTGATCTGCGCCTATTGTCATAGGGCACTGAGGGAACCCTGGTGCTACCACCTGGTCTGGGGGTAGCGATACTCCAGGGTTCCCATGTGTCAGTTGGCTCAGCATTTAAAACAGTGAATTTTGATACAAGTACCCTAATGAATGCTGATTTGCACAAAACTGATTACAGGGAAAATTGCACACGGAAGTGTGCTTGTAGTTGTAAATTACCCCCTTCGGATTCACAAGCAAGTGCATACAGTCTGACAGGTGATCTGGGCATTAATAATAAATAACTATTTCTATAGATATCACTTTTCAGTTATACCTCTTTGGTGTTCTCAGGCTTCTACTAAAATGTAAACATGGTAAATGACAATGCAGTTGGCCTTATTTGTAAAAAATGGACATGTCCTGTTTAAGCACTTTGCACTGATCATGTGCTCATGCTCATGGGCAGCCCTAAGGTAGGGAATGCAGAGTCTGCAAGACTGCTCTGTGAACCCTAATATTTTATTTGGACACGGTATCACTTCACTTCATAATGCATACACAATATAGCAATGTGGCGATTTCTTATCCTTTTAATATTGTATCAATAAACTGTTTGGTTAGAGAAATATGTGTGTGTCTGAAACAGTTTATGCTGTAAGCAAATTCATTATTTCATGATATGATGCTCTTTCTTGTTTCCTTCTTTCTTTAAGGCACATTATGATTTGGCTATTGGTGTAGCATTGCAGTGGCTAAGTGGGTCTAAAGATGCAAATACACTTAAAAAAGGAAAAATGTAAGTATATATGTGTTTCTTTTGTAATATGGATAAAGTCTAAGCATAACCATTGCCCTTCACTTGGGCTAATTAAGCTCCCAAAGTCACTGAGGAGTCACTGAGGAGAGTTATAGGAAACTCTTTGTCCAGCTGCAATTAGGAATGCAAATCCAGATCCAGGATTTAGGACAAGGTGAATACAAGAACGTTTTTCAGGAATCAAACTCGGCTCAATCTAATGTGCTCAGCTAAATCAAAACTTTTAAAGTCATGTGACAGCTCATGGACAAAGCAACACAACAATATTTTACATTTTCTCATAGTAAAATATAAAAATTATGTATGTTTTTAGACTGTTGGTGAAGCCAAAGCACCCAAATCCACAAAAAACATACAGATAGGGGATTGGTTGCTATCAAACATAAAACCTCAAAGCTGTACAGCAGCAGTACTATACTACGCACCATGATGACTTCATCAGAATGTGCACATTTTCATAGTGTGAACATAATGGCGTAGAAATGAAATTCAGAGGATATATATACAGATTTGGTCTTGATATAGTCTTTTGCTAAAACCTGTCACTTCTTTGAACACATTTTGCCTTCATGTGTGTAAAAACTTGGTCTAGGTGATAAATACTTACAATACTCAGTTAGAGAATGAATGTCTTTAGTGTGTAGAAAGGATGGCTTGCCATATTTATCCTGCCTCAGTGGTGAAGTGAATGAATTTTCTTATCAAAAAGATAAGAACGGTGTCATTTTATTCTTCCAGTTATCTCACATACATAAAATCAACATTTAATATACTTTATGTGACCCTGGTTTATGATAATTTGCTGATCTATTTACATATTTGTATATCTGTAGAACATTTCCAGTGCATCAACATAGATATCCCAACAGAATGGAGAGAGAAGCTATGATTTTATCATCTTTTGCTGGAGTATTAATGGTAAGTTAAGACTGAAAAACCATTTATTTATCTTCCTGTGATTATGTAACCATACTGGTTCTGTAACTACTTAATACAAGCAAAAACTATTTCCATTCATTCAAATGAAGGCAGCAGTGGTAGCTAGAACATCTATTGCTTGTAAGTGAAAAGGTTGTACATTCATATTACTTTGAAATCAATGGAATATAGAGGAACAGCTACAGTTCTTATGATTCACTCTAACAGCTGCTTGAGGATATAGTTAACGCTTGCTGTTGCATTTGTTTTATTCAATCTGTTGTTCCCCCATTTAATTTTCTTATTACATCAACAGTGCAAGTGTATGAAATAAAACAAAAACCAAAAATGCAGTACATGATTTTTCATCACATATGGGTAGCTGTGAAAGCTAGATTAAGCAGTTATATAGTTACTGCTGCTTTGTCTCTCAACAGTCTGCAATAGCAAACAATATTAGCTTATGCCCCATCCAAAAAATATTATTTAATGCATGTAAAGTCATATAAAAAATGTATTTGTACAAACCACTTTATCATATAACTAATACACTGCTTAACCTGCTTTCTGTTTCAATGCTGTTGGCAATCATATTTGTCAACTTAGCACCTATCTTCGTAAATTAACCCACTAAATCTCTTACTGTAAGTTTTTTTAGTGTCAACTATTTCCTATATATAGAAACCCTTTGCCAAGTAAAAAAAATATTTTTTTGAGCATTATTTTGTATTTGATATATCTGTTACAGTTGATATAGTTTTACAATACAATATAGTTTACAATTTTTATGGGCATCTCTACAACAGCACAGTTTGCCAGTGGAAAGTGTGTTTGAGTTATATGGGAAAAAATCTTCAAAAGGACATCTACAGAGCACAACTAAGGTAAGAGAAGTTAATTTTGCAATAAGATAAAAATCCAGCTCATGGTTCAAAGCATAGCACTTTTGGACTCAAGTCAGCCCAGTGCTTAAAAGGATTCTGTCATGAATTTTATGATTTGCTTTTTATTTCTAAATTGCACTGTTTACATTGCAAATAAGTCTACTATTTAAAATGTTATTCTTGAACCAACAAATGTATTTTTTAGCTGTAATATTGGTGTGGAGACAGCTATCTCAGTGCATTGTGCCTGATCCTGAGCTTTGAAAAGGAGCCAGCACTTCAGGATGGAACTGCTTTGACACAGCTATTGTTTCTCCCATTCCCATTGTATTACACCATGACATGGGTCCTGTTTGCTCTGCTAGTGATAGACATGAGAATAACACACAAGCAGGAAAATTCTACCACTAGGTGTGGTTAGGGCAATTTTAGCAATGCAAACAAATACTTCAGCAGAGGTGTCAGATAGGTGCTATCTTGTTAACTGCTAATTGTTCTGTTAATAGGCTGCTGGGGAGGGAAGGGAGGGGTGATCACTCCAACTTGCAGTGTAGCAGTAAAGAGTGACTGAAGTTTATCAGAGCACAAGTCACATGACCCGAGGGCAATATGTCTAGCCCCATGCCATATTTCAAAATGAAATATAAAAAAATCTGTTTGCTCTTTTAAAACACAGATTTCAGTGCAGAATTCTGCTGGAGCAACATTAATAACTGGTGCGTTTTGTAAAAAACATGTTTACCCATGACAGTATCCCTTTAAGAAAATACCTCTTTTGCACCATTTGGCAACTTCCTAATCTTCACCTCTGAATGATGTGCAAGACAGGGGGGACCATGTAGGACACCAATGTGCCTCTCCTAGCCCGCTCCTCATGTACAGTATATATCATTGCTGAAGGCTGGTATACACTGTACTTATTTGAAAAGTGCAGGTCCTTGTGTTCCATCCATTAATGCTGACTTAAGACAGAATAGAAATGTGAAATTTCCTCGCAGCCCACTATTGTACATTTTTTGTACAGAAAGGGGACCTTTCTGTTGATTCTAATTTCGTTTTTAGTAGGTAATTCCTTCATGATGACCCCTTCATAACTTTTAACCCTTTAAGTGCCACAGAACGTAGAATCTACGTTCTGTGGAAAAGTAACTTGAAATGCCACAGAACGTAGATTCTACGTTCTGCAGCACTTCCGGGTTCTGGAGCGGAGGAGCGGCTGTTAGAGCCGCTCGCTCCGTTCCGCATCGATCCCCTGCCGCGATCGCCCAGGGGCCCAAAAACAGCAGCAGGCACGTGTAACTTACGTGTCCTGCTGCTGCAGCCTACACCGCGCTGGATATCTCCGCCCCTACAGCACAGGCACACAGAGGACGTCGCAGATCTCTTCCTGAGGCCCTTCCAGATCGCCTGCAACAGTCTCCAGCGATTTTTTCAGGTTAGTGCAACAATTACACACACAAACACACCAACACACACTTATTACAGTAATACACACTTAGATTCACACTTACACACACTTACACATACATTTTTGGGGATTGGGGGGGTCACTTACACTCACTGCACTTACACACATGTGCACACGCACACACGCGCACATAACATGTAATTTACCATTTGTACACACGCATCGCATCGTTTCTTTTTTTGGCTGAAAAAAATGTTTTATTGCCATTACGAATAGCGTATTCGCTAACCGTACTGTGCAATATCTTTTTTATGTTATTTCGGTGATTATATTGCAATTTTGGGTATTTTGGTGCATTTTTAGCCATTTTATTGAATTTTTAGCCATTTTATTGCATTTTCAGCTCTGCGTATGTTGTGTTCACTTGTTTCTAGCCGTATAACCTGTTTGGCCCAGCTAAAATATTCAAACTGTGATTCTGACGGCCGATAACACGAGTCTGGAAAAAAAACATTGATTTTTGTGGTTTTATTGGATTTTTTTGCATTTCACTCTTTACTGCCTTATTTTGTTTTGCCTTGTAAATTTTATTTACTATATATCCATTTGGGGGTCTCTGTGCGCCACATAGTTTGGTATATCTATGCATATTGGGCATCAAAGTGTTCAGTAGACCCCTGGCGTTCATATTTAGGATGTTTTATGCTGATACGTTACGAAATGTGGGGCATATAATGGGGTAAAATTCAAGCTTTGTGACGATTTTCAGAAATTTCATAAAAACCGTTATGTTCAGCATTGCTTTGCAGTTTGGCAGTTTACAGTAGAAACATTTATTTACCCATATTGTATTCGTCAGAATGTGTAGTTTCTGAAAATATATGGTTTTCTGGGGTCTCTGTACTGTTAGGGGGGTCTAATGTTGCATAATACACACACCAGGTGCTCAAATTGAAGCAGCCAGCGCGTCAGCCGTGAAAATGTATATACACTATTGTCATTTGGGGGTCTCTGTGCGCCACATAGTTTGGTATATCTATGCATATTGGGCATCAAAGTGTTCAGTAGACCCCTGGCGTTCATATTTAGGATGTTTTATGCTGATACGTTACGAAATGTGTGGCATATAATGGGGTAGAATTCAAGCTTTGTGACGATTTTCAGAAATTTGATAAAAACCGTTATGTTCAGCATTGCTTTGCAGTTTGGCAGTTTGCAGTAGAAACACTTATTTACCCATATTGGATTCGTCAGAATGTGTACTTTCTGAAAATATATGGTTTTCTGGGGTCTCTGTACTGTTAGGGGGGTCTAATGTTGCATAATACACACTCCAGGTGCTCATATTGCAGCAGCCAGAGCGTCAGCCGTGAAAATGTATATACAATATTGTCATTTGGGGGTCTCTGTGCGCCACATAGTTTGGTATATCTATGCATATTGGGCATCAAAGTGTTCAGTAGACCCCTGGCGTTCATATTTAGGATGTTTTATGCTGATAAGTTACGAAATGTGGGGCATATAATGGGGTAAAATTCAAGCTTTGTGACGATTTTCAGAAATTTGATAAAAACCGTTACGTTCAGCATTGCTTTGCAGTTTGGCAGTTTGCAGTAGAAACACTTATTTACCCATATTGGATTCGTCAGAATGTGTACTTTCTGAAAATATATGGTTTTCTGGGGTCTCTGTACTGTTAGGGGGGTCTAATGTCGCATAATACACACTCCAGGTGCTCATATTGCAGCAGCCAGAGCGTCAGCCGTGAAAATGTATATACACTATTGTCATTTGGGAGTCTCTGTGCGCCACATAGTTTGGTATATCTATGCATATTGGGCATCAAAGTGTTCAGTAGACCCCTGGCGTTCATATTTAGGATGTTTTATGCTGATAAGTTACGAAATGTGGGGCATATAATGGGGTAAAATTCAAGCTTTGTGACGATTTTCAGAAATTTGATAAAAACCATTATGTTCAGCATTGCTTTGCAGTTTGGCAGTTTGCAGTAGAAACACTTATTTACCCATATTGGATTCGTCAGAATGTGTACTTTCTGAAAATATATGGTTTTCTGGGGTCTCTGTACTGTTAGGGGGGTCTAATGTTGCATAATACACACACCAGGTGCTTATATTGCAGCAGCCAGCGCGTCAGCCGTGAAAATGTATATACACTATTGTCATTTGGGGGTCTCTGTACGCCACATAGTTTGGTATATCTATGCATACTGGGCATCAAAGTGTTCAGTAGACCCCTGGCGTTCATATTTAGGATGTTTTATGCTGATACGTTATGAAATGTGTGGCATATAATGGGGTAGAATTCAAGCTTTGTGACGATTTTCAGAAATTTGATAAAAACCGTTATGTTCAGCATTGCTTTGCAGTTTGGCAGTTTGCAGTAGTAACACTTATTTACCCATATCGGATTCGTCAGAATGTGTACTTTCTGAAAATATATGGTTTTCTGGGGTCTCTGTACTGTTAGGGGGGGTCTAATGTTGCATAATACACACACCAGGTGCTTATATTGCAGCAGCCAGCGCGTCAGCCGTGAAAATGTATATACACTATTGTCATTTGGGGGTCTCTGTACGCCACATAGTTTGGTATATCTATGCATACTGGGCATCAAAGTGTTCAGTAGACCCCTGGCGTTCATATTTAGGATGTTTTATGCTGATACGTTACGAAATGTGTGGCATGTAATGGGGTAGAATTCAAGCTTTGTGACGATTTTCAGAAATTTGATAAAAACCGTTATGTTCAGCATTGCTTTGCAGTTTGGCAGTTTGCAGTAGAAACACTTATTTACCCATATTGGATTCGTCAGAATGTGTACTTTCTGAAAATATATGGTTTTCTGGGGTCTCTGTACTGTTAGGGGGGTCTAATGTCGCATAATACACACTCCAGGTGCTCATATTGCAGCAGCCAGAGCGTCAGCCGTGAAAATGTATATACACTATTGTCATTTGGGGGTCTCTGTGCGCCACATAGTTTGGTATATCTATGCATATTGGGCATCAAAGTGTTCAGTAGACCCCTGGCGTTCATATTTAGGATGTTTTATGCTGATACGTTACGAAATGTGTGGCATATAATGGGGTAAAATTCAAGCTTTGTGACGATTTTCCGAAATTTGATAAAAACCGTTATGTTCAGCATTGCTTTGCAGTTTGGCAGTTTGCAGTAGAAACACTTATTTACCCATATTGGATTCGTCAGAATGTGTACTTTCTGAAAATATATGGTTTTCTGGGGTCTCTGTACTGTTAGGTGGGCTAATGTCGCATAATACACACACCGGGTGGTTATATTGCAGCAGCCAGCGCGTCAGCCGTGAAAATGTCTATACATATTGTCATTTGGGGGTCTCTGTGCGCCACATAGTTTGGTATATCTATGCACATTGGGTATCAAACTGTTTAGTAGACCCATATGTTTATATTTAGGATGCTTTATGCTGGTAATGATACATGGACAATACGATGCTGGAAAGTTGAAGCTTTGAGGCAATTTCCAGATATTTCACCAAAACCGACAACTTTGGGAAAGCCTTGCGACTCAGTAGTTTGGAGCAATAAGGCATGGGTACCCATTTTAGATTCTGTAGAATGTGTACTTTCCAAAAATGTATGGGTTTGGGGGGTAAACATATATTTCTGTGTTTTTACCCCACAAAAATGCAGTCAATGTGTTGATTTTTCATTAGCTGAAGTTACCCACGGGACTGTTTGTATGCACTAACTTCATTTTGGGGCCTCTAAATGCCAGATACTTTGGTAAACCTTTGAACAATGGCCACCAAACTGTTCGGAGGAACCCTGGCAATCATATTTAGGGTGCTTTTTCTTGGTGCATAACGATACATGGGTGATATGGTGCTGAGAAGTTGAAGCTTTGAGGAAATTTTCAGATATTTCACCAAAACCGACAATTGTGGGAAAGCCTTGCGACTCAGTAGTTTGGAGCAGAAAGGCATGGGTACCCATTTTAGATTCGGTAGAATGTGTACTTTCCAAAAATATATGGGTTTTGGGGGGTAAACATATATTTCTGTTTTTTACCCCACAAAAATGCAGTCAATTTGTTGATCTTTCATTAGCTGAAGTTACCCACGGGACTGTTTGTATGCGCTAACTTCATTTTGGGGCCTCTAAATGCCAGATACTTTGGTAAACTTATGAACAATGGCCACCAAAATGTTCAGAGGAACCCTGGCAATCATATTTAGGGTGCTTTTTCTTAGTACGTAATGACACATGGGTGATATGGTGCTGGGAAGTTGAAGCTTTGAGGCAATTTTCAGATATCTCACCAAAACCGACAATTGTGGGAAAGCCTTGCGACTCAGTAGTTTGGAGCAGAAAGGCATGGGTACCCATTTTAGATTCTGTAGAATGTGTACTTTCCAAAAATATATGGGTTTTGGGGGGTAAACATATATTTCTGTTTTTTACCCCACAAAAATGCAGTCAATTTGTTGATCTTTCATTAGCTGAAGTTACCCACGGGACTGTTTGTATGCGCTAACTTCATTTTGGGGCCTCTAAATGCCAGATACTTTGGTAAACTTATGAACAATGGCCACCAAAATGTTCAGAGGAACCCTGGCAATCATATTTAGGGTGCTTTTTCTTAGTACGTAATGACACATGGGTGATATGGTGCTGGGAAGTTGAAGCTTTGAGGCAATTTTCAGATATCTCACCAAAACCGACAATTGTGGGAAAGCCTTGCGACTCAGTAGTTTGGAGCAGAAAGGCATGGGTACCCATTTTAGATTCTGTAGAATGTGTACTTTCCAAAAATATATGGGTTTTGGGGGGTAAACATATATTTCTGTGTTTTACCCCACAAAAATGCAGTCAATGTGTTGATTTTTCATTAGCTGAAGTTACCCACGGGACTGTTTGTATGCGCTAACTTCATTTTGGGGCCTATAAATGCCAGATACTTTGGTAAACTTATGAACAATGGCCACCAAAATGTTCAGAGGAACCCTGGCAATCATATTTAGGGTGCTTTTTCTTAGTACGTAATGACACATGGGTGATATGGTGCTGGGAAGTTGAAGCTTTGAAGCAATTTTCAGATATTTCCCCAAAACCGACAACTTTGGGAAAGCCTTGCGACTCAGTAGTTTGGAGCAATAAGGCATGGGTACCCATTTTAGATTCAGTAGAATGTGTACTTTCCAAAAATGTATGGGTTTGGGGGGTAAACATATATTTCTGTGTTTTTACCCCACAAAAATGCAGTCAATGTGTTGATTTTTCATTAGCTGAAGTTACCCACGGGACTGTTTGTATGCGCTAACTTCATTTTGGGGCCTCTAAATGCCAGATACTTTGGTAAACCTATGAACAATGGCCACCAAACTGTTCGGAGGAACCCTGGCAATCATATTTAGGGTGCTTTTTCTTGGTGCATAACGATACATGGGTGATATGGTGCTGAGAAGTTGAAGCTTTGAGGCAATTTTCAGATATTTCACCAAAACCGACAATTGTGGGAAAGCCTTGCGACTCAGTAGTTTGGAGCAGAAAGGCATGGGTACCCATTTTAGATTCTGTAGAATGTGTACTTTCCAAAAATATATGGGTTTTGGGGGGTAAACATATATTTCTGTGTTTTTACCCCACAAAAATGCAGTCAATGTGTTGATTTTTCATTAGCTGAAGTTACCCACGGGACTGTTTGTATGCGCTAACATCATTTTGGGGCCTCTAAATGCCAGATACTTTGGTAAACTTATGAACAATGGCCACCAAAATGTTCAGAGGAACCCTGGCAATCATATTTAGGGTGCTTTTTCTTAGTACGTAATGACACATGGGTGATATGGTGCTGGGAAGTTGAAGCTTTGAGGCAATTTTCAGATATTTCACCAAAACCGACAACTTTGGGAAAGCCTTGCGACTCAGTAGTTTGGAGCAGAAAGGCATGGGTACCCATTTTAGATTCAGTAGAATGTGTACTTTCCAAAAATATATGGGTTTGGGGGGTAAACATATATTTCTGTGTTTTTACCCCACAAAAATGCAGTCAATGTGTTGATTTTTCATTAGATGAAGTTACCCACAGGACTATTTGTATGCGCTAACTTCATTTTGAGGCCTCTAAATGCCAGATACTTTGGTAAACCTATGAACAATGGCCACCAAACTGTTTGGAGGAACCCTGGCAATCATATTTAGGGTGCTTTTTCTTGGTGCGTAACGATACATGGGTGATATGGTGCTGGGAAGTTGAAGCTTTGAGGCAATTTTCAGATATTTCACCAAAACCGACAATTGTGGGAAAGCCTTGCGACTCAGTAGTTTGGAGCAGAAAGGCATGGGTACCCATTTTAGATTCGGTAGAATGTGTACTTTCCAAAAATATATGGGTTTTGGGGGGTAAACATATATTTCTGTGTTTTTACCCCACAAAAATGCAGTCAATGTGTTGATCTTTCATTAGCTGAAGTTACCCACGGGACTGCTTGTATGCGCTAACTTCATTTTGGGGCCTCTAAATGCCAGATACTTTGGTAAACTTATGAACAATGACCACCAAAATGTTCAGAGGAACCCTGGCAATCATATTTAGGGTGCTTTTTCTTAGTACGTAATGATACATGGGCGATATGGTGCTGGGAAGTTGAAGCTTTGAGGAAATTTTCAGATATTTCACCAAACCCGACAATTGTGGGAAAGCCTTGCGACTCAGTAGTTTGGAGCAGAAAGGCATGGGTACCCATTTTAGATTCAGTAGAATGTGTACTTTCCAAAAATATATGGGTTTGGGGGGTAAACATATATTTCTGTGTTTTTACCCCACAAAAAATGCAGTCAATGTGTTGATTTCTCAGTAGCTGAAGTAAAGTCCTGAACAATTTGGATGTGCTAACTTCATATTGGTGTCTCTAAATGCCAGATACTTTGGTAAACCTATGCATAATGGGTATCAAATTGTTCAGTGGACCCCTGGCAATCATATTTCAGGTGCTTTTTCTTGGTACCTAATATAGTTTGGGATATGCGGAGCAGCAAAATAAAACCTTTGAAATGATTTTTCAGAATTTTGAATTTTTTGTTGAAAAACCGCTATGTTCAGACAAGCTTTTATGTTTGGTAGTTGGGAGTATAGAGACATAGTTACCCATTTTGTAATCGGCAGAATGTGTACTTTTCAAAAATGTATGGTTTTCTGGGGTAAACCTACGGTTTCAGGATTTTTTGCCTTGGAATCTAAAGCATGCCGTTTTCTGCCTTAGTGCTTTCAAAATTCGGTAATATACTGCCGGGAGTTTTTGCTGTACAGAAATCCTAAATCTCCCTAAAACTATACATATCTGGTATTGGCACGTTCGAGAGACATAAGGCTTTCCAAATCAGTTGGATTTTCATCCGTAAAATGAAATATTTTTCTGGTATAAATTGATATACGATGAAAAATGGTAATTTTTCATTTTTTTTTGGTATTTAGCACTATAAATTTTTTTGCACAGGTGGAAATACATGAAAACTCAGGCAGATTTAGAAAGCTCAGTTTCTACCGAAAAAAACAATGTATAGTTTTCCTAGGTAAACTATAGGTTTCCCCTCAGAAAATGCCCCTAAAGTGAGAGAGCACAAAATGTTTCAAAAACGGCTAGCATTTCGCGTAACCAAAATGTGAAATTCTGCTGGCACTTAAAGGGTTAATAGAATATTTTTATTTATTGTTTTGTTTATTGTTTATTTCTTGTTGTTATTTATGATGCCAGACTTCCAGTAGTTTTGCATTTCTTCTTGCATGGTTTCTAAATCCTCTGTCTCCCCCTAATTGTTTTAAACTAAATCTAAATGACCTGTGGGCTGATTTTTCAGGTAACAGACATGTTGGCTTTACATATATAGTCACATTGATGATATGCAATAAACCCTTCACTGTCCTGTTTGGAGAAACAGCCTAGCTGATTTCCTCGCTGGCATGGTCTAAAGAAGACAAAAGTGGCAAATAGCATGGAAACTTTGCTCATGGCAAAAAGTGACAACAACTAAATAGCTGGCATTTATTTCCCAAGCTCAATTAAGCAGATTAATTTAATTTGAACTATCATAATAAATCATACCATTAATACCACATTCAAACACTATTTGAATAATAATGATAATAAATAAATATAGAGTTAAGTAATTATTAAGAGAAAAGTTTTTTTAAACAGTGAGATTTTATTTCAAAGCCATTGCATTCATGCTTACAGCTTTTTGACTCAATAAGATTCTCTGACATGTCTGAAGGAGCCAATTCTTGCATTCATGGCTCCCCAATCATTGTATCGCCTGTACTCCCCTGGTCTCAGGTAGTACTGACGCCCTCTGTAGTTGGGCTGCTCATAGAATATCCAGTGGCCATCATAAATGTTGCAGGAGTAAATTTCATGGTAATTAAAACGCTCATGGACAGATGGGCAGTCATCTGTGAACTCCATGCTGTCTCCTCTAAAATCTTCTCTCTCATAGATTTTTATTCTATTGGATCCTCGTTGCTGGGAGATTAAAAAAAATAAAATATGTTATTATAGTTAAAGTTGCTTTCAACTTTAGCATTAACATCATTCTGTCTTTAGTGTGTTAGAGCTCAATGCAGAAGCTGAGCTCTAAAACATCAACATCTATAACATCCAAATTTTTAATGCCCTGTGCAAATTGCAAACAAATTCTGACCAAATTTTTGCATGCATAAATGCTCAATTTTATTTTAAAGGGGTGGTTCAACTTTTAGTATGTTATAGAATGGCTTATTCTAAGCAACTTTACAATTTTCCTTCATTTTATCTTTCTTAATAGTTTTTGAGTTTTTTTACATTCTGACTCAGAACATGCAAGTAGATAACAACTCCAAACTGAAGAGCTGTTTAAAAAACATTAACTCAAAACCCCAAAGAATAAAATAAATTCAAAACCAGCAAAAAAAATTATCTTAGAAAATCAGTCTACATTTTAGCGACCCACCCCTTTACATTTTCTGCATATTCTGTAAGGCTATTTCTCAAGTATAAAGCGGTTTTATCAAGGTATACCCTAAACCTTGTATGTAGGTTTGTTTTGTAGTTTGTCTGTATATCTGCTTCTCTAATTTTCTTTGTCTAATAAGCAATTACAGTGATGTATACTGGTGATATTTTGTTGTAGGGCTCAAGGCAACCTTAAATCTGAAAGCCACTGTTTCATGCTTTTAAATTTTCTGTTAGGTACCACTTTCCCCTAAAATACTTTCTAAGCGTGAATAATAATATTAATATATATATACAGTATATATATATATATATATATATATATATATATATATATATATACATACATATATATATATATATATATATATATATATATATATATATATATATATATATATAAATATATTATACATGATATATTTAGCAAATGACATTATAGCTAAAGTCTCTCTTTAAATAGTATTGACAATGAAGTGACAATAAATCTAAGCAAGCCTCCTTAAAACATATATAAGACAAAATGGAAATGGTAAGGGTTTACTGCAAATCAAACTAATCTTAAAATCAATGTGGCTATACCTGAGGAATAATACGGCAAGATCTGATGGAGTCATTGAAGCCGTACCACTGCTGAAAGTCAGGGTATTCTCCTCTCTTCAGAAAATACTGATGTCCTGAATAGTTGGGTTGTTCATAGAGCATCCAGTTTCCATTCTCTACCCTGATAGAGTTGCAACGGTTGAAAAAGGAGTTCAAGTCTGAACTATCAGAACTGCACTCATAAGAGCGCCCCTGGAAGTTTCTATCCTCGTAGAAGATGATCTGTGTGTCAGAAGTTAAAGGTATTTTAAATCCAACCTACACACTTAAATATGTGATTCATTTTACTTTAAACAACATAATTTCTAAAATCCCACTTTGGCTTCTTAATGTAGTCACCCACTCACTTGTAGAATTTCATATATACAGTAGGCAGCACCAGATTTTCTTTTGAAGGGAAAGGAAAGTCTCTTATACACATACAGTATATTAAAGGGCATTACAAGCCATATTCCAAAGCAGCCTTTTACCATCACATTCTGTCTGAGCAGGTCATTTGTGCAATTTTTGAGCAACTAAAGTTTCATCACTTCCCTACACCCCCTCCGTTCTAAATCCTATGTCACCAATGTGACAATGTCACTTGTTCATAAAAGAACACAAGCGCTATACTGGCCAAGCCAAACATTTGAGTTTTGAGTTGGCTTGGAAAGGGAAATGTAGACAATAATTCCTGACATAGACCTGATTAGCAAAGCTTTTAACCAGTACACTTGGCAAACATAGGCACATCAAGATGGGCTAGCTAGACATTTGAGATTCTGTAGGAAGTAGTGATGTGCGCTCAATCTGCACCTGACAATAACCTGCAAATCCTTAACCCACACCTGACCCTAACTCTCAAAATGTTGCCATTGTAGGACCCGGACCTGTGTCATCTCACACTTTATGCTACTTCTGTGCACGCCTCTGGTTCCAAGACAGGGAATCTTTGGGAGCAGTATAGGAGTGCACTTCTCCAGTCTGAGCTGCACCCAACCCTAACCCGCAATGGTTTGCCAAATGTCAACCTGACACTTCCCAACCAGTGTTCAACCCATGGGTTGGGTAGGTTTCAGGTCAACCAGCACATCACTAGCAGGAATAGTTTCACTATAAGATCAGAGAAAAATGCCCTACATGCCAGTTGCACCTCTGGAAAGAGCTACAGGTCTGGGTTGAAATTTCCCCTGAATATCGTCAAAAAAATTATCAATGGAGGATTTGTTGGTGATGTAAAACTTATTGAATAAACAGTTATATAAACGTGTTTTAAATGTGGCAAAATCTTTCCACATTCTCAAATTTAGGACTAGATAATGCAACTCCTATGAGGTACACCTTCCTGCCTGCTGTATATTGTCCTCTGGTTAATAAGCACAAGCTGGTAATTCATTGCACACTGAGATATTACCTTTCCCATCTTAGATGTTCAGTGTTCAGCAAATGCTATTGTGAACCAAATGTTTGGGTTCTCTTATATACTGTTCTTTGAGGCCAAGGGAGGGCACAAAAAGAAGTTGACGCAGCAATAGAGACATAAGCAATTCAGTGACACAGACTGTCACACAATATTGCAGAATTTTCTTTCTACTGTTCACGCTTAGGCAAAATCCGCTTGGTAGCATTATGAAAACAATAGGAGAATGTCGAGCATCGTATATAATGTCAGCAGATTTAGTTTGTACGTGTGAATAGCAATGTGCTGCAATGTAAGCTTGTTTTCCGCTTAAACTGTTGTTGCTTTGCAATGTAAATCTGCATACGTGTTAATTTTAACAGTAAAGGCCTGCATACAACAGTAATTTCTAATACAGGACTAAATTCACCAGGGTTATTTTAATATAATTCCGATATTTTTTCATTCTACTGAAATTCGTTTTGTATTTATTTCATAAACGGTTTTGTTCTGATTTCACATCATGTTATTATGTATCCTGTAATGTAGCCATAAGCTTGCATACTATATAAAGTGATTTCCAAACTTTTTTCTGGTACAAGACCCCTTATGTCCGTATATATGATAAAGTACTCAAGTGTTACAGATATATGATATGAGGTTTATAATACTGGTATGGGATCAGTTATGCAGAAACCTGTTATCCAGAAAGCTCCGAATTACAGAAAGCCTGTCTCCCATGGACTCCATTTTATCCAAATTTTTAAAAATGATTTCCTTTTTCTCTGTAACAATAAAATAGTACATTGTACTTGATCCAAACTAAGATATAAGTAATCCTTGTTGAAAGCAAAACCAGCCTATTATTATTATTTATTATTTAATGTTTACATGATTTTCTAGTAGACTTAAGGAATGAAACTCCAAATTACAGAAAGATCCATTATCCTGAAAACCCCAGATCCCAAGCATTCTGGATAAGTAATTATTTTATAATAATTACCCACTTGCATTGCTTGAATTTTTTATTTACAAATTATAAATTACATATACCTTGCAAATAACAGCTTGTACATTTTGGTAGTGTTTTACATCCCATCATTTTGCCTGCTTTCTGTTATTTAGTACCTGAGCTTGAGTCAGGTTGCTTATGTATTTATGTTTTTCATTTTTGTTTAGTCGTTTAGGTTGGGATACAGCCCCAGTTATTTCAACTTTCCTCTTGTAATTCTCTTTTTCCCCTCCTTCACTCATTTACTATTAGGGGTGCACTGAATCCACTATTTTGGATTCTGCCGAATCCCTGACTCCTTCACAAAAGATTCGGCC
Source organism: Xenopus laevis (assembly GCF_017654675.1). Classification (NCBI taxonomy): domain Eukaryota; kingdom Metazoa; phylum Chordata; class Amphibia; order Anura; family Pipidae; genus Xenopus; species Xenopus laevis. The sequence goes on along the minus strand of NC_054387.1, from coordinate 92,527,824 downwards.
AATACCGAACCAAATCCGAATCCTCATTTACATATGCAAATTAGGGGTGTGAAGGGAAAACATTTTTTATCCTCCTTGCTTTGTGACAAAAAGCCACGCGATTTCCCTCTCCACCGCTAATTTGCATATGCAAATTAGGATTTGGTTCGGTGGCAAGAGGATTCAGCGAAATCCTGCTAGAAAGGCTGAATCCTGGCCAAATCCCGAACCGAATCCTGAATTCGGTGCATCCCTATTTACTATACTGTTTTTACAGTAAGGTGCTATTACCCATGCACTTTGGTCAAAGCAGCCAAAGCATGGAAGTACAGAACAGGGGGGATTAAACATTACAGCTGAATACTAACTCTAGTCTTTTAGTTTCCATTTACTCGGCCAGATTCAATTTAGATAAAAAGCCGATCTCCTACTTCAAAATACGCTATACATTTTCAGCAAGTCAGCAAGTAGAAGTGTCTTAAAATATCTAATAGTGGTCTAGTTTTGGAACACTTTTTTTAATGTAAACCCCCCCCCATCTTTCTGATTAAGTTGTCAGAGATTAATCATTTGACAACTTTTTAGTAGAGTCTACTTTGTATCAGTGATTGAATATTTTTTACAGTCCTACATTCAAGTCAAGACACCTGTGGAATCTGCCTAGAGTATTTATACTGCTTGTATACTGCATATGCAAATTAGGATTCAGATTTGGTTCGGTATTCAGCCGAATCTTTTGTGAAGGATTCAGGGGTTTGGCCGAATCCAAAATAGTGGATTCAATGCACCCCTAATAGTAAATGACTGAAGGAGGGGAAAAAGCGAATATCAAGCAGTATAAATACTTTTTAGTAGAGTCTACTTTGTACCAGTGATTGAATATTTTTTACAGTCCTACATTCAAGTCAAGACACCTGTGGCATCTGCCTAGAGTATTTATACTGCTTCTTTAACACATTGTCATTTGTAATTACATTTTATTTCACCATTTAGTAACATATATTGTGGCATGTTTCTATTATAATCATATACTATTTCATTTTAGGATCACTGGACACAGCCCTTTAATCTTTCCTTACATCCATTTGCAATGTTAACAGCTCCGAAAGCTGCAGAACATGCCTGGAAACATCGTAAGTACAGCAAGATAAAGAGTTCAAAAAGGCTAAAGAATGCAAATAAAATATTGCTTTTAATTGCAATAAATATAGTGAGAAAATGGACCCAAACTATTTAAAGGGATCCAGAAAGATTTTGTATATTGTAACCAGTAGGTTGAAGAAACTATCCATCAAGTTCAGCCTGTTTGTCTAAATGAAACCTTGCTTACTGCTAGCTGATCCAAAGGAAGGCAAAACAACCTTGTCTAAGGCTAAGGCCACACTAGGCGATAGCGCCGCGATTTGACTCGCGGCGACTTTTCGCGGCGACTTTTAAGCCGTCTTAAGCACCCAAAGATCTGTGGTGGGTTTGCGCTGGCGTCTATGGGGAATCGCGTAAAACCGCCAGCGTAAAAACACACGCGGCGATCTTTTTTCTATTGTCGCTCGAAATCGCCTAGCGAGGCAATTTCGAGCGACAGTAGAGAAAAGATCGCCGCGTGTGTTTTTACGCTGGTGATTTTACGCGATTCCCCATAGACGCCAGCGCAAAAGTTTCCCCAGCGATTGCGGCTTAAAAGTCGCGGCGAAAAGTCGCCGCGAGTCAAATCGCGGCGCTATCGCCTAGTGTGGCCTTAGCCTAAAGCTTTTGCAGTTTGAAGGAGGGAAATTATTTCCTGACCCCAAGATGGCAATCAGGACAGTCCCTAGATCAACTTTGTGCTAATATTAGTAACTCTACATTTTCACTTGCTTCAAAGACATCCAACAATTTCTTTAAAGCCGTCTAATTCTTCCAGTACAAAGGCTTCAGGGAAACAATTGCACTTCATAGCTTTCACTGTAAGAACATTTTTCAAATAGTTTGGTCCTAATAATAGGACCAATCTTACTCAGAGCTTGATAATAGAAGCTCAAGGGAAGATATAAACATCAAAATAACAACAAATATTGTGAAAATACTGACTATAAGCTGTCATGAAGGAATGATGTTGTGCTCTGATGAGTACCTTTCTTGATACAGGTACTGCCAATGGCTTTTCACACAGGCAAGAAATGCCTTGGGTGTCTTTGTACATCTTTCAGATTATAAAACCTTTTGCTCCATGACAGGTCTATTACAGACTCTGCATGCAGCCAAGCCTTTATTAACTGCACTGGGATTAGGAGGATTGTTTGATCATTACACAATAAGGTGAAAATAAAAGCTAGTCTAGCAGCCAGAATTATTGCCAATTATTATTATTACACAATTATGGTTACAAAAACTAAACTAAAATCACTTTTTTAAAGTATTGTAAGGATTCTTGGAACCTCTAGAGAAGTATGTTATTTGCAGTATCAGTACATTATCTCATGCTGTGGCTCAGCATGATAAAGCCAGAAACCAGTGCTTCTTAAAGAGAAAATATATTCAGTTTATAAAGTAAAGTGTGCTTTAAATTTATTTACACTTAAATAGGGAAAAACATTATGATGGCCCTTTAGGTACTTTTTCTTTTTTAATTTAGACAAAGTGATGCCTAACTTCATAGAAAAAGTCAGAAGTATCTGTTTTGCAATGCCTGTAACTCAATAAAGAATAAAGCAGGAACACACAGGGTAATTAGCATTAGTAAATAGCATTAAGGGTATATACTGTATAATATAAACACTTTTTAGATAAAAGCAGCAGGTAATATCCTAAGTATTGCTGAACTATTTAAGTCTTTGACTAATAACACACTGAAAATCTATGCAATCCATTACCATAAGTAGTTCAGTAACTCAGTTTAGTCACTACTCTGTAAGTTACACATATACTGCTAAGTCACCGCTCCTTGAGATCAGATGCTAAATCCCTCAGCACTAAAGCAGTTGAGGCTAGATCTTCCCATAATGTGCACACTTTAGGAGTGTTTTCCTCAAGTATCAACAGATATGTCTCCTGTAACTCACCAGCTTTCAGCTACTTAATACTTTATAGTCTAGTAGGAACCATGCACCAATATTATGTCTTACGTTGCTTCTTCCAGTTTCATCAGTTCTCCTTATATTGCGAGATCTCCAGCCAAAATATGCCCCAAGGTCTTTTTTCTAGTTGTTTATAAATCAATTTTGGGCACCACTAACAGGAGCTCATTACATGCTGTTCTGGGCATTTGTCTGCTGCTGCCCTCTAAATGGATATCCCACTAATTTTGGAACTATGAAAAGAACTTGGGGCAGAATTTTTTTATCTACCTTACAGATAGTATAAATGCCCTTAAAATTAGCAACATATATTTAACTTCGTATTTGTGTAGGTGAGCATATTGGTGCATTTCCTTTTTGATTATTGCCTGTACTGCCTATTTTTGTAATGAGTATGGGATGTTGGCTTCATGGTGGGCAAAACACCAGAATCACCCTGCTTGCCATTGACTTGCTTTGTCAGAGATTCAAATTAAGAATAATAAAGATGAAGTCTTTGTTGCAATTGATTTGCATTGTGGGGAGTCACTTTCATCTTGCTCTTCATAATTGTTGGTAGACCTGCACTTGTTGTCAGTGCTGGTTTCGCCTTGTTCAGAATAGAGCTAAAATATTTACCAAGTTGTGTGTTGCTGTATCTCTGTTATAGAATGTGTAGTTCTAATAAGTTATTGAACTTGAGTGAGCATGATATGTTTATTTGCTTGGTAGGTGCAAAGTTGCAAAAGTCAAGTCATCAAAATGCTGGCTACACTACAAAGCTTAGTAATTCAGATACTCATGAAGAAGAAAATATTGACACTCATGGAGAAGAGCTGCACTTGACCGATGACCACCTAGAAACAGTAAGCATATAGAAAAAAAAAATACAAAATACATTTGCTTCTGGAATGGCAACCACTGTGACACAATGAGAAGTACAATGAGAAGGGGAGAAACAAGAGCTGTCTCAAAGCAGTTCCTTCGTGAAGGGCTGTCCAGGTGAAAAGTGCCTGTCCGGATTTCCTGATTAGGAACTCTGGACAGGGCATTGATGTTAATGAAATGGCGATCAGCCCCGCCCCTAATGTCATCGGCCCCACCCCCTTATGTCACTGGTCCCCCAACGTCATCTGCCCGCCCCCTCTACGTCATCTGCCTGCCCCTTTTGCCCGATCGGAAAAGGTGGCAACCCTACTGCCTCCACACCAATATTACAGCTTAAAAAATACATTTGTTGGTTCAACAATAACATTTGATATGTTGAATGATAGAGTGAATTATTTGTAGTATAAACAGCGTAATTCAGAAATAAAAAAGTAAACCATAAAAATCATGACAGAATCCCTTTAATGTTTCCAGGTTTAAGGTTACGCTATGGGAACACTCTTTTCCCAATGTACTCTTAACCCGCCCAAACTGCCAGCAAGGAGGAGGCTGAGACACTGTATTATAGTCCAAGTATTTAGAGCGCACATGGTAGTTATAGCACAAAAAGTATAATCTATGTTTTATATATTTTTGTATAGAATAAAAATTTGTTTAGAAAAGCCTTACATCTTGTAATTATAGCACATAGCGTATAATTTATATTGTATATATTTCTGTATAGAATAAACATTTGTGTAAAAAAGCCTCACATCTTGTAATTATAGCACATAGCGTATAATTTATATTGTATACTCTTTATTCAACACAGCTATGTAAAATCATTCAGCATTTTTAAGAACCATTTGAGTGTACAGACCCTAAATCATTTTAGAACAAAAAGATTTGATAAATGCTCTGATTTTTTGTGTTTTTTTATAGGAGGAAGAAATAAAAGATGAATCTGAAATTACAACATAAGAGACTGTCAAACTTTAAACAATAAACCATTTACCTCTGTAAAAATATAATGCAACCAATGCAAATCCATTTTGTTGCTGTGCACTTTACTTTCGACTGTCAATGTGTTGTGTCTAATGTTTTAGAGAACTATATATGCATAGGTATACAGTATATATATATATATATATATATATATATATATATATATATATATATATATATATATATATATATATCTATAGATATATAGATATAGATATATAGATATATAGATATATATTGTTAGTTAAATTATTTTAGTTTTAGACAATGTTCAGCATTAATATAAATAGAACAACAATATAATTGTTATAGCATTTGTGACATTGTATAGCTATTATTATATGAATAAGATGGGTAGTTGGCACTCAGTGGTACTATTATTATTATTTATAAAGTGGAAACATACAGATTACATGAAAAAAAACAACAACCAATAAAAGAGGTAAAAATAATATAATGATATTTACTAATCTGCCTAAATCTGCTATTTCATATCCTTCAGTGTGGAGTAATATCCTGAATATTCACCTTATTTTCTCCAAAAATGTATCTACCCTGGAATCACTTCCCAGAGTTATCACATAGTCAACTGGCAATTCTCAAATTTTTTTCTAGTTGTATTTAGCTGATATTTTTATGCCACAGTTTGCCTTTCTTGCCAAGTGTCATTGATTTTTAAAGGTGAACCCATCTTGCAAGGAATTAGCTGCTTTTACATAACTCCACAAATGTAATACACATAATAAACTCACAAAGTTATCCCACAACCCCCTTTTTGTACTTTAGTAGATTTTTTCTGCTGGAGGTTTAGCAGTTATTCTGCAGGCCAAGCACCAGAAACAAGTTCTATCACGGGCAGTTTGCTGGGAGTGGAAGTGGCCTATTTATACCCTGTTTGGACGCCAAGGTTTTCGCGCCAAAATCGGTGCACACACGCGTCAGGATCGACGCGCGCGCGTCCGCGTCAATAAAGGAAACGAGACGCGGGCACGCGCGTCCTAAGGAGGCAAGATGGTGGAACCACGAGGCGGGCGTCCCCGCGGCCGGCGTGGCGGGCGTCCCCGCGGCCGATTTACAGCACCCCCAATCCCAGGTAAAACAGATTTCCTTACATTACCCCCCTCTCTAGGGGGGGACACCGGACCCCCAGGCTTCCCAGGAAACTTTAAATGGAACTGCTTCCTAAGACGATCAGCCTTGATGTCATCAACTGAGACCCAGGAGTTCTCCTCAGGACCGAATCCCTTCCACCTAGTGAGGTACTGGAGTTTGTTACGTACCATTCGGGAATCAAGGAACTCCTGGATCTCAAATTCAGGCTGACCGTCAACTTGCACTGGAGGGGGAACAGAAGTAAGGCGAGTATTAGCGGCAGGTTTAAGCAAAGAAACATGAAAAGAATCAGAAATCTTGAAATTAACAGGCAACTTAAGGCGAACAGACGAAGGGTTGATAACAGTAGTGATGGGGAAAGGACCAATGAAACGGGGACCCAGTTTAAGGGAAGGAACCTTTAACTTGATGTTTTTGGTAGAGAGCCACACCAAGTCTCCCACTTTATACTGGGGTGCTTCTCTACGTCTTTTATCAGCAGCCCTTTTCTGAGCAGAAGTAGCAGTAGACAAAGAATCATGTACCTGGGACCAAATCATGGAAAATTGTTCGACAGAGGAATTAGCGGAAGGGACAGAAGAACCAGAATTAGAGAAGGAAAAGGCTTTTGGGTGTAACCCATTAACAATAAAAAACGGAGACTCCCCAGTGGAGGAGTGGGTAGCGTTATTGTAGGCAAATTCTGCCCAGGGTAACAGTTCTGCCCAGGAAGATTGATTTTCGGACACAAAACATCTTAAAAAATTGCTCTAAAGACTGGTTCACTCTTTCGGTTTGCCCATTGGTTTGTGGGTGATAGGCGGTTGAAAAAGAAAGATCGATCCCCACTAACGAGCAAAATGCGCGCCAGAACTTAGAGATAAATTGAACACCTCTGTCTGAAACAATATTACTGGGAAAACCATGCAACTTAAATATATGTTGAATAAAAAGTTCGGACAAAGTTTTGGCAGATGGGAGGTGAGGAAGAGCAATAAAATGACCCATCTTACTGAATCTATCCACCACCACCCAAATTACTGTCTTCCCCTGGGACACAGGCAACTCCACAATAAAATCCATAGAAAGATGGGTCCATGGTCTTTCAGGAATAGGGAGGGGAATCAGTAACCCTTGGGACAAATTTCTAGAAGTCTTGGAGCGTTGGCAGACAGGACAAGAATCCACAAAAGATTTAACATCTTGTTTACAGGTCGGCCACCAAGCACTTCGAGTAAGTAATGAAATAGTTTTACTTACACCAGGATGTCCTGCCATCTTGGAATCATGAACCTCTCTTAGAACCTGTTCTCTAAGGTCTTCAGGAACAAAAAATCTCCCAACAGGAGTGTTAGAGGGAGCGTCTGTCTGAACAGGGGATAACAAAGAAGAGAGGTCAGATTCCAAAGTAGCCACAATGACTTCACCCGGAATAATTGTACAACAGTCATCAGTTTCAGAATATATTGAGTCAAAGCTTCTGGAAAGAGCATCTGCCTTGACGTTCTTTGTACCAGGCCTAAACGTCAAGGTAAAGTTAAATCTAGAAAAGAATAAAGCCCACCTTGCCTGTCTGGGATTTAGACGCTTTGCTGACTCAATATACAACAGATTTTTATGGTCAGTGTAGACCGTATCCTGGTGTTTAGCCCCTTCTAGTAGATGCCGCCATTCTTCAAAGGCCCACTTGACAGCTAACAGTTCTCTATTCCCTATGTCATAATTTGCCTCTGCAGGAAGAAATTTTCTAGAGAAAAATGCACAGGGGTGTAACTTATTAGTTATCGGGTGCCTTTGAGAGAGAATTGCCCCTGCTCCCACCTCAGAAGCATCTACCTCGACTATAAAAGGTAGTGTTGTATCAGGATGGCGGAGGATTGGGGCAGAACTAAACTCCCTTTTGAGGAACTCGAAAGCTTGGATAGCTTCCGGAGGCCACATACTGGGGTCAGCACCTTTCTTAGTAAGATTTGTGATAGGAGCCACAATAAGTGAAAAATCTTTAATGAATTGCCTATAATAGTTGGCAAAACCTAGGAACCTTTGGGTTGCACGTAAAGAATAAGGTTGGGTCCACTCCAGGACAGCTCTTACCTTGTCTGGATCCATTTCGAGACCCTTGGAAGAAATATTAAATCCCAAGAACTGTACGAAGCAACTTCAAAAGTACACTTCTCCAATTTGGCATACAGGTTATTAGCTCTAAGCCTACGCAATACCTCACAAACATGAAGGCGATGATCAGACAGATTGGCAGAGAAGATGAGGATGTCATCTAGGTAGACCACTACGTATATCCCCAGCAGGTCCCGAAAGATGTCATTGACAAACTCCTGAAACACTGCTGGGGCGTTACATAGACCAAACGGCATAACAAGGTACTCGTAGTGGCCATCCCTAGTATTAAAAGCCGTTTTCCACTCATCCCCCTCCCTAATCCGAATGAGGTTATAGGCACCCCTCAAATCAAGCTTGGAGTAGATCTTAGCATCCTTGACCTGGTCAAATAGTTCGGAGATTAATGGTAAGGGGTAGCGATTTTTTACAGTGATTTTATTAAGCCCCCTATAATCAATACAGGGGCGTAAACCTCCGTCTTTCTTACCCACAAAAAAGAACCCTGCCCCCGCAGGGGAACAAGAGGGCCTAATGAAGCCCCTGTCAAGATTTTCTTGTATATACTCTTTCATTGCCTGGGCTTCGGGCAATGAAAGAGGGTAGGTTCTACCACGTGGAGGAATTGACCCAGGAACTAAATCAATAGGGCAGTCATACTGCCGATGCGGAGGTAAGGTCTCAGCTGCTTTTTTAGAGAAAACATCAGAAAAAACAGAATATGCTGTGGGTAACCCCTCAAGAGAAGTAGTGGCTACTACAGAGGGAAAACAAACCCCACTACATCCTGTACCCCATTGAGTCACCCCCTTAGAAACCCAGTCTATCAGAGGGTTATGCCTCTGGAGCCATGGTAAACCAAGAATAAGAGGAGAGGAAGCTCCCTCAATGAGGTATAGAGCTATCTCCTCACAGTGTAGATTATTAGCACACATAGAAAGATTTGTGGTCTTTTGGGAAACCACCCCTGATCCCAAGGGTCTTTTATCGACAGCCAGAATTCTCAAAGGAGGATTGAGGGCAACCAAAGGAATTTTATTTTTAGCAGCGAATGCTGCGTCCAAGAAATTACCCTCCGCCCCAAAATCAATGAAGGCTGACAATTTAACAGTGCCCGTAGGCCAGGTTAATTTAACAGATAATAGGACCTTGGAGGCAGATTGGGGAGAGGAAACGCCTGCACCCAAATGGAGCTCCCCTTCTCCATTTAGGCTAGGGCGTTTCCCGGCCTCTTGGAACACTGATTGAGGAAGTGACCCTTCTCCCCACAATACAAACACAACCCAAGAGACCGCCTCCGTGCCTTTTCCTCAGGAGTAAGGTGAAAGATGCCCAGCTGCATAGGCTCCTCCTGAGGTTGAGACACAGAGGGGTTTGACAACTTAGCACTAAAATTATGCTTATACAAAGAAGAAGTACCCTGTTCCTCCCGATTTTCCCTCTGTCTCCTATCTACCTGGATAACCAGAGACATTAGGTCATCCAGACTGGTGGATAGGGGGTAATTGACCAGGCTGTCTTTGACAGATTTGGCTAGACCGATGCGAAACTGGCTCCTTAGAGCTGCATCGTTCCAGCCAGTCTCCACCGCCCACCTACGAAACTCTGTGCAGTAAATCTCCACCTCCCGTTTACCCTGGCGTAGTTTGCGAATAGCGGAATCGGCCGAAGAGGCGCGATCCGGGTCATCGTAAAGAATGGCCATAGAGCGGAAGAAAATATCTAAAGAGAAACGGGCAGGGTCAGTGGCTGGCAATCTAAGTGCCCAGACTTGGGGGTCACCCACTAATAGGGTCATTACGAACCTGACCTTTTCCTCGTCAGAGGGAAATGAGTGGGGGAAAAAACTGAGGTACAGCTTACAGGCCTCTTGAAAAACAAAAAACTGGGTTCTGTCCCCACCAAACTTGGCAGGAAATGCAATCTTGGGTTCCTGAGGTCTGAATACAGCACCCCTATCGGACAGGGAACCCACAGAAGGAGTAGGAACAGAACTGGCTGGCTGCTGCGAGGGTTCCAGCTGGCGTGTTAGGTTATGAAACCCCTGGAGCAAATAGTTCTGCTTTTGCTCCTGCTCCTCCATGCGTTGCAGCAGAGTAGTTAGCAACAGCTCGGAAGAAGATGGAAGTGGAGCAGCGGCAGCAGCTTCGGTGTGATCGTCGTCCTCCATGGCCCGTGATAATGTCACGGCCGGCACCCAACACCAGAACAAGTGCTCGAATCCTGGGTCTGAGCTAAACTTCACCAGTGGTGTGACCACCTTTGAGCTTCGGGAGGAGCCCTCAGCCTAATCGGGTGCCACCTGGTCTTACGAGAGGTTCAAGCAAGTGTTCTGGCAGGCAATGGGGCACGGCTGGTAGCTAGAGTCTTTGGGACCGAGGATCACGGTAACAGACAAGGATAAGGCAGAAGGATCGTCAGACAGGCTGGGTCGTGGCAGGCAGAAAGCAAGGGTCGTCAGGCAGGCAAGGGTCAAAACCGGGTATCAAGCAGGAAGGGTACAAGCAGAAGAGTAGTCGGATATCAGGCACTGGTCAGGATACAGAATTCGGGATGGTCAAGGTACAGGCTGGGTCAAACACGGATAATCAGATTCAAACAGACAAAATAGCACAAGGCTTCAGAACAGAGCACCAGAAACAAGTTCTATCACGGGCAGTTTGCTGGGAGTGGAAGTGGCCTATTTATACCCTGTTTGGACGCCAAGGTTTTCGCGCCAAAATCGGCGCACACACGCGTCAGGATCGACGCGCGCGCGTCCGCGTCAATAAAGGAAACGAGACGCGGGCGCGCGTGTCCTAAGGAGGCAAGATGGTGGAACCACGAGGCGGGCGTCCCCGCGGCCGGCGTGGCGGGCGTCCCCGCGGCCGATTTACAGCACCCCCAATCCCAGGTAAAACAGATTTCCTTACAGCTCTTTTGTGAAATGGATTTCAGTGCAGAATTCTGCTGGAGCAGATTCATTTTGAATTTTTTTTTTTTTCCCATGACAGTATCCCTTTAAATAACAAAGTTTTTTAATCATTAAAACCCGGATGGCTAAAAAGATTTCTACTGCTCAGTAAATCCTGTTTTCTTATTTTTTTTTCTATTTTTCATCAAATATGAAATAAAAGTTAATAATTTTTGTGTATTTTTGTGCTCATTTTCTTCATGTATTTAGAACAATATATATTTCTTATTATCTAAGTATAAAAGAAATTAATTCAGGCATTTTTAAATGGGTATTTTCCCCCAGGAAATACCCGTAAAGCGTAAGACCACAAAATGCTGAACAAGTTCTTGGAGACCAGTGTAAAATCACCTTAATACAAGACAATTAGGGGGTCATTTATCAAAGATCGAATGTTATACCTGAAAAGAACTTTAATGAACCCACAACTCGAATGGTTTCTTATTTAAGAAAAAAACTTGGAATGGGATAAACTCGATTCTGCAAGTTCGAGTTTTTGGCGGGAAAAAACTCAAATCGATCGTGTTTTCAGGCAAAACCGTCCGATCTTCAAATGGTTGAACTCTGCTTTTAATCCTGCTCCAAATTATAGGTGCATGACTGCAGTCCACTGTCTACAGGCAATCTGCCAATCCTCGACCCAAGGGGATCACTGTATCAAAACCTATTATGAAAACATAATAATCAGTCAGATCTTGCAAGAAACCCACAAATAACTGCACAACCATCCTTTCTGGGTAACCTACTGTATGTATTTTATCACTGATATTCTACACTCACATTCATTTTAGGGATATGTCATGGGTTAAAACTATTAAGAACAATTTGGCTATTTAGGTTCTCATATCCCTAACTAGTACACTGTACTGTCAGTATTTTTTACATAAACTAATGTTTTGCCATCTAGCCAGATGATTCTGTATTCACTGTATGCACTGAACAGAACAGAATACAGAACTTCAACATTGCTGACAGAATAGATAAAAGTACCTATTTCAATGACATCAAAATCCCTTTAACAATAGTTCAGTCTGCTGTTACAGATCTGTACAAAGAATACATATTACTGTAATGAAAACAAAGGGTGGCATCCACTTTACTGCCATTAAATGCTTTTGTGAATTTTTTTTAAGCTTTTGGTTTTGTAGGGTATATAAGGGAAAGAACACAGGAATCAAAATAGGCAAAGTGAACCACCAGCTATGGGAAAGGTATGTTTAATATTGTTTAAAATGAAATGCATTGTTTCTAATTAAAGTGCATTTATGAAAGCAAGTCCATGAAACATACATGTATTGCTAAAACTATAGCAGTAATGGAAATCATTTAATTAGATTTGGGGCAGATTTGCATAGGGTCGATATTCGACTGGCGAATGTAAATCCTTCGACTTTGAATATCAAAGTCGAAGGATTTACCGCAATTAGTTCGATCGAATGAAAAATTGTTCGATCGAACGATTAAATCCTTCGAATCGAACTATTCGAAGGATTTTAATCCATCGATCGAACGATTTTTCTACGATCAGAAAATTGCTAGGAAGCCTATGGGACCTTCCCCATAGGCTAACATTGCACCTCGGTAGGTTTTAGGCGGCGAAGTAGGTGGTCAAAGTTTTTTTTAAAGAGACAGTACTTCGATTATCGAATGGTCGAATATTCGAACCATTTTTAGTTCGAAACGGTCGATTCAAAGTCGAAGGACGAAGTAGCCAATTCGATGGTCGAAGTAGTCAAAAAAATCATTCGAAATTCAAAGTTTTTTCTTCTTCTATTCCTTCACTCGAGCTAAGTAAATGGGCCCCTTAGTGTTACAACACAGTTTAGCTTGGAAAAAAATGAGATTTTACCATCCAACTTAATGATACACATATTTTTAATTATTTTATTTATTTCTATAATAAGTTATGGATACATTATATTGAGAGGTAAAATGAGGACAAATGATTAAAGATAAAAGACAAAATCCAGTTAAGCCTTCTATGACAGTATCCAAAAATATATCTTTATAAGACAATGAAGTGAATTATAAGCAACCGTCTTGTTGAAGTATATAATAGCAGTGACCCAGTTTAAATAATCAGCAAAAAGGTCCATATAAAACCTACTAAAATTGAATTCAATCCATTATTACAGAGATCAAAAAACAAAATAAATTGCTATTAAGTATATGTAACGTGTTGAATGGCAATTGTAATATGAAATACATTAAAAGGATGAATTGAAACCTTTAATAAGATTTGGAGAACACTTAATAGAGAACCAAAACCCTAATTATAAAAATCCCTACCCTACATAGACCCCCCTCCCTGCTCCCCCCAGCCTAGGTGTTACCGCCGGTAAATGCCCCTACCTGTTTTCTTACTGTTTACAGATTCTGTGCAGCAGAGTTCACGGGCGCCATCTTCTCTTTGGTAATCTTCGGGTCTTCTTCCGGCACTTCATCAATTTCCATCACTTTCGGGCAGGTCTGGACTGAGAATTAAATTAGGCCCTGGCATTTCAGATACACAGAGGCCCAATCAGCCCACACATAGGCCCAAATAGCCCCCACCAGCCCACTAGATACTGACTTTCTATGGCACCTTATAGCAGCCCCTCTGGCATTTGCCAGAACCCACAGATTGCCAGTCCGGGTCTGCTTTCGGGGCATGTGCAGTTGTCGCGAACTGGAAGATTGCTCCAACTATGCATGCGCTGATACAATTCTCTTCCCGAAGAGAAGAAGATGGCGTCCGTGAAATCCGCTGCACACAATCTGCACCGAGGGATAAGTAAAGAGGTAGGGGCATTTACTGGGAGTAACACCAAGGCTGGGGGGAACAGGGACAGGGGTCTATGTAGGGTGGGCGGTAGTGGTTTTTATAATTAAGGGGTTGGTTCTCCTTTAAGGACTCTAGGTCATGAATCAGATAAGTATTCAGTATTAATTTATTTTTCAATTATTGTATTATCTAAATGTGACTCCTCATCCAATATTTACAACTAATAACTTCACATGTTTTTACCATTTAACATTATTATTATTAGATCATCTTTTATGAGGACAGGAATTTTGGTGGGCGCTTCTATGAGTGCAGCACTGATAGCTCGGACTTGATATCCTTTTTTAACCGCTGTAGTTCAATTCGTGTTGAACATGGAAACTGGATGATCTATGAATTCCCCAACTTTGGAGGGTGCCAGTATTTTCTAAAAAGAGGGGAGTATCCCGATTTTAACCAGTCAATGGGATTTGGCGACTCCATCCGTTCTTGCAGGATAATTCCACAGGTGTGTGAATAATTTCTTACCAATCTATTCTAAGAATCAAGTACATTTTTGTATATTCCATTAAATATTGACATAAATAAAAATTAGAATGAATGCTTAAAACTAGACACCCACTGTGAGTACTGGCTGGCCTTTTCTATTGCTTTGAAATCTGCTCTGTGTGTTCACTGACAGACTGATCCCATGCCTCTCAGTGTAAACACATACTGTATATGAGAAACGGAAGGCAGAGATGTTTTTTGTTCACTGGCGTATATATATATATATATATATACATATCAGGGGAGAAAACAACCAGTGTGTATTTATCAAAAGTATAATTTTCATTGTTTTGGAGGTTTTTGAAACCACAAATAAACTCACAAGCTCTAAAACGACAAATGTCTTGATATTTATTATAAAATGTGAATAAAAAAAGCATAGCTGAACTATGTGCTTAAAACTTAGAATACCTGGAAAACCTCTAAAAAATTTCTAAAAATGTTTCCTACAATTCAAAGTCAAAGTAAACTTTGTTGTCATCTCAGCAGTATACGAATATACAGTGAGACAAGATGACCTGGCTCCAGCTAGTACATATCACAAAAAGGCACTTAAAAATACACAATAAATATGTAAACATGAAATGTGCAATATATTGGCAGAAATTGGATATATACATGTGTAAACCTTTAGAATTGAGCAAATAAATTAACAGTTCACAAAGTTAAGTTCACAGTTCAGGTGTGTCTGAAATGTAGTGGGAGGAGGGAGTTGAGGAGTCTGATCGGTTGCGGAAAAAAGCTTTTACGCAGCCTGGTTGTTCGGGCTTTAATACTGCGAATGCGTCTGCCGGATGGGAGCAGCGTGAATAGTCCGTGTGAGGGGTGTGTGGAGTCCAGTGCAATGCAGGAGGCACAGTGCTTGTGGAAGATGTCCTGCAGTGATGGAAGAGCCGCTCCAATGATGTTGCCAGCTGCTCTGACAGTCCACTGTAGACTTTTCCGGTCAGCAGAGCTGGCATACTGTACCAGATGGAGATGCAGCTCGTCCGGACGCTCTCTATTGTGCCCCTGTTGAACACTGTGAGGGTGGGAGGCAGAAGGCTGGCCCGTTTCAGTTGTCTTAGGAAGTGAAGAGGCTGCTGAGCCTTTCCCAGTAAAAGAAAAATACAAAAAAAAACCTCTAAAAGTCTGAATTAATTTAGAGTGGCCCATCAGTTCAGCTCCCATTGACTCCAAGACCTCAACAACTTTTACCAGGCCAAGTTTTGTGTTATCGATTTTCATGGTTTTTATACTTCACAAATCTCAAACTTTTAGAGCTTTTTCAAATAATGAGGAAATCAAGGATTTTTACAGATTCATGGAAAAAAACTAAATTATTAACTTAATTTATAGGGGCTAATCTTGATGGAACTGAATATCCTGTCAAGAAAAGTTCCCTGTCAGTATATGGTGGAAATCACTGGTCAAAAAGACCCCCTCATAGTTTCTGTGTGTAGGGTAGGCGAAATTCATAGTACAGGTATAGGACCTGTTCTACAGAATGCTCGGGATCTGGGGTTTTCCGGATAAGGAATCTTTCTGTAATTTGGATCACCATACTTTAAGTCTACTAAAAAATTATTTTAGTGTTAAATAAATCTATCGGATTATTTTTAGAGTAAAATAAATCTAATCGATTGTTTTGCTCCCAATTAATTATATCTTAGTTGGAATCTAGTACAAGGTACTGTTTTAGTATTACATAACAAAAGGAAATAATTGTTTAAAATTTGAGTTATTTGATTATAGTGGAGTCTATGGGAGCTGGCCTTCCTATAATTTATGGACAATGGGTATCCAGATAACGATTGTTTTTAGTTGATTAAAAGAATGATTTTTTTTTTTGTTTTAGCATGGACATGACTCATGCAGAATTAAAGTTTATGAGAGAGAAGATTTTAAAGGTCAGATGATGGAGTTCACTGAAGATTGCCCCCAAGTTTATGAAACATTTCGGTACCACAATATCAGTTCTTGCAATGTGGTTGAAGGGCATTGGATCTTCTATGATGAACCCAATTACAAGGGACGTCATTACTACCTCCGTCCTGGGGAGTACAAAAGATATAGTGACTGGGGAGCTGTAAGCAGCAGGGTTGGTTCATTAAGAAGAGCATCTGATTTTAATTGATTCTAAAAAATAAAATAAAAGATTGTTCATCTTAATGTATCTAACGTATTGTTCATTTTTGTTGTTTATGCATTATTTCAAATGTATGTATTTAGAGCAATTCAACATCACTTATCATTGGTCCAGCCAAAAGTTAATTGAAAGGCAATTTAAATGAAATGTATAGCAGCATTAGGTGCTGTTATTTCTGCCCCTAATTTAAGATGCAGAATAACATATACTGTACATATATTGAAAAAAACTTACTCTGGTTAAAGTCCATCTGTAGATTTTAAACTACAGATGGACTTTAAATCTCCAACTTCAATCCACATCAGGGAAAGATCCTTGTCAAACAAGCAAATCTTTTACTGTATGGCCGCCTTTAGCTGCTATCAGGGCAAATGAATCCAAATAATGGAAAGTGATGCATTCGGTTGTTTTTCTTTTTTGTTTGCTGAGTGCAGAAATTGTCCCTCACTTCTTGGACCGAGAGCTCAATCACCGTTCCTTCTCCTTTCTACAAGTGATTCTAACACTTGCACTGGCTTTTACAGCCTCAGCAAACACAGACCCAGTTTTATCCACATTTGCTCTCTTATTCTAGCTACACATCCATTCCCTTAGTTAGATCTAGTGGAGTAGGATACATTTAGTCGCTACAGAGTGTATTCTTGATAGAGCATAAATATTTTTTTGCCTATATCCAAGGCATTTTTCAAATTCCAGTTAACTGTTCTTGTACTCTTTGACACACTACTTACTTGTTTTCATAGGGTGTATTCATTTCCCAGGCTGCTTCCAAGCCGAAACATCCAGCTATGTCTTAGAGGTATAGAGGAGAAGCACACCTGCACATGCCGGCCATGTTATATAAATAATTTATTAAACTCATTACAAGCTTTCAACAAACACCCCCTTATTCAGGAACAGTACACACACATAGGGGCACATTTACTTAAATTCAAATTAATCTAATTTTTTTTATGAAAACAAATCTGACCAAACTCCCTTCCACGATTTAACTCATTTATCTATAATTTTTCTCAAAACAATCGGCGACAAAATCAAACATCAATTTGTATTGTAAGATTGACGCTCCAAAAAACAGATTTTATTGAGTTTTTGCTGTGAAAACTCGACTTTTTCATATTATCGTCTGACAACCCTGAATTTTTCAGATTATCCACCGCAGATCACAATTTCATGAAACAACTTCAGGGACATCTGCCATTGACTACTTTACCTTGACAGGTTTGAGTCAGCTTTGGGGTATGATAAATCTCATGTTTTTTTACCCCTTAAAACCTCAAACAGATAAAAATAGAGGTTTAATAAATGGACTCCATAGTGAACCAAATTCATTATATACCCTCTATTTAATGTGGCACAGCCATATGACCCATTTAACCCACCATGCCAGTGGTACAGTATATTCAAACAATAGTCCAAAGTAACCAGTCCAAAAAATGTATGATATTTTATAAAGAAAGTATGGATTTGTAGCAATCATTATAATAGAGATAATCATTATAATCTTTTTTATCACGTTGCTTTGCTCTTTAATAAATATTTACACAGGTTGCCTCCTCTGGGTAAATTTACCTGTTTCATTATTGTCCACTTAACTTGGGCCACTGAGTGCTTATTATAATAAATATGTTTCACTACCAATAGTGCTGATAAACATTCCCTTTGTTTTCTTGTTTCTTTTTTTTTGTATACCTGGTACATAATTCCTTATATTTGTTTAACACACACGTATAGCTCTACTTGTCTGCCCTACATTAGCTAATCCGCTTATTAAATACACAATTTTATTAAATAGATCCCCCAAACTATTACATGTAAAATGTCCATTAACTTTAATAGGAGTGCCCTTTGTTGGATGCGTTATAGTTTCTTTGCTGTACAATTCACATACTCACCACAACTAAATGTACCCATTTTCAAACGTGCAAACAAACTCTTTTCCTTTATGTGTGCTAACATACTCTTTTGTAATATCTTTTTGGATACCATCTGCCATATCGGTTTACCTCGTGTGTAAGAAACTAACAGAATGTTTTCCCCAGCTCATAGTCTATTTGTAATACCTTCCAATGTTTTTATATATATATATATATATATGTATATATATATATATATATATATATATATATATATATATATATATATATATATTGTGTCAACTTTTGGCAGTCTAACCCCATATATTGAATGGATAATATTAAAACATTGGAAGGTATTAAGGTTTTTTGTTTTAGCTGTTCCAATAAAGACTTTTTATTATATCGATTGGCCCATGGAGTGCGTGCTTCTTCGCTATCTACATTGAATTACTCCCCCAGCTACGGGTTCGGGGCGCTGCACCCGGGCCATCCAACATATTCGGTGAGTTCTCATATATACAAAGATTGCTGTGACTAAAACCTCAATGCTGTGTACTGGTTGAAACTACACCTGGGTCCTATTCTGCGCTGGGTGAGCAGTTAACTTTAATTTTATTTGGGGACTGAGCCGATATTTTTTTTTTGTAACCCCAGAGTATCTTCAACTGCCCATGTCTCAGCAAGCTCCGTGTTGCCAAACTGGTCCGTAAAGAACACGAAGATTCAGAAGATGGTTCCTGATAACTCTGCTGTGCAATTCTGCTTGTATAGGGCAGCTTTACTATCAGAGATGCAGTTCCCTGAAATAGACTATGAGGAGAGGAAGAAGGCAGGGGGTTCATTAGATGGCTGTGGATGGGGGATTTTGTCTTGGTTTTCCTTTAATTACCAAGCAACTGGTAGTGACATGAAGCAGACTTATAAAGGCCTTTAATTAAGCAATTAGAAGCAGCTAGTCTAAACAAGAAGTTAGAGTCAGCAGTGTATGTAAAGAGATGTACTGTCACCAGACCAAGGTTTAAATCTAGACTATTCTTGGGGTGAGGTAACAGAGTTTTGTCTCTTTATACTTCCTTCCATGGAAGGGGTGGATGCTGCAGGAGAGTATGAGGTAAGAAGCCTCTGTAACTCTGGTCTTGGTCAGTGAAGTTGGGGACAAGTTTCTCAGCGAATGAGATAAATATAATGACAGGATAGCACATGTGGAGTGTTAGACAGACAGGGTGAACTAGCAAAGCAGTGTGTGCTCCACTGAAGACATTGTAGGAGATTGCAAGATAATTCCCCAGGCAAAATCCACCAGACTGTAGGGACTCCAGTTGATAGGGCTCAGGGATAGGTGAAATAACTTGGAGCACATTTTAATGATTCTGGTACATCTGAGATAGACACATGTGGTGTGAGTAATGCGCACTGTGAACCTTGATGTACAAAGAAACTACCTTTCTGATTAATAAAGCTAATCTATTTAGTGCTACAGAGAACTCAAATATAAAAGATAAAATCTTGCCTTGTATTGATCCTCTGAAATGTTGTCAGGGATGTGCTGTTTATTTAATATTGCGTGAAAATATGTGTGGTAAAGAATATTAATATAATTGAAACTCTTACTGGTCCTAAAGAGTCCTTCTAAATGTGTGTTTTATTAGAGATTACAAGGGCATATGCCTTTTAAATGAAAGACAAAATTATTAAAACAACATTTTCATAATTTGGATAGTTAATGCAGTAGTGCATAATACACACAAACAGCACAAGAAAGAAGCACATTAAGCCACATAAAGGTCACAGTTTTTGCACTAGCCTCAAGGTATTCTTCATTGGCATACTCCAACATAGATATAACTGCAGTCATTGTCTCTTCACAAGTAGGCTTTATTAGATGAGGTGGAAGCTCGAAACCATATGTACCATTGTCTCTCAGTTCAAAGGTGTAGGAGAATTTTATTCCAATATCACCAGCCCAGTCACATGAAGATCCTGAATTATCATCTAACAAATGAAAAATAGAGATGTTAACATGTCTTTTGGATAAATGGCAAAAAATAGTTTTTGCTCACCAGAGGTTCAGGCTAATATAGAACCTATACTGCGGTGGTGGGGGGGGGAAATAGTTGTTGTTTTTTGGGGTTTTTTTTTTAAATGCCCCTTGTGAGGTCCTGATGCAGGCGGCCATGTGGGGTACATACATAGTGAGTGAGACCTAGCTTGCTGATTCTGTACATGCACATGACAGATGCTATTAAAACAAATAGCTCCTTACCAATGCAGTTCAGTCACCTGCAGCAGGTTCAGAACCACTGCTTTATAGATGCCTCTTTTGGGTTGATTCTACCTCTGTCCCATCACCTCCTATTTATCATTCTATTGTGACAAGAGAAACACCTAAGCCCTACAGCTCACCTACTAACCCCCCTTCAGATGCATACACTGCTCTCACACTTACCCTGGTTACCAGCCAGCCCTGGTGGGAGAGCCTGTGTTGTGTTTTTGTCTGTTTTGTTATCTTTGACTATTTATCTACTATGAGTTATCTCCTACCCAAATGCTACTGCGACTTTGCTAATGTCTTTGCTTAAAAGAATTATGTGGTTCTTCTTCCATGTAGAAGTTACATCTGTGCTATAGAAGAAAGTGGTTTTAAAAAACATCAATATCTTCCCCCTCCATTCTGGAGCTCTTTAATTGTGTTCCAAATTCTGTTCAAACTGGATTTCCAAATCTAATGCTTTATTAGCTCTCAGACTAGGTTTAGTACGTCTGGGACACTGAATATTCTTGCATGCTCTTGTATATCCTCCTTTTTGTATTTGTTGAGTCACTGGGTCACTGTCATATGCGAAAACTTAGTGGAACTAAGCTGTTTCAAATACTAGCCACATGTGTATCATGTCTTGGAACCTTCTATAAAGAGTAAATTACACCTTCTGTGACTACCCAAAAATCACTTATATTGTTCATTGGGTTTCTGACTGTCAGAGTGGTCTTGCAAATGCTGTCCCATACAGTGACATTAATGCTGCATGCTTATATCCTTTGAATACTTGTTTTGCTTTGACATATTTCCCTTATTTTACATTTTCTGGCCCCCTGAAAAAGATAATATGGGGGTTCTACTGTATAATATTTCTGTTGTCTGTATCCAAGTTGGTATTTGTGTTGCTGTAGAGCCTATGGAAGGTTTTGATCTTTGCCTTTCCATGGATTCTAATACTACCCACTTGTCCTAACTTATTATATGGATATCATGAAATCAGATACGTGTTTCTTTTTCTGACCATTGACTTGGATGTGGACTATGCCACGTCAGTACTTCTTAACTCTAGAGAATATTACCTCTGGGGTATATAGAAGATTATAATAATTTAGAGATGCCACTTCACCAGATCCCTGCACATATATCCTTGCTACTATGTCTGCCAGTATTATAATATATTTATATACACAGTAGTTTTTTCTGCTTACACAATATGACAGATGATGAGCCCACTCTGTACTCGATGTTATGTTTCTCCTTCATTTTAGCAACGGCTGTTTCTGCAACTTTCGTCTGGGAGAAAAGCAAATGTAATATTTCAAAAGATTATTTTCACAGACAACAGATCTTTAAACTGTTGCATACTTTTAATTCTTTTTAACATGCCTCCACAATCTTTAGTATTAAAGGAACAGTAACACCAAAAATGTAAATTGTTTTAAAGTAATTAAAATACTAACATACTATACTGCTTTAGAAACACTACTATAGTTTATGTAAATATGCTGCTGGGTAGCCATGGGGGCAGCCATTCAGTCTGATAAAAGAAGAAAAGGCACAGGTTATCAGAATGCAGATTAGCTCTGTAGAATACAATGGTTTTAGGTTTATGTGTAAGAACTAAACCCATTGTATTATTCAGAGTTTACCTTTTATCTGCTATTTTATCTGTGCCATTTTGCCCTATTTCAACACAGCAGCTTTGATGTTATTGTTCCTTTGAAGTAATTGCCTGGTATACTATGTTCTCAGGATTTCTGACAATAATGTTTTCAGTGTCAGACTGGGATACCAAGGGCCCACCATAGAACCTGATAACAAGGGCCCACAATTTTTGTGAAGTTAATTTTTTAAATTATCATTAAAAAATAAATGTTTGAGGAACCTTTTAACTTTTGCCCTCCCATTTACACTGTAAAAAATATTTTTGAGAAACTCCCACTGCCAACTCTTTATAATTAACAGCCTCCCTGGAAACTTCTGCTTATCTGTGGCAATAAATTAAGACTCATAGGGGGTTATTTATCAAAGGTCAAGTTTGTGAGTTTTTTTTCTACCTCCAATAAACTAACAACTGCAATGTTTTCTTATTTATGAAAAACCCAAATGTAAAGAACTTGATTGAATGCAATCAGGGAAAAAAACTTGAATACCTTGAATTGAATGAGTTATAGGCTAAAAAGCCTTGAATACCTCGAATTGATCAAGTTTTTGAGCGTAAACCACCATAAATAAAACAGAAAATCATGAAGGCAAAAAACATCTTTAAATGGTTCAAGGGACCTCTGCCATTGACTTCTACATGACTTCTACAAGTTTTTTTTTAATCTTGAGAAATTCTAGTTTTTATTGAAATTACTTTTGAAAAAATTTTTCCCCTCAAAATTTTTTTTCAGGAAAACACAACTTGACCTTTAATAAGTAACTTTCTTAACTAACTGTTTCCTATCTTTCTCACTGCTAGGAATAAATGAGACACAAGCAGATCCTGTAAAATGTAGAAAAAAGTTAATGCTTTGTAAACCAGAATGGGCAAAGGGCCCACTAATGTCAGGGCCCACCAGGATAAGTCTGGCAGAGGCAGGCCGGGCAACCTAGGCAGCAAACCGGCCAGTTCGCTCTCATCCTTTCCCCGTCACGCACATGCACGGTAAAGCTGTTACGTGTTTGCATGTGCGGTAACGCCACTCGAGCCCGCATGCGCGGAAACACAGCTCAAATGCGCAAGCTGAATTAAAGGTGAGTCCAGTCTAGGGGTAAGCAGCTGCCTCTTATGCCTACCCTTAGTTCCAGCCCTGAAGTCTGGTAACCTGGCAGTGACTTTGCTGAGGAATTTTGTATTGAACTGGTAACCCAGCAGGCCAGTCCAACAAAATGTTTGTTACTGTGAAGTTGCTGATCACTCGCTCTCTATCTACTATAAACATTAGGGTTTATGCCTGTTAATATTCAATACTTGCCATCTCTGCATGGTTTGCTGAAGGATTGGTTGTGTAGCCATAAGGAAGAAGAATCAGTTGTGAATAGGAGTGAATGGTAAGATAGAAAAGTATTTGTGATTTTATTCTTTCAATGAGATTGACAACTGCCTGTGTCTCGGGTTCTGAAGCAGGGGCTGAGCCACAGAAAGTATAGGAGTTGCAGTCTCTGGAAGCACCGACAGCTGATCAATACAAATAGAAATAAGAGAAATGAATTTTGTTAACTTGTTTTATTAGGGCACATATAAAGCATGCCATAATCATTTGCCAAAAAATACCACAATACAGTGTTCAGAAGTCTATATTCAAACATTTAAGATATGTTCTCCAATATGATGAAAAATGTGTTATGTGTGCTTAAAGTGGACCTGTCATCCAGACCTAAAAAGCTGTAGAATAAAAGTCCTTTTCAAATTAAACATGAAATTCTTTTTTTCATTAAAACATCTATACCTGTTATAAATGAATTTAAAGATTTCAGCTGTCAATCATATATTGCCTGTCCCTCCTCTATGACATAGGGATAGAGGCGGGGCAGGCAATTACTTTCACTTTCCATTTTGCATTTCCTACATGTCACTGCTCTCCTCACATTCCCCCTCCCTGCTTACAGTCTATAATTGTGTAGCTAGTAGTCAAGAGCATCAAGTCTCCCATTCTGGCACATAAACAAAATTTTAAAGGCGTCACAAAGCTTATCTTAGTAACGGTGTCCACAAAATGGCTGCTGCCTGCATGCTGTGGTTGTGCATTCCAAGGCATGTGGCAAAAAAGGTTTAAAAAATGTATATAATGTAAGAAAAGTTTATTTTACTTTACAAACACAATAGATTAGACAATCGACAAAAGAATATGGAATTATTTCTTAGGGTGACAGGTCCCCTTTAATTATCATTACCTTTATATTGTGATGTTTTAGAAAATGCTCCTTGCTTTTGTGAAGGTATAGGAAATGGATTAGTTGAATGGATAATCAGTATACCCCCTATTTGTATCTGTAAATTGCCCTCTCATTTAGATTGTAAGCTCTACGGTAAAGGGACCTCCATCCTCCTTGGCTTTAAGCTCCTATATGGGGTCTCTGTAGTTTAGAAAGGCTGTCTCCCATAGACTCCATCATAATCAAATAATCCACATTTTTAAAATTATTTCCTTTTTCTCTGTAGTAATAAAACAGTATTTGAATTACTTGATTATAATGTCTATGGGAGATAATGGGTTTCTGGATAAAGAATTCCATGCCTATACATGCATTATACTGGATATGTTTTGTTTCTTATAAAATTATATTTAAGATGAGAAATAGAAAGAAGTTACATTAATAGTGAACTACAAGTATTATGCTCTGTTGTTGAGAGCTTTATTGTCACATGACTTTAAGGGGTTATTTATCAAAGGTCGAATTTTAAAGCTTTGTGAGCACAGCTCGAATGGTTTCTAATTTGAGAAAACTCGAATCAGCGTAGTTGGGGTGAAAAACTCGAATCCTCGAATTGATTGAGTTTTTGAGCGAAACACACCGAAAAAAAACCTCAAACATCATGAAGGCTACAAACATCTCCAAATGGTTCAGGAACCTCTGCCATTGACTTCTACATGACATAGACAGATTTTAGATGGTGTATTTTCAGATTCAAGCTATTTCCATTTCGAGTTTTTTCTGAAGGAAATTTCGAGTTTTGACTGAAAAATACTATTTTCGTAGAAAAAACAACTTGACCTTTGATAAATAACTATGGGTTTTGATTTTGTTCAATGGAACACTTAGTTCCTTCATTTATAATAAAATTTGATGCCAAAGTGATTAAAGAACCGTTTGTTAATACGCCACAATTAACATTTCAGTAACCCATACGCTGTGTAAAATAAATTATTACATAAAGAGCAATTAAGCTATGACACTTACTGCACCATGCTGAATTAAAGTTACGGTTCAGGTCCACTCCGTAGCAGGTTGCATTATTATATGGTGTGCGATTTTTTCTCCACAGACGTTCCTGTAAGTCAAAGGATATATTGCGGTGCTGCTTTTTAGCTAGCCAGTTCCATTTTCAATTGTCTTTTTGGTGTAAATTCATGAAATAAAATGTTAATAAATAAAAGAACTATAAAAAAACCATACTACTATATGTTTAATGAGATACTACATGTTTGTCTTGTATTCAGTTCAATAAAAGAAAAGATACCTATGTAATCTTTGTAATTGCCTGACATTTTGTTATAAATTATGCTATCCAGTTTTTAACATTGCATGTAATGAAAACATAGTTAGCTACTGCGTACACGTTTACACTATTGTGTACAGTGAGTTAATATACATGCTAAGACACTACAGACAACTTTGTTAGGTAGTATTAATTGCTTCAATACACATGGCCCAATATAAATGATATCTTTGTAACATTAATTGTATTAATTACAATTAATTAATATAGTATTGATTAATAACAAACGTGTTCATTTATAAACACGGTGAATTGTGTCACTTTGCCTATATATAAGTACTTGCACTGAAAAAAGGAAACCATTAAGTTACCACTAGCCAGTACTAGACAGTAATTCAACAGCAAGGTACGGTAGACATAACTTAATGACAGCCTGCAATTATGCTGGAATTCTAGGGGGAAGACACTGCATTGTGGGTAAAAAACATGCTGATGTTCCAAGTGTTTAATTTTGTACATTGTACTGTGTTCATAAAAGACAATGGACAAAGTGTTTGTGTTTTCTCCACCCATAGTTTTCTCCTGGTAGAAAAATGCATTAGTTCCATTAGACCTAAGCTTGCTGTTGACAACTGCAATGTCATAACCAAGGCTACCTACTAAATTATAAATAAGAGCTGCCTTACCTATCACTATACTTTGTTTCAAGTGAGAATCCAAAATGGTAATAATGCTGACACCAGCCACAACAAAAGTCTTAATTATTCAACCATTTTGAAGTATTGAATTACACAGTATGTGACTTACTGTTGTCCAGGAGTATATATATCCATCAATATTAAACACTGGTACTACGTAGAAGTCTACTTGTCTTAGAACATTGGTTAGCAATGCATCATTACTGTGGCTTGAAAGGATCTGGAAAAAAAAAAATAGTTTCAGGCAGAAAAAATCTTCCACAGGGCTGTGTTGTATCAGGGAGTGTTGGTTAATTCAGTCAAACCACAATGTTCATAAGAATGCTTAATTGTTCTCTGAGAATGTTATTGTTAGTGACATAACATGCCCTGGGAGTTAGTTTGCACCTTCTATGGCCCCCTACAAATAACAGAGTCAGAGTGGTCTTACAACTGCTGTCCCGGAGAGTCAAAAAAAAAAACCCTTGTTTTTAACATAGTAAAGTATTGAATTTCAATGAATAGCTGGCTACTCTGCTTATATCGTATGAAGCTAATGTTGCATTAAACCATTTTTACATTTTTCCTGCATTTACACAGTTTTTTTCAATGTAAATTGAGGGTTCAACTGTCCATGTAAATGGAGCTTTCAGCATCTGCAAAAATATCAATACAATGTGCTTAATACGTATGTAAAAAACTATTTCTAAAAAAAGCTATTTAGTGTTGAGCGAAATTCTCCTAAAAAATGACGCCCATAGACTTCAATGGGTGAAAAAATGGTTGCGTTACAAAAAAAACTGACACCCTTAGACTTTACTGCATTTTGGCGAATTTTCGCCCATCACTAGCTATAGTGCATAGAGCAGCAAGCTCAGAAGTATACAGCAAGGGGCAGATTTACTAAGCTCGAGTGAATAGTTTGAATCAAAAAATATTCGAATCTCAAAGTAATTTTTTGGGTACTTCGACCATCGAATTGGTCAAATTCGATCATATTCGATCGAATCGAACAATTTGAAGTAAAAATCGTTCGCCATTTCGATAATCGAAGTACTGTCTCTTTAAAAAAAACTTTGACTTCGCCAAATTAAATCTACCGAAGTCCAATGTTAGCCTGTGGGGACCTTCCCCAGCACTTTTCCAAATCGTTTGAATCGTTCGATGCAAAAATCCTTCAAATTCGATATTCAAATTCGAAGGATTTTACTTCGAGGGTTTTTTAACCCTGGAAATTCGACCCTTTGATAAATCTGCCCCCTAGTGTTGTGTAAATTAAAATGAATGGGTGTGCTCTTATTTCAAATAATTCTTATGCAGGCTGTGCCTCCTGACACTCCATGTGTGCCTCAATGTCCGAATGGAGCGAAGAGGACTGTGGTTATTTGTGCACACCCAGATGTAGAGTGCAATGTGAAAAAATGGCCAATTGCAGCCTGTTTTTGCACTTTTTGCATTTGCAATTGGTTTGCAAATTAATCCTAATGTCTATTAAATTAGGGATGAGGGATTGAACTTGAGTAGAAGTCAACATTTCAAAAGAAAGGTGTGAGTATCTCCAACAATAATGAATCAATCAGTTAAAAAATTTATTAGGACATAAGAGTAAGACCTAACGCGTTTTTTTTTTCGCGCCTGCTGGGGCACTTACTCATTGAACTTGAGTATGCAAATTGTGATCAGACTTGGTTCTCTATAAAGCAAAACTTTTAGTTAATTTGTCGGTATTCATCTAAATCCAAAATTGAATCTGTGCTTCCTTGAGTTAGAGAAACTGATACCGACAGATTACCCCCCCCAGAAATAACAGTCAGTAAACTCACTGCATTCAAAGCAGAATTTACCCTGCTCACATCACGCAAGATACACATTCTCTTTCTTAGAACCATTTATATGCAACTAAATATATAAAAACAGTTCTTACACATTACTAAAGACTATTTTGTGTATATACAGTAAATAAAGTTTCCAAACTGTAGTGTTTTAGTCTACACGCATATAAATACACTCATATTTAATTGTCTTTAGAAATCTGTTACCTCTTTCACAAACCACTGACAGTAAGCGACTGCAATCCACTCCCTTGCATGGATTCCACAGTCCATGAAGATTACTTTCTTTGGTTTGTCTGATGGCCATCCAATCTGGAAAGATATGCAACCGACAAGTGCATTATTAACTTATTGTTGTAAAGTCTTGATGATATAGACATAAAGGCTAAAAATGATCATTAGTATTTTTTTTCTTGCATTGTTTTTTCCTGTCTGTACTGTTTTGTCGCTCGCAGTTAATTGGTGTTACCCCGTATGACAAGATGTTCATAGTTTCCTCTCCACGGCCAGTAATGTGAATTAATATTAATTGCATCTTGTTTATGGAAAGAACAATTTCACTTTCAGGTAGTTGATATTTGTTAAAATTTAACCAGTCTATAATTTTTTCCATTATGGATTAATCATTGTGGTAAGAACTTCTAACATAAATCTGCTCTTTTGTTTTTGCAAGTTTTGCATCTGTTTTATTTTGCTAAACATTTGGTAAAGTACCATATAAGTGGTTACTGACTTAATTAAGAAACATTGGCCTGGAACATAATATTTGCATTGGGAAAGAGAACTGGCTGAAGGATTTGACTACAAAGAATGGTGGTAAATGGAACATTTTCTAATTGGCCCAGTATTGTTAGTGAAGTACCGCAGGGATCTGTCCTTTTCATAAAAGACCTTGTGGCCCCCCCAGGAGTGATCATGTAAACAGATTATTGGCAACATATCTGCATTGAAAGTCTATTTCTCTGTAAGGCCTCTTTTACAGAATTGGATAGAGCTATAAGTTATGTATGTTACTGTGCATTATTGAACCTATTGTTTTGCGAAATTTTATTATTATTTGAAAATCACACGTGTTTTCTGAAAATACACAACAAGTAATTGTACACAATAAAAACATTGTTACAAAAAAAGACCTTGTGGTTGACGTAAGTACTGTAAGTACTGTCTTTTATTTTGATGATACTAAATTGTGCAAAACTATAAATTCCAAGCAGGATGCTGCCACTTTGCAGAGAGATTTGACTAATCTGGACTACTGGAGTACTGGTCAGCAAACTGAGGTTCAGTGTTGATAAATGCACTATGGACAACAATATATACAATGTAGGTATGGAAACAGAATTTCTAGTAAAGCTTTGCCTTTTTATAAACGCTAGAGGATATTACAGACACATTGCATAACAATGAAAATAACAAACAATAGCAGACCCCATTAATACCTCTACGAGTGGCTTGGATGACTTTTTATAAAAGCACAATATCCAGGGCTATATATGTAGGTGCTCATATATATATCTTTCCATATACATGTATGTAATGTTTAGTAACAGCCCTTCTAAGGACATGTTTATTATGCTTTGTTTATGTTTATTGCCATGCAGCACTGCTGACACTAGAGGGCACCCTCTACAGCAGTCCAGGGAGAACCCTAGAGTATTCTAGGATTTAGTATTTTATGGTTATGACACTTTCCATGTGGAGCCAGCTATATATATATATATATATATATATATATATATATATATATATATATATATGTACTATCAAAACAGAGGGGTTGTGGGAGCACTCTAAAGGCTTTAAAATATATATATATATATAAGTATAATAAATGCTATTGCATATGTACCCAAAACAGGGGTTATTTTGTTACAAAGTTATGATCATAAAATTGATAAGCCACCATACCACGTCAAGGTAAACCCCGAATGGCGGTCCCTAACTTGTTTTATTTGTGCATGTGCATTCTAGCATTACCAGTAATCAATGTCCGTTGAACGCTGTTTTTTCACTGAGGGCTAAATCCTCCCCAGCCAGCAATCAGGCTTTTAAAGGAGAGATATTCCCAAAACAAACGCCCAATTTTAAAAGCATAGGATCACCACTAGTTTAAAGGGGGGGGTATGGAGTGCTACGACCACTGAAGCTATGCCACAGCTTCCGGCTAAATATACGCTATCACACACTATAATATATATGTGTGTGTGAATAAATCGGCACTCACCAATCCATAGAGTTTGGCCTGGTGCTAAGCAAAATTATTATTAGTAGTCCATGAAAGCACTCATGGCAGCCAAGTAAGCGTGTATCAGTGTATCTTTATTTATGCATGGTGCATCATTATATATATATATATATATATATATATATATATATATATATATATATATATATATATATATATATATATATATATATATATATATATATATATATATATATATGGGGAACAGTTTGTAGTGCAATTTGTAATACAGTTTTATTACTATAATAACACACTCACTTTAAAATAATAGATTGGCCGCATTTCATATGTAGATCCCAAAAAATGTTTTGTCACCAGGTCACTGTGTTTCACTTGAATCTGCTCCATCCAGTCATAGATCTGTAAATAGAAGACTCAAGCTATTTTATATCATACTACTTATGTATCTACAAGAAAAAGTTGACCATGTTCAACAAATTCAGTCAAAATATTGTCACCTAGTTATGAAGTAGCATTATTTCCATTATATATCCACCGGCTGGCAGAGCATTTCTGAGAAATACAACCGAATGCAGATATGTTTCTTTAAGTGGAATTGTGCACTTACAGCTAAACTTTGGTACTTCATGTAACTAAAACAGTTTAGAGTTTTTAACCAGTACCCAGGTAATTCACTTGTGTCCTTTGCCATAATACATTACTAAGTAGTTCCCTATACTATAGAAAGGTGCAGTCTTACTGGTCAGATGGTGAGGAATTTGATTTTGCAGGTAAATAGATGGCTGACCAAAGCTTTTTTAAATTTAGACATTTAGATAAGCTTTTTTTTCTACTGTATAAATCTGTTTATAGGAACACCAGGGCATGAGCTG
Source organism: Xenopus laevis (assembly GCF_017654675.1). Taxonomy (NCBI): domain Eukaryota; kingdom Metazoa; phylum Chordata; class Amphibia; order Anura; family Pipidae; genus Xenopus; species Xenopus laevis. Next base: position 92,496,491 of record NC_054387.1, on the reverse strand, counting down.
TTGTAAGGTGGTCCTTGTGTTGTGTTGTATTATATATAACTGGTGCACAGTCCTGCACCCACACAATCAGTATCTTAGGCTTTTATGCAGTGCACTGTTTTTGTGTAAAGTCCATGACTTGGGGAGATGACTGTGCCAGAGAAAGAACATGCCAATTGTGGGCTTTATTTACGTTTAATTAGATAATTTAATTAAACTTTAATAATATCAGAATTAAACATTGACTTTAAAAATAGAGCTAGCAAGTGTTTTAATTTGATTTCATTAAATCAAAAATGAAGTCACTGTGGCTTACATTCAAGTACACAATGACATAAGTCATGAAGCACCCATTTTTTTTTTGTTAGATTGGTGCTTAAGCTCATTTGGGAATTAGTATATGTTATAATATGTGGGTAAATTGCTTTGTGTGTGATTGATAACTTGGATTTTTATTCTTCTATGAAATCTTTTTCCCTCTTACCTCGTCCATGGGATGATATTTAGTATAATCATAATTGTCCAATGATATTTTTTGTTTTTTTGGCTCAATTTCTGCATTCCTGTTGATCAGTTCCTGAACATCACTGATTAGGATCCTTAAAACAAAAGAAAACATGAATAAAAGTAAACTAAACTTATAGTTTTATGCCTAAATCTTTTCCTGCACCTATATAAAGAAACACGATTTTTGCGTTGTTACATGCTTTAGACTTTAACAACTAAACTATTAATTTAAAACAGAGACAATATACTCATGCAAGGACAGTGAGGTTGTGGAATGCTCTGTGGGGGGGGGTAATGTTGTGATGGCAGATTCTATTAATGCCATTAAGAGTGGCTTGGATGACTTATTCAACAAGCATAATATCCAAGGCTATTAAGATCTGCTGTTAGTTTAGTATAGGTCTGTGCATATATATTTTTATATATGTGAGTGTATTAATAGGTCTGTATGGGTATGTCTATACATACAGTATATGCACTCAGGGTCAATTGGAAGGGTTTAACTTGATAGATTTTTGTCTTTTTTCAACCCAAATTAACTCAAATTGCATGAAATTGTTTATGAACAAGGGTAGTTAATTGTATAAACTGTCATTGAACTTACAGATTTTAAAGTAATTGAAAAAGCAATGGTTTGTATATTGAGTTATTGACTTACTCAAATGGGAGCATGTTTTGGAAAAGCTTCTCTTTTATTTCTTGCAGATGGGAAAATGGTACCCGGACATGTAACTCGTGTCCAGCTTGGATTTGTTCAACCATACCTGGTCTCCACAAATCAAGCTGATAAATGAAAAATAATGAATGGTATTAATATTTTGTGGAAAAAGTGGTTGACATTGTTAAAATTTCTTTAGTTAAATGCACAAAACTAGATTGTATGAAATACATTTTGCCTGCTGAGTTTTGATCTCCTGCTCCAAGAGAGACTGCAATTGTTACCGAAGGAGCTATATAGGCAATACCTAAACCTGAGCACAGGCTAAAGTGTGTAGTGTGACTTCCCAGAGACTGTGTGTGACACCCAAACTGTCACTGCTATGTTGAACTGTGAACAATTAAAAATGACACACTGTGGGGATAACCAGTGAATGATGACACAAGTGACACTAGCCCAGAATAGATTATTATTAGAGGTTGTGCTGCACTTAAATACATTCATATTTGTAATTCATACCTGATTTACAGTATATTTAGATTAATATACTTTTGTAATCTAGAGTTATACACAGATGTAATTATTTAGGCAGAACTACATTGCAAATACTAGAGTTTAGGCTCTTCACAATGGAAATAGGTCCTAGTAGCTTCCCATCACTGAGACCTAATAGTGGCTTATGATATAAACAGTTTTACAGTATGATATGTATGATTCTGTACTGTTTGTACTGCTTAAAATAAATAACAGTGGTGTTAAGTTCTAGTGATGGGTGAATTTGTCCCGATTCACTTTGCAAAGAAATTCGCAAATTTCCAGTAAAATTTGCGAAAGGGGCGAAAAATTTGCGAAACACAAATTTTGATGCCGGGTCAATTCACAGGCATCAAAATTGATGCCGATGACATTTACGATGCTGGCAACATATGACGTGCTTCAAAGTGAGTGGGCGGCCGTTCACCCATCACTAGTATTAATGTTGATGTGCAGCTAGGGATGCATTGTGAGTGCAGTCTTGAGGCCAGCTCCACTAATATTAATGCACTGGGATAGCTGTGTTGAAAGCAGCTCTGACAGATAATGAGATCTGAGTGTTGTGAGAGCACCACTCATAGGAGTCATGAGAGTGCCCATCAGTGCTCCTATTGCTGTTCACACAGCATGTCTCTAACAGTTCTTGTCAGTACTGCTATCGCTTAAAGATATAGGTGGACCTTTCTGTCATTATAAGTATCATTTACATGTTGGTGTGTCATAAAAAATCCTTATCTATAAGGATATTGTATGTCACTGAGGAGTTCCATGACCATATAAAGGCACCAGGTCAAAGGCTATGGGGCTAACTCACGAATGGGTGAATTTTCGCCATCGACCATTTCGCCACACTTCGCCAGTCGCAAGTGCGCTACCAAAATGCTAATTCACTAAAATGTTATGTTCCGTCTCAGCAGCCGAACGCTGGCGAATTTTCGTTAGCATTACTTTGGCAGTGCGAGCATTTCATAGAAAAGTTTCACTAGCATTCAGCATAGTACTCTTAAGCTTAGGTCAATTTGAATAGGCGGGTACATAAAAGTCGCATGGACACCTTTATTAATGAAGTTGGTACTAATGCTTACAGTTGCCACTTTTTATTACAAATGTCCAATAATAAAGACATAAAAGATTATCTAATGCCCTAGATATGAGCCCACCCTGAAAAAAAAATGTTAACACAAAAATCTTTAATAGTTTTGAAGGCAGTCCTGCTTTAAAAAAGTAAAAGTCGACAGCGTTTTTTATGACTTTCCGGCAAACAAGATATGTTATCACTGACATAAGATTGAGGAAGACGTAGCTCAGTCTTATCAGCTCGCCTGGTCTAAGGTGGCAAAGGAAACTCTTGCGAAAGAGATATATTTACGTAAAATTCGCACTTAAGTGAATTTGCGGAGTAACTACCGTTCGCCAGAGCGAAAAGCCGCCTGGCGATAGGGTGCAAACATACGCTAGTGACGGTCTCTTTTGCTAGCTATTTGTTCTCTTCGCCTGTTAGTAAATTGGAGATGTTCCTGCAGATGAGGTTTCTGGCGAATTTTTGCTAGATTTCTGCAAGCCATGTGACATCACTAAGCATATTTTATATAGTGAATAATGTACACACTATTGTAAAATATATTATGTACCACCCCTATTGTAAAGATATTATTAGACATGGAACTCTGAGGTAATTTCTAATATATTCATATTTTATAACTGAGGTACTTTATTATAATTGAGAAGTTTCAGTGAGTCGTGTAACTACATTTTCTCATCACTAATTACATCACTAAGCACCATTTATAAGGATATAATTTAAAGGATATTCATAACTCTTTTGTTTTATAAGAATATAGTTTCAGTATATTCATAGCTTTTGTGTATTATATGTCAGCCTCCATTAGACTTCTTATAGACAAGTTCTAGACTATACTAGTCATTAATAAACACTTTTTGACAGAGCCTTTTGGAAATGGCAATGGAAATGGAAAATGGAAATGGCAAATATCTCCTCCAGGACTTGAGGACTATAGGTGGGAGGAGGTTACACGTGTTTTATATGGATTTCTAATATCATCTAGAAAGAAACGGATCTCTTTTAAGTAGAAACATAAAATGACATCAATATCGTTAACTAGGTAGGTTGATTCTGTCAGGCTCAGTTTCCAGATGCATACCTTTGGTCCCTTTTTAATATGAGGCCCACTCTCCAAAGGTACTTTATGTCCAGGTTTTGTGGACATCATTTTTCCCCTTAAAAAAAACAGTACACCTAATAGAACTCAACTCAACAAGTTTTATCATGGTTGCACCAAGCCAATATAATTTTCTCTAAATTAATCAAGCTTATGAGGTCAGAGGCTATTGTTGTTTCTGAGATCTGTGCCCCTAGGTTGGCATTTAATCTTAATTTAAAATCTTGCATCTTGTTGTTTGTCAGTATCATCTGTGTCCCCTTCTGGCCAGGTGGTGGGTTGTCTCTTTTAAAAATGGCTGTAAATTGGTTACATCTGTTTTGCTATGGCTTAAGTTGCACTTCTAGTTGAGGAAACAGGCTTTTGATGATAGGTGTTCTTTAATTGTAGATAAAAAATGTTAAAATTGCAGGAGCAATCAGAATATCTTTGAATCTGGATAAGGAAGACCTACTGTATTTTATTAAATGAACATCAGATGACTCCCTATGATTTTCATAGCAAAAATGTACAGTATATTTTGTAAGGAAGACATACATATGTAAAACTACACTAAACTACAAATTACAAAGAAAGTGCATTAAACGGACAATAAATACTATTTTATTCAAGTTAAACAAATGAATTTAATTTCTTCTGCATGATGTTTCATAGGAAGACATATTATAGGGACTATTTACTTAGACCCAAAGCAAGAATGTGCCCCTTGTTACTCACACAGGCAGCAAATTTTGGCTGTAGGCAGTGCTGTATTCATGGGGCCAGATTCAGGCCTCTGTGCTTTAAAACAGAGCACAGAGATCTGTGGCAGTTCATTTAGGCAGAGTACAAAGTGCCAAGTGCAAAATGCATTTGTTTATACACACATACTTTTTCCACATTCACAATGTATAAACAATGCACATTATAATGCAACAGATGTGTAGTATAGATATACAATGGGCTGTATGTTTGACCCTTGAAACAAATGTATGTTTTTTATCTTATCTCAGATTGTGGTTTATTAATCATTAATCTGCATGTCTTTTTATTACATTTTATTACAGATATTGCTGCTAATCTATATGCAGTATTTTTGATAATCAGCCTGCATTTGTTTTATTACTTTATGTTGTTTTGCTGTGTTGTATAAGTTCTGTGTGTTGTTGTGCCAATAGTTTTTGTATAACTTATGTACATTTGGGGGTCAAAATGTTGCAGGTTGCACTATGGGACTTGTTCCACATTCACAATGTATTGAAAGTGCTCAGAATAATGCAACAGATGTATAGCAAAGATGTACAATGAACTGCATATTTGACCTTTGAAACAGACTTATTTTTTTTATCCTATCTCAGATTGTGGTTTATTAGTTATTTAATCGGTATGTCTTTTTATTACATGTTATTACAGTTGTTGTTGCTAATCTATATGCACTGTTTGTGATAATGACCTCAATTAGTTTTATTATTTTTTTGATTTGTTTATTTTGCTGTAAGTGAAAAGGGAAGTTTTCATAGATGGATCGATAAATTATTTTTAATATAATTCTGTGTTTTTTAACCCTTTTCTCAGGGACCCAAACGAAAATATTGGTTTGGGGCCGATTATGCACTTTGTTTAGTTACTATGTTTTATTGTAGCAAGAAAACATTTATGGACATTGAGGTCAACCCTTAAGAGCATGGAGTCACATGGAGCCTTTAGAATAAGCATAAACTACCAGCTGGAGAACATGTACACTTACTTAGTCATAAATGTTACCCTTTAACTGTAAATATTCTTTCCCACTTACCATCCATTCCTCAGTTAAGTCTTGCAGATACTGGGCATGTTTTACTGTCTGAGGGACGATTTTTAAGACCTGATCACTAAAAAAAAAAAACGATTTTCCATTAGGCATATTATATGATTGCTCTTGAAAAGCATCCATTGGATAGTTTAGTTCAATATTTAAGGTGATTGTAAACCAAAATTAAGCCCTGTGTCAACACCTCATCCTTTCTTTTTGAACTAATCATTGTTCATTTAAAATGTGTATTGTAGGACTGCACACTAGAAACTAGAAGCTGAATGCATTTGTGTAATATAAAAAGTAATCATCTCTGCAGCATAATGGATTTAAATATTTACCCCATATGTAATAAAATACACTATTCTTCCCCAGGAACAGTTACCCATAGCAACCAATTAGATGTTTGGCTTTAGACAGGTGACTGGTACCTGATGACTGGTTGCTATAAGTTACTGCTCCTGGGCAAACTTAGTGCCCTTTATTACATAAACCCATTAGGGTTTTAAAAGGATGAGGTGGCACCGGATAGCATGCAGAACTGTCTAGTATATACTGCCTATAATAATAAAAAATTATTCTTGTTAACTACCCCCAATTGCTTATGGAATGTTTAATAAATGTAATAGTGACAACAGCCACGATTATTTAAGTAACAAGAAAAAGATGCTCAGGTTCTGTAATAAGCCCCATTGATTTACAAGACCAAAATTTCATTTGCTTTCATTATTCTATACAAAGATAGTTACTAACTAGTTGCTACAGGTAGCTGCTTAGGTACAGATTTGCTAATTGTTGGTAGACGAGTCGAATTTATATACTGCGATTTTTTATCTTGAAAAAAAATTAAACTTTAGAAACAGTATCAATTTGTATGCTGATTAGAGGAATCAATTTTCTGCTACTGTGCAGTATTTAAATGTCCTTTCTGACTAACCACTGTAACTATCATTCCATAAAGTAGAAAGGTGTTTGCTTAAAACAGATTCTGCTGAAATAGCACTTATATCAGTTGTGATAAATGTGACGATTCATGAAAACTGTCCTATCTTTCAGAAAAATGCTCCTTATAGTCAGGAAAAGTTTTGGTAAATCTTAAAATAGATAAAACTTCTAGGACTCATTCTGGATTCCCCTATTCTATCCTTAATAAATTAGCCCTTGAAACTCTAATGTGATGAAAATAACACATTCAATTATATACTTCTTAAAGGGGGTAATTCTTGTGGAATGGATCCTTTAAACATAAAAATTAATAGCACCATGCACTATGACTCTTATAATCTACTATCTACTAAGTCAATAATTTGATAATAATAATAAACACCCTTCACTGCAATAATCCCTTTTCCTAAAGTTGTAAAATGCTGCAGTACTGTTTTTGCACTTTGCACCTTTTGCCCCCCCATGTAGTAAATGAACCATAATGTATTTATTACAATAATCCATTTTTTTGTAAATATGTTTAACAGAAACTTTTGATTCTTGATATACACAGATAAAAGATAAAGTTAAAAAGCACCAAATCATTTTATGACCTACCCTGACTAGGGGGAAGCAAACAGCTATTGGTTCCCATTATATCAATACATTGGAAAGACTTTTCTAAACAAGCGTTTTACTCTCTACCATTTCCATTGAAAATAAGTGCAACTAAATTTAAAATGGTATCTTTCAGCAGGTTTTAAAAGTTTAAGATCACATGTAATGTATGGCTGTTAACAATTTGCAAGTTAGCCTTTTTAATATTTTCTTTATGAAACTGTGTTACCAATGGGGCAAGGTAAAAAAAGAGTTGAGCTTGACAGAGAATTGCTTTTGAGCATCCATGTTCATGCTCCATTTACGTCACCTACTTTATGCATGGGTTGCAAATAAAAGGGCCTGCAGGATTGCCAATTTGCTTATCCTAAATCAGAATTTTCACAATTTAAGGACAGATTTATTAAGGGCTGAAAAGTAAATTTGAATTAAAATGTTAATTTTTTTTTTGCTGTCAATATTCACAAATTCAAATTTTAATCCCCTAATTCAGAGGTCTGTTGAACCATTTGAATATGTTAATTGCCTTCCTGACATTCGAGTTTTTTCAGAGGGAAACTATTCAAATTCGATTTCAGGTTGGGACTATTCGATCGAATATTAGACGTTCAGTTTTTTTCTTAAATAACCTCCCATTTGAGGAGTATATTTGAATTTATTAGAGTAAAAAAAAATTCACGTAAATTGGAAATTTGATCTTTGATAAATCTGCCCATTAGTGCTGCACTCTCAGCTTTGTGCTTTATTCTAACACCTTGCTCTGTACAAAGGCTATTTACAAGTGCTTAGTGTATGGCAATATAAGGGCTGTAATAATATATATTTTGTTATTGTGTACCTGGTATATAATCAGATCATACAGATAAAGCTTAGTATTAAAAAAAAAAGTATGTACAAGGAATAAAGTAGAAAATCATTGAAGCAAATACCCCCAAATGTAATATTTGGCGTTATCGCAGCACGCCTTCGCACTTTTGCGAGTATATTTGCGCTAAGCGGAATACATAAGCACAAAACAGTAGCAAACGCAAAAATAAGATGAGTCGCAATGAAAGATGTTTTCACTGGAAAAAAACTAATAACCGTATACCTTTACCACATATAAAAAAAAAATGCTGACATATATCTTTACCACATATAACTTGACCACATTTTTAAATTACATGAAGAATAGAGAAAAAACGTACGCAATGCGAACGGTGGAATTGCTCCACGAATATCTTTCTGCAAATGTTGTACATACACCTTCTCCTTCACAACACTGATAGCAAAGTCACATGAACACAATTACATTGCGATTAGATTGCGAATAACATTTGCACTGAACAGCGACTACAGTCATGACTCGTTAAAAAACCAAGCGCAATATAAGCAATTTGCGATAAAAAGTTTTATTACATTGATAGCACAACAGCGCAATAGAGCGCAATAACAAAAGTTCGCAAAGTGGAGGGAAACGGCGGAAACAGTCGCAAATGTAGCAGAACAGTCGCAAAGCGAATTATTACATACACACTCTCGCACGCAAACTACCCGCAATTCGCTTTGCGAACAGTTTATGCAATTGCGCGTGATATTACATTCCCCCGATAGAGTTTTTTTTCTATGAGAAATTAAAGCAGAAACATTCCAATACTCACCCGAATTATTACATACACACTCTCGCACGCAAACTACCCGCAATTCGCTTTGCGAACAGTTTATGCAATTGCGCGTGATATTACATTCCCCCGATAGAGTTTTTTTTCTATGAGAAATTAAAGCAGAAACATTCCAATACTCACCCATCATATTTCACCTTCATGCAGATTCCTTCATACACTAGGATTCCCAGCAGACAGAACCCCAAGTTGAAAAGCTTCATGGTTTCTTACCAACCGTAGCAAGTATGGGCTGGTTACACTGAATCTTTGTGAGAAAAATCACTGTTTTATATATTATGTGACCTATGTGAACTTTGGCACACTGATAATACTATCTCTTTCATCTTTATACTAAGAGTATAGAGTATACTGAAGTATGAATTACTAAAATACAGTATATACTCACTGCCCTATAAAATGTCCTGCTTTACATAGATAATGCAATGTGACTAAACGATTGGAAATATTACAGTCTATATATCTAGAATCTGGAAAAGACAATTCAATAATAATTTTATCTCTTACCACAAATGGCTCTTGATAGACACGCAGAGAATGGTTGTGTTTAAGCCACCAGGGAAGAACTGAAATACAATCTAGTGTCAAGGGAGAACTCTGATGCCACCTTCCAGAGCCAGGGAAAGAAATGTTCTGTATTACTTCAGTTTGGTATCCCACAGTGAGCACGCATTCATACAGTAGGTTAACAAATATCTTGCTTTGCTATCTCAAAGTGTAATCCGAGGGAATAGATGTGCTGCCATAAAATTACACAATAAAACAATTCATGCAGCAGTGCAATTCAGAAAGATGTAAGTAACTTTGTAAACTAATACAGGTGCATAGAAATTCATAATTCCCAGCCCTGCTGCATCGACAAGGGGATACCTGCGAACTCTAGTCTGTGGGGTTTGATCTGCAGCATAATTCGTCTTGATTGAACTCCCTTGTCAGACTGAAACAATGAGTCGTCCTAAAAACAATTAATATTGGCCTGCTTTGCTGGGACTCCTCTTTAACTGTGGATGTGAGCAGGGTAGTGTGGTTTATGCTTGGTTGAATGATTTTCCTTATGTATGTAAAAACCATTGTAAATACATTGTTAGGTACTTTCCTCTCCCTTCCCTGAAAAGAAATGTTCCAGCAGCACTCCGAAAATGGGAACAAAGTGGTTTATTTATGCCACAAAACAGGGAAGGTTTCAAGGCTTAGCCAGCCCTTTATCAAGCCTACACACAGTGTAACATTCCACCTTAAATATGTTTATATGGGGTGGGGAACACAACCCAAACCTGCCTCCCAGAAAGTGACTCATCACAGTGACTCTGTGGAATGAATGATCAATAATGAATAGTGTCAGAAATATAGGGGCGGATTTATTAAAGGGCGAAGTGACTAACGCTGGTGACAATTTGCCAGCGTTAACGCTTTTAGCACTTCGCCTATTTACTAATGGGCACATGCATAACTTCACTAGCGAAAGAGAAAGACACTAGCGCTCATTCGCACTCTATCGCCAGGCGAATTTTCGTTCTAGCAAATGGAATTTACGCCGCAAATTCACTAAGATTCGGATTTTACTGAACGTTACCTCTTATGCCAGACTTGCCTTCACCAGCTCAGACCAGGCGAAGTGCACTGGAGTGCATATATCTTCCTCAATCTTCTGTTACTTACATCATATTTTAAGTAGAAAAAGTTTCTAAGTCCCAAAAAACGCTGGCGTCTTTTCCTTTTTTCAGAGTGATAGCCTACAAAAGACTTTTTTTTTGGGTAACCGGTTTCCCCCATACATTTTGGTTCCCCCATACATTTTCTAACATATGGAACATTAACTATACAGTGGGCTCATGTGTAGGGCATTATAACAATTCTATTTTCTGTATTAAGGTTCCCTGGACTCGTGTAATGTAATGTATTTGCTGCAACATATACGTCCATTCAACTTTAAATTTCCCACCATATGCAAATTAGCCTGAGCGCTAGGCATAATTGAACGCATCTTCGCTGTGATTTCCGAAGTAACGCTAGCAAAAATTCGCCAGCGTTTGGTGCCCTGGACACAACTTTGCATTTTACACATAGTAAATTATCGTTGTCAGAGCGATTTTTCACCTGGCAAAGTGTAGCGATGGGTGCAAAGCCGTCGCTGGTGAATTTTCGCCGCTTAGTAAATTTACCCCATAATCTGAAGTTCCTCTCCCTTCCCTTGCACCTTGTCCTCTCCTTCTTTCTCCATTTTATTTAATTGCATTTTATTTAATGCTTTGTTATTTTTTTAACATAAATACACCACTTATTCAACTCCAGACAAGTGTCGTGATAACATGAAACCACAGAGAAACATGGAGAGAGAATCTGTTTGACTAATAACATTTGAAAAAAACGAAAGCCATCGATATATTGTAAGAGCCCATCATTTGGCGAGGTCTTGAAAACATTTTACCACCCATCGAAGTTGCTCAACTAAAATTTTAAACTCAAAGGGTAATATGGTCATCAATATCCAGTTTCAGTGGTTCCATTGAACTTACGATGGCCATAGACGTTTGGATTTAATTTTTTGTACAATGAACATTCAATCCTACAATCTTAAACTAACCATTCAAACTCAAATTGTAGGATTAAGTAGGAAAAATAAAAAATCAGACAATTACAGACTGATGCAAATTAATGTTGTCGCCCTCAGAGCCATGGATTATATAACCCTTCCAATTGCTGGCTGCACATTTAGGGGGTGATAGATATATACTTCTTCCTATAATGTTCTACATATTTAAGGTTTCAAAATAACAAATGGTTAGTGTCAGTAGTGTAGATCAGGGGCCCCCAACCTTTTTTTTTAACCTTGAGCCACAATCAAATGTAAAAAGAGTTGGGAAGCAACACAAGCATGTGAAAAGTTCCTGGGAGTGACAAATAATTGGCTATTTTTTAGGCCCTGTGTGGACTGACAGCCTACAGGAGACTCTGTATGGCAGTACACCTGTTTTTTTATGCAACCAAAACTTGCCTCCAAGCCTAGAATTCAAAAATAAGCAGCTGCTTTGAGGCCACTGGGAGCAACATGTCAGTGGTAAGTGAGCAACATGTTGCTCACAAGCCACTGGTTGGGACTACTGTTGTAGATGATAAAATGGGGTTATTTACTAAAACTCAAATTTTTCTTATTTCAATAAAATAAACTTGACTCCAAAACTCCCATCCACAATTTGTTATTAAAATAACTTGAAAAATTCGGTTCGGGAAAAGTCTCAATAAAAACTCGAATCATATGAATTTTTTCGGGTTTGACTACTGAATTGCTGGATTTTTTACGAATTATCGCCTGAAAACTGAAAATTTTTGGATTATCGTACAAAACCCAGTGCAGAGCACAATATCTTAAAATTGGAAAAGGGACATCTTCCATTGACTTCTACAGGACCTCGACAGGTTTGAGATAGAGTATTTTCAGATTCGGGCTTTTAGCAGCTTTGGGGTATAATAAATCTTGAACCAAAACCCAAAAAATTTCGGATTATCCTATAAAACCCAGTGCAGAACCCAATATTTTAAATTTGGAAAAGGGACATCTGCCATTGACTTCTACAGGACCTCGAAGGGTTTGAGATGGAGTATTTTCAGATTCGGGCTTTTAGCAGCTTTGGGGTATAATAAATCTTGAACAATTCAAATTTTTTTCCCTCTAAAAATTCGAGTTTTTGTCCAAAAAACCTTGACCAGAAAATAAATTGAGTCTAGTAAATGTAGCGAATTAGTGCAAAACCATTGCACAGTGCCTGTGTCTGTGTGCTGTATGCTGTTACCTAGCAACCAGCTGTTCCGTGATCTCAGTGCAGCAGGAAGTGACACAGCAGCTAGTAAGTGGCTGGCAGGAAGGAAGAGAAAGTCACAGGTGCTGGCAGAAGAGAAAAGCCTGGCAGAGAGAACCATGTGTTGGACAGAGAAAGAGACCAGAGAGCTGCTGGTGGGTCCAGAGAGCTGAGAGGCTCCACCAAAATTATTCATTTGGACCAGGCTGGCACAGGGAAGCCACATACTGTGCCTGGAGGAACAGAGTGTGTGAAAGAAATACAGACTGGATGAGAAACCAGCAGGAGATTCCTATCTAAAGGGGCTGGTATTCGCACTGTATGTCTGAATGTGCTGGACTCGCCTGAAGAGAACTCTGTAAAGCATCCGAAGAGGATATGGAGTGAGTATCCTGTTTAAAGGGACAGTACCCTAAAGAAGCTCTTGAAGATACAGAGACTGTTTTGTGAAAGGACATTAAGGAAGGACGTTGCCTTCTTAAGTTAGCCAGATAGTTAGCGCAAGCAAGTTAGTTAGTGAGGCCTTATTGCCTCACTATTACTGTTAGGAGTGCTGAATGTACTAGTTGCCCATTTATTTTAGATAAACATTTATTCAGTTTAACCAATACTGTGTGTGTATTATTACTGTATTCCTAGTGGGGCCCCCCGTAGGTGCATTCCTGGACCCCACTAGGTGGAGGCACTGCACTAGTAAGTACCAGGTATCCAGTCTCTCCCAATACCACTGCGGAGTGGCTCAGGTTTGTCCCGTGCCATCAGGTAAGCACCACACGTGGAGTGTAACACCGACAAAGGGTTGTCGAAAGGGTTACATAAATAACCCCTTTAAAATTGTATTCATTAAATATTTTCCCCAGTGTGCAGGAAAGAAGCTGCTGGATCAAGTTACATTGCATGTGAACATTTATTAGCATGCTTCTCAGCATTCATCTTGTCTGCAAATGAATACAGTAAGACTTTCTCCATTCTCCGGCACTGTGCACGTGTATTGTTCAGCTTCTGCAGTCCTTCAGGCCTATTGGTTCATGCAGGCTATGGACACACAGGCTGTTGTCTGCCTGTGTATTTTTGCAGGATGAGAGAAGCTGATGAAGTCTGTGTGCCCATAGCCTAAAGGGGTTGTTTACCTTTGAATTAACTTTTAGTATGATGTAGAGAGTGATATTCTGAGACAATTTGCAATTGGTTTTGATTTTTTATTATTTGTTGTTTTTGACTTATTTAGCTTTTTATTCAGCAGCTCTCCAGTTTGCAAGTTCAGCAACCTGGTTTGTAGGATTCAAATTACCCTAGCGACCATGCATTGATTTAAATGAGAGACTGGAATATGGATAGGATAGGGCCTGAATAGAAATATGAGTTATAAAAATTAGTAATAACAATAAATTTGTAGCCATACAGATCATTTGAGGAACCGAATAGAAAAACTAATAATAACAGTAGCAATAAAAATATATTTGTAGCCTTACAGGGCATTTGTTTTTAGATGGGGTCAGTGACCCCATTTGAAAGCTGGAAAAAGGCAAATAATTAAAAAACTATAAAAAAAAAAGAAAAATGAAGGCCAACTGAAAAGTTGCTTAGAATTAGCCATTCTATAACATACTAAAAGTTAACTGAAAGGTGAACCACCCCTTTAAGGGGGTGACAGTTTTCACTGATATCAGCAAGCAGTGAGGGGGGGGTAAGGCCATTCCTGCTCCTTGAGTGAATCTTTGTAGCAGCTCCCTACGCGTTTTAGGTCATGTGACCCGTCATTGGTGAATGCTGCTTCCTCAACTCCCCTTCCTTTTAAAGGCATAGAAGTTAAAGGTATTGTTACACAATTTTAAAAAATGGTGGTACGAGCCAAAGGCCTAGTAGCACAGGTTAAAGGTATTGTGAAAGGCATTGTGGTACAAATTAAAGGCATAGTAGCTACTATGATGTGGCTCATCAGAAAATGAACAAACATCTTGTACTGTCCTATACATTTTGTTATATAATAGAAGATTGTACTCTGTGATGTCTTTGTCTGGTTTTAATAATACAATATGTTGTATACAATATTATTTCTAAAGGATCATTTTAATTGTTATAGGGTTATTTAGCAATACCATAGTAGATGCACACTATAAATGATAGAAACACATTCAACCACAAAGAGGTGATTGTCACTGCATTGCTCTCAAGGTATTCTTCATTTATATATTCCACCATGGACATGACAGCGGTAGTAGTTTCTTCACATGTAGGCTTGATCAGATCAGGAGGGAGCTGAAAGCCATAGGTGCCATTATCCCTAAGTTCCAATGTGTAAGATAATTTTATTCCAATTTCAACAGTCCAGTCCCCTGAAGAGCCAGAATCCTCATCTGCAAGAAATATAAAGAAACAGTTAAAAGGAAGACCTTCATTTCTATGTTCATTGAGTAATAAATGAACATTACATATATATATATATATATATATATATATATATATATATATATATATATATATATATATATATATATATATATATATATATATATATATATATATATATATATATATATACTGAGCATTTATATTAACAAAAGTGTTATATTTACTGGTTTATGTAATATTACCTTGCTTTGATATGCATATACTGTTTTGTACTTTCGGTTAGTTTTCAATATACATTAGTTCAACATTTTGATTTTTTTTGATTTTTCTACAAAAACATAGACAATTTACATCTTAGCCATGTCATACACAACAACATGTAGGGGTCCATAGTGTTAACCTCCCCTATGTTTTGGAAATCCCCTAATGTTGGAAATCCCCTGATTTGGCCAGCTAAGAATTGGGTCTGATGTAGAGATGGGAGAGGGAATGTTTCCTTTTCCAGGTTGAAGTGTGCCCCTGGCAGTTCCAGATTTAGTCTTTATAAAGGAGAGTCACCATGTGCTCTGCCTCTTTTTTTTAGGAAGGAGTGGATATTGCTGGGAGCCATGGAATTAGGCCCCAGTAGAGGAAAGGCCCCAAGGGTGGTGAGGTCCTTGGTGAATTTGGAATTACAGGGACCTTGAGGATGGTGTGGAGTTTGGCCAGGGAGATGCATGGAGCACAGAGACAGAGAGAGAGCAGAGAAAGTAACAGAACTGCCTGGCGACCTGGCTTTGAGTGCTCAGCTTGGAAGCTTGGAGCTCAGCCAGATAAAGAGAGATTTTTGTGTAGACACTGTGGATGCCTTTACTAGCCATGTGAGTCTCCGTGAATGATCCATCTGAGGGAAGTTATTGGAGGGCTCCAGTGTTGGGTGCCCTATGTGAGGACAGACGTTGTTCGTGTGCCTGCTACGTGGGAGCAACTACCTTATACAAAGGAGAGGTACTATGGGGCAGGTATTGCTACCTGGGATATAATAAGAGCTTTTAGGAAAGGAACTGAACTGTGAAATTTCCTTTGTCCACCCGAAGTGGCATGTCGGACTGTTTCCTGGAAAAGACTGTACCAAGATTTGGGAAAACCACATAGGTACCCTAGTACAGGGTTATATTGTTTTTCATTTGAGTTTTTTATATAAAGTTAATCTTTGATACGACAACTCGTGTGTGTTTATTTTCCTGATGGAATTCCCCTGCCGTGTAATCCCTCAGTGCCCACTAGGTGGAGGCACTTTTATATAAATATAAATCCCAGTTCCCAGTATCTTTCACATAGCAAAGATAATTCAAGCCCTGGATTTCGATTAGTTACGGGCTATTTAAGAGAGTGTAAATCCTATTCTACAAGAGTGCTTAAGAAAAGGGTTGCAAACATTTTCAATGGTTTTAAGGTTACCTGTAAATGTTATTTATAGCAGTACATGTTTACCCCTGTTCTCTAGTTCTTACTATTAAAACATTGTAGCAGAAGCCAGTTATCCTCCAGGTATTTTAACCATCTGGCTTCTGCTACAGGTATCTAAACCAAACATGTAGGGAGTATAAATAAACATGTTATAGAAATTTAATTTTTAAAATTAATTTTAAAGCTTTTGAAAATGTCTAATGTACAGTATAATGGAAAGTTCTTTGCAATTACACTATCTTTCATTATACAAACCCCACCTGACCAGTTTTTAGTGGATTTCCCCATTAAAGGAATGTCAAGAAAATGTGGGCAGTTCTACAATACATATATTGGCTCATTAAAACTTTCCTCTATAAAGGTGCACTCTTTATAGTGAAGTGACACATTTGTTGTGAACTATTTTTTTTAAATCTGGACACTGCCAGGAGTAAAACATCAATATCAGTAATACTTACACAATATGAGAGCTGAAGATCCATATACATACTCATTGTTATGTTTTTCTTTCATTTGAGCTACTGCCTTCTCTGCAACTAACATCTGGAAAGAAATTGTACAGACTTTTTTAAAGGTATTCATGTTATTTGCCAAATATTTGAATAAATATCCAGAATCCTTATCTCTATATTTAAGAAACACACATGCAAATTCTGAGAGATAATCTTGGATTTATGTCTTCTATGTTAAACGGGAGACTATTTTATTGTATCATAAAATATTAAAGAAACATAAGATACACAATACACATTTATGTGAAAAGGGTGTCATATTCCCTTGATTACTGCATGTAAATATTGCCATGCAATACAGGTGTGGGACCTGTTATCTGGAATGCTCATGATCTTGGATTTTCAGGATAAGGGATCTTTTTTTAATTTGGATCACTTTTTTTCTTTTGCTTAAAAAATTATTTAAGGATTTTGCCTCCAATAAGGATTAATTATATCTTAGCTGGGATCAAGTAAAAGGTACTGTTTAATTATTATTACAGAGAAAAAGGAAATAGTTTTTAAAAATTTGCATTATTTGATTAAAATGGAGCCTATGGGAGATGGCCTTCCCCGTAATTTGGAGCTTTCTGGATAGTGGGTTTCTGGATAATGGACGCTATACCTGTATATATATAAATATTTATACACACATCACATTTGCAATAAACAGTGAACAACTTATGTCTCATGTTCCCAATATGTTTTTTATTCAAATGGAAAACTTTGCATTTCATCAAAGGTTCTTTGTATGTGCCCTTTACAAATGCATATATCACTGTGTTAAATGTAAATACTTAATAAGGACAGAAAATTATAGATGTAACCCCCATAATTTGTGTCCTTCAGAATGAACAAGCTCTGTCCCTGTAGACTTACAGTACCTGGGTTGCAGAGTGCTATGCTCTGCACACTATACATGTGTTGTGCCAAATCTTTTTGGACTATTGCATTACAATTTTAAGAACCCAGGCATAGCTATTCATTGTCTGTGTGCCACCCTTGGACTGTGTGTGTGTATACAAAAATATATATAAAGTATATTGTTTGTTTGACCAGTAAGTGCAGTGTTTACGATATACAGTATATTGTATATATATATTTTTTTTTTCTCATCATTGCTGATCAATAAGAACTACTCTTCAAACATGTTAAACTAAATGGACTATATCAGGGAACCGAATGCCATAATTAGTGTCACAAAGCACATATATAATCTAAAATATTCCTGTCTCGATAAATTATTTTGTGCCCTTGTTTCTTTTCTTTAAATTAACTATATTTTTATTTAGAGAAACAACATATCACTTACCATTTCTTTGTGGTGTGGGGATGGGTCCTTTTTGTAACCATATGGAAGTAGAATCATCTGCCCATAGGAATGAATTGTGAGGTAACATAATATGTCAGATTTAGTCTTTTCAATGAGGCGTGCCAGTGCTTTGGTTTCAGGTTCAGATTCTGCCTCTGGACCACAAAATATATTGCTTCTACAGTCCCTGGAAGCTCCAATAGCTTGGAAACACACAAATAATGTTAAAACATGTTTCTTTTTAGATATATAAACATATATGCTTTTTGTATTACATACTTTTAGCCCAAATCACTATACTCAAGCAGCAGGGTTTTAAACAAACATATTTATCACCCTAGTGCCTAGACACTCGAGAGACTGGATTTGAAGGGAGATTGTGCGGGATTTTGCATCTGACATGAATGCTGACTATATAATCTTATCCACTGAGGAAGGGAGCGCGAGGCTCCTGAAACGTTTGGTTATATTCCGCACATTAAAGCCTCGGAGGCACTTTAAGTACACCACCCGCATTGGCATTGCGTCTTCATTATTTTTGTTCGACTATATAATCTTGGTGTCATAGTTCTTTAACCATAATAATAATTTAACAAATATGTTAAAGTGGTTTAAAGAGAAGTTACCCTGCAGCAAAATTATTTTCAGTCACCTCTAAACTAAAGGTTAAATAAATGTTTCATAATATATTAAAAATCACTTATCAACCAGTGTCCTACTGGGCCACCGAAAGTTCCTGCCCCACCAGCAGCCACAGGGTTTAATTCCTTTATAGTTAAGCTGCTAATTATAAATATAAATAAGAAGAAGCACTCTGCTCTTCTCTGGTAAGAAGTAGAAGTAATATACACATAATAACGCATTGTCAATCGCAAGGCTATTAAAGAACCAAACTTAAATGCAGTATTGGGCACATATCTTTATGATCTATCATATAATTTAGCTCCTTCCAAATATTACGTGGTAAATATATGGAGAATTGCAGTAGGACATACAGGAACAGGCAAATGATAACAAAGAACTATGTTGATAGCATATTAAATCTACTTAAATGGCTAATCAGCAATTCATTTAGTCTTTGATTTTTTTGTCATTGTAGCCATATTCACGTACAGCACAGTGCTGTGAGAAGGAAGCACTGTGGACTGAAGACAGATTACAATTTAGCAATACCCCTATGCTTTAAGACAAGCCTGTCCTGGCAGATTGATACGTTATGGCTAATGCCAGATGTGGGTGCAGGCACACATGGCTGATTTTGGCACTGAGGTGTATACTCACGCATCTGCCACATCGGCCAACACAGTGATTCTCGGAAAGGAAGGGGCTGATTCTTGGAGTAGGGGCTGATTCTTGGCCTGCTTTTATCTACAGGCGGAAAATTTGCCATGTCTAGCATTAGCCTATATTCCATTAAGTGCTAGCTGTGTTTTAGTGGATATAGCACCACTTCAAAACAAAAGACTTTTATGGTTTAAGTAAATAATATTGCTTAATTAGGGTTGCTACCTTTCCTCGCTGCTAACTCTGATGGGCGGTTACATCATGGAGGTGAGGTTATGCCGTGGCGACTGGCCTGATTGCAGCATAGGTGGCAACACGATGCATAATCACAAATTTTGTTTCAGTTAAGCAACCTGACTTACTCATATATCTATGTTTACACAGACACTTCAAGTTATTATCTGATTATCAGATTATGAAATAATGTTGTTATCATGCTTTAGTAAGATAAGGCAATTTGTTTTTATATAAAAGCAGTAAAATCAAGTCTGCTTGAACAATACTGTATGCATTTTATGTAGTTTTACACCAGTTCCAAGGAATCTCCAAGTCACTCGCTGTATGTGTCCTTTATCTCTCTCTTTCCATAGACCCTTTGATTTAATGACAAAAGTGACTGCTCTGGCAGTCAGGCCTTGTGTCTGCATTGTAAAGGATGGCAATTGGGAGGCCACATTAAAAACATTTTATTATTATTATTGTTGTTGTTAATAGTGTTGCTACGTGCTTTTTATTAGAGGCAGAAGCAGGAGCACCTCAAAGCTTGATCAAAGCAGGCATTAAATTGATACTGACACGTTCCTATAAAAATCATAGGAACGTGTCAGTATGAAGTATGTGGTGCACCTGGAATATTATGCTTCAAAGCCGCCCCCCAGCCCCGCGCACTTGCACTGACCGGACCCTCCGACACTGTTGAAACTCCTTCTGTGCAGTTTCAGTGGGGCTGGGCTGGCGTGATCCTTCCATATGCTGATTACAAATCAAAACAGGACTTCAGCCTGTGGAAGGATCGCTCCGCCCCCAGCCCAGCAACACAGAAGATCCGTTGGTAGTACGAGTGGTGAGCTGCGCAAAGGTGCGCAGGGCTGGGGATGGCTTTGAGGGGGGTTTTGAAGCAAAATATTCCAGGTGCAGCACATACTTCATACTGACATGTTCCTATGATTTTTATAGGACCATTTCAGTATCCCTTTAAATAAAGGACACCCTTGTGCTCCTGAGGGCCGCATGCTGTCCCTACCAGCAGATGGTATAGAATGCACTCTGCTCCGCACCAACTGTAGGTGCAAGTTCTAAATGTATAATGCCCTAGGAGGAGAAATAATTTGCTCCAAATAACACCAATGTACCAGAGAATAGGGATGTCGCGGACTGTTCGCCCGCGAACTAATTCGCGCGAACATCGACTATTCGCGTTCGGCGAATGTTCGCGAACGTCGCGCGACGTTCGCCAATTTGGGTTCGCCTTAGCTGGCGCTTATTTTTGCCCTCTCACCCCAGACCAGCAGATACATGGCAGCCAATCAGGAAGCTCTCCCTCCTGGACCACCCCCACACCCCCTGGACCACTCCCCTTCCATATATAAACTGAAGCCCTGCAGCGTTTTTTCATTCTGCCTGTGTGTGCTTGGAAGAGCTAGTGTAGGGAGAGAGCTGTTAGTGATTTGAGGGACAGTTGATAGTAACTTTGCTGGCTAGTAATCTACTTGATACTGCTCTGTATTGTAGGGACAGAACTCTGCAGGGATTTGAGGGACATTTTAGGTTAGGTAGCTTTGCTGGCTAGTAATCTACCTTCTACTGCAGTGCTCTGTATGTAGCTGCTGTGGGCAGCTGTCCTGCTGCTGATCTCTCATCTGCATCTGTTCTTCAAACAACTGCCACCTAGCTGTCTAAATATCAATAATAATACCGTCTCCAGAAACACCTCCCGAGTGACGTTTTTCAAGCAGCAATAATATATTCCGTATCCAACGGCTGTAGTGTATACGTTGACCTTGCAGGCATTATTTGCCCAGTCTTTAACCAAGTGCCACCTAGCTGTGTGAGCTTTTTCACATTCCGTGTCCAGAAACATCACCTGAGTGACGTAGTGTGATTTCTGCCCTTTACAGCACAAAACGCAGCGCTGTGTCAACAATGGATTTTTCAGATACATTTTTGCCCTTGATCCCCCTCTGGCATGCCACTGTCCAGGTCGTTGCACCCTTTAAACAACTTTAAAATCATTTTTCTGGCCAGAAATGTCTTTTCTAGCTTTTAAAATTCGCCTTCCCATTGAAGTCTATGGGGTTCGCGACGTTCGCGAACTATTCGCATGTTTTGTCGCAAGTTCGCGAATATGTTCGCGAACATTTTTTCCGCCGTTCGCTACATCCCTACCAGAGAATTAATGGGCCTTTCAATGTTCCATGTTATCTGCTTTCCAATATGCAACTTACAGCACCATTGAGAGTTAAAGTTCCTATTTAGGTCGACTCCATAGCAAGTCCCATTTTCATGTGGTGAACGATTCTTTCTCCACAAGCGGTCCTGTGTTTTGAAATATTAAATGAAAAACAATAAGGGAAATAGAAAATGAAACATTTTCTCAGAACTCCAGTATAATTGTAAACACTCATCAAGTTGCAGCCACATGACATTGCGTGCAGTAAGTAGTTCATGTGTCCATGTGTGCACTTGCAGGGAAGGGCACATTGCCACTCCGCACATATGACTGCAAGTTGTGAGCATATTCAGACAAAAATGCATGCTCAATTTTACATTCAGTGCTGTGCTCTAACTTGTAAATGAAGCTTAGTATGCTTTGTCTCATGAATCATCCACAATGACATTATTACTATAGGTGCTGCTTTAGGGCATCTTTGTATATATTCAAATATACTGTTATAGCAGGGAGAGATTTTATTTTAATTTAATTTAAAATCTGACATGGGGCCAGGCCAACCATATTGCCAGATTCCCAGGAGCCCCCAGTCATGTGACTTGTGCTTTGATACACTTCAGTCACTCTTTACTGCTTGGAGTGATATCACCACCTCCCCCCCAGCAGCCTAACAACAGAACAGTGGGAAGGTAACCAGATAACAGCTCCCTAACACAAGACAGCAGCTCCCTAGATTTTAGAACAGCACTCAATAGTAAAAATGCAGGTCCCATTACAACTCCAGTTATATGAGAAACAATAGCCTGTCAGAAAGCAGTTCCATAGTGCAGCACTGGCTCATTCTGAAAGCACATTACCAGGCAAAATGACCTGAGATGGCTGCCTACACACCAATATTGCAACTAAAAAAATACACTTGTTGAGGTAGAAATAAAATTTTACTTAGTAGAGTGAATTATTTGTAGTGTAAACAGTGTAATTTAGAAATAAAAACGACACCATAAAATCATGACAGAATCCCTTTAATACTTAACGATGTACAGCTTTCTTTCATCCTATTATAATTTTCAGGGACCAATGAGGCCCGTCAGAACAATCCACAGATAAGGTAGGCTTTCCTGCACTCCTGGGTGCACACTTGTCACCACTTAGATAAATAGTATTTGCATGTTATTCTGTATGGCATCACCGAGGGTATTCAGTGGGGCTGACCAAAAATATTGTAAATAATATAACAGTAGGTACTGTAAACGATGGCACAAAATAGTAAGTATGAAATAGAAATTTGCTTAAAGGAAATCATAGGGTGATAACACCTATAGGGGCAGGTTTAATAATGGGCAAAGTGACTAACATTAGCGAAAATTCGCGAGCGTGACGTCATTTCGTTACTTTGCAGATTTACTAATAGGCGCAGGCATAGCTACTAGGGATGTAGCGAACGTCGGAAAAAAAGTTCGCGAACATATTCGCGAACTTGCGCAAAAATGCGAGCGGTTCGCGAACGGTTCGCGAACCCCATAGACTTCAATGGGAAGGCGAACTTTAACATCTAAAAAAAAAATTTCTGGCCAGAAAAATGATTTTAAAGTTGTTTAAAGGGTGCAACGACCTGGACAGTGGCATGCCAGAGGGGGATCAAGGGCAAAAATGTATCTGAAAAATCTGCCTGTGTGTGCTTGGAAGAGATAGTGTAGGGGGAGAGCTGTTAGTGATTTCAGGGACAGATGATAGTAAGTTTGCTGGCTAGTAATCTGCTTGATACTGCTCTGTATTGGAGGGACAGAAGTCTGCAGGGATTTGAGGGACATTTTAGCTTAGGTAGCTTTGCTGGCTAGTAATCTACTGTTCTCTTTAAACAACTGCCATACGTTGACCTTGTAGGCATTGTTTGCCCAGTTTTTTTGGACGCAGCCACTGAAGCACAGTTGCCAGAAAAAATATGCCATATAAATGCTGAAAATAGTAATTTTTCGCCATACGTTGACCTTGTAGACATTGTTTGCCCAGTTTTTTTGGTTGCAGCCACTGAAGCACAGTTGCCAGAAAAAATATGCCATATAAATGCTGAAAATAGTCATTTTTTGCCATACGTTGACCTTGTAGGCATTGTTTGCCCAGTTTTTTTGGTCGCAGCCACTGAAGCACAGTTGCCAGAAAAAATATGCCATATAAATGCTGAAAATAGTCATTTTTTGCCATATACGTTGAGTCAACGTATGGCAAAAAATTACTATTTTCAGCATTTATATGGCATATTTTTTCTGGCCTCTGTGCTTCAGTGGCTGCGGCCAAAAAAACTGGGCAAACAATGCCTACAAGGTCAACTTATACACTACTACAGCGATGGATACGGATTACGTAAAATATATTATGGCTGCTTGAAAAAAGTCACTCCGGTGTTTTTTCTGGAGACGGTAATATTATGGATATTTAGACAGAATGTGAACAAGGTCACACAGCTAGATGGCAGTTGGTTGAATAACACACTGGGCAAAAAATGCCTACAGGGCAAATAATGCCTAAAAGGTCAACTTATACACTACTACAGCGGTAGTAAAATAAAAAAAAGTAAAATAAAAAAAAAATGAATATTAAAAAAAAAAAATTAAAGTTGGTGCTGCTGAACTACTAGGAGCAGCAGATTAGCACACCAGTCCCACTCCCCAACACTGCTAGACTAATAGCACTGGGCTCTTAGTAGTAGTAGTAGTAGTAGTAGTAAAACAACAAAAAAATAAATAAAAGCAGTCCTTACAAGGACTACTGTTATTGCAGCAGTCAGCAGATGAGATCAGAAGCAGGACAGCTGCCCACTGCAGCTACATACAGAGCACTGCAGTAGAAGGTAGATTACTAGCCAGCAAAGCTACCTAAGCTTAAATGTCCCTCAAACCCCTGCAGACTTCTGTCCCTCCAATAACAGAGCAGTATCAAAACGATTACTAGCCAGCAAACTTTCAACTGTCCCTGAAATCACTAACAGGCAGCAGCTCTCTCCCTACACTATCTCTTCAGCACACACAGGCAGAGTGAAAAAACGCTGCAGGGCTTCGGTTTTTATAGGGAAGGGGAGTGGTCCAGGGGAGAGCTTCCTGATTGGCTGCCATGTACCTGCTGGTCTGGGGTGAGAGGGCAAAAAAAAGCGCCAACAATGGCGAACCCAAAATGGCGAACGTCGCGCGACGTTCGCGAACTTCCGGCGAGCGCGAACACCCGATGTTCGCGCGAACAAGTTCGCCGGCGAACAGTTCGCGACATCTCTAGTAGCTACGCAAATTCGCTAAGATGCGTATTTTACTGAACGTTACCTCTTGCGCCAGACTTGCCTTCGCCACAATCAGACCAGGCGAAGTGCAATAGAGTAGATAGGGCTTCCTCAAAAAATAGCTGAAAATTTTTTTTAAGTCCCAAAAAACGCTGGCGACTTTTCATTTTTCAGGGTGATAGGCTGCAAAAGATCGTAAATTTTTTCTGAGGTAACCAGCTACCCCCTACATTTCCTAACATATGGTGCATAAACTATACACTGGGCTCATGTGTAGGGCAATATAACAACTTTATCTTATTTTATTAAGGTTCCCTGGGCTTGTGTAGTGTAATGTATTGGCTGCAACATATACGTCCATTCAACTTTAACTTCCTGCCATATGCAAATTAGCCAACGCTAGTGCAACTTTGCTTCGCTTGCCACAGTAACGCTAGCGCTACTTCGCCAGCGTTCGGTGCCTTGGATGCAACTTCGGATTTTAGGGAATTATCGTTGTCCTGGCAAATTTACGCCCGTCAAAGTGTTGTGATGTGAGCGAAGCGGACGCTATTACAAATTCGGCGCTTAGTTAATCTGCCCCATAGAGTGCATGGCAGCTTTCTGGAAATGATAATGTTATTACAAGTCAACAAGCTGCCACTTATAATACAGAGCCATGTATCCAAACTTTGCAAGGCTGTATTTGTCCTAGTAAAACAGAGGTTCTAGATGCATAATTATCCACAGGAACTTACAGAATTAATATGCATGTCTCTGCCTATAATTCCTTAAGTGAAGGGTAAAGACTATCATCTTTTGGTTTTATGGCAGTGCCAATTTAATGTATGGGGTTTATCACACAACTGCCTGCTGCCAATTAAGTTCCGCTAAAAGACCCCTATGGCGTTGTAAAAGACCCCCTATAGCATTGTATTGCTAATTAAAACAATAAATCTGCCTTTTCTGAAAGATGGTTAGTTCAAAAGTCACTGGGCATACACTTATTTAAAAACAGTTGTTTAAAAACAGTTTGATAGCACATTTCTCTCAGTCCAAAAGTCCAAAAAATAACAATAAATTGATATGTCTGTGGTTGGAAAATATTAGACTTTCCAGCAACTGATGAACGATAAGATATTCCATGTAAAGCACTGGGTAATCTGTTGGCACTAATTAAGTAAATGACTCTCACTTGCTTTGGTATAAATTAATTTGTTCATGGAATAAATATTTGTTAATGATGTATTATTAATATTCATTTTCAAGCCTTACCGTTGTCCAGGTGTAAATATATCCATCAACATTCAACACCGGTAACACATAAAAGTCTACTTGCTTGAGGACATTGGCCAGAATGGCATCAGTTTTGTAATTTGAAACAATCTGTAGCATGAAGAAGACAATGAAAACAGGTCCCTCTTAGTGTGCGGTACTACAGTAATTTGCCAGTTACTCTTATTCAATTAACTATAATCAGCAGATTCAAAATATATATGTTAATTCTACTATGTTCATACATTAATATCTGTCTACTGTCTACTGAAAATGTTCACATTCAATGATATATCACTATGAACACGTAAAAAATATAACATTTGCAGATTGGTTTTGCTCCATTTCTACTTCAAAGCAAATCTCTTCACATTTTGTTTAGAATATAAAATCAGTTATGAAGTTGTTATGCGTTACACTGTTAGATTTCTGTTTGAGGCTTCTACAAATTATAGGGGGGCATTTAAAACCCTGGCGAGAACACGCCCCTTAGTGCTTATTTAGTAAGCCTTTGCTCCTCATTTACTAAGCCTTTGCTCCTCATTTACTAAGCCCTTGCTCCTCGTTTACTAAGATCAGGACATGCAGCTCACTGCTGGATCTAAAGGCCCCTAAACAGCTCTAATCTCTCTACAGAGTGTAGTATTATCTGTGCAAAAAACAGAGCAATGTAGACTGTACTATGTAATTACTTTGGAATTTGGAGATGTTACTAATTACTATTTGCATCTTTAGTAAGTTAGGGGTTATTGGAACAATAATACCGTTAAAAAATAGTTTCCCCTACATTATATTTAGTAAGATCAATATTTCTCACTCTTAATTACAGTTTACTTAACTGTAGTGACATTGTCCAGAATTTGCCTTTTTATGCCCTGTTCAGACTGGCAGCAAAATATTTTAAAGAAACCCTTGTGTATGGGAGTTCAAAATATTTGCAGGTGTCATGATGTCATAAAAGGAATCTTTTTAAATAACCTACCTCATTTACAAACCACTGGCAGAAAGCCACAGAAATCCATTCACGTGCATGAAATCCACAGTCTATGAAAAATATTTTCTTTTGCTTGTCTGATGGCCAACCAATCTATCAAAATGAAATTCAGTTATTTTGTAATATAAAATGGTACAAGGCATACATAATAAAACATAAACTGTGCTCAAAAAAGTGCAGCTATTAAAGGGGTTGATCACCTTTAAATAAGATTTTAGTATTTAGGATGTAGAGAGTGATATTTTGAGCCAATTTGCAATTGGTTTTCATTTTTTATTATTTGTGTTTTTTGTTATTTAGCTTTTTTTTCCAGCAGATCTCCAGTTTGCAATCTGGTTGCTAGGGTCAAGATTACCCTAGCAACCATGCATTGATTGAATGAGAGATTGAAAATATTAAGAGAGGGTCTAAATGGGAAAATGAGTAATAAAAAGTCACTATAGCAATAAATATGTAGCCTTACAGTGCAACTGCTCCCCCATTTTAATGCTGGAAAGAGTCAGAAAAATGTAATTAATATTATTAATTCAAAAACAAAATATAAATAAAAAAATTTTGAAGACCAATTGAAAAGTTGCTTAGAATTGGTCATTTTATAGCATACTAACAGTTAACTTAAAGGTAAACATCCCCTTTAATATTGTGCAGAAATGTTTGTTTAAATTGCATTGAATTAATTGCAGTAAGAAATAGCTTTTATGTCTGCTTGTGTCTTTCATGTAATACGTTCAACAGCATGTAGAGTTTTTGGGACAATCTTGTTCTGCAAGGCAAGTTCTTGTGCCTATCTTATACAATGTCCAACAATGGAGGACAAAATGCAGTAGACTGAAGAGAAGTACAGGGCACTCAGGGGCCCAGACAAATATTGACCCAAGGGGTTCAGCCAGGTGGTGCAAACTTAGGAAACTTGCATAACTGACATATAAACGTATATATCATTTGTTTTTACATAAAACTGTGTAATAATTAGAGGGGAACATTGATAGCAATGTATTTCCATTTTATGTTTATGTATAAGTAAATATGCCAAGATAGTATTTTATGTGAACCCACATTCTTATGTCTTTGTTCTTGATGTAGGAGAAAATATATGTCTTATAACTAATTTAGTTATAGTTTCCATTTTCAGAAAACCTATATTAACATGGGCTTCATACAGTACACGTAAGGGCATGTGTATCAAGGGTCGAATTTTGAGTTTATGGGAGTTTCTAAAAACTCCCATCAATTCGCATAAACTCAAAATTTAAAAAAAAAACAACCAATCGAAATGTATTAAACAAAAAAAAGGTTTTTTTTTAAATTTGGGTGAATTGGATCAACCTGTAAACTCTAATCAAATTTGACTGAATTTGATTTGTTTTAAAAAAAAAATTGATTTTCAAAAGTCCAAATGACTCCAAATTGGTTGTAGAAGGTCCCTCATAGGCTAAAACACCAATTTGGCAGGTTTTAGATGGCGAATAGTAAAATTCAAATTCTTAAAGAGACAGTACATGATAAATTTCGAATTTCAATTTTTTTTTTTAAACTCGAGTCGAATTTGGACTATTCCCTAGTTGAATTACACTAAAATAAGCTCAAAATTCGAATTTTCAATTCAACCCTTGGTAAATCTGCCCCGTAATGTACCAACTAGAATGACTAATTATAATGATTTCTTTCTAAACTTACTTTTAAATAGTACATTGGTCGCAGTTCATATGTGCATCCAATATAATGCTGTGATACAATTTCACTGTGTTTTTCTTTCATCAGGTCCATCCAGTTATAAATCTGTGAGTAAAGATACATGTCATTAGAAGTCGCTTGAGGTCACTTTTACAGCCCTTTTTATAAAACATATAATAATAAAATAATAATATTGTTTATTACTTTGGCACCCTTTGCCAGTTTCTGTTAATGTTGGAAATTGGGTGGAATGGTAAAGAGAATGATTGGCATGTTACATTATGTTAATGATAACCTGTAGTATATCAGCTTAATTATGGGATATGATGTGCTGGTCATTAATTAAAAGATTTCAAGTTGTATGTGGCACAGTTTTAAATTGTTCTAGGTTATATACAAAACCAATATCAAGTATACCAAATAAAATACTATTTGTATCTTGAACATATGCACAGTAAGTAAGCATTTATATAAAACTGCTCTAGTTTGGACGTATTCCAGGAGAACAAGCTAAAGGGAAATGTTAAAATTTCTCAAAATAGGATATGATCTAGATATAGCATGAAAACTGGTAGTGGTTAATGGAAAAGCAAAATCTATAGCTGATGTAATAGCCCCCCAATTGTTTCAAAGAAAGAAATAAAAAGCCATGACTGAAATAAATGCTCTCTTTTTTTCTTGCCCAGGGTGTAATACATGTAAACATTTAAGGTTAGAGAAGTTCAGAGTCAAAGTACAGTAGATGTTACTGTTAAATACAGTTTGGCCTAAAGGCATGAATACCAATTTTGAACTGTGTTTTCTTACATTAGTTTGGAAATAAGGGAAATAACTATTTGTTTATTTATAGGAATTAGGTACAAAATGTATTTGATATTTTTGCATATTTAATAGTAAGAAAATGATTTTTGCACTATTATACACCTTGCACTACACACTAGTGGTTTGTGGAATAAAGAGCAGGTTTGTTTACCTTCACGATGTAGTATAAGCCTGTATATGTAAAGAAAAGCACATTGATCCTATATGGAGTTTCTGCATTAATATAGACTTATGCATATGCTTACATTAATAAGCAATGTGGAAATGTGCAGTCCATACAATGTAGCATATGCCTACCCAAAAGATATATGGGGGTGCTTAGAATTGTATATAGTTAGCACTGAATCCACTATTTTACAATTCGGACGAATCTTGAATGCTTTGGGAAAGATTTGGACGAATACCGAATCCGAACCCTAATTTGCATATGTAAATCAGGGAACTGTGGGGGGAAAAGAACTTAGTGCACAAACAATGTTTGACTTTCTTATTTGTGTGACGAAAACACATGTGATTTTTTGAATTTAGATTCTGTTTGGCCAGGCACTTGGATTCGGCCGAATCGTGACTGAATTCTGGACCAAACTCTGGATTCGGTGCATCCCTAAGTTTTACACATACTTTAGGAAAAAGTGGAGGTTAAAAGTGTATGTATCTATCTATATCTATATATATCCCAGGTCCCGAGCATTCTGGATAACAGGTCTCATATGAGACCTGTTATCCGGAATGCTGGGACCTGGGTTTTTCTGGATAACAGATCTTTCCATAATTTGGATCTTCATACCTTAAGTCTACTAGAAAATGATTAAATAACCCCAACAGGCTGGTTTTGCTTCCAATAAGCATTAATTATATCTTTGTTTGGATGAAGTACAAGGTATTGTTTTATTTATGGGAGACAACCTTTCCATAATTCAGAGCTTTCTGGATAACATGTTTCAGGGATACTGTGCACTTTAGGGTTTTATTCTTTATTTATATCATACTGTATATGTTTTTAAGGGTTTATGTGCATGCCATGTATTTTTAATAGTGGAGAATATATAAGGGATGTTCCCCTAGTAAGCCACACCTCCTTTGATGAAGTGCCAAATGACATGAAATGCATTAGGAGACAATAGTTATTGGGGCATGAAGCCCTGAGACACCTCTGCAATCTGGTATATATTTGTTGTTTGTTTTAATTAATTTGTGCCTGCGCATTTCTTTGCTTTCATTTTCTAACTGGTAGTAAACTTCACAAAACTTTGGGATTTTTTTTTTAACGCACGTCGCTATACAAGTCTATGGGCGTCATTTCCACAGGTAAACAAGGTGAAAAAATTCTCCCATTCCTAATTAGGGTCTCTTCAGGAAAACCAGTTTCCATCATAGCTTGTTCAATGGTGAAGAACTTTGTCATGGGGGCACTGGTTTGAAATTCGGTTGGAATGTCATAAATCCAGCACAGCTCTGTGACATTACTGCTAAAAGTATCATAACATGTTCACTAAACACCTGCAGTTTCTCAGGGATTCCAGAAGTTATGTCAGCATGTGCTGCATGTGAAATTTAAAACTTCAAAGCCCGCTAGTGACAATGTTCATTCCTAGTTTACCTGCTGATGACTTAAGCTGGCCATAGACTCAAAGATTCGCTCGTTTGGCGACATAGGCAAACGAGCGGATCTTTCCCCGATATGCCACTAACGGCATGGCTATATCGGCGGTAATTCGAACCTTCCCGATCGATATCGTGGCCAGATATCAATCGGGAAGACCCGTCGGAAGCCCCCATACAAGGGCATATAAACTGTCAAATTGGTCCAAACAACTGATATCGGCAGCTTTATCTGCCCGTGTATGGCCACCTTTACTCTGTTCTTGTATTAACCTTTTCCTGTCTGACCTAACCTGAACTCTACAGTCCTAACCTGTTACCTCCCATTACCTGTCCCAAAGTTCTCTGCTCAAATACTAAGACCAGTGGCCCCTGAGACTCTATTGTGGTTCCCTTGTTGTGACATACTTTAAGTAGAAGTCATAACAGATTGAAACTTTCTGTAGAAGTTGACTCAGTGTAAGTTCTTTCTTACCTCGTCCATTGGATGATATTTTGTATAGTCATAATTTTCTAAAGATGCTTTTTCAGTTTTGGGTGCACTCACAGAATTGCTGTCTATAAGTTTCTGAATATCTTCAATAATAACCCTTTAAAGGAAAAACACGAGAATTAGTATGATATAGCAAGTGCTTACTATGGAACATGCACACAATAATACAGCCAATGACAAAAGAATAAATACAAGGAAAAACATGGAGTCCATGGCTCATGGGATATTATGAGAGCCTTAGTGGAGACCTGTGGCAGACCCAGGAGGATATTGCTCAGAAACATCAAATCATATGTCTTCACTGGAGCACTGCGGTGGTCAAAATACCCCTTGAGCCATAGGCCTGAAATGTGCCTCTACACAAGAAACTTGTCGGACATATAATTTTATTTGTGTTATTCCTTCCTCTACTGTAATTAAACTTACAGGTATTTTGTTTCTAATTGTCATTGCCAGGCATTCTCCAGTACTGGCTGTTTGATTCTATGATTTACATGTTCTGTAAAAAACAGCTAAAATTCTTCCAGGCACATTTTTAACGTCTGTCTCATCATCTTCTAATTCATTGTTTTCTCTTGATATTCGGGAATCCTTTAGAAAATATCTTCCTCATACAATTATCTATCTGTATGCCTCCTCCATCTGTCTCTCTTTCTGTAGTGTTCCTAAGAAGACAGTTCCCCTTGCATTATGTGAGCCTGCTTATTTTCTCTTTTGTCATCAACTTAGTAAGTAAATGTGTTTGAAATGATATGAGGATCTTACTCATAAGGAACAGAATGCTGAAGAAGATTTTCCTTCATCTGTTCCACGTAAGCAAATGGGATTCGGACATGAATATCTCTTCCTTCATGGATCTGCTCAACTGTTTTTGGCTTCCACAGGTCAAGCTTTGCAAAAGATACAAAGTTAATAGAAAGAGATATTTAGATGTAAGCGTAATGAATGGAATGTCCATAAGACACTCAACTACTGACATGAATATTGTCTGCAACTTAGTATATTATTTACAGTTTCCACTTTAATAGCATTCAGGATTTATTGTGCCTCATAATACTTACCTGACATGAATGTCATTGCACTCGTTTGTTTTTGAATATTCCTCTGTCTCCAGATTCTTGCCATTTTATGACTCCTAAGTCTGCCACCTGCTATGCTCATTTTAAAGACACTGACTTAAAGGGCAAGTCAACCCCAAACTAAAAAGACAATATAATTCCAAGTAACTTTCCAAATATACATTTGTTAAAAAAAACATCTCTGGTACTCTTCATTAGTGATGGGCGAATAAATTCACCAGACACAAATTTACGGTGAATTTGAGTGTTTTGCTGCAAGCAAATTAATTAGTGAAAATATGATGACAATTCACCGGAGAAAAATCTGCTGCATTAAATTTGTCGCGCACATAAAAATTGCTGCGCGTCAAAATTATTTGGATGCAAAAAATTCGCAAAAAAACTCTATAGGCTAGACTGACTGAAGCAGACAAAAAAATTACACAACTCCTTATACTGGTTTCTTCTTATGAAGCTTGCATATCCTTATTATGTAAGCTTTACTGTATCTCTGTTTGTGTATTTATTTCAGCTGCATAATATATATGATATCTGTTGAGAAACAAAGGTGTTTATTCACTTACCAGCCATTCATTTGTCAATGTTTGCAGATATTTTGCATGTTCTGATGTCTCTGGAGTGATTTTAAAAACTTTGTCTCTGTAATAATACCAAATACTCATTAGGCAGGGTTAGAAAGGACGTTTGCTAGCCTATAAAGTAAGATACAATGAAACTATATATTACATTGACTTTCATTTACACTATGCAATAAATTAACATTAATAGAGTCATATTACACATTAATGTATTGCTATTACAGTATAAGCCAGGCTATTTCAAAAAGACAATTAAGAGTACAAGTGGAGCTCACCAAAACGCTTAGTCGGATTTTCCCACGGGGTATCCTGTGCGTGATATCCCAATTAGGTCAATCTGTAGAAATATGTAGAGGTGTGGGACAAATCCAAGGCAGCAACTGGACTGCAAAACTTCTTTATTGGGGATAGAGGTACACAACATGTTTCGGGCAGCGCCCTTTGTCAAGCGCCCTTTGTCAGCGCCACTTGACAAAAGGCGATGCCCGAAACATGTTGTGTACCTCTATCCCCAATAAAGAAGTTTTGCAGTCCAGTTGCTGCCTTGGATTTGTCCCACACCTCTACATATTTCTAAAAGACAACTAAGCTTACTAAAGGTGACATTTTAGAACAAATTATTCTGGAGAGTGGAAACAATTTAATGCCTAAATACACAAATAGTAAAAATACAAAGAAAACACATTTATTTAATAATTACAATACTTTTTGTGTGCTTTCTCCAATTAATCTGCTTAACACATAATTGGGAAATGATTGACCAGTATTTGTGGTATTAGGTCAGGTGAATGAAGGAAGGGTATGGTCTAAACTTTAAACAATATATTTTAGAAGAGACCCAATAATAATAATGCAGTAGCAAAATAATTATAAAAGTAAAAAATCT
Source organism: Xenopus laevis (assembly GCF_017654675.1). NCBI lineage: Eukaryota > Metazoa > Chordata > Amphibia > Anura > Pipidae > Xenopus > Xenopus laevis. Next base: position 92,461,935 of record NC_054387.1, on the reverse strand, counting down.
TTATTATTAGGTGTTTGCCTTCTTTTTCTGCCCTTTTCCTATTTTCAAATAGGGGACGGGGCACTGTCCCAGGAGCCAAAAAAACGATTGCTCTGTGAGGCTACAATTTTATTGTTTTTGTTAATTTTTATTACTTTCTGTTTAGGCCCTCTCTTGTTCATATTACAGTTTTTCAAAATGCTGGCTGGTTTCTAGGGTACCCTACCAACCAGATTGCTGAAATTCTGAACTGGAGTGCGAGTGCACAAAAAGCTAAATAATTAAAAACCCACAAATAAAAAATAACAAGCTATGAATCTCACTCTTTACATTGTGCAAAAAAAACAGTTAATTTCAGGGTAAACTACCCTATTAATTCTCATTGTGGCAGAGATGTTCTCTGCAACTATCCACCGGTATTGCACTACCTCATGCTCATTTCATGTAATAGATTATTATAGACTAATATATAATAGGCTTTATATCAGTAATGTGCAAAAAAAGTAGTAGAGAATAAAGAAAAGTGGCAAGACAGCAACTTGCACAAAAAAACAAGAATAACAGGATTTAGGTTTATAGCTTCATATTCCAGGAGGAACTTGGCTTCTCCCACCAGGGCACATCTTCAGCGAGAAAGGATACAACCAGCATAGTAACAGGGCCCAAAGAATGCCACTGTAACTTAAAAAGTAAATTTTCCATTTCAAAATCTGCACTTATAATGCAGGATAGCACAACTGCACTTACACAAGCAATGCCACCCCTGCTCTGAGGATAAACAAAGGAGGGAAGGGCTGGCAGTGCCAGGTCTGTTGCCGGGAAGTGTCCCTGCCTCCCACAAAAAATTTTGAACGTTATGATGACAATTACTTCCTTCATTGTACACAGCCATATTCAGTTATATATAGACATTGTAGGGCTTGTGTTTTTTTTTTAGCAAAATCCAGCTATTCAGAACTACAAGCCAACGACTCCGGAGGCATAGATCTAGAAAATGTTAGAATTTTCTTGTGTCTTTGTTTGGAGTTAAAAATCCATAAAAAATGATAAAATCCTTTAAGGCAGCACTTTGCAATTATACTTTGTTATGATTTTGAGGGGTGAGTTCACTTTAAAATTAACATTAGTATGATATAGACTATTCTGTAGATTTTACATGTAATGTTTTTATCTTTTTTGGGGTTTTTTTGTAATTATTTTGCCCTTTCTCCAACAGCTCTTCGGTTTACAATTTTAAGCAGCTTTCTGGTGTTCAATTTAATCTAGCAACCAGGCAATGGTGTTATGGAGATACTGAGTAGGCGAGGGCTTGAACAGAAAGATCAAAAGTAACCACAATAAAATTGTAAGCTCACATAGCAATCATTTTTTTGCCAGGTCAGTGGCCCCCATTTTAAAACTGGAAAGAGGCATAAGATAAAGGCATATAATTAGGGAAATAATGTAAAAATTAAAAAATTAAGACCCAATAAAAAATGTTTAAGAATAAAACATTATATTAATACTATGAGTTAACTTGAAGTTCAACTATATTCTTTTATAGAAAATAAGTTTAGGGCTAGTACATAGTATACATATAATGTTTTTCTCTTTGATTCATGTTTCTTGCATAGTCCCAGGGAGATACTGATCCATGTTCTGTCAGTATGTGTTGTACAAAGCGCAATCCACATAAATAATGGAAAGCCTTTCCCCCCCACCTTGATTTCCACACTTATATTTTTAGTTTTGCCCAAAGATATGTGTTTTCAATGCTTACCCATTGTACTGAACCTCTAAACAAGATCCCTCATACACTTGAACTCCAAGAAGGTAGATTGTCCCGAGTAAAAATATCATCTTTTAAGTTAAATATTTTATGTCCTTCTCCTGCTTATGGCATCAGTTTTAACCCAGTGTATATGACTTTACTTTTATTCACATTATATATTAGTGACCAGTGTGAACTTTGTTATAAAGATAATGCAATCAGCCATATCTTCTCTCTACATAATAAAAACATTCATGGCTTGCAATATAACTCTATCTCTACATGCTCTGCTTAAAGTTTTACAGACATATTAGGCAGAAGTAGTCATCAGCTGATCTTTAACGCATGTAGTTACGTCAATATATTTTAAACCAGAAAACACGCTATTGTAAAATGTTTATTATCTACAATACACAGGTATGGGACCTGTTATGCAGAATGCCGGGACATTGGGCATTCCGGATAACGGATCTTTCTGTAATTTGGATCTTCATACCTTAAAGGAGAAGGTAAGTCGTTAACCACTTGGGGGTGCCAAATTTTAGGCATTCCCAAGTGAATGTATTCACTTACCTGAAACCCCAGGCCGGTGCTCCTATCAGCAGAAAGCTGCACCAGCCAAGGGCCAACGAGCACCACGGAGCGCTCCTCTTATGGCTTCATCTGTCTTCAAATTTCCCAGGGTAGACGCATGTGCAGTAGAATGAAAAAGCAGAATTTTTAAAGTTCGGCTTTTCACTCGCATGTAAACAAATAAATAAACCCAATAGGCTGGTTCTGCTTCCAATAAGGATTAATTATATCTTAGTTTGGATTAAATACAAGCTACTGTTTTATTATTACAGAGAAAAATGAAATCATTTTGAAAAATTTGGATTATTCTGATAAAATGGAGTAATGGGAGATGGCTTTTCTGTAATTCGGAGCTTTCTGGATAATGAGTTTCCAGATACCTGTACTGCAAAATACAGGTTATACCTCAAAAAAAAAAAAATCACAAACTAAATGAATGTTTTAATTGCTTCCTAATATGGCCATGCAAACAAGATACTTCTACACTGGGGAGGTCAATTTAAGCAGTTTAAGTATAACTAGCCTTTGCTGACCCCCTCAAAAAAAACTTAAGAGGGGCTTGGCCCCTTTGCCCGCCCCCATGCATTGCAGTGTGCAGGCCTGTCCACTACAGCAGGTGCGCACATTTTCTTATAAGACCAGGTTATGGGGAGTGGGCATTTCAGTGCAGCAGACCCTGTGGCCCAGGCCTTCTGTGATGTTAGGAACAAATCTATACTTAGCAATTATGGAGTTCTGAAAACCCTTTGCTATGCACCCAATTAAGGTGTCAGGTGCTCAAACTGGATGACCTTTGCCTGCCCTTCAGGTCCTGCAATCCATGTAGAATAAAACCAGTAGCACACTGATAAAGGTGAAAGATGATTCCATGGTTTATTCAGCCCATATGCATACAAATAAAGATCAACGTTTCGGGCTCCACTGAGCCCTTTATCAAGCCTCCTGTGATGTTAGGGTCTGCTTTCTCTATAGTTAGGCACCTGGATTTAAGAATGCTCAAGCCTTTGGGTCCAAAAACCATGCCAGAGGTCAGAAACTTTTGCATGGTTTCTTCCTTAGAAGTGTTTTTTTTGCCCAGCACAAACCATAAAAGGTTTAGCAGGTTTTAGGTGCCAAGCTTTTTTTTTTTATTCATTTTTTTAAACTTGAAAAAAAAAGAAACCCACTTGGCAGGAATCAAGGTATTCAAAGAAAGAAGAAACCATGGTTACCCTTAAAATTTGAATAAACTTGAAATTTTACAAAACTCATACAGTATGTATGCTAATTTATTTAATAATTTAAAAAAATGGATTGAATAAAACTGAATTCATATTCTACTATAATTTTCGATATGTCTTTAAGTTCTCAAAAAAAATTGAAAATCTCAAATTGAAAAAAATCACTTAAATTTTGCAAGACAAGTCCCTTTGACTGCAAATTTTTAGATATTTGGGCATAATAAATATGGAACATTCTAGTTTTGGAACCCCTAATTTAAATTCATGAATTTTAAATAAAAATGCAAATTGCAGCAAAAATTCAAACATTGATAAATCAGCCCCTTAGTAAAGGCTGCAAAAGGGTTGTGAGAACAGCTTGACAGCCATTGCCTCTGGAAAGACTTGCTTACCTATCAAACCGTGGAAGACTGATTTATGAAAATAGTGTAAAGTGCAAATTTTTGGCACAATGGGCAAGATTCGATTGAGTAAGAAAAAGATTTATCACGTGAAAAGTCATGGACAAAAATCTATTTGAGATGCAATCCAATTCAGAAAAACTTAACTCACTGTTTTTCACGTGAAAACTCTATTGACGTCTATGGAAAAACCTGGAACTGAATTTGGAGAAAAGTTTTTTTCATCTATGAATTTTCACATGATAAACCATGAGATAACTTTTTCTCACTGAATTGAATCTGGCCCAGTGTGCCAACATTCTTGCCCAGATTCCATACATAATAGAGGAATACGCAGACAAGGGCAATATTTTCCTCTAGATACTATGGGGCAAATTCACTAAAGCGCGAAGCGGCTAACGCTAGCGCAAATTCGCCAACGTGACGTAATTTCGTTACTTCGCTGATTTACTAACGGGCGCTGGCGTAAATTCGCTGGCGAAGTGGACATACTCTAGCGTTACTTCGCACCGTTACGCCAGACGAAGTTGTACTATGGCGAAGGGACTTAATTATGCTAATTCACTAACCTGCGCATTTTACTGAACGTTACATCTTGCGCCAGACTTGCCTTCTCCACCTCAGACCAGGCGAAGTGCAATAGAGTAGATAGGGCTTGCTTCTAAAAAAGTTTACATTTTTTCCAAAAAACGCTGGCGTCTTTACCTTTTTTAAGGGTGATAGGCTGAAAAAGATCGTAAATTTTTTTGGGGGCACCCTCCTTTCCCCCTACATTTCCTAACATATGGCACCTAAACTATACAGTGGGCACATGTGTAGGGCAAAATAACAACTATTTTATCTAATGAAGCTTTCCCAGGCTTGTGTAGTGTAATGTATTTGCTGCTACATTTACGTCCTCAGGCCCGGACTGGCAATCTGTGGGTTCTGGTAAATACCAGAGGGGCTACTATAAGGTCCCATAGAAAGTCAGTATTTAGTGGGCAGGTGGGGGCTGTTTGGGCCTCTGTGTGGGCTGATTGGGCCTCTATGTATCTGAAATACCAGGGCCTAATTTAATTCTCAGTCCGGACCTGCGTCCATTCAACTTTAACTTGGCGCCGTATGCAAATTAGGCATCGCTAGCGTAACTTCGCTTTGCTTGACGAATTAACGCTAGCACAACTTTGCTACCGTTCGACTATCTGAGCGCAACTTCTGATATTAGTGAATTAGCCGCGCCCTGGCGAAACTTCACCTGGCGAAGTGCGGCAAAGGCGTCGCTAGCGCATTTTCGCTGCTTAGTGAATTTGCCCCTATAGGTGTAAATATGTGTGCAGGTCTGTGAATGTTGCACATCTGTGCAGAAGTTGTGTCTGTAATAGTGCAGTTCTGCCCCCATTTTAGCTCTTATGGTGCATCAGTAAAATGTATATGAGCACTTCTTTCTCACTTGTTTCCAAGGAGTTTGCAACAAGTAAAATGTATCATTCAAAAAAGTGTATGTAATATTGACATTATCTACCACAGCTTTCAAAACCATAATGGTTGTATCCATGTAGTTATTGTTTCAAAAAGAAGGCAAAGTGCTTATCAGCTCATATACTCACTATTAAACTATCCTGGAAACACTGTGTTTGCTAGAGAAAAATAGAATATTGGCATATGGAACAACAAGCACTTTGCACCAGGTCTAACAACCCAATTAACCAATCAGATGTGTGTTTTCAAACAACTTACCAGCTAAATGTTAATGACTTCCAGGTTTTGCTAATGAAGGTGAATTGCCCTTTAAGCAGAAAGTCTCAGTTCTCCAAATAGACCTGCTTATCTTTAATAGTTACAATTGTATCTTTGCTTATCTTAAATAATTACAAATGTATCAAAGTGCAGACACTCTAATTTAAAGTATTCTGGGCACTCTGACAATAATGACTCTTATTTCATTAGGTTTTAGAAACATTGGGCTTGATTCAATCCAGTGCAATATATTACACCTCGTATAAGTGTGCCTTTTCGTATGTCAACTATGCAATTCATTGCGCTTAAGACTTATTGCATTGACCGATAGATCTTTCTGTTACCTATGTATTAGCTACATAATGGCCCATTGAATATGCTAGTAACGCTGACTTTTCAAAATTCAATTCAACCGGAAACCACTTGCCGAGTGAAGTCTTTTGCGTTATCATCCGGTTCCCTTACACCACCTAGAACTGTCGGAAATGCTCTTTCTCCGATCACTAAAACCTTTTCTCCTTTTTTCCTTCTTCTATTCTCACACATGCACCTGATCACACAAGTGTTTTAAAGGCTCTTACAACTACGCCAATGTATATTTCATTAACAAAAGTACTTTCAAATATTTTATTGTTTTTTTACAGATATATTTATTCAAAATATATGACATATTTGCCTTATTTTTGTCTATTCCATTTTCATTCCACCTTTTAATAAAAACTAGGGACAGGAACTACCCCTGGGATAATTGGGAATTTTTTTTGCAGGGGATGTTAACCCTTTGGGGAATTTAATAAAAGTCGCAAAGAGCAAAATAATTCGCACCAATAAGACTAAAAATCCACATCTCATAATGTAATATTGTTCCTTAAACTGTTATTGCATTGCGAATTTTAATTGCGCATTGCGAATTTTAATTGCGCACTCATAAGAAGTGCTTGAAGGTGTCGTAATCTTTTGGAGCAAACAATGACTTTTTCAGTAAGAAGTTTTATTACATTGGCTGCGCATTGGCGCAAACTATAAAATTCGCAAACGGTCTTTTACTGTCGGAAGTGGTCGCTAAACAGTTTCCGGGCTCGCAAAAGCTATATTAAATTCACACAAAGCAAAATTTGTTCGCACAAAGGCATAACTTTTCGCATTGCAAATAGTTTTTCCTTAGCGATTTTTATTACATTCCCTCGTACATGTTTTAAATTAATGTTATCATTTGCTTTGGGAAATTACAGGTGATGTCTAGTAATGGTTAATGTACAGTATTAAGTTAGAATTTTAAAATATTATATTCTGACCTCAGGGGTGTATGCATATTATTTTACATTTGATCATTGTTTTGCTTATGAACTGTTCCTGTTATAATTTAATGTAACTGTTCTGCCTTCCATGACACCATCCCTATACCACATAAGATACCAATTAGCTCCCACTGACCATCTGTGAAACTTTGGTACAATTTTCTGCTAAATGTCCTGGACTGCTGGGATCCAGTAACATTCGCAGGTGTATAGTGTGCATGACTTGTGCCTACAAATAAAGGAGATAGAGGGCAATAACAGCTGAGCTCTTCCAAGGGTCTGTTTTTAGTGCACTACACAGCAAGAAGCCAGGGTGTGAGAAATGTACTTATCTGATAAAATGACTCATTCTTTAGGTCCAGTAATGCTTCACTAAGTTATATTTTGTGCTGGAGATAAATAAAGGAGTGTTTCCTATTTTGTTTATGAGAAGCCAATACATCACAGTCATCCATAACACTGTACTATCGATTCTGCAGATGACAAGAAACTGTTAAAAGCACAAGCAGTTTTATTTTCTTCAGCACAAGCACTGTTAAATACATTGATCATTTTTATTTTATGAAGTCATATTCCCCTATAAAGTTTATTGTTCTTGGTCATAAATATTGGACTTTTTCCGAATAGTTAAGGGTGAAATAGTTCCTTTTATCTCAGTTTGCTGTAGAGCTGTAATCCCCTGCTTATCACATTTTGCTGAATAAGGATTCTTTGTAATGGAATAGAACACCTGGATCTTTCAAAGTAACTAAGGTGCACATTCCTTTTGTTATAGCTGTAATACAGGCCTGCAAAGCAAAGAGGCATAAGATCAGCAATGTTCTTAATTACAACAGTATGCTTATCACCAAGGACCTAGTGGAGACTAACAGAAACAAAGATCCAGTTTTGTAGGCAGCAACACAGGCCACTAGATTTAATGCTAATAGTTACATGTACATATAGATGCACGGGCATTCACAAATAGGGGCAAATGGGGCCCTTGCCCCTCCTGGCATTTTGCTCTCAAACAGGGCCAGTATCAGGCCCCACTCACTACCTTTTTACCTCTCTCTTCTGGTTCCGTTGGACCGCTCTGCACACTCGCAGCCTGAATGCTCTCATCGTAGGGGATAAAAAAAAGATGGCCATGAATTCCACATAAAAAGCTGATTAAAAAGCTCAACTTAAAAACCACAGATCAAAAATTAAAACTAATTGCCTCAGAATATTACTCTCGACATCATACGAAATGTTAACTTAAAGGCGAACAACCCCTTTGTAAACCTGGAGGGAAAGCGGCTGCACATTCTCTCAAATTTTTTGGCTCCTAATAAAACTGTCCTTACTTGTATGTATGCACATGAGAAGTAAATAAATAACTGAAAACATAAAAGAAAGACGTAAACCCTACAGTACATGACAAAAAAATGCATTGCTGTAATGTTTGTTATCATGAATAAAAGGCACAACAAAAGGCACCATGGGTGAACAGATGGTTTATTCTTATTTCATCAGTCAAAAAAATGCATGAATATATATATCATATCTGAACCTCAATTGTATTAAAACATTGTATAATAGAGACCAATGATAAGAGATAGACTCATAAGATTGGAAGAGAAAATGCTTATAGCACTATTAAAGAACTTTGCATCAACATGTTCAACAATGGTCATTACTCCCGCCATGGTTTCTTCACAAGTAGGTCTGATCTGATTTTCAGGGAGTACAAAGCCATATGTACCAGTGTCTCTCAGCTCAAATGTAAATGAAAAAGGGATTCCTAGATCTTTGGCCCAGTCCCGAGATGACCCAGAATTGGAATCTGTTAATCATAAAGAGACGTAGTTGAAAGGCTATGGGGCAAATTCACTAACAATCGTAGTTTCGCCAGGCGCACCTTCGCCGCGCTTCGCCGCACTTCGCCACACTTCGCCAGGCGTAGTTTCGCCAGCGCTTCGCAAATTCACTAAAATCCGAAGTTGCGCACAGGGGTAGTGTAAGGATGCGAAGTTGCGCTAGAGTTGATTCGCTAAGTAAAGCGAAGTTACGCTAGCGAAGGCTAATTTGCATCGGGCGCCAAATTCAAATTTCAATGGAGGAATACGTATCAGCACTACAAATGCCTAGAAAACCTTCAATTCATCAAATAACATTTTTATTTTGCCCTACACATGTGCCCACTGTCTAGGTACTTATCACCCTACACATGTGCCCACTTATCACCCATAATGTAGAAAACACGCCACCGTTTTTTGGGACTTAGAAAAAATTTTGACTTTTTTGAAGCAATCCCTATCTACTCTATTGCGCTTCGCCAGGTCTGAGGTGGCGAAGGAAGTCTAGCGTAAAAGGTAGCGTTCAGTACACTGCGCGCGTTAGTGAATTTGCGTAGTTACGTCGCTAGCGAAACTTCGCCAGGCATAAGGGTGCGAAGTAACACTAGCGAAACTACGCCAGCGTTCGTTAGTGAATTTGCGGCGGTAACGAAAATGACAAACGCTAGCGAAGTAATGCTAGCGTTAGGCGCTTCGGCGCTTAGTGAATTTGCCCCATATGTCTTTTCACATAATAATTGTTGATGGCTATACAGTTCTAGGCACCTTTCTGCATGCATACAACATATCCTGTGCTACCTGCTTTTACTTCCCTTCCTCTTTCCTTATGTCTTTTCTATCTTGATGTACATTCTTTCTTTATTCTCCTTACTTTAACTTTTTGCTTAACCAGGGGTTTTCAAAGATACCGCGCTTAAATATGCCATCCTTATACACCCCTAATAATATGCCTGCCTATCTGAACAATCAGTTTGTGCCTGCATATATATAACTTCTCTGTGGTGTATTCTGGAAAAGGACAAAATATTCATTATGGGGTTTTCCGAGGTACTGAGCTTTCAATCAACCACCTATGTACCTAAATTAAACACCTAGTTAATGAAATGCTTACATAGCTAGAGCCCTAAAATACTTACATAGTATTTGTGATGTAGATCCAACTCTGTACTCAGTGCCATGCTTCTCTTTGAGTTTTGCAGCAGCCTTTTGAGATATATTTAACTGTGAATGGAGAGAGTAAAAGTTTGATTGATTTTATTTTATTAATTTATGTTCTGACCATCTATCTACCTGATAAAAACACCTTTTAACTTTTGTGTTATTCTACTTGTTCATGTGTTTTTTTTTTTGCTGTTAGATATTAAGAGTGACTAATATTTTTCCTAGCTATAACCGTAAAACAGGTACAGTTATCTGGAAGACAATCTTACCATCTCTTCGTGATTAACAGAAGGCTCCGTTGTATAACCATAGGGCAGAAGGATAAGTTGACCGTAGGAATGAATTGTTAAGAAACACAAAACATCAGATTTAAGACTCCCCAGCAGCTTAGACACAGCATTAGCTTCTGGTTCTGATGAAGGTCCAGTTCCACAAAATGTTATGTCTTTACAGTTGTGAGATGCACCAATAGCTAGAGGACAAAAAAACAACTATATATCTAAAAATACGTGAATGAGAAGTGTCCAACCAGTTTTTAATGTCCAACTATTGCTGAATGAAACACCCAGCACTTCATGACAGCATTTTACAATAATTTAACAATAGGGTAGACATGTTTGAGGTATATGTCTTGGCTTTTGTGAACATCATTTTTGGCTCCCATTCCGTTCTTTTATGGGAAATGGTTGGAAAATGGCATTGAAGCAATGGCTTCAAACAACAATGAAAATAGTCCTCTCATTTTTTAATTACACATTTCTAGATGAAGAACAATACCTTGGGGAACATTGACAGAGTTCTTAAAGGAGAACGAAACCTTCCCCTGCATAGTTCAATACCCCTGAAAGTGTCCCCAATACATTTCTCACATATTGGTGCAGAGTCTCCCAGGTCTTCAGCTTCACCTGTAAGGAGCGCCGTATTGGTGTATGTGCAGTTTGTGAATTGCCGAAAGGAAGGAAGAGGACCTGAAGAAGACTGAAGATCCATAAGATGGCAACCATGATATGTGCTGCGCTTACTCTGCACCGATATGTGAGCAATGTATTGGGGACACTTTCAGGGATAATGAACTATGCGGGGGGAAGCAGGGGGGGTGGACTATCTAGGGTAGTAGGTAGAGGCTTTTCTTATTGGGGGTTTTAGTTCTCATTTAAGATTATATACTGACCTGAAGTACTAAATGAAATGACATGGCAACATGAGAGTCCTAACTGCTGTACATAGGGCTGGTTGAACTACTACCTAGATCAGGGTTGTCCAGCTGGAGGCCCATGGGCTGTATTTTATGCCCCCTAATCATGGGCTACATAGACTTGATTGTATGGCATGATCATTTTAATATAATCTGGCTCTCAAATACGCTGTATGTGTAATAGACCCATGACGTAATTAGTTGGTTAGCACTGTCCTAGATAAAGAGAAATCCTTTCAATAACCTTTTAATCAGAACATTGAAGTGTATAATTTAGCAATATGTTCTATTGCCCTGTTAACTGTTAATTTTGCACAAGCTACAGGATAGATGTATAGATGTAAGACAAAGCCCATACCATGACATCCACATTTATAACAGACAGAATTATGTAAATTTTACAAAACTGGTTAAATTTGCACCTATTTTGCTGCATTGCTTGCACTAAGTTGTGTCTTGCAGGGTGCATAGTGACCCTAGAATTATGTGGAAAATGTTATATTGCAGGTAAAAATATGTCAGAAATTTGCTTTGAACAGGCAACGATAAGTTGAAATAAAAGTCAGAGATCTGACTGGTCATTACAGGTTACTGCACTATTACAGCACTTCTTTTCATAAGTTTAACCCCTTCTTACACATTTAATAAATGTCTGGGGCCCTAACAAGGTTACTTACTGCACCATTGTGAATCAAAATTTCGGTTGAGGTCGACTCCGTAGCAGGTTCCATTGTTATGAGAAGACCGTGATTTTCTCCAAAGACGATCCTGTATTTTTGTAACAAAATAAATATTAGAATATTGATGATATTAGTTAATCCATTGGTTTATATTTAAAATTAACTAGGGATGCCGAATCCCGAACCGAGTCTTGGATTCGGTGCATCCCTATAATTAACACAATAAGGTCAAAAACCTAATTGCAATGGACTGATGGACACATAATAAATGTTTATTTATAATGTATGGGCCCATTTACTTACAATCAAATGCAATTTTTTCCCATGAATCTCCAAAAATAAACGATTTTCCTATGTTTCTTAACAGCTCTAAAAATGTTTATTAATTCCAGAAATGTGCCCAACAGGCTGGGTTAGCTACTAAAGAGTATCATTTAACAGATGCTGCAGTAAATTACAGGATCTATGGGCAATAACAAAGCGCAGTGATTAAACTACCTTTTAGTTCTGCAAATATGTTCCATGCATGGTAAAAATTCATTGTGAAATATACATAAAAGTACTGTTATAATACTACATTAAGATAGGTCAGCCTACTTTTGCTGATTACACAGGGGGTTGGTGCCCTAGCAGCTAACCCTGTTTTTAGGGTAAGGACACACTGGACGATTTGTCGCCAACGTTTTTTAAAAGCAAATCGCGACGACATATCGCTCATTTTGTCTCTGAACAAACGCAAGAACATAAAGACGCCAGGTTACAGCGGGAAGCACAAACCGTTTCCGGTTTGGGTGGAGCACGTACCGCACAGAGTAATGGGATACAAATCGCTCTGTGCCAATAGTCGCTGTGAATCGTCTGTTCAAAAAAGACGATCGTCTTGTCGCCGTAATTTACTTTTTTAAAACGTTGGCGACAAATCGTCCAGTGTGTCCCTACCCTTAAGGGTCTAAATATTAGCAAGGCTATGTCCTATTGTGGCATTTTATCAGGCAGCTTGGTGGTCAGATTAACTTGTTTACCATTCTTGTTTACTGTTCTCTGCTGATAGGAACCACTTGGAAAAACACTTTGAATATTGACACATATATATTTGACAGATGAGACTCAAGAATGTGTATGTGTGTGTGTATATATATATATATATATATATATATATATATATATATATATATATATATATATATATATATATATACACACACACGTATATATATATATATATATATATATATATATATATATATATATGATTCTTGCAACTTAAAATCATGTGTCATCTGCCTATGTCAGCAGTAGGTTGCCTGAACTAAGTGATGTAAAGCTATTAAGAGTATAGTGTTAAAAATTCTAATAATAGCTGTTGAGATTTAAAATAAAAAAAAAATTAATCAGTAAACTGGGATATCTACTGTATGTCAGAGTCTTGGGTACAGGATTCTTAAATTGAGTAGAAGAATCCTTGTACATGTACTTATGTACTTGTGGCATTGCTTTGGTTAGCTTGTACATATGCTGATGCACGATAGCTGGCTAATGCCAATGAAGGTTTTATAGATGCCAATAAGACCTGATTATTGCTTTTACTTATAATTATTTACTTTTACTAATATAACTATTATTGTATATCTGTTGATATTATTTTCAGATCCTAATCTTTTGTACCTTATCACTGCTTTGTCATCTGTTTGCCAGACTATTTCCCATTTATAGCTATGGCATTATAGATCCTGCCCCAACTTCTTATCAATTTGGTCATGTTCTGATTTCTTTCTGTGCTGCTATTTTTGGAGCTATATATAGTGTTCTCTCTGTGTAGTGCTCTCTAGTGAGGAGCGAAAATTCTTGCCAAGTTTCGCTGCAACAATTATGCCCATAGACTCCAATGGGAGAAAAACAATGTTGTGCGCCAAAAAAAGTTTCCGCAATTTCGCAAATTATCAGCGAAGCGAAACAGCTCAGATTCCCCCATCACTAGTGCCCTCATCTTTACGCACACAAGTAATGACACCAGTGCACAAATCAAATTGTCTAGCACACATAAGATATTTCATACACAATTCAACTTTTACTTGGACTTATATGGACAAAGAACATTTTTGCACATACAGCTTATAAAATAATTTAAGAGGCATATTAACTACAGTATTTCTATTATGTGTCAGAGTGGTTTAGCTGAGCCATACTCCCAGCAAAATCTTAACAGTCAAAGTAATGTAAATAATAATATAAAGCAATCTCCCCCTGACCACTCCATTAGAATAAACCTTGCAGTATAATTAAGTACATTATTTAAAATAACGTTTATTGTTATTTTCCTTCTTACCACATTCCAGGAGTAAATAAATCCATCAATATTTAGGACAGGTACAACATAGAAGTCTATATTATGAAGTACTTTTTGGAGCAAAGGATTGTTCTTGTGAGTTTCAAGAATCTGAATAAAAGACATACAAAAGTTTTAGTGTGTAAGGCTAAAGTAAAACCATTACTCGAAATGTAAGCTTTACCCCAATATGTGCTCCAGATAAAACCTCTTATTCTCCGGGATGAGCAATTGCAATGATGTGGAGACAGGGCAGGGTTGGACTGGGGGGCCTGGGGCCCACCGGGCTGCTGTCAAAAGGCCCCCCTCCTGGCAGTCCCAGGGGCCCCCTCTTGACCTCCAGCCCCCTGCCCGCCTCCACGAATGCGCTGTGCGTGCGTGCAAAAGACATGCCACATCGCTAAATTTATTTTCTGGGGGAGCAGGTCTGGGCCGGCTAGGGCCCACTGGGTTTTTTCCCTGTGTCCCACCGGCCCGGTCCGACCCTGAGGCAGGGTGTAATACACTGAAATCAGTGGTGCTACAAAACAATGGCACCAGTAGTTCTTGCAATTTAACCATAGAACTTATTTTTTAAAGAACTTAATCCACAAAGGTGTTCAATTAGAGATAAGCAGGGATATACATCAGAGGATAGGCAGATACTCACAACACCAATGATCAGAATAATTTCCCGGAAGGGTAACACAGGAGTATTCCCAGTTTTCAGACTTTTCCCTAAGTGGCTACATGTAACTCTGACAGTTAGTCCCTACTCTGGGTGATTAGTACCTGGATCCTAATCCCACTCAACACTCATTGGTGGAGCCTGTGCTGCTTGTATAAATAGCCTTAGATATCTATCATCCTAGAGTGACCTATTAAAGTCAGTAGCCTATCACCTGACCTGTCTAGGTTCCAAATGCAAACCCTTCCTGCCTGCTCAAGTAAGGGGACTGGCAAAATGGACCCTGACCATGTGTGCTCTGCATATATATTATAGCACACTACTATTTAGTGGCTCAACTGGCGAAAGCTATCGGTCATGCTTTGACCCAGGAAGAGGAGCATAGCTCCTGTTTAACTAAGGTGCCCTTCTGGGGCCAAACTGGGGTCATATATTTTTTTTAAATATAGAGAATTTGATTCCCATTAAGTAAAAAACAATCTATATTACTCCAGGGCACAGCATTGCTACTGCAAAATGGGTCAAATTTCCATACCTCCTTAACAAACCATTGGCAGTACGCAATAGCAATCCATTCACGAGCATGTATCCCGCAGTCCATCCAAATAATTTTCTTCGGTTTGTCAGAAGGCCAGCCAATCTGTGATATCATTACAGAAAATGTAAATGTAAAATCAGTTGTTTAAAAAAATTTTATAAAAAATCCAAACTTAAACTACCGTATATACTCGAGTATAAGCCGACCCGAGTATAAGCCGAGGTACCTTAATTTACCTACAAAAACTGGGAAAACTTATTGACTCGAGTATAAGCCTAGGGGGAGAAATGCAGCAGCTACTGGTAAGTTTCCCAAATTTTCCTAAATAACAGATAGCTAGAATCGCAGCTGCCATAGAGTAGGACAGGACTGCAGCTTACAATGGGGATCTGTGCAGCAACTGGGATAGGAAAGCTCTGTTATACAGATAGCTAAGGGGGGGGAAGTGCAGGCAATCATTTCAGCAGATGTGCTCTGCTGTACTATGACTTATGTGAGATGGGAAAATAATGCTGCCAGGGATCAGTGCTGCAGGATGGCAGAGCAGAGTGGTGGGAGTTGTAGTTCACATCATAGACCAGGCACTCCACTCATCTCTCAAGCATTCGCTACCTCACATTCACTGTTAGTGCAAGTTGCTATCCCTGTACTTTCTCTGATGCGACAGGGAGTTCACCACATGGATACTGGCAGAGCGGTGAGAGAGAGCAGGAAGGGCCCTGTCAGCTCCGGAATACATTTGATTTACAACAGCAGCAGCCCTTATTGCTGACAGGTCAGCTAGTGAGAGAGGAGGAAAGCTTCCTCCCCTGCACATAAATGCGATTGCCCGTGGCGTGCAAATTAGACTCTGATCTGCTTGTTTGGTGACCTTTATAAACCCCTCACAGTTTTTAAATACCTTGGCTAGATTATTTCAGGCACAGGATAGAATTTTAAAATTATCATATAGTGAAACCTACTTTTTCGTTTTCCCAGGGACCGCAAAAAATCCAGGAAGGAAATCACATCCAGGAGAACAAACTATATGGTTATGTAAAAGGGGGGCTTCTCTTATTTACATCAGAGTTCTCTTGGTTTCTTGCATATATTTAGCTTAAGCACTATCAATGTATGGAGCCTGCCGGCTCCGGAAAACGTTGATTTACAACAGCAGCCCTTATTGCTGACAGGGCAGCGAGTGAGAGAGGAGGAAAGCTCCCTCCCCTGCACATAAATGGGATCGCCCGTGCCTCTGAGCCTGCATTCACGCACGTAGGGAAGAATGTGGGTGGGACGCAGGCAGGGACGGTCAGCCGTCTCTCTCCTTCAGTATCCAGTGACGTGGGAACTAGGGAGGGGGGACGTGATGAGGCCAGGTAAATAATCGTGCTTACTTCTGCGCATTTGCTTTAGCGATCACTTGTCTGCTGCTTGTACTGACTCGAGTATAAGCCGAGGTAAACTTTTTCAGCACATTTTGGGTGCTGAAAAACTCGGCTTATACTCGAGTATATACGGTAAATTCACATTTTTCAGTTTATTTTGTTCTAGAAAGTAATTGCATTACACATTTTTCGGCAGACAGTTAATTTTTAAGACCAGCTTGGAAGTGGCTTATTTTTGGTGGAAAAAACAGTACGAAGTTTTTTACCTATACTGATCAATAGTTCAAACTATAATATGCACAACCCAAAAACCAAATATGGCTGACAGTACACACTTGAACCAATTCAGCTAAAAGTAATGGTCTAATGTTTGGGCATGTGTTTATAGGGATGCATTGCATCCACATTCAGACTCCAATATTGAAAGTGAACTGTTAGAGCTGAAGCTAAAATTTTTCTACGTAATACAGATATGGGATCCATTATCTGGAATCCGTTATCCAGAAAGCTCCGATTTACTGAAAGACTGTCTCCTGTAGACTCCATGTATCTAATTAATCCAAATTTTTAAAAATGATTTCCCTTTTCTCTATAATAAAAAAACTGTTCCATGCACTTGATCCAATGTAAGATATAATTAATACTTATTGGAAGCAAAATCAGCCTATTGGGTTTATTTAATGTTTACATGATTTTCTTGTACACTTACAGGTTTGAAGTTCTAAATTATGGAACGATCTATTATTCGGAAAACCATAGGTCTCGAGCATTCCGGTTAATATCTTATTGGCTTCCTCTTCACAATCAATTTGAGGAGTTCAAAGGAAAGCATTAAAAGGGTTGATCCCCTTTAAATTATCTTTTAGTATGTTATAGACATTGATATTTGGAGACCAATTGCAAATTATTTTTATTTTTACTTTTTTATGGTTTATTGGTTATTTGGCTTTTGTTCAGCACAGGTTTGTAACTACGATCGCACCTGGGCCCACACCCCTTTGAGGCCCTCCAGATGCTCGAGCCGATGAGAAGGCGCACGGGTCTGTGCCTGCTTAGTTACGTTACTAGTTCAACATCTCTTAATTTTGGAATTTCAGTGACTATCTGGTTGCTCGGGTCTTGTTTACCTTAGTAGCAATGCTAAGTTTGAATAAGAGACTGGAATATGAGTAGGGGAGAGAAGCTGAATAGAAAGATAAGGAGTAAAAAGTAGCAGTAAAATTGTAAGCTCCAGAGCAATAGTTTTGTGGCTGCCAGGGTCAGTGACCCCAATTTAAAAGCTGGAAATATGTAGAAGAAGAGGCAAAGAATTAAAAAACTGTAAAAATATAAATAAGTAAGACCAGTTGCAATATTGCTAGAAATGGGATATTCTATAACATACTAAACGTTAATTTAAAGTTGAACCACCCCTTTAATTTAGCATATCCCTACTTCTATGCTATCCATGTTGCAAATGTCATAACTGGTGAACTAGATTGAAAATAATCATTTTGGCAGTTTGTTTTTATTTTATATCAAATATTCAAAAGAAAACTCAAGAATAATGTTCCTGTTTAGTTCATACACTTACTTTGAAATAGTAAATAGGCCTATGCTCATATGTTGATCCTAGGTAATGCATAGAAACCAGGTCACTGTATGTCTCCTTAACTTGATCCATCCATTGATAAATCTGTAGAATAAATCCAACATGTGATTGTGCATAATTAGTTTCCATGCATGTTAATAATTAACATTTATAAACCAGCTTTTCCACAAAGGGGAATAATATGTTAATGGGTCAAAGTTTGAAAATGACTGATCTAACCCAGCAATTTATTACCAATAGGCTTAAACAAAAAAAAAGTGCAAAAACACACAGTATGGTTACTTCATTAATAAAGGTGTTAGTCCTGCAAGATGGACACGTTTTGTGGGAGCTGCAATCAAACACTTATACATCGAATACAGAACCAATTGGACTTTTTTGCGTTTAACTAATTTATTCCCAATACCTATAATACTTGATGCAGAGCTAAACTTGGGGTGCAAATCAAGTGCTAGGTGCAGAGCACAATGTCAACAGGTGCAAGACAGCCCCATCCCTACTGACTTCCAGGTCTTTCTTGCAGCCTTCACCTGCTGGTGCTCACCAACTGCATTTGATTAACCAGACATGCCTCCCCCAACCCATACACCCACCAGTACATTTGGGTCTCAGTGCTCAATTTTGGAGGGCAGAGGACTGTAGAAATTCAGAAATGTGCAGGGCAGGGCAAAGTGTGCAAAAACATGGGCGTTTAAAGAACATTATACATATACTTTTCACCCTGCTCTGCACTTTTTAAATGACCCCTAACATATTTTGTTTTTTGCTTCTATCAATGTCAGTTTATTACAAAGCTGTGCTGTTGCAGTGAATTTTCCACCACAGACTAGGTATGCATTGGAGTTGGACACTTCTCTAACACTTTTTAGTTGTTTACAAAGTGGTTATTGCAGCCACTGGGCTTGTGGTGCCATTTCACTGGAGGACAGAATTTAGGATCGGTGCTGTTCTTTCAAGTCTGATGAAGGTCAGTGAATGTGACTGAAATGTTGAAAACAGTTTTTTCTTTCATATTAAATATTTTTGAGTGGGTTTTTGCAGAGGTATATAAACATATATATGTTCAGACATAAACTAAAGGATAAAGAAAGTGCTGTATGACCCTCATAACAATTACAGCTTTTCTAACACATGACTTACAATTCAGTCTTGATTCAAAATCTATTAATTATGTAGCGCTATAGTAAACTGACTTGTGCTAGGGCAGTTTAGCTACTTTCCTATGTGGGCTGAGACCACTGATGAGCTCTCTTTCTCAGGGGTAAGCCCTCGCAACGCGGTGGAGGCAGGGTGTAATGTAACTGTAACTGGGTGCAATAGCACAATGATGGGCGCCAGTAGTTCTTTAACGGTTGAACAAATAACTGTATTTATTGAACAAGAGCACATAGATCATTCAGCACATTGAGCCACAATGGAGTATAGAACATACACAGCAGCATAAAGGAAGCATATACTCACTGCATGTATAGGCTGAATCCCCACAGGCTAGGGAATATACAGCAGAGAGTAAGTTGACAGCATGTGATGGGTATTGCCCAGTTTTCAGGATATCTTACAGTGGCAGACTAGGGGAACTCCTGACATCCCTATCTCAACACTTGGTTCCTTACTCTGGGTCATTGATACCCTGGGATCTTAATCCCTCTAATCTCCTCGGCGGAGCCTTGAGCTGCTCAACTAAATAACCTCTCTATCACTCCTAGAGTGATCTATAAAACGAGTATAGCTGTCTAATTACTAGGGCCAAGGCGCCTAGGGTCAGCAATACCCATTCCCTTCCAGCCTGCTTGGTTGGGCTAAAGCAATGGACCCAGAGCACATGGTTCCTAAACCTTTTATACTTTGGCACAGTGCCATCTGGTGTACACTGTGTGAACTGCAGGGGTTACATAAGCACAAGGTCCCCATAAGGACCCACTAAGGTGTCCATATTACTAGGGATGTGCCTGTCTGTAAAGTGTAAGGGTGTCTACGATTTTCACATCCCTACAATTACATAAGAGCTTATTGCATCTAGAGTTGCACTTGGGTCTATAAAAATGATCCCCATTGACGGATGCAGACTTAGAATTTATAAATGTATTATGTTATTACCTCATCCATTGGGTGGTATTTTGTATAATCAAATTCAGCCAATATTGTTTTCTGTCTTCTGTAGTCACCCACATTGCTGTTGTCTATAATTTCTTGTACATCTTTTATCATGACTCTGGAATTTAAGCAAAATGAGACAATCAGAGTATACTGACTTGTTTCCATCATCTAATCTTAATACACATCTTAATATTTAGCCTCAAATATTCTGAAAAAAACGTTGTTCCTGTTGGCCTTTTCACTGTATTTAAGTATTATTATCATCTGATCCAGTCTTATAGATCAAGGGGATTACCAATGGGATAGCAGTTTGCATTCTAGAACACACTGCATACAGCATATATTTAGATATGAGTGTAATGATTTGCAAGTTTTGGATTTCTATGATAAATGTAAGTTGCCAGTTTAAAATAATGTCAATGTATGATTGAAAGATGTTTTGCCCAAGATCATGGAGGGACTGATCCTCATTGATGACCATCAGTAAATTAAGATATGCAGGATTAGAATCATGAATCCTATAAGAGAAACATGGGGGCAGACTCACTAAAGGGCGAAGTCGCCAATGCTAGCGTCAATTCGACAGAAATCCCATCCCCAGGGACATCGCCAGGTGTAGAGGACAATTCGTTAGCGAACTAGACCATCGCTAGCAATTTTTCTCACTCCATCACCAGGCGACTTTTCGTTCTGGTGAATAGTCGTAACTCTGCAAATTCAGTAAAGTGTGAATTTGACTGAACGTTACTGCTTTCACCAGAGTTTACTTTGCCATCTAACACCAAGCAAACTGATAAAACAAAGCAACATTCTAGGACATACTCAAATGGAATAGATTTTTGATGAAGGTTCTCTTTAAAGTTTTGAAGAACTGGAAATGGTATTCGAACATGCATTTCTTTTCCAGGCTGAATATCTTCTATTCTGCTTGGTTTCCAGAGATCAAGCTAAACAGAAAAACAAATAATAATTACAAATTATTATTATTATTATGTAGCTGTCAACTGTGTGCATTTAGTTGTCATAAATCTTAGGGTTATTTCACTTCCAGCTTTGCTATATAAATAAAGATATACATAAACTTTATGTAAAAATTATTGATGTGTGTTTGTTTAAGTAATTACTATTCACCTCATATTATGTTTGGTCATTTGCAAAATTAGTAAACACCTGTACAACACAAGGCTTCAGAAACACTACTTTAATTATATAAATAAGCTTCTGTGCAACCATGGGGACAGCCATTTAGTCTGAAAAAGGAGAAAAGGCACATGATACATTACAGATAAATTCTGTAGTATACAATTGCTTTAGATTTCAGTGTAAGAACTAAACCCATTGTACCCTACTGAGCTTATCTGCTATAGTTATGTAAACTGTGCCTTTTCTTTTTGACAACCCTTCCTTAAGGTACAGTTAAGAATATTGAGGTTAGGGGGGCCAGGCCGTAAAATCTGATCTGACTTTCTATAAAAAAGACATTTTGAAACAAAATTAAAAATGACATGTATGAAAGAATTGTTACCAACCTGGAGTTGTTTGCAGATATTTTGCACATGCTCATAGTGATCTGTTGTTTTCAGGGTGAGTTTCAAAACTTGATCTCTGAAAGAATGAATTAAATAAAGGTAATCATAATGTTAGTTTAACACTAATTGTTGGTAATTATAGCTATAGTTTTAGGCAATATTATGTTTATTTTTTTAATATGATACTACGTCACTATCTTTCAGATTTGCAAACCAAACAAAAGGAGACAGTGTAAAAACTCTGAAAACTATTACAATGACTTGTTGACAGGTTTGAAGACGTCAAAGGGTGCAATATAATATTTTGGCCATAAATGAATGTTACCTCTACATCAATGTTTGTCTACTGTATGATACGTCTGCATGCATCTTCAACTACATGCATTAAGATGATTGATGACGCTTGTACAATACATTACATCTTGGTTCACTTTTTGGAAAACGAATTGACTCATTCATAAATGACAGGACATAATACATTGTTCCCCTTTATACCAATCCTTATTATATTGCTACTGTACATTCTTGTCTTGAAAATATATAAACAAATGTACTTTAGAGGGGTTGTCCACCTTCCATGTTTTACATGTTTTTCAGTCAAATTGTTTTCAGATTGTTACCAGAAATAAAGACTGTTTCCATTTACTTTCCATCTTTTATTTTTTACCGTTTTTCCAAAATCTAAGTTTAATGTTCCTGTCTCTGGTGTTTAGCCTGGCTGCTACCCTAGTAGCTCCACATCTACACTACAGCTGCAGATAGACAGATTAGCAGCACATGCTCTGGGCTGCTGTCAGTTATTTGAGTATATATGAAATTCATAATACAGAGCTGGTTAGTAATTAATTCAGGTATACATTACACTGTATCACATTTATTAATAAATAATCAGCCCTGTAATATCAGCTACTGTTGCAGATATAACCTTACTTACTTGATTTGATTTGTTTGAAAACCCATAAAATTTCTCAGCAGCTGTCCAGAGCTTGAGCAGTGCCCTGGCAGGCAAAGGATGGCCTAACAAGATTAAAGATGGGCAGATGCCGTGGACAACTTTAAAGGGATGTCAAAAAGCCGCATCTTGTAACCTTAAGAGACGAATTTCCGGGTTTTAAACCTGAAATTCAGCTCCGCTAGTGCAAAGAGAGCAATTGCGCTCAATGCACTAGCAATGCTGTCCCCTTTTGACCCGCTCCGATGCTGATTTTTAAGCGCAGAGCGGGAGAGGGAGGGCAGCATCTGGGCTGCTGCCTCAGGAGCCCCAGGATTGGCACTGGAAATATGCATTGTAGAAATCTATTGCAATAAGATGGAAATATTGTCCTGCAGGATATTTTGTGTGTCCCAAATTAAAGGTATGATCTGGTCAACCTGGTCTTATGCCATGTCTACGTTGAATACTAATTTCACCCTGTCTACCAACTTGTGTTAATTAACGGGTAACAAAATGGGTGTCCATTTATTTCCCACCTCTGGTGGTTAATTTCAATACCTGGGGGGTTATTTACTAAAATTGGAATTTGTCTCATATTTTTATTAAACCAAGCTCAACCAAACTCCCATCCACGAGTTTATCTTATTTATCAATAAAATAACATGAAAAAGTCAGGACGGTAAAAAATAAAACTGAGCAGAAACCTTGATCGTACACATTTTTCAGATTATTGGACTTAACCCAGTGCAGACCACGATATCTTCATATTGTAAAAGAGACATTTGCCATTGACTTCTACATGACCTCAGCCGGTTTGAGAAGGCCGATTTTTCTGACTTTTTGCAGCTTCAGTATATCATAAATCTTGAAATAATTTTTACAAACTTACCATGGAAAATTTGAGGTTTTGCCCAAAAAAAATGATGGTTTAGTAAATAACTCTCCTCATGTGCTATTTTGAGATTAGAATAAGTATATTGCAACATTTAGCCTTAAAAAAAAAAGTCCCCATTTGTTTTTATCTGCTTACAGTTTGAGAAAGGGTCGGGTTTAATTTGCCATTTGCGCATCATCACTTACATATAAACATACATTGAAAATTAAATATTCTGCAATGTTATTGTTTTTATGGTATTTGAAGATATGTACTTTAGGTCAGAAAATGTAATTTATATTCACAATAATCCTTATTACTACTAAGAATGGAAATTGTGCAAATAATAGATAAGTAATGGAACACAGACACCGAAGCAAGGAGTAAGGGGCAAAGAGTGAAGTGTAAAGTTTATTGATAGCACCAGTGAACCTTCATGTTTACTCAAAATGTTATTACATATTTCTATTCAGCCTAATGTGAATTAAACAGACCTTTAGAGCTGATTAAAGATGTTTTGAATGTTTTCCCTGCAGGTGTTTTGCAAGGATTTGGTAGAATTTGCTGTTATTGTTGAATTAAATATTTGACAAGATATATCCTGAACAGTCGACAGATAATGATTGACTGTATTCTGTAAACCATGTGATTCTGCATGTGACTTTGCACCAATTGAGATTTTTCAAGCTAATTCAATCACAAAATGTGATTTGCAAATGTTCCCATTTTAAAAGTATGTGCAAAATTTCAGAAATAATATCATGAAGGTAGGGGGAAAATATAATTTTATATAACTGTGCCCCTAAATATTCTAGCTGTACACTTCGGAAGGAAGCCATTCTAGCCATTGTGTTTTCAGTGTTTTGGAGATCGGTCATGGCAACAGATCTCCATTGGTGACTTAATTCTTAGTTATAATGTCTGTCACTTTTTTCACTATTACATGGATTGTAAAGCGTGCAGAGGTTGAAAGATACCTTTGGATCTTATCTGTAAGCATAAAGATATAGCACAGTGTGGTACTTATGTAACAACCTAACCAGTTCAGACTTAAAAATCAGTGGCAGTAGAAATTTGGAAATAGAAATGCCAGACGCAGGAAGAAAACATGCAGACACTAATTATTTAACAAGGAAAGAAGCAATATATTTTTACATAGTTCTCTTTTACCTACCAAACCTAATTTCTGCATTAAAAGTAAATTTTTGCTAACATAACTTATTTAAATCACTTAATACCTTTTAAAATCTAACAACAGGTACTGTTGTGCTTACTTACCCATTGTACTGGACCTTTAAACATAACCCATCCTGTGTTAGAATGCCTAGCATACATATACCCAAAAGTAAGAGCTTCATCCTGTTGAATTAAAAGACGTTTTTTGAATGACTTGAAGGTTAGCCTGCATCAAATTTATGATGACTTACTGAACTTTGTGGTAAGATCTTACTGAACTGAGTAATAAAGATAACATTCACCTTATCCATCTGCCCTGTTGAGATGACAACCATATCATAATCATATAACAGGGTGAGCTGCTTTTTTTTCAAGACCTGCACATCTTGAAAGTGCAGGTCAAATGACTTTAAACCTCTGTTTATGACTGCAAGCAAGTCAATATTGTAAATGGTTTAAAAACGTTGAGACTAAAGTCAATAGATTGCACCTATTATTATCATCCTTTATTTGCATAGTGCTGACTTTTTCTGCAGTCCTTTATAAAGGTTTTACATAATTAACATCAGTCCATGTCCTAATTGGGCCAAAACTTGGTCACACACAGCCTTCAAGTTTAACAGGAGACAGTTAATTATTTTGTATGTTTTTGGAACGTGGGCCCTGAATACAATTAAACCTGGAACAAAAGTGCTGCAAAACAGCAATGTATATTTCAGAACACATACAGATACTCGTTTACAAAAGTGGGAGAAGGGTGCAAGGCAGCACCATGTTCCTACTGGCACTTCTTAATTTTCACGTCTGAATAATGCTTGTGCTTTAGACACAAGTGATCTATGTGTATTAACGCAGACAGATTGGGTGAGTGCAGTTGTGCTTGGTGCAGTTACACACAAATGTAGCCTCAATAAATGGCATCAATGCATGCAATCCATTTCCTTTATTTATACACAACTGCAATTGCACCTGTGTTCATAAATGAAACTTAAAGTGTTCTGTACCTTTGGAATGTTAGGCCTCCAGAAGTGATGCATGTATGTCCTTTCCTTACTCATGGCTGTGACCCTTTTTGTTTTTTGGAACATCAGAACTTAAGTATAGAATTCTTGGAGTCCAAAAAAAACACAAGCCAGTTTCCCCAGGAGATTGCAACTTGTTAAAGTCTGTTGATGATTGGAAGCTTCTGCATATAAACAAATCAAACAGTCTACCCATTGCATTCGATTTTACCAGCAACTTACAGGGCAACCATTTTTGAGAGATACAGAGGCCTACAGTTTTTATCAAGATTCTAATTTTAGTGGTTTTACATGTTATTGAAACCATGACTAAACTCAAAAAGACATTTTCATTCGAACTTAAGGGAGTTACAAAAACCGACATGAATTCGAAATTTGACTCTTGATAAATGTGCCTCCTGATGTCAGCAACAACCCAAGTAATCCACACATACAAAGAAATCAAAACAAATATAAATCCATAAATTAAGTGAAGTGGAATAAAGTGGAATGACACAGATAATGAGTATTGACCACATGAAGAAAAGTAGGTGCAAAAGGCATAGAAAGCCAAGAAACCTGCTGAAATCTGTCAGTATTTAGAAAGCAATCCTGCCTCCTAACATTAATTAATATCACCTGGTTTAGTCCTAATTGTTGGCCTATAAAAAGGTTTCTTATTACCAAGTTATTACACAAGAAGCATCTCATGATGGGTAAAAGCAAAGAGCTCTGGAAAGACCTTTGCAACCTTATTGTTGCAAAACATACTGATGGCCTTGGTTACAGATGTATTTCTAAGCTTCTGAATGTTCCAGTGAGCACTGTTGGGGCCATAATCCAGAAGTGGAAAGAACATAATTTCACCCTAAACCAGCCACGCTGATGCTCCTCACAAGATTTCTGACAGAGAAGTCAAAAGAATAATCAGAAGAGTTGTCCAAGAGCTAAGGATCACTCGCGGAGAGCTTCAGAAAGACCTTGAATTAGCAGCTACAGTTGTTTCAAAGAAAACAATAAGTAATGCACTCAACTGACATGGCCTCTATGCATGCTCACTGTGCAAGACTCCACTGCTAAAGAAAAAGCATGTTGAAACTTCACAACATTTGGACAAGCCAGTTAATTTCTGGGAGAATATAGTCTGGTCAGATAAGACCAACATTGAACTCTTTGGGTGTCATTGCAGAAATGGCACTGCACATCACCCACAAACACCATACCAACAGTGAAGTTGGGTGGGAACATCATGGTATGGAGCTGTTTTCAGCAAATGGTGCCAGGAGACTAGGGATGTAGCGAACGTCGGAAAAAAAGTTCGCGAACATATTCGCGAACTTGCGCAAAAACGCGAGCGGTTCGCGAACGGTTCGCGAACCCCATAGACTTCAATGGGAAGGCGAACTTTAACATCTAGAAAAGACATTTCTGGCCAGAAAAATGATTTTAAAGTTGTTTAAAGGGTGCAACGACCTGGACAGTGGCATGCCAGAGGGGGATCAAGGGCAAAAATGTATCTGAAAAATCTGCCTGTGTGTGCTTGGAAGAGATAGTGTAGGGGGAGAGCTGTTAGTGATTTCAGGGACAGATGATAGTAAGTTTGCTGGCTAGTAATCTGCTTGATACTGCTCTGTATTGGAGGGACAGAAGTCTGCAGGGATTTGAGGGACATTTTAGCTTAGGTAGCTTTGCTGGCTAGTAATCTACTGTTCTCTTTAAACAACTGCCATACGTTGACCTTGTAGGCATTGTTTGCCCAGTTTTTTTGGACGCAGCCACTGAAGCACAGTTGCCAGAAAAAATATGCCATATAAATGCTGAAAATAGTCATTTTTCGCCATACGTTGACCTTGTAGACATTGTTTGCCCAGTTTTTTTTGGACGCAGCCACTGAAGCACAGTTGCCAGAAAAATTATGCCATATAAATGCTGAAAATATAAATTTTTTTGGTTGCAGCCACTGAAGCACAGAGGCCAGAAAAATTACGCCATATAAATGCAGAAAATATGCATTTTTTTGGTCGCAGCCACTGAAGCACAGTTGACAGAAAAATTATGCCATATAAATGCTGAAAATATAAACTTTTTTGGTTGCAGCCACTGAAGCACAGAGGCCAGAAAAATTATGCCATATAAATGCAGAAAACATGCATTTTTTTGGTCGCAGCCACTGAAGCACAGTTGACAGAAAAATTATGCCATATAAATGCTGAAAATATAAATTTTTTTGGTTGCAGCCACTGAAGCACAGAGGCCAGAAAAATTATGCCATATAAATGCAGAAAATATGCATTTTTTTGGTCGCAGCCACTGAAGCACAGTTGCCAGAAAAAATATGCCATATAAATGCTGAAAATAGTCATTTTTTGCCATATACGTTGAGTCAACGTATGGCAAAAAATGACTATTTTCAGCATTTATATGGCATATTTTTTCTGGCCTCTGTGCTTCAGTGGCTGCGGCCAAAAAAACTGGGCAAACAATGCCTACAAGGTCAACGTCGTTGACCTTGTAGGCATTGTTTGCCCAGTTTTTTTTGGCCGCAGCCACTGAAGCACAGAGGCCAGAAAAAATATGCCATATAAATGCTGAAAATAGTCATTTTTTTGGTCGCAGCCACTGAAGCACAGTTGCCAGAAAAATTATGCCATATAAATGCTGAAAATATAAATTTTTTTGGTTGCAGCCACTGAAGCACAGAGGCCAGAAAAATTATGCCATATAAATGCAGAAAATATGCATTTTTTTGGTTGCAGCCACTGAAGCACAGAGGCCAGAAAAATTATGCCATATAAATGCAGAAAATATGCATTTTTTTTGGATGCAGCCACTGAAGCACAGTTGCCAGAAAAAATATGCCATATAAATGCTGAAAATAGTCATTTTTTGCCATACGTTGACCTTGTAGACATTGTTTGCCCAGTTTTTTTGGTTGCAGCCACTGAAGCACAGAGGCCAGAAAAAATTAAACCAGTAGGGTTTGCACCCTAGTTTGTAACGGTGGCGGAGGGAGGAGGAGGACGCTAAAGGACAGCTGTGTGTGGAGTCATGAGGCTTGAAGAGAAGGACAGCTGCATAGAAGTCAGAACAAGTCTTCCGGCGTGCAGTAACCCTCCGAGATCCACCCCTCATTCATTTTAATAAAGGTCAGGTAATCGACACTTTTGTGACCTAGGCGAGTTCTCTTCTCAGTTACAATCCCTCCTGCTGCACTGAAGGTCCTTTCTGAGAGCACACTTGAGGCTGGGCAAGACAAGAGGTTCATGGCAAATTGTGACAGCTCTGGCCACAGATCAAGCCTGCGCACCCCAGTAGTCCAGGGGTTCATCGCTCCTCAGAGTGTCGATATCTGCAGTTAATGCCAGGTAGTCCGCTACCTGCCGGTCGAGGCGTTCTTTGAGGGTGGATCC
This sequence comes from Xenopus laevis, assembly GCF_017654675.1. Taxonomy (NCBI): domain Eukaryota; kingdom Metazoa; phylum Chordata; class Amphibia; order Anura; family Pipidae; genus Xenopus; species Xenopus laevis. The sequence continues at coordinate 92,432,629 of NC_054387.1, read as the reverse complement.
AGAAGGGTTGTGGCGCTGCCTTGGACAGAAAAACATTTGCATGTCTGACGTTACAGACTGGCCAAAGGGCTTTGTCCTTGCAGGTGTGCTCGTGGCAGGATTACTGGCACCTCTGCCCTGGAATGTTGATGAGTTCCTGAAGTGACATCACCCTTAAAAGCATTGTACAACATGTTTTGCAGGCTGGTTTGTAAATGCCGCATCTTTTCGGACTTGTGGTATGTTGGTAACATTTCTGACACTTTATGCTTGTACCGAGGGTCTAGTAGCGTTGCGACCCAGTACAGGTCCTTCTCCTTAAGCCTCTTGATACGGGGGTCCTTCAACAGGCATGACAGCATGAAAGACCCCATTCTCACAAGGTTGGATGCAGAGCTATCCATCTCCGCTTCCTCATTATCAAGGACTGCATCATCCACGGTCTCCTCCCCCCAGCCACGTACAAGACCAGGGGTCCCCAAAAGGTCACCACTAGCCCCCTGGGAAGCCTGCTCCTGTTGGTCCTCCTCCTCCTCCTCCACAAAGCCACCTTCCTCCTCTGACTCCACTTCTGGCACCTCTCCCTGCGTTGCAGCAGGTGCCTGGGTTCGTTCTGGTGATTCCGACCAGAAATCGTGCGCTTCCAGCTCCTCGTCACGCTGGTCTACAGCCTCATCTGTCACTCGTCGCACGGCACGCTCCAGGAAGAAAGCGAAGGGTATTAGGTCGCTGATGGTGCCTTCGGTGCGACTGACCATATTTGTCACCTCTTCAAAAGGTCGCATGAGCCTGCAGGCATCGCGCATAAGCACCCAGTAACGGGGGAAAAAAATCCCCAGCTGTGCAGATCCAGTCCTACCACCCAGTTCAAAAAGGTACTCGTTGACGGCCCTTTGTTGTTGCAGCAGACGTTCCAACATAAGGAGCGTTGAATTCCAGCGAGTCTGGCTGTCAGAAATCAAACGCCTGACTGGCATGTTGTAGCGCTGCTGAATGTCAGCAAGGCGTGCCATGGCTGTGTAGGAACGTCTGAAATGGGCCGACACCTTTCTGGACTGGGTGAGAACGTCCTGGAATCCTGGGTACTTGGAGACAAAACGTTGGACTATTAAATTTAACACATGTGCCATGCAGGGCACATGTGTTAAATTGCCTAGTCTCAACGCTGCCAACAGATTGCTTCCATTGTCACACACCACTTTTCCGATCTGCAGTTGGTGTGGGGTCAGCCACCGATCGGCCTGTGACTGCAGAGATGACAGGAGTACAGATCCGGTATGGTTTTTGCTTTCCAGGCACGTCATCCCCAAGACAGCGTGACAACGGCGTACCTGGCACGTCGAATAGCCTAGGGGGAGCTGGGGGTGCACAGGTGTGGAGGAGGAGAAGGAGGACCCAGCAGCAGAGTAAGAAGAAGAAGAAAGACGAGGTAGAGAGCGATGGAGGAGTAGAGGTGGTGGCAGAACCGCGTGCAATCCATGGCGGTGACACCAACTCCACTGTTGTTGTTGAGCTACCCATTCCTGCTTCCCAGCCATTACCAAGTTCACCCAGTGGGCAGTGTAGGTGACATACCTGCCCTGACCATGCTTGGAGGACCATGCGTCAGTAGTCATATGGACCTTTGGCCCAACACTAAGTGACAGAGATGCGGTAACTTGGCTCTGCACATGTTGGTACAGGTGTGGTATTCCCTTTTTAGAAAAAAAATTGCGGCTGGGTACCTTCCACTGCGGTGTCCCAATTGCTACAAATTTGCGGAAGGCCTCAGAGTCCACCAGCTGGTATGGTAAAAGCTGGCGGGCTAAGAGTGCAGACAAGCCAGCTGTCAGACGCCGGGCAAGGGGGTGACAGTCAGACATTGGCTTCTTACGCTCAAACATGGCCTTCACAGAAACTTGGCTGGTGGCAGATGACTGGGAATGGGAACAGGTGGTCAAGGTGGAAGGCGGAGTGGAGGGTGGTTCAGACGGGTCAAGGAGAGCAGAGGTAGAGCAGTAAGATGCTGGACCAGAAGGAGTGTGGCTTTTAGTTTGCCTGTTGCCTTTGAGGTGTTGCTCCCAAAGTGCTTTGTGCTTGCCGCTCATGTGCCTTCGCATAGAAGTTGTACCTATGTGGCTGTTGGGCTTACCAAGGCTCAGTTTCTGACTGCACTCATTGCAAATTACAATGCTTTTGTCAGAGGCACACACATTAAAAAAATCCCACACTGCTGACTTTTTGGAAGTGTGCGATTCTGGCGGTAACAGTAGAAGTTGGCGGAGTTGGCGGTATTGGCGGCAATGGCGGGTGCGTTGGCCGGCTGAACACAGGTGCCGATACATGTTGTTGCCCTGCTGATCCCTGCGGGCTGTCCTCCCTGCTTCTTCTAAGTCTTATTCTCCTACTGCCTCTCTGACTCTCCGTCTCTCCATCTGAACTACCCTCCTCTTGCTCTCTTCTACTAGGCACCCACAAAACATCAATCTCCTCATCATCATTCTCCTCAGATGCATCAATTTCTTCTGACACATCACAGAAGGAAGCAGCAGCGGGGACCTCCTCCTCATCACTCATTATGTCCATCTCTATCGTGTTCTCTGCCAGAATTAAATCTGGTGTAAGGTCCTCATCTCCTTCATCTTCTTCTGGCAATAATGGTTGCGCATTACTCAGTTCAAGAAACTCATTGGAAAATAACTCCTCTGACCCCAGTGAAGAAGGGGCACCGGTGGTGGAGGAAGTGTTACGTGGGGTGGCCATAGCAGTGGAGGATGAGGAGGATGTTGTGGTAAAGTTAGAAACGGTAGAGGATGGGGTGTGCTGTGTAAGCCAGTCAACTACCTCTTCAGCATTTGGGAGTTCAGGGTCATTGGCTTTTTAAAACTGGGCAATTTGCTAGGGCCACAGGATTGCATAGCAGCACGGCCCCTAGCACGGCCTCTGCGTGGCGGCCTGCCTTTGCCTGGCATTATTTTTAAAAAAACAACAACAACAACAAAAACTCAGTTGGTTTTTCTGGAAACGATAATACACACAGCTAGATGGCGGGTTGAAGAAAACACTGTGCAAATAATGCCTACAAAGTCAACGTATACACTACTACAGCGGTGGATACGGATTACGTAAAATATATGAATGCTGCTTGAAAAAAAGTAACTCAAGTGGTTTTTCTAGAGACGATAATATTATCAATATTTAGACAAAATGTGAACAAGGTCACACAGCTCGATGGCGGGTTGAAGAAAACAGTGTGCAAATAATGCCTACAAGGCCAACGTATACACTACTACAGCGGTGGATACGGATTACGTAAAATATATGAATGCTGCTTGAAAAAAGTGACTCCGGTGTTTTTTCTGGAGACGGTAAATATTATGGATATTTAGACAGAATGGGAACAAGGTCACACAGCTCGATGGCGGGTTGAAGAAAAACAGTGTGCAAATAATGCCTACAAGGCCAACGTATTCACTACTACAGCGGTGGATACGGATTACGTAAAATATATGAATGCTGCTTGAAAAAAGTGACTCCGGTGTTTTTTCTGGAGACGGTAATATTATGGATATTTAGACAGAATGGGAACAAGGTCACACAGCTCGATGGCGGGTTGAAGAAAACAGTGTGCAAATAATGCCTACAAGGCCAACGTATACACTACTACAGCGGTGGATACGGATTACGTAAAATATATGAATGCTGCTTGAAAAAAGTGACTCCGGTGTTTTTTTCTGGAGACGGTAATATTATGGATATTTAGACAGAATGGGAACAAGGTCACACAGCTCGATGGCGGGTTGAAGAAACAGTGTGCAAATAATGCCTACAAGGCCAACGTATTCACTACTACAGCGGTGGATACGGATTACGTAAAATATATGAATGCTGCTTGAAAAAAGTGACTCCGGTGTTTTTTCTGGAGACGGTAATATTATGGATATTTAGACAGAATGGGAACAAGGTCACACAGCTCGATGGCGGGTTGAAGAAAACAGTGTGCAAATAATGCCTACAAGGCCAACGTATACACTACTACAGCGGTGGATTACGGATTACGTAAAATATATGAATGCTGCTTGAAAAAAGTGACTCCGGTGTTTTTTCTGGAGACGGTAATATTATGGATATTTAGACAGAATGGGAACAAGGTCACACAGCTCGATGGCGGGTTGAAGAAAACAGTGTGCAAATAATGCCTACAAGGCCAACGTATACACTACTACAGCGGTGGATACGGATTACGTAAAATATATTATGGCTGCTTGAAAAAAGTGACTCCGGTGTTTTTTCTGGAGACGGTAATATTATGGATATTTAGACAGAATGTGAACAAGGTCACACAGCTCGATGGCGGTTGAAGAAAACAGTGTGCAAATAATGCCTACAGGGCAAATAATGCCTAAAAGGTCAACTTATACACTACTACAGCGGTAGTAAAATAAAAAAAGTAAAATAAAAAAAAATGAATATTAAAAAAAAAAATTAAAGTTGGTGCTGCTGAACTACTAGGAGCAGCAGATTAGCACACCAGTCCCACTCCCCAACACTGCTAGACTAATAGCACTGGGCTCTTATAGTAGTAGTAGTAGTAGTAGTAGTAGTAGTAGTAGTAAAACAACAAAAAAATAAATAAAAGCAGTCCTTACAAGGACTACTGTTATTGCAGCAGTCAGCAGATGAGATCAGAAGCAGGACAGCTGCCCACTGCAGCTACATACAGAGCACTGCAGTAGAAGGTAGATTACTAGCCAGCAAAGCTACCTAAGCTTAAATGTCCCTCAAACCCCTGCAGACTTCTGTCCCTCCAATAACAGAGCAGTATCAAAACGATTACTAGCCAGCAAACTTTCAACTGTCCCTGAAATCACTAACAGGCAGCAGCTCTCTCCCTACACTATCTCTTCAGCACACACAGGCAGAGTGAAAAAACGCTGCAGGGCTTCGGTTTTTATAGGGAAGGGGAGTGGTCCAGGGGAGAGCTTCCTGATTGGCTGCCATGTACCTGCTGGTCTGGGTGAGAGGGCAAAAAAAAGCGCCAACAATGGCGAACCCAAATGGCGAACGTCGCGCGACGTTCGCGAACTTCCGGCGAGCGCGAACACCCGATGTTCGCGCGAACAAGTTCGCCGGCGAACAGTTCGCGACATCTCTACAGGAGACTTCATTTAATTGAAGGAAGGATGAATGGAGAAATGTACCGGGACATTCTTGATAAGGATCTGCTGCCATCTACCAGGATGCTGAAGATGAAATGAGGGTGGATAATGATCCCAAACACACAGCCAAGGAAACTCTCAATTGGTTTTAGAGGAAGAAAATAAAACTGCCCAGTCAATCACCCGACTTGAATCCAATTGAAAATCTATGAAAAGAACTGAATATCAGAGTTCATAGAAGAGGACCCCAGAACATTCAATAATTGAAGACTGCGTGTGACTAGTTTCTCCATACAGGAGGCATCATGAAGCTGTCATTACCAGCAAAGGCTTTTCTACTAAGTATTAAATAAATTTCAGTAAGCGTGTTCAATACTTATTCCCTGTGTCATTCCACTTTATTATACATAACATAATTTATGGACTAATTTGTTTTGATTTCTTTGTATGTGTGGATTACGTGGGTTGTTACCGACATCTGGTGTAAATTTCATCTGGTGTATGTCTGATATTACTTTCTACTTTTTACTACTAGATAGTTAAGGAGAAATACAATTCGCAGCTCAAAGTTTAAGCTAAACATTTCTGGAGAGCACTTTTATTAGAATACTGTAGAACCTGAGACAGAATAAAATATTACCTATAACTCCTGTGTGCAAAATATCTACACAAACAGGGTTATGTAATAAAAGACATTGGAGCTCATTTATAAACACTGGGCAAATGTGCATCGGGACACTAAGGGGGTTATTTACTAAGCTCCGAATACCCGAAATTCCCTGAAATCTGAAAAATTTGTGATTTTTTGTGTTATAATAGGCTTTTAAAAAAATCACAAATTTTTTCGGAATTTATTAACCTGTCGAGGTTGCATAAAAGGTTGTTTAGGGCAATTTCACTATGTTTTCGGAGCTTTCGGGTGAAAACTTCGAAAAATTCGGAGTTTTCAGGGAAAATTCCAAAAAAAAATCTGAGCTTTTCCCGCAAAGGTAATTTTCGGGAAAATGTAATAATAAATAAGCGTTAAAAACCCGAGTGGCTTAGATCGGAGTTTGTAGCAGCCGATATTGAGATAAATTCGGACCTTGATAAATAACCCCCTAACCTTTAGCAACCAATCACAGGTTAGCTTTTCTCAGCCAGCTGTGGCTAAGCAGTGAAAGCAATCATCTGGTTGGTTGCCATGGGTTACAGTCCACTGTTTATTAATGACCTCCACTAAGAGCAGTAACCCATAGCAACCAATCAGCAGGTAGCATTTTCTGTTCATTTGTTTAATTTATTCAGCAACCATACAGAACCTACAGATTTTGTGTGATTGTAATAGTGTGGGAAGAGATGATACCGTGATAACAAGTAATGATGCAGTCACTCACAGTAACGTGGTTAGAGGTTTCTAGTCAAGCTGTTTTTATGCAAAAGTGAGTTAACAGTACACCATTTCTTTTTACATACTAAACTTTTTGTGGGTTGATTTTATATATAGAAAAAAAATCATAATCTCTCTTTAATTCTATTTTTCTTTTTTCATTAACTTTGCTGATTATGCACATTAAGAGAATTTCAAATGTAGCTAAGACAATTCTAGGCGCCCATTGACATTAATGGGTGTCAGAATTGTCTCCAGCGTCAGAATTGTTGCCGGCGTCGGAATTGTTGCCGCGTCAAAAATATTTGGACCACGCCGGCGTCAAAATTAGCATTTTGCAAGTTTTTTGCAGTTTCGCAAATTTCGCAGGATATTCACAAATTTTCCAGCGAAGCAAAACGGGAGAAATTCGTCCATCACTAAACATAAGGCATTCTTAAGAATTAGAAACGTTGGGGCAGATTTTTCAAGGTGTTAGATGAAAACTCACCTCAATAAAACCTCACCCACTTTCAATTCATGTCTATGGAATTTTTACACTCGCCCCTCATGAATGCCAAACTCAGAACACTGTATTCATGAGAGGTGTGCAGAGTCCTGTGGAAATTTAGTGGAGGGCGCAAATTATGAAAAACATGGCAGATTGCACTTTTTTTTGCACTTAGTATATGACCCCCTGGTAAGTGACTGCAGGTTTATTTCATCTATATTAATGGCACTATTTGATGTTAAATGCCTTACTGAACTTTGTTTACTATAAGAAATAATGTATCCTCTACATTAAACTATAAGGATACAGTATAATAAGTCTATATAAAAAGGCTGCCAAGTGGAGCGGAGCCAATTCTGAATGCCTTACTGGGATATCATAGATGACTACATTTTCTGAATTGGGTTCACAGGTGTTAATCAGGTTTGACTGAAAATAATATAAAAGCTCATGAGATTCATATTACAAAAGATTTTAACATATTTTGAACCATTTAAAAAAATTAAGTCCTAGGAAAACACCTTAAAAGATCTAACTTTTTTGAGAAAGCATTACTAGTGATAGCCAGTGTTCCATCCTTGCATACATACTGTACATAACTATATGGTAATTGAACTCCTCTGTGACTTTATAACTTTCTTTTTTTGGGCCACCAGACTCAAGAGTGCGAAAATATCCACTCTCCATTGTTTATTGGCTGCAGTTTATGAATTACCATAACAGAATAAGATTTCAAGTGCAAGAGCACTAAGGGGTGCAAGAGAGTGCCCATATTGCTCATTTGCAAAGCACGTGCGCCCCCCCGCCTTGTGCGTTCTGCACTGATTGCAGTAAGGACACATACAATGTAATATTCGCCAATGATTTTACATTGCGCACAGCGTTAAAAATTCACAAAAATGCCATTTTAAACAGCGCTTGCAATTTTAAATACATTCCCCTTTAATTTATCTCTCCGAAAAAGGAACCCTGCAAATGCATAACCCTGCAAAAGGCCAGATTTTAACTGCTCTCCAGAGGGAAAAATTTGACAAAACTCGAAACAAAATACACAATAGAATACATGAGCAAATTAAATGCTGCTTTCTCGTCATTGGGTAAAAGTATTCTTTTGTATGGCTTATGCAAATTGCACACAAGCTTATAAGGTAAGCACTTGCCTGTCACTGATATGCAAAAATTGTGACATATGCAGGCTCGTCAGTATGGGAAAGGTAAAAAGTTTTTCTAAGCAAAACAATATTCTGATTAAATGAAAGATGCTTTTAAGGGATAGTTAAAACATTTTCATTAATAATTATGGATGCCTACTTTTTCATCCACATGGGAGTAATATATAACATACCCAATGCAACAAACACATGAAAAATAAAAAACCTAATTTCAACATGTTGCCCTTGTAGGCAGGGAAAAATATCTTTTATTTTTGCATTTTTTTGTAACGCAACAATTTTCAATTTGTCAATTGCCATTATCAACAGTAATAATAGCACATTTTTGGAGCAAGAAATTTTATTACATGCACTCTGCAAAGGGTTCTCAAAATGTTTGTTGAATTTTGCGAAGGCAAAATGATTCACAATGTGAATATTTATTCACATTACCAACGATTTTTCCTTTAGCGACCTATATTATATTCCCCCATATAGGTACTTCCTTCACGGAACAGTAACACTAAAAAAAAAGTGTTTTAAAGTAATGAAAAAACTGTATAATGTACTGTTGCTCTGCACTGGTAAAACTGATCTGTTTGCTACAGAAACACTACTATAGTTCATATAAACAAGCTGCTGTGTAGCAATGGCAGAAATTGAAAAAAAGGCTATATGGCACAGGTTAAATAGTGGATAACAGATAACACCATTATGTTCTACATCTGCTGTGTAACCTGAACCTTTTCTCCTTTGAATGGCTGCCACCATTGCTACACAGCAGCTTATTTATATAAACAATTGTAGTTTTTCTGAAGCAAATACAGCAGTGTTATTAGTGGAGGGCAACACTGCAATATATTTTTATTACTTTAAAACAATTTAATGTTTTGATGTTACTGTTCCTTTAATTGTGCTAACAAATGTAAAATTGATGTGACACAATTTTTGTTTTCAAAAGTGTTCCTACGCATTTAATAAAAGTGTTCCTGGATTTTCTGTAACCTTATTACACTGGGGATGTCATTGTTCCAAAAGAACATTATTGTACAATTTCATTATATTTCCAGTAAACAAAACTAAAAAGAAGATAATTAAAAAATGGGTTAATGTGGTTTAATATGTGCCAATGGATTACTTTTGAAAGCCCATTTAAAGGAGCAATGCACTTCAACAAAATTGTGCTGCATATGAAACTGAAACATGTTCTAGATTATTCTTATAATATATCTTGAAATTTGTTCTAATGTTCTTTAAGTACACAATGTTCCTTTCCTAGAGCCAGGCAGATAGGGGGGAAGTCAGTTATGAATCTTTATTTTGCTGATATCTCAAACAAAAGAGACAGAGAAATTCAGTACACAAGATAGTATTAACAATGAGTGCTAAGGAGTTGCTTTAACTATAGCATTTTAATGAACATTGTTTCTGTTGATCACACATCAATTTAATTTAAAGATATAAGTATAGATCTGATTACTACTAATAATTACATTTTTTTCATCTGCAGATAATTTTTTATAAGGACAGCAACTTTCAGGGGAAGTTCCATGAGAGTTTAGGAGATTGTGCTGATCTACATTCCCACCTTGCTCGCTGTAACTCAGTTCAGGTTGAAGATGGCTGCTGGGTGGTCTATGAACGATCAAACTACATGGGGCATCAATACTACCTGAAGAGTTGAAGAGTGGCGAATACCCTAATTATCAAAGCTGGTCCGGTTTTAATGAATCAGTTAGATCATGTCACTCAATTCCTCATGTATGTAAGCAGTTTAAACCTTCCTACAGTCCCTTTCCTAAGTTTTTTATAATACTGTCTATTCTGTTGTAGTGTTTCCAGGTTTTTCTGAAAGCTTGCTTTGTCATGCTGAAATGTGCTGTTCACAGCAGCTGAAAGATCATGAATGCCATGCACCTATGTGCATCAGAATACAGGCAATGTACTGGATTCTGTCAATTATATATATATATAAACATTTATAAGCAATGTATAAGAACTTTTACATACCTTAGAAGTATGGAGCATTTGAGTGTACCAATAATGTGTGCTGAAGATCTCCTATGGGGGAAGTAGGTGGGTACATTAAAGGGCAAATTTATGATATCTTAGGCCTTTGGACCATTTACTGAAACCACATGTGAGTTTCTGAATGTATGCATGCTTTCAGCTACAATTACTTCAGTTTGTTGCCAAGTGGGCTTTTGAAAGCAGTAATAAATCTGGCCCTAAATATGGACTAATAATGCCCTAACATGCCATATACACTTAAAGGAACAGTTCAGTGTAAAATAAAACTGTGTAAATAGATAGGCTGTGCAAAATAAAAAATGATACTAATATAGTTAGTTATCCAAAAATTCAATATATAAAGTCTGGAGTGACTGGATGTCTAACATAATAGCCAGAACACTACTTGCAGATTTTCAGCTCTCTAACCAGGGGCGGAACTAGAGGAAGTAGACTCGGCAGCTGCAGGGGGCCCCAGGCAGTATAGGGGGGCCCCAATGAGGCCCTAATTAATCAACAGTTTCACTAAATATTGGTAAAAACCCCTGGATATGTTGAGGCCCTAAAATTAATTTGCTATTGGGCCCAGTAACATCTAGTTACGCCATTGTCTCTAACTCTGAGTTAGTCAGCGTCTTGAAGGGGGGACACATGGGACATAACTGTTTGGTGAGTTTGCAATTGATCCTTAGCATGCAGGTCAGATTCAAAAGCAAATGGTTATGACCCAAGTCACTGATTGGTTACTGCCTGGTAACCAATCAGTGGAAGCCAAGAGAACTGCAATAAATATATAAATAAATATATATATAAAAATAATATCACCACTGGCTATATATAACACTTTGGGGAAGATTCACAAAGGGTCGAATATCGAGGGTTAATTAACCCTCGATATTCGACTGGGAATTAAAATCGTTCGACTTCGAATATCGAAGTTGAAGGATTTAGCGCAAATAGTGCGATCGTACAATCGAAGGATTATTCCTTAGATCAAACTATTACATCCTTCGAATCGAACGATTAGAAGGATTTAAATCCAACGATCGAAGGAATATCCTTCGATCAAAAAAACTTAGGAAAGCCTATGTGGACCCTCCCCATAGGCTAACATTGAGTTTGGTAGGTTTTAGATGGCAAACTAGGGGGTCAAAGTTTTTTTTAAAGAGACAGTACTTCGATTATCGAATGGTCGAATAATCCTTCGATTCAAAGTCGTAGTCGTAGTCGAAGGTCGTAGTAGCCCATTCGATGGTCGAAGTAGCCCAAAAAACACTTTGAAATTTGAAGTTTTTTTACTTCGAATCCTTCACTCGAAGTTAGTGAATCGGCCCCTTAGTTTATCTTAAACGTGTTACGTGCTCGTCCCTATTTTGGATTCGACCGAACCCCTGAATCCTTCGAGAAAGATTCTGAATTCAAATCCTAATTTGCATATGCAATGACCAAAACGGATATAACTTATGTTTTTCTATTAAAACAAAAGGCACAGGTCACTGTGAAAATCTGTACTTATGCATATATATTGCCATAATTATACCACTGAAGCAGGACAATATGAACTTATACTATTTATTGCAATTGATAGAAAATAAACTAATACAAACTGATAATTAATAACTTGCACATATAAATATTTGGTATATTTCATAAAATACCTATGTGGATTAATGTAAGCAAGACCATTACCACCCTCAGAGATTGTATAGCTAATCACAGATCCACAATAAATGAAAGGGTGATACATTTCATTGCATTGGCAAATCTGATATGCACAACCATTCATATGCAACAGAATGGGACAAACTAACAGATTAAACGCTATAAGGCCATATTGTTTAATTGGATTAGTTTCCTTTTCCCCATTTTTCTAATGCAACAGTTATGCTCATAATTAATGATAAACAAAACTGCCCCATTTCTCTTGGCCAAAAAATGGCAAAATTTTGCAAAATGCATTAAAGTCAATTGGCATTTTTGTCTAGTGTCAAATGCATGAGAGTCAATGGGTGTTTTTTTCTCCGTGTTTTTTCTTGCATCAAATGCACTGGAGTCAATGGGCATTTTACACAAAAGATGCATGTAGAAATAATGCTGCTGGGGATTTTTCTTGCATTTTTTTTCTGGCACTAATACTGCCATTGTCGTTTCTCCTACATCTTTTTTTCTGGTGAAACAAAACACAATGGGAAAAAATAGGCTGGAGAACATCAGAAATAACAGCATATTTAAAGGTAAAACCACCAATAACATTGCAAACATAAGCATCCAATGAAATGTCTCAAGCAATTAACCAATCACCTAACAGTTCATCTAAGAACGTCATGGATTAACTACAGTTTAACTACAGTTAGAACATCTTAACACTTTTTTCAGAGAGAACAAATTTACAAAAAAGTGTATATACAAATATGTACTGTATAGTTCAGAAAGTATCTGCAGTCTCTACCTTGACATGCTTGTGTGTGCTTGGTCAAACAATAGTTGTTTGCAATTATTGGTGGACCAGCACATCAATGTCCTTTAATACTTGAATTTTTATTCAATCATTCAACATTTTGCTCCACATTGGGGCCTTTATCACTACCAGCATTCTTACACCATTGCAATTGTGTGTCAAGAGCCTAAAGAGTAGAGAATGTAAAGAGGCAGATCCTAATTTAAAGGGGTTGTTCACCTTTTTAGTATGATGTACAGAGTTATATTCTGAGACAATTTGCAACTGGTTTGAATTTTTTATTATTTGTGGTTTTTGAGTGATTTAGCTTTTTATTCAACAGCTTTTCAATTGGTGATTTCACTGTTTGCTGGGGTCAAAAATTACCCTAGCAACCATGCATTGATTTAAATAAGAGAATGGAATATGAATAGGAGAAGGTCTGAATAGAAAGATGAGTAATAAAAAGTAGCAATAACAAAACATTTGTAGCCTTACAGAGCATTAGATTTTTAGATGGGGTCAGTGACCCCCATTTGAAAGCTGGAAAGAGTCAGAACTATAAAAAAGAAAAAAGACCAATTAAAGTTGCTTAACATTCGCCATTCTAAAATTTAAAATCTAAAGGTTAACATGAATGTCCACTATCTCTTTAATAGCAAGTACATTTCATTTTTCATACTTTTCAATACCTAAATGTTAATTAAGGTATATTGCTAATTGCTTAAAGGGATTCTGTCATGATTTCTATGGTGTAGTTTTTATTTCTAAATTACATTGCTTACACTGCAAATAACTCACCCTACCATATAAAATTGTATTCCTGAACAGCGAGGGGCCAAATTTGGCTCACTTCGACCCCAAAAAAACTTCGACCTACATTCGATTGGTCTTTTTGAATTCGAAGTTTGAAGTTTTTTTAACTTCGATCTTTGATAAATATGCCCTCAAGTGTATTTTTCTAAATGTAATATTGGTGTGTAGGCAGCCATCTCAGGTCATTTTGCCTGAACCTGTGCTTTCAGAAAGAGCCAGTACTACTTCATGACGGAACTTCTTTCAGATAAGCTATTGTTGAAGGTGTTTCAGTGGGACTTGCATTTTTACTACTGAGTGCTATTTTCATATGTACCAAGGAGCTGTTGTGTCAGGGAGCTGCTATCTGGTTACCTTCCCATTGTTATGCTGAAGGACTGCTGGGGGGAAAAGGGAGGGGGTGATATCACTCAAATTATAGCAGTAAAGAGTGACAGAGCACAAATCACATGACTGGGGACACCTGGGAAACTGACAATAGGTCTAGCCCCATGTCAGATTTCAAAATTAAATATTAAAAAAAAATCTGCTCTTTTGAAAAATGGATGTCAATGCAGAATCCTGCTGGAGCAGTACTATTAACTGATGCATTTTGAAAACTTTTCTTTCAATGTGCAAACTTTAAACTGATAAACTTCCGTCAGCGAAGAAAGCATATGCGAAAAAATATTATATTTAAATGTTTTTAAACCTCTAACCTTTCGTCAGTTGTAATAATTTACAGGGTGTGAGTAAAGTTTTGCACAAACAAAGGCACAACCAGTGCAGGATAAGCACAAGTGAAACAGACAAGGTGTAATACTTGGGGCAACTTTGCTCCTATTAGCAAAATAATTCTTGTTCCTACTACTTCAAAAATGTGCTCTAGAGTTCATTGTGACAGTCTGGATTATTAATTATTTCATTATTTTGTCTGTGGGGTGCAGTGTGTAATGTCACACCACAGGTTATTTTCAAAAACATGTTAACATAGTTTAAAAGGACACTTTTATATTAGAACTTCTTTGACATTCTAGTGACAGTCTATAACAAAAGGTTCAGTGTTCTACTAAGGTCAGGAGACTGAATACATTTGCAGATGGATAACACCTGATGAAGGTCATATGAAATACACATTGTTGACATACTCGTCATTTTATTGTCTCTCTTCTACCAAATGTATTCTATGTTTTTAAATGACTTGTATATTAACACATAGATCTATAATGGTTGTTTAGCAAAAATGACCATGCTGTCTGTACAACATTAATGTCACCCACAATATCAACAACAGAGGTGCAATTTCATAGGTAAAGCTGCTCCCCTTTGTCACGGTGATGTATATAAAGGGCTGCCGCTTCCTATTCACAGTTAGACTGAATGCTGCTTGTTGAAAGCTCCAACAGAGTGTCTTTGAAAGGCAAAGGGTAAGAGAACAAAATTATGTGTTTTTTTCCAATTAGAGTTTTGAAACCATGTGCAATCATGTTTTAAATCATTTACTCTTAAGCATTAAATTAAAAAGAGATGAGGTTTACAGTAACAGTACAGTAGTAGTGTGTAAGTGAATAATATAAAATAGCTCAAGTTCAAAAACATTTACTGTGAAAAAAATCAGTGGGACAACAGCTTTTTGCACAATGAAAGATAGATAGATAGATAGATAGATGATAGCTAGACAGATAGATAGATAGATAGATAGATAGATAGATAGATAGATAGATAGATAGATAGATAAATGATAGATAGACAGATAGATAGATAAATAGAGAAGAAGAGAGAGAGAAAGACAGAGAAAGAGATAGATAAATATAGACAGAGAGAGAGAAAGTGATAGATAGATAGTTAGATAGATAGATAGATAGATAGATAGATGATAGAAAGAAAGAAAGAAAGAAAGATAGATAGGTAGATAGATAGATAGATAGATAGATAGATAGATAGATAGATGAGATAGATAGATAGATAGATAGATAGATAGATAGATAGATAGATAGATAGATAGATAGATAGATAGATAGATAGATAGATAGATAGAATACTTATACACATACACACAGTCGATGGTCGTTGAGCAATTGTTTTGTTAAATAAATCCTCACATATGTGTAGTGAAGGAGAGTTCTGATTTGCATTGTCATTGGAAAGTGCTGCAGATATATATGTATTTGTGGCGCACATTTCAATAACATTGCAATTCAGAACCCATCCTACAACATTACTGCACATTCATGCCGCCATTTTGTACATGCGCATCAACTCAGTTTTGATATAGGGACAATAATAAAATTTTAATCAATTTATTCTTCCCACTATTGCCACATGGACATTACCTTTGATTGTATACTTACTAACACACACATATAATATATAGATATATACTGTATATACACACAGTATAAATATGTATCCTGATTAGGTACCTGGATGGCTAACCAGAACAGGATGTGTCAGCCTCATCACCACACAATGTATTCTTCCCTGCTCTGCTCTCTTTCCACCCCAACTCTCTTTTTTATGTTTTTTTATTATTCTCTCAAGTTCACTTTTTTATATCATTTACTTTGGTGTCCTAAATTTCCTTCTGATCACTTAGCTCCTTCAGGTAAGTTTTTTTTTTTTTTTTAAAGATAAAACTTTTATTGTTTTTCACAACATAAAACAAACATAAACAGAACATGCCATATCAATGCAGTGGTATTTAGATATAATTTCCATGACAGATATTCAAGTATTTAAGATAGTATTGATGTTATATTTCAGTACTTTGGCTGAATACTTTAATGTCTCTAAATCAGAAGCATATACTCAACGAGCCACTCACAATTAGGGTTAAATTGTTATTGAAATCAGTTTTCTTGAGTACGTATGTTATATTTCCCACCAACTGTAAGTTATGTAAGAGAACCACAACCTCCCAGCCCCGCCTCCCACCACGGACTCCATATTTTATCAAACTTCTTTTGTGAGCCTCTAGCTAGCAAGGTAAGCTTAATGAGTGGCAGATTTTGATTTATCAGTGTGATCCAGGTTTGCACTGTAGGGGGTTTAGGGCCCATCCACGTCGTTGAAATTATTTTCCTGGCATAATATAAAAGGGTTCTATATCTAGTTCTGGCATGAGTGGTAGGTATGATGTCATCTATAATTCCCAATATACACACCTGTGGTGTAAGTATCCTTGGGAAATCGAGTTTGTCATCTAGGAGTTTGAGAACCTCAGACCAGAATTCTGCCACTGGGGGACAGCTCCAGGCCATATGTAGGAAGTCTGCACCCTCTGTCCCGCATCTATGACATTTTGCCTCCGGATTACGCCCCATGGATCTGAGTCGTGTGGGGGTGAGGTAGACCTGGTGTAACCATTTAAATTGAATTAACCTGTCTCGTACAGAGTATAAGTAATAGTAGCTTTTGTCTGTTGCCTCATCCCAATCCTCCTCAGTGATGTTCGGGATGCAAGCTTGCCATTTACAGTATGCTTTTTCGAAAGGTGAGGGGATTGTTTGTATCAGGGTTTTATACAATGTGGACGTTGGTTTAGTAAGTGTTGTAGACCATAGTAGTGTTTCAAATTGGGATTGGGAAATTTGTATATCAAGACTACCAAATTGTGCCTGGAATACATGCCTAAATTGGAAATATCGAAACTGAGATAAATTGGGTTCAGCTAGTTTCTCTTTGAAAAATTCATATGATCCAAATGTAGTTCCATCTAGTACATCTTGCAATCGTCTAATTCTTTTTTGAGGCCAGTATAGAAAATCAGGGAACTTCTGGAAGTGGGTAAGGCGGGAATTCGCCCATAGGGGTGTGTTTGGGGTTAGAACGGGAGAGTGTTGGGGATAAAGCTTGAGTGCCAGATTCCAAGCCTTTCTTGGAGTAGCCATAACCGCTGGTAGGTTCTCATAATCTGCTGGTGCTCTATACAGAAGATGCCTGAGGCCTTCTAGTGATCCCACAGCCAGCGCTTGGAGATTCGTGTTTGGGTTGTACGGGTCTGGGTCAAACCACCATTGAACATAGTGAAGTTGACTGGCTAGGTAATAGAGGTACAGATCCGGTAGTCCCAAACCCCCTTCTTTAGTGGCGGGGAGGTAAGTTTTTTTAATGCCGATTTTATTCTTGTTAATGCTTTCTCTTTCCATGCCATTCTCTTCCCATCCACACATCCCCTTTTCTCTAGTGACTTTATTTTGCCCTCCCCTTTTCTACTTCGAATTTCTGTCGCCTTGCCTGTCTCCCTTCACTTCTCTCAGATTATCTCCCCTGCTGCCCTTCTCTTCCCATGCTTGCTCTGCCTTTATCAGTAGAAACTAGAATAGAGGGCAATAAAATCTAACAGGCACTGTAGAATTTTGTAGTTGTGACACACATTTTTTCTCACTGCTGCTGACCCAGTGGTGATGCTTCATGTGACATGGAGTCACACGCCAGGTCAGAGGTTGGGTGAGTGTTCTGGCCTGTTACCATTCTATGACAATGCTGAGTATGAATACCACTGACAATTTGACCTTTCTGCTCTCTGTGAGAAGGGAAAAGAGAAATATCAACATCCATGTAGAGACAAAGGTGAAAAAAACAAAGGGAGTTAGACAGAACATAAGTTGTCCTAAAATATATGCACTGTCACTCTCTCCTGCCTTGGACCATGCTGGACTGCAGAGAGGTCACAGTTTATAGGCAAAATACATCCTAGTCAGTGTGTTGTATGCACATGTTTGCCAACTGTAATGACATTGGATTGTGGAATATGTGTGCAACAAGGGTTTTCAGAGAACAGCTCACACACATATATAATATATAAATATATACATATATAGAGATACCAGCACTCGCAGGTATGAAAATGCAGAATTCATATTTATTCAGTGTTGTGGCTGTAGATGCCATTAATATTATTTTTTAACATTTTGGTCTATAACAGAGCCCTTTGTCAGGGACACTGTACAATCAAAATCGCAGTCTCATAGATAGATTCTATTTGGTGCCAAAGATGTTGCCATAGTAATTCACCAATGTTGCTTTGTGGAACTTGCACAGGTAGGATAATAGTGAGAGATATTTTGGATAAGTTTCAATGAATGGCATGAAAGGGGAGGTTTGGTTATTATATTACTATGTTGTACTACTATTTGGATTATTAACACTTAGGGGCAGATTTATCAAGGGTCAAAGTGAATTCGAGGGAATTTTCGAATTAAAAAAATTCGAAGTAATTTTTTGGATACTTCGACCATCGAATAGGATACTACGACTTCGAATTTATTTTGAATTCGATTCAAAGTAAAATAGTTTGAATATTTGACCATTCGATAATCGAAGTACTGCCTCTTTAAAAAAACTTCGACTTCAATATTTCGCCAAATTAAACCTGCGTAAGTGCTATGTTAGCCCATGGGGACCTTCTACAGCATTTTTCTAAGTTTTTTGAAGTCGAAGTCAAATAGTTCCATTCGAAGGATTTAATCGTTCAATCGAACGATTTGACTTCGACCGCAGAATACCCAAATTCGATGGAAAAAAGTCGAATTCGATATTCAAATTCGAAGTATTTCAATTCGATGGTCGAATTTCGAAGTATTTTTTGCCCCATATTGTTTGGTGACATGTGGCTCTTAAAGAGTCGATGCTGTTTTTTGCATATACACGGTTTTCTGCTCCCCTTGCTGAGGCTCAGAGGCTGGTGTACCTGGACCACACCTTAATCTTGCTGGGTTTTTCTTATCTACTTCATTGTATCTGTGTTACATGTATAAACTTTACTGACTTTATTTTCTTTACTGCTGTCCTGCATATTGATGTCAGTACCTCCCACCCTCCAGCTGATACAGTATACAGATCCTTATTGTTAGAATGATGGGCAGATAAGATAATACAGCACACCCAAATAATACAGCACACCCAGACAGCACTCCTGAAGGAATCAGATTTCTGAACTCACAGAGCTCTTTTTCTTTCTTTTATTATGATTCTGTGCTGATACCACTGCTCTGCTTTGCACACACATTCCAGTTGGGAAACTGCAGTATTTTAGCAGAGAAACAGTCAAAACTGCCCATACGGCCTACCTTCCACTTTAGGATGGTGGGGTTTAATACATGGGTTTTAGCACATCTCTCCAGGTAAAACGAGCAGTGGTCAAATTGCCTTGTCTGCCTGTCAGCACTTCTGAGAATATCAAATGAAAACACTGCCGCTGATACACACAGGGAGGTGACAGACAAACCTTGGTGGCAAAATGTTTATATGATGTTTGCCCGTGTGAGTCACTTCAGGGTACTTTTCATTTCATATAATCAAAAGTGGAGACATGGGCAATTTTTGATGGCTTTAACTGCCAGCAGACAAAACACCTATTGACATAGGCCTGTTATTAACTACCTAATACCAATACCACATTTTTTCGAAGGGGGCAAATACTGTAATTATAAACCTAGAAAAAATAAATAATGAAGACCAATTGAACTGGGCATTCTATAACATACTCAAAGTTACCTAAAAGGTGAATCACCCCTTTAACTATTTAATTGAGTTAAGTTACCTTTTCATATGAATGAAGTTCATATATCTATGTTATTATTTTTCTTTTTTTGGCCAGATGCAGATCATATTCTACGAAGAGCGGAACTTTCAAGGTTCTTATTATGAGTGCAGAAATGATTGCTCCAATCTAAGTTTTTACATTAGTAGGTGCAATTCTCTTCGTGTTCTGAGTGGGTGTTGGATGATGTATGAGCTTCCTAACTATCAAGGATACCAGTACTTTATACAAAAAGGAGACTATCCAAATTTCCGAAGGTGGATGGGATATAATTCCTCCATCAGATCTTGCTTAGCAATTCCCCAAGTAAGTATATGCTGCTGATAATAATATGGTACTGTGTAGTCCTTTGGTTAAACCAAAACTACAGTGATTGCCAATGTAACCTTTTAAATACAAATTAATGACAACAACCCAAATGAAATATGTAGCCTTATGCTAAAGCCTCCATCATTTAGATATGGCATGATTTATTCACTCCACACCCCAACCCCCTTTCAGTCTATTGGAACCAAGTCTAACTCTTGCAGCCTAATATTACTGCTGACAGTAATAACACTGTACCCATCCACATAGACATTGTGAAAAGATTTGGCCGAATACCGAACCGAATCCGAACCCTAATTTGCATATGCAAATTAGGGGTGGGAAGGGCAACATTTTTTTACTTCCTTGTTTTCTGACAAAAAGTCACATGATTTCCCTCCCTGCCCATAATTTGCATATGCAAATTAGGATTCGGTTCGGCCTGGCAGAAGGGTTCGGCCGAATCCGAATCTTGCTGAAAAAGACCGAATCCTGGCCGAATCCCGAACCGAATCCCGAACCGAATCCTGGATTCAGTGCATCCCTAATTGTAGGTGCTGCAGGCACATCACAGGACCCTCTGCCATTTTAGCCCCTTCAGCTGCCTAATATTAATTTTAAGTGCTATCTGTTGCCCAGATAGTAATGCCATTACTGACACCATGCACCCAAAGGTACACGTTTCAAACATAAATAAAGGGAAGGAAAAATATGCCGCAATATGAATATGAGTTCACAACAGATGGTCCATTTTGGTGCCTAAAGCATATGTTACTGTCAACACAACTTATTGGACACCTGCTTTTACAGCTGAATTCTGGAGAATATACTGCACTCCAAATAATTCCAGTTATCAGAATTTTGCACATTGCACTGTGTTCATAAATGAGTTTTAGCATAGACTATCCACGGAGATGACAAAAAGCCACAGAAGAGCTTGTTTAGGATTGTAATCCACAGGGGTTGGGACAAATACTTGTGTTAAACCTCGTCTGTTTCAATGTTGTCTAATAAACAAATTTCACCTACTTGTGCTCATCTTCGCAGTGTGTATTAGTACAAAGGTGTCCTGTATTTGACACCTTTCACAAGAAGGGGGTTCCATTTTTGTTTGTGTGCTGCACTAATCAGAGTTCCTACATGGGCCAAGTGACAAACCCTGTTATTGACCCTACATGCATCAGGTCACAAAGGACTAGTTTTTTTTCCTCAATTATGCTGGGATGCTGGGTAATAATATCTCACAGAAACCACTCATCAACTAAATCAAATGAATCTGCAAGTAAAAAAAAAGATGCATAAACTGCAGTAGGCCAACTGCAAAATAATATAATAGAAAAATTGGTTATAGCTTTCAGAGCTGCTTTACTAAAAAAACCTACAAAATTATTATCATCGTATACTTAAACATGCATCAGCTGCACATGAGAAGGAAGTGCAAAATCATCCAGATAACTCAATAATAATGCACCAACTGGCAAGCCATGAATTCACAGACAATTACATTGTAACAACTATCTGATCAATATAATGACAGCAGCTACAAACATAACTATAATACAGACATAAATACTTATATTAAAGATGATTTTCTGTTATGCTACACCAAATGGGCACACATAAGAGAATTTCTCCTTGCCTTACAGTATTCCGGATCTTACAGACTGAGGTTGTATGAAAGAAATAATTTTGGAGGCAAAATGATGGAAGCCATGGAAGACTGTCCTTCAGTGTATGATCAGTTTCACCACCAAGATATTCAGTCTTGCAATGTGTTTGATGGCTACTGGATTTTTTATGAGCAGCCCAATTACAGGGGGCATCAGTATTACATAAGACCAGGGGAATACAGAAGATTTACTGACTGGGGATCACAAAGTTCCAGGGTTGGTTCCTTTAGGCAAATTATACAACATGTATAAATGACTGTGTATCCTGTAGTTCTCATGAATAAAGGAATAACTAAGTATAAGTACACTATTATTTTATTTATTTGTGTGTGTGTTTTATTGGAATTTATTTAAAATGCATGAAGAGGAAGACATTTAACAAATAGAATAGAGAGAAAATGACTTTATTTGCTTAGTTACTTAGTTACAGGATTTCCGGGGCTCCAAAGGGCTCACCAGGAATTTGAGTTGTATATGTATAAAATAAATTGTTATTAATTATTAAATATCTTTTATATATTAATGTGAATAATCTGTAAGTGGTAACCTTTCCATGATAATAAATAATATAATATTTGTATACAGTATATGGTTGCATCTTTTATTAGACTCTTTATTATCCATTTACTATACATCACTTAATATTCTGCAGGTTTTCTGGAGATTAAAAAAAAAAAAAAAAAAAAGCTGCAGGCCAGAGGTGAAAAGAAATATGGACTTGAAATACCTGTAGGATGCCCCAACAAATGCAATGGGTCAGAGTAATAGATGATCATTAAATACAATGCTTCATGTATCAAAGCCCTGCTTTCTCACTCCTTGGCACTTCCACCTTCATGCTTATTCCGTGTAGCACTCCATTTAAATGAAAAGCCTTTATATTACATCGAGGGCAATAGCTCTTCACAGCTAAAACTCAATCCTAAGATATTATAGCACCACCTTGTGGATACATTTAGCAGATCATGGACACAAAATTACAATTCCATTTTATATTGAGCAAGCCAGTGACATGACTAGCGAAAGGTCTTCAACAGAAAAAAACAGCAAGTCCAGTTGATTTGACTTATTACTATAGATATACCATGAGTTGGATGAATGAGAACCTTCACAATTACAATATAAACACACACACATATATATGTATGAATTACTCTCTGAATGTGGGCACTCACATATAAAAGAACAGAGCCTGGGTGCAAAGAAGATCCGCAATCAAAAGGGCTTATACATTTTATAAATGTGCATTTATTTGGAGGACAAATGTTTTGTTTACGTCCCCAGCCTTTGTCAAAGCGAAGCTCCATACCTTTAAAATGTCATTCACTCTTAGGGGCCGATTCACTAACTTCGAGTGAAGGATTCGAAGTAAAAAAACTTCGAATTTTGAAGTGTTTTTGGGCTACTTCGACCATCGAATGGGCTACTTCGACCTTTGACTTCGAATCGAAGGATTCGAACTAAAAATCGTTCGACTATTCGATAGTCGAAGTACTGTCTCTTTAAGAAAAAACTTCGACCCCCTAGTTCACCATCTAAAAGCTACCGAAGTCAATGTTAGTCTATGGGGAAGGTCCCCATAGGCTTTCCTAAATTTTTTTGGTCGAAGGATAATCCTTCAATCGTTGGATTAAAATCCTTAGAATCGTTCGATTTGAAGGATTTAATCGTTCGATCGATGGATTATTCCTTTGATCGTTTGATCGAACTATGTGCGCTAAAATCCTTCGACTTTGATATTCGAAGTCGAAGGATTTTAATTCCCATTCGAATATCGAGGGTTAATTAACCCTCGATATTCGACCCTTGGTGAATCGGCCCCCAAGTGTTTGCCCTGAGTGACTTTATTATGTCATCGCTCTTGTGAGACACCATGAACCCAAATGTAAACAAGTAATGTGACACAAGTGTAGCTCTATCATACCTCCCAACATTTGAGAACAAGAAAGAGGGACACAAAAAGTTGCCGCGAAAATTTTTTGGCCACACCCACTTGATGGACACCCCCCCCCCCAATGGCACGCCCATTTTACAAAAACACACCTCTTCCCCTTGGTTGGCATGGCAGCATCAGAGACACAGTGTGTACCAACAAAAAGCAGACAAAGTGGCCCCCATTATTTAATGACAGTGTGTGGCAGAAGCATTGCGGTCTCTCAGCATTTAATGGCACATTGTGGTGCCAGTGCTTCATGACACCCTCTACCCCACCAATAACCCTGCTCAGTAATTGCTCCCCTAATTACATTAAAACATTATAAATGACACTAACTCAGTTATGATTAAACTTTAAATAGTGTTTATAAATATCATAACAGTTTAATTTTTTAACTTTAACATAATATGTTTAACGTAATGTCTCTTCATAGTATTCCTTCAATCAGTCAATAATAAAAACATCGTCTGATTCGCTGCCAGTCTCAGCTACAGATTCCTTAGACAGGCTGGCTGGTGTTTTTTGCTTTTTAGATCCACCTATAGACTTTTTTCTGTGGATAGTTTTTTGTTTCTTGCTAAACTGAAGTTTAGCTTGCCGAAGTGTGGCGGCAGCAGCAGATGGTCCCTTGCTAGACCCAGGTTCCATAACAACAGCAGCAGATGGTTCCTTGCTAGACCCAGGTTCCATAACAACAGCAGTAGATTGTTCACTGCTAGAGCCAGCTGAAGGTTCACTTACAAAACTAATGGATGGGTCCTTGCTGGATACAGCTGAAGTGCCCCTAACAGCAGCAGAGGATGGTTCTCTGCTAGATGTGGATTCTCCAAGAACAGTCACTGCTTCACTGCTAGGCCCAGCTACACTTTCACTACTAGCACCCGCTGGTGGATCTGACCTAGATGAAGAGGAAGGCTGTCTACGACTGGACAAACTTATATAAGTGGCAGATTTAGCACTTTTCAGCAGGCGAGGGGAAGGCTTCCACTGGTGACACTTTGTTTGGGAGAACAGATTAATCTTGGAAGCAAGAATCGCACATAATGTATTTCTTACAGTAGTTGCTTCCTCATAGACGTTTGGTCCAGGCTGTTGGGTTATTGGATTCTTCCCCAAGGAACTTCGTTGGTCAGTTATTATTTTTCTGACAGTGCTAAATAATCTCTCACATGTAGCATTGCTATGAGGAATCAGAAAAATAAACTTTGCAAGTTTACAAAGGATTCTGTACTGAGGCTGGCCAGTCACAGGGTCTTGGATAAGTGATAATTTCTAGGGATGTAGCGAACGTCGGAAAAAAAGTTCGCGAACATATTCGCGAACTTGCGCAAAAATGCGAGCGGTTCGCGAACGGTTCGCGAACCCCATAGACTTCAATGGGAAGGCGAACTTTAACATCTAGAAAAGACATTTCTGGCCAGAAAAATGATTTTAAAGTTGTTTAAAGGGTGCAACGACCTGGACAGTGGCATGCCAGAGGGGGATCAAGGGCAAAAATGTATCTGAAAAATCTGCCTGTGTGTGCTTGGAAGAGATAGTGTAGGGGGAGAGCTGTTAGTGATTTCAGGGACAGATGATAGTAAGTTTGCTGGCTAGTAATCTGCTTGATACTGCTCTGTATTGGAGGGACAGAAGTCTGCAGGGATTTGAGGGACATTTTAGCTTAGGTAGCTTTGCTGGCTAGTAATCTACTGTTCTCTTTAAACAACTGCCATACGTTGACCTTGTAGGCATTGTTTGCCCAGTTTTTTTGGACGCAGCCACTGAAGCACAGTTGCCAGAAAAAATATGCCATATAAATGCTGAAAATAGTCATTTTTCGCCATACGTTGACCTTGTAGACATTGTTTGCCCAGTTTTTTTGGACGCAGCCACTGAAGCACAGTTGCCAGAAAAAATATGCCATATAAATGCTGAAAATAGTAATTTTTCGCCATACGTTGACCTTGTAGACATTGTTTGCCCAGTTTTTTTGGTTGCAGCCACTGAAGCACAGTTGCCAGAAAAAATATGCCACATAAATGCTGAAAATAGTCATTTTTTGCCATATACGTTGAGTCAACGTATGGCAAAAAATGACTATTTTCAGCATTTATATGGCATATTTTTTCTGGCCTCTGTGCTTCAGTGGCTGTGGCCAAAAAAACTGGGCAAACAATGCCTACAAGGTCAACGTATACACTACTACAGCGGTGGATACGGATTACGTAAAATATATTATGGCTGCTTGAAAAAAGTGACTCCGGTGTTTTTTCTGGAGACGGTAATATTATGGATATTTAGACAGAATGGGAACAAGGTCACACAGCTCGATGGCGGGTTGAAGAAAACAGTGTGCAAATAATGCCTACAAGGCCAACGTATACACTACTACAGCGGTGGATACGGATTACGTAAAATATATGAATGCTGCTTGAAAAAAGTGACTCCGGTGTTTTTTCTGGAGACGGTAATATTATGGATATTTAGACAGAATGGGAACAAGGTCACACAGCTCGATGGCGGGTTGAAGAAAACAGTGTGCAAATAATGCCTACAAGGCCAACGTATACACTACTACAGCGGTGGATACGGATTACGTAAAATATATGAATGCTGCTTGAAAAAAGTGACTCCGGTGTTTTTTCTGGAGACGGTAATATTATTATAGACAGAATGATATTTAGACAGAATGGGAACAAGGTCACACAGCTCGATGGCGGGTTGAAGAAAACAGTGTGCAAATAATGCCTACAGGGCAAATAATGCCTAAAAGGTCAACTTATACACTACTACAGCGGTAGTAAAATAAAAAAAAGTAAAATAAAAAAAAAATGAATATTAAAAAAAAAAATTAAAGTTGGTGCTGCTGAACTACTAGGAGCAGCAGATTAGCACACCAGTCCCACTCCCCAACACTGCTAGACTAATAGCACTGGGCTCTTATAGTAGTAGTAGTAGTAGTAGTAGTAAAACAACAAAAAAATAAATAAAAGCAGTCCTTACAAGGACTACTGTTATTGCAGCAGTCAGCAGATGAGATCAGAAGCAGGACAGCTGCCCACTGCAGCTACATACAGAGCACTGCAGTAGAAGGTAGATTACTAGCCAGCAAAGCTACCTAAGCTAAAATGTCCCTCAAACCCCTGCAGACTTCTGTCCCTCCAATAACAGAGCAGTATCAAAACGATTACTAGCCAGCAAACTTTCAACTGTCCCTGAAATCACTAACAGGCAGCAGCTCTCTCCCTACACTATCTCTTCAGCACACACAGGCAGAGTGAAAAAACGCTGCAGGGCTTCGGTTTTTATAGGGAAGGGGAGTGGTCCAGGGGAGAGCTTCCTGATTGGCTGCCATGTACCTGCTGGTCTGGGGTGAGAGGGCAAAAAAAAGCGCCAACAATGGCGAACCCAAAATGGCGAACGTCGCGCGACGTTCGCGAACTTCCGGCGAGCGCGAACACCCGATGTTCGCGCGAACAAGTTCGCCGGCGAACAGTTCGCGACATCTCTAATAATTTCTGCCAGAATTCATCTATGCGCTCATTCTGAAACGCTGGAAGACTGCTGGTTTGATACTCCCTAAATTCTGTGAACAACCTGTCCATGTCCTGGGAGCGGACTATGTTTGGGAATCTTGATACAAGCATCTGTAGTTCCTCTATGGTAGAGGACAATCGTGTGTTGGGATTTAAGAAGGAGAGATTTTGAAGAACCTGGTCCTCCAAAGGCATTGCCTTTTTCATGTAGTCAAGAGCCTTGCAAAAAAAATTTACAGCTTCCTTGACAAATGATTTGAACCTGGATGTGTCAATCAGATTCTCTCTCCTTGCATAGTTCCTGGTTTCAAAACCAAGCATAATTTCATTTGCTGGTAGATGTAGTGCTGTATCATGATAATTGATGTCAGTTATGTCCTGTACCCCAGCAATTATTGATGGCTTCACAAATCTTACTAACAGGTCCCTATATAATGTCTGCATTGCTGGATGCAAGACATGAACCATCGGCGCTTCTGTTTGCAGAAGTACATTAAATGTATTGAATACTGGAAATACAGAGTGCAAAAATAAAAAGTATAACTTTGAAATGGGGTCTTGTATTGTCTGTAAAATCCTTTTCTCTCTGGCACCGAGATTAACACCTTGTTCTGACTCAAATGTGCTGATGATATAGGATTTAAGCGCATCCCATGTGAGCAGTGTCCGTTCCACTGCTTTTTCCAATGACAACCAACGTGTCTTAACATGCTTCACAATTTTCCGTACTCCCGTGTTACAAAATGACATGTAATCCTGAAGAGTAGCCACTCTTTTTGCACTCTTTTGGAAGTGGTAATAGACGTCAATAATAAAGTCCTCCACATTTACCGACAGCATTTTTGCTGCATGCTCAGCCATCAAATGGACTAAATGACATGGGCAGCCAACAGCATATACTTTTTGTGCAGATGTTTGGCTTGCCTTTATCCTTGAAAGAACACTGTTGTGTTTCCCTTGCATATTAGCAGCATTATCCGCTGAATATGTTGCACACATGTTCCAATCCACATGATGTTTTTTCAGCATAACATCGACAGCCTCAAATAGATCCTGGGCTCTGCTAGATGCACAAGCTACCATATCCAAAAAGTCTGTTACTATTAGCCCAGTGTCTGGATGCTCGTAAATAACTAGCACTGGAAAATATTTTTCAAACTGATCAGAGCTTGCATCTAGCGAAAGCCCAAAATATTTATTTTTACTAGAAATGACACTCCTCACATTGGCTAATGCTTCTGGTGCAATTGCACCTTGAATTATGTGTGTAGTTTTTGTCGATGAACATGCATATTTTTCTGCAATTTTAGAGTCTGGAAACATTTGTTTGAATAAATGGCTGACGTGATCACTACTGGCTAAGGAAATATTGTGTTCAACCAGAAAACCAGTGAACAACACTTCCGCTTTAGTTACACATTCTGTAGCTCCTGGGTCAGAGAACATTGATGTTAATCCTTTGGAGCGTGTCACAGCTTTTGCCGACCCAATGTGTTTATCAGTGGCAATGTGTCTTGTTACGTCATTGTAGCCACCATGACCAACTGTAAAGTCAGCCCTACAAAGCTCACAAAAAGCATATGATGAGCCTCGCCTTGACTTCTGCAGAAATGGGTGCTCTTTCCGCCAATTATCTTTAAACAGACAGAACCTTTTAGCTTTTTTCTTAGGTGACTCTGAGTAATCAGCCATTTCTTTTAGTAATTGCTTAGTAGTTACTCTGTAAAAGCTATCATTGGGGGATGAAAGAAAAACAATACCAACCATTATAGTCACTGATAAATTAACAGTAGGTCGAACCGTTTAAACTGAAAAATATAACCTCAGCCTGGTAAAATGTGTTTACTCTTTAATATATCTGCGGTGGGGAAGCCAAGTTATATATCTATGTTATAGGTCAATCCTGCTGACAAACTTTCGCATATCATAGTGTTGTACTCTGATACAAAGTACACTTTGACCCAGGTTGAGGATATATTTAAGGACTTCCAATACTTTTTTCAGCTCAGTTAGTTTCAGATTGTTCACCAGAAAGACATTTCCCAATCACTTTCTATTTTCTATGTATTTTTCACCTTCTGAAGCAGCTTGCGGGGGGGGGGGGGGGGTCATCGGCCCTGTAAACTGTTCTACATTGATACATTCAGTTGATACATTTCTTATCTTTGTCCCTGCTGAGAAGAATCCCTGGGTGGCTGTTAGACTTGATACAATAGTTGCTAATACTCCAGAGATGTTGATGATAAGAAATGTATCAACTAAATGTTGCAAAATTGTCTGCACATGAATTACTGAGAACTGAATCACCACAGGCAGGGACTTTCAACTTAATTTAGATTTTGGAAAAACTGTAAAAAGAACTGTTTATTTCTGCTAAACAACCTGAAAGCTGAAAAAACACAGAATTGAAAAAAAAAAATTGGAAGATGAATCACCTCTTTAAATACTTGCTGTTGATAAAAAAACAATGCCCAGGTTAAAGCAATGCAAACTTCTGCTGAAAGAAAGAGGGCATGCACCCCTACAGAACAGCATGTTTACTGCAGGGCATCTTTAACAACAATGACAGAACAACAACACAGATGTTTATAGATTTGGAACAACTTTATTTAATATGTTAAAATAAACATTGATGCAACAACAAACTCACCAGACTGTGCCAAAATATGTATTTTTCAAGATGACTGAAATTGCTCCAAATAAGTCACTGTTTGAAGACATATAAAACCAGAATATTTAAATATACAACTTTGTTCTTCCAGTCATTAAGTACTCATGTTACTATCCCATGAAAGGCAGGCACCTCCTACTGATGTGTATAAATACAAATATACAGAGAAGGAATGTTCTGGGCACACAATAAGCTATATCCTCATACTGTACTGTCTAAGGGAATCAATATGGCAGCTCCCTCCTCCCATATGTATAAATACAAATATACAGAGAAGGAATGTTCTGGGCACACAATAAGCTATACCCTCATATTGTACTGTCTAAGGGAATCAATATGGCACCTCCTCCTCCCATATGTATAAATACAAATATACAGAGAAGGAATGTTCTGGGCACATAATAAGCTATACCCTCATACTGTACTGTCTAAGGGAAACAATATGGCACCTCCTCAAAAAGGCCCTGGCCCTTAGATACACTTAAAATGTTACTCAGTTAGGGTTGCCACCTTTTCTGGAAAAAAAAAATACCGGTGTTTCTATATATTTATCTTTATTCCCTATTAATAACATTGGGATCACTGACCTTCCTATATATTTATCTTTATTCCCTATTAATAACATTGGGATCACTGACCTTCCTATATATTTATCTTTATTCCCTATTAATAACATTGGGATCACTGACCTTCCTATATATTTATCTTTATTCTCTATTAATAACATTGGGATCACTGACCTTCCTATATATTTATCTTTTTTCCCTATTAATAACATTGGGATCAACCATCATTTTTACCGGCAAGGTGGCAACCCTACACTCAGTGATGTTACTGGTCCTTTAACGCTAGACACACATGAAAACCTCCTTGTGCTACATAGCTAAATGATTCAGCCCTCCATTGAATTCCAGCTGTATAGCCCCCTCCCCCAAAACTCATTTAATGGAGGGGAAGCCAAAAAACATATGGGAGGAACCCTGCTCCAGCTTGGATAAAGGAAAATGTCCCAGATCATGATGATTCCCTTTTATCCAAGCTGAAGCAGGGTGCCTCCCATATGTTTCATCATGCATAAGAGACACTAGGGGCTTTTAAGGGGCTGCACAGTTTATGCTTAGCCTTTATAAAGAATTATTAAACCAGGTATCCCAACCTGCAGCCCTCCAGGCCAGCTGCAACCTTTTTAAGAAAAGCTGCATTGTAAGAGAACAAAGGAAGCAGCTGCAGGCTGCTCTCACACGAAGTCTCACAACAAAGTAAGCAGCTGCGGCCTGCGGGCTGCTCACACAAACAGACAGGCTCTCAGCCGCGCACGGTGCAGTCTCTCGACCGCGGGCTCCTGCTCCTCCTGGGCAGCCTGCGCCGCGGTACTGCCTACCTTACTAGTTGGACTGAGGATCATTGATTCAAGGGTTCGTTTTTGCACTGAGCCTGCCTGGGAGGACACATGCACTGCAGCAGAAATCTACCTCGCTCGGCGGGCAGCCTAACAGCAACTGAGACACAAAGATGGAGTCACTCTGGGATGACTCACCAGACGCGCGCTCTCCCCTCCCACCGCCGGAAGAAGTCAGGCAGCTCAATGCAGCGCGTCGGACGCCGTGACGTGGGAGCCGCGTGACCGAACGTGACGGAAACTAGCGAAGTCAACTCCTCCTGCTCTGCCGCTCCGGAAACTGCCGAGAAAACCCGGAAGAAGCAAGGAAGATCCAAACAGCGCCGAGCCGCGGGACATCTTCACCTACTATCCGGGACGGCGGGACAGGCAAGTAAAATCGGGACTGTCCCGCCAGATCCGGGACACTTGGGAGGTATGGCTCTATTACTGCAGGAAATTTAGCTCTGATTTTCTTCCTTGTAGTGCTACAGGAGTCCTTTATTCGCTAACCTCACTGTGCAGTACATTTTGTATGTTAT
Organism: Xenopus laevis; assembly: GCF_017654675.1. Taxonomy (NCBI): domain Eukaryota; kingdom Metazoa; phylum Chordata; class Amphibia; order Anura; family Pipidae; genus Xenopus; species Xenopus laevis. Next base: position 92,400,695 of record NC_054387.1, on the reverse strand, counting down.
TTCTGAGATGATATAAGTTTTTTGCGATTTTGGTGCATTTTTAGCCATTTTATTGCATTTTAGCCATTTTATTTTCAGTTCTGTATATTGTCTCTGTCCATAAAACTTATTTGGCTAAGGTAAAATATTCAAACTGTGATTCTGGTGGCTGATTACACTAAGGGGCAGATTTATCAAGGGTCGAAGTGAATTCGAGGGAATTTTTTGAAGTAAAAAAATTCGAAATTCGAAGTAATTTTTTGGATACTTCGACCATCGAATAGGATACTACGACTTGAATTTACTTCGACTTCGATTAGAAGTAAAATCGTTCAAATATTCGACCATTCGATAATCGAAGTACCATCTCTTTAAAAAAACTTCGACTTCAATAGCAAAAGTGCTATGTTAGCCTATGTTTTTTGTAGTCAAAGTAAAATCGTTCACATGATCGCTGAAATCGATTTAATCGTTCGATCGAACAAATTCGGTAAAAAAAAACTTAGACTTCGATATTCAAAGTCGAAGTATAGCCATTCGATGGTCGAATTTTGAAGTATATTTCACTTCGAAATTCAACCTTTGATAAATCTGCCCCTAAGTGAAAAAAAATCATTGATTTTAGTGGTTTTATTGCATTTTAGTGATTTTACTGCATTCTGCATATCTTGTTTTTTGCCCATGGAAATTTTATGTGCTGTATATCCATTTGGGTGCCTCTGCAGACCAAATAGTTTGGTAAATCTATGTACCTTGGGCATCAAACTGTTCAGTTGTGCCCTGGCATTCATATTTAGAATGTATGAGGTACAATAAAAGCTTTGTGACAATTTTTAGAAATTTTATAAATAATCTGCTATGTTTAGCATGGCTTTACAGTTTTTATAGCTTGCAGGATAAAGATGTATTTACCCATTTTGGATTCATCAGAATGTGTGCTTTTATAAAATATATGGTTTTTAGGTCTCCCTACTGTTTGGGGGTCTTATAGCACATAATACACATACTGGGTGCTTATATTGCAGCAGCCAATATCAGCTGTGAAAATTCATATTTCATTTGGGGATCTCAGTATATCTTAACAATTCAGCTAATATGGATACTTTTGTAGGTTGATTATTATTAAGTTTTTTGTTAAAAACCAAATATCATCCCCTGATGCTGTACTTTTTTAAACAAAAAATTCCACAGAAGCATCATTTGATGGCAGAAAAGAAAAAAAGTTTTCCTGCTTGTGTTGTTTTAAGTCAATTTTTTTTTATCAAACTATACTTACACATTTGTGGTTCAAAAGAAAAGATGAATACAAGTTACAGATAAGCAATAATGGGTAATGGCGTAAAAGCATTATACATTTTTGACTACACTGCCAATTGGAGAAAATGGAAAATGCATAAACCACATACATTAGGAAGAAAAGAAAATGGGAGAATGTGACAGTGAGATATCCACACATTTATAATAACAAGTTTGGGGGGGGAGAAGAGAGCTGTGTTTTCAGTCAATGGCCTTGGAATGGAAGGGGTGTCCATAATGAGTGAAAGGTCTCTAAAATCCGGTTACCCTGTGTTTTAAGTCTTTCTTTGTAGCTATACCATGCATGATTAAATACATTTTCTGAGTAAGTCCCACCATATTTGTGGTAACTGCTCTAAGGCTTTCTAGCCAGCTCTTCATTATCTTTTAAAATTGCAGAGAGTACCGGGAGATGGAAGACAAACTGAATATTTTTCAAATATTTTCAGTGCTTCAACTTCTTTACTTTACCCTTAGGGCTCTTGCAGAAGTCCAAAAGTGAGCAATTCTTCCTTAAAGAGAGACACTTAGGGGCACATTTACTAAGCTCGAGTGAAGGATTAGAAAAAAAACTTCGACTACCTACTTCGCCACCTAAAACCTAGCGAGCACCAATGTTAGCCTATGGGGAAGGTCCCCATAAGCTTTCTAAGCTTTTTTTGATCAAAGGAAAATCCTTCGATCGATGGATTAAAATACTTCGAATCGTTCAATTCGAAGGAAATGCGGTATATTCGAAGTCGAAGGATTTTACTTCGATGGTCGAATATCGAGGGTTAACAGTGAGAGCTGTGAAGATGTGGAATTCTCTCCCTGAATCAGTCGTACAGGCTGATACATTAGATAGCTTTAAGAATATAATGACTCTATGCATGACAGTTTTATAAAACATCCAATACAGTTTAATGGTTCCTTGTATGGCTTTTAAGCAAGTGAGGAAATACAGGGTTATGGGAGATAGCTCATAGTACAAGTTGATCCAGGGACTAGCAGTAACGTAACTGGGGGGGGGGCGGGCCCTGGCACGGGATGTGCAGCTGGGCCCCTTCCGTATGGCCGCAATTACTAAAGAACTCAGTGGTCCCCTGGTAGTTACGCCACTGGGGACTAGTCTGATTGCCATTTTGGCAGGAGGGAAATTTTTCCACCTCTGAGGCAAATTGGAGAGGCTTCAGATGGGTTTTTTTGCCTTCCTCTGGATCAACTTCCAATTAGCATGTTTCCCCTGCCCGCTATTTTTAATTTGTTTAATAAAGATGGATTTGTTTTATACGACCTTGGTTCGCACGTGGTGATGTTAATTGGTGGTGTCCGCAACCCCTATTCCTTGGATTGTCAACTTCCAATTAGGCAGGTTAAAAAAAGTTAAATGGTTAAACTTGATGAACGTGAGTCTTTTTTCAACCTAACTTACTATTTACTATGTTATATTTTAATTCGATATTTTTTTCCGTAGGAGAAATTATTATTGCTGTATTGCCTAAATATTTTTTTTATGGACAACTGTGCCTTGCATTCTTTAAAGAGATGTTTATGTGTGCTCTATTGAATTTGCATTTGTAGTCACAATATAAACCCATAAACAACTGGCCTGCAGTGTATGTGCAGCTTTTTAGACCAGTAAAATGCATCGTCTCCAGATGTGATTGATTTGTTCTGTAAGAGAAACTACCTTAATATACACATTCATTCCTGGCAGCCCAATATCAATTATATATATTTAAATAAATAAAAAAAATATTAGGGGCACATTTACCTAGGGTCGGATATCGAGGGTTAATTAACCGTCGATATTCGTCCGTCGAAGTAAAAATATCGAAGTCGAAGGATTTAGCGAAATTCATTCGATCAAACGATCGAAGGAATAATCGTTCGATTAAATCTTTCGATTCGAACGATTAGAAGGATTTTAATCCATTGATCGAAGGATATTCCTTCGATCAGAAAATTGTTAGGAAGCCTATGGGGACCTTCCCCATAGGCTAACATTGACCTCGGTAGGTTTTAGGTGGCGAACTAGGGGGTCAAAGTGTTTTTTAAAGAGACAGTACTTCGACTATCGAATGGTCGAATAGTCGAAGGATTTTTACTTTGAATCGTTCGATTAGAAGTCGAAAATCGTAGTCGAAGGTCGAAGTAGTCCATTCGATGGTCGAAGTAGCCAAAAAAACCATTTGAAATTCGAACTATTTTTCCTCTATTCCTTCACTCGAGCTAAGTAAATGGGCCCCCCCGTGTCCTAAAACATTCGTTGCATTTCAGAAAAAATTACAACTTGCAAAGTTTGTATCTCCTACCAGCTAAAGTAGAACTGATTTATTAGCTACAGTACAATTCAATATAATTTACACCACAAGTATCAAAGTCCATTGAAGTGTGGGAATAAACTGGTTCAAAACTAAACAAGTTTTGCTTATACAGTTTTGCTCATTTATACATAAGTTTACTAGACTTAGACAACAATTCCTACTTTATTTTTAATATTTGTGGGTTTGTAGCCACTTCTCTTTGGGTGTTTTACAATACTCATAATGGAATGGCTGGGTTTCAGCATCAACCTCTATGTCCTAGGACGAGTTTGTTCAAATTTATAACAGGTGCAGAAAAGGTTAAAGCAGAACTGGATGTATTTTATACTAATAATTTATGCGATTTGAAAGTACAACTTCAAGATTTCCCTTATAGTACCCTGTACAGTCATTTAGGTCTTAGACACTGATCTCCTGTAACTGAGGCTGTGCTGATGCAGCTCTTTCAGTGGCATACCTACAATTTACTTTACTCTTCTGTGCTCAGTCACAGGGTCAGTTTAATCAAAACGAATATCTGAATGCCTATTGTGATGGTTTATACTAGAATTTTGATTCATTACAAAGTACAGTACAGTTTTCCCTTACTAAACAGAAAATGTTCTCTATTGTTAGCATTTTGCTTATCAAGCAGGGATAGCGCTACATATAACAGCCTCAACTGGCCTTGTAGTCATTGCTTGGAAATAACATCCACTGTCCTGATAAAATGGGAAAGGTAAACATGTGAATTTTTAAAAAAATGTAAGATAGGTTCTGTTCTTTTGCTGTTTGTAGTCATTTACTGTATCTCAGTAACAATAGTAAAATTCAATATTGATAGGCTTAGAATGTTTGTACTTGTCTAAATGGATTTGAATGAAGCAGCTATTATTAATGTTCACAATTCGATTCAAGGCATAGAAATTAAGAAGGCTTTTAACCATATGATCCACGTTTGCAGTACAGGAACTGTTAATATTTTTGTCATGTATTTTGTCAGATACTCGACTATTTCATTAGCAAGATTTAGACAGCAAGCTCTGTGGTTCAACTTTTCTCTTTAAATGTATTTCATTTCTCCTGGTATGGTACCATAGCCTACTTTATGTATATTGAATTTATGTACAGAAAATAAAAAATTAAGAAAATCGATTTCTTTGTTACTCTATATCAAAAGCATTACTTTAAATCAGGGACAAATAATTATTGACTACAATAACTGAATTCTTCCATTTTTAGATTACCTTCTATGAGGACAAAAACTTTCAGGGTCGCTGCTATGAATGCAGCAGTGACTGTGCTGACCTTCACTCCTACTTTAATCGGTGCAATTCCATCCGTGTTGTCAGTGGCTGCTGGATGCTGTATGAGAGTCAAAACTATCTGGGTCACCAATATTTCCTGAAGACAGGAGAATATCCTGACTACCAGCAATGGATGGGTTTTAATGATTGCATTAAATCTTGCCGTACTATTCCACAGGTAGGTGAAAACCTATATGCAAAATAAGTGGCAATATTTTTTTAAACAACATATATATAGGAAATTACAAAGCTATTATTAAGGGGCAGATTTATCAAGTAATTGGAGTTTTTTTGAACTCCCATAACTTCTAAGGAAAAAAGACCAACTGAAATTTAATTTAAATAATACAAGTTTTTTTCTGTGGGTGAATAGGCTGTATTCGAATCGTTCGAAATGAAGTAAGATCATATTCGATCTACTTCAATGCGAAGTTTTTTTTTAAAAAAACTTTGATTTTTCAAAGTCCACCAAATGACTTCAAATGGGTTCTAGGAGGCCCCCCATAGGCTAAAACAACAATTCAGCAAGTTTTGGCGATGGCGAATGGTCAAAGTCGAAGTTTTTAAGAGACAGTACATGATAAATTTCGATATTCGAATAGTTAAATTTTTTCAAATTTGAATTGAATTTTGGCCTATTCGATAGTCGAAGTACACAAAAATAGCTCTGCCCCTGAGTGTACTTTTTAATTAAAAACACTGTTTTCTATCAATTCTGTAGTAGTATAAATATCTCTATTTGCAGGTTATCAGTAAAACACATCCATTTAGAAAGGCGTTTATTAATTTAGTGAGTTGTACATTACAAAATGACAAACACCCTCTCCCAAACATATTTTCCACACCCTGCTGATGCTTGTATCAAAGCATACAGATACCTTTTATGTTAAAGAAAAGCTTTTCCAATTTTATTATCATATAATAAATAAAAGCAGAGGCTTGCACTTATATTAAGTTAAAGACTTTTGCTACTAATACAATTTCCATTGTGCTCGGAGCTGGGCATATTGTTAAGCAATCTGACTATAATATCTTTTCTTTATTTTGTATTTTACTGTTAATGCAGCAAAGAGGAAGCCACAAAATAAAGATCTATGAGAAAGAAGACTTCAGAGGACAAATGCTAGATGCGATGGAAGACTGTTCATCTGTCTCTGACCTTTTCAAATATCATGACATCAACTCCTGCAATGTGCTTGAGGGTCACTGGATCTTTTATGAGCAGCCCAACTACAGGGGAAGGCAATACTACCTGAAGCCTGGCGAATATAAGCGATTTAATGACTGGGGCTCTCAGAATGCCAGAGTGAGCTCATTCCGAAGAGTCCCTGATGTCTGCTAAAGTAACCAAAAAATAAATAATCCTTTTCTCCCACATCATGGCACAATAAAGCACTTCCTTCAACTCATACAGTGCATGCAGTATTTTATTTTTATTGATAAAAAAGCAAGAAAAAAAGAAATCCATTATCTAATTCAGGGGTCCCCAACCTTTTCTACCCGTGAGCCCCATTTAAATGTAAAATTAGCTGGAGAGCAACATAACCATGCAGGAAGTTCCTAGGAGTGCGAAATATGGAATGGTATTGGCAAATGGTAGCCCCTATGTAGACTTGCAGCCTACAGGAGCTTCTGTTTAGCAGTACACATGTTTTTTGTACAACTAAAACCTGTCTTCAAGCCAGAAATTCAAAAATAAGACCTGCTTTGAGGCCACTGAGAGCAACATCCAAGGGGTCGGAGAGCAACATGTTGCTCATGAGCCACTGGTTGGGGATCACTGATCTAATTCATTAACACATTTTTTGCACACATAATATTCATTCATATACTGTATATATGTTACAAAGCATACAGACCAAAATATTGTTAAATTGTTCATAAAAAGGGTGCAGAGGATGCCCACTTATACATGTTACATGGTCAGATATAAGACAAAATTACTGAAAAGACATACGTCTAAGTAAATTATGAACTGATTTAACTTGGAGACACATAGCTTTTCCAAACTAATTTAATGACTCTTCTAAAGAGGTTCAGTAAATACTGTGGTCAACAGGTCAGTGCAAGTAAATGAGTACCATGTGGCCCCAATAAATAAAATGCTTGCTTATGTGCATTTATATATTTCCTATAGGATAACTTACTTTACTTTTCTGCCCACATCACCTTTTCTATTTGATAGATGGGCACATTCATCTAAGATCAAATTGTTCATATGAAATGGTATTGGACATTTACTCTCTCTGTTAGGAAGAGGTTTCTATCTAGGATAGACACAACAGAGATTATTTGCTCTATGCAACTCAGTAATTATGGGATCTGCTGTTCTTCCCCTTTGTCACAAGTGTTGTGCACAATTGATTGAAGCAGTTTGGATTTTGCAAAAATGTATATATTTAATAGACTGATAAATAATTTTATTGTGTTGCAAGGAGGCTGTTTATTTGTCTGTAGTCTGTAGAGGAATCATAACCATACTTTCACTGGTAAGTTTGTAGCATATGGTTATATTTCGAAAAGTTTCCAGCAGGTGTCTCACAATTTTTGTGATAAAATGAATTAAAGACATTTGCCGACTTATGTTGATGTATTGTCTCCCTGTAAATAGTCTGAATTGTTTGTTTGGCCTGGAAGTAGTGTGGGAATGGAATGCAGCCTACAGAAACAAGTACTGTGAGTGGTGCGCTGTGAGAAACAATTATTGCTAGTAATACTTCAAGTATTTCATATTAGCATTTGTGGACCCATATAAGGGTAGTGTCCAGTCCTTGCACTAACTCTACTATCACTGTTCTTTTTTTTTTGCCCCCTGGTACAAACAGCACTAGAATCTTGGTGGGTCCTGACATGTTAATTCACTAGGGTTAAAGCCCAAGGAACTATGGAAAGCCCAAAATCAATAGTGCAAGGAAATCTTGCCCGAATCAAGCCTGGAACTGTTCTTTACCCTGAGAAATTCATAGGGTGTGAAAGGAAAAATACCCTTGTAGCTAACTGATACCAAGGGATAATTAAGTAAACCTTGACAAGACTTGGACCCCCACCATCACCTTCCTGTTCCAGTTCTAATGACTATAATATGGAGGTTGATATTGTAATGTGAATGATACAGTATTTGCCCTCTCCTCCTGTAGCAGTGACAGGTGATAAGGTCGATGGAGATAATCAAGAAGATACAGGAACCCTTCTGGCTTTTACAGAACTGTTGGGGGTTGGGAGCAAAACCTATTTTAGACTCGAGTCGAGTAGGATGCAGCAAATTTGACCATGTCCAGTTCTGAACACCAAACCAAATTTAAAGTGTATAGTTTTGTACATGTAAAGGCCTATTTGTCCTCATGCAGAATCCTGAGTTGAACTTTGCATTTTTATTTGCAATTTTAAATTGAAAAAAATGAGTTAAGCCATTTCCTTGGGCAAAATAGGAATTGGCGCAGTGTTCCAAAACCAAAAAATAGGTAGAGGCACTAACCAAGTATCCAACAGTCCAACTGGAAAAATATTCAGTTTAATTTCTGAAAATTATGCAAAATTAACCTGAATGACGTGAGAAATCTCAAGTCATTCAGATTCTATGAATAAAAATATTCTACTAGTCAGCTATTCAGTTGGACTCTAGCGAAGGTGAGCAATAACTGTATAACAGAAGAAATCTGTCCAGAAAAGACAATTCTTATTTGAGTTAATGAACTGTTATCCACTTCAGTCACACCATTTCTGTCATATGAAAGTGCAGATGCCTGACAATTAGATTCAAAATGGATTGATCAGCAGAAAAATAGTACAGTATTACAGTTGCATTTTCCTCCTATTTCTCATGTTGGCCTAGCTCTGCTGTCTGGTTCAGTGTGCTGAATGCACAATATTAATCCATGTCAGCAAAAGTTTTACTTGACAATTCAAATAGCAGACTATACAGTTTCTTTAATGAACCATAGACGATCATTCTCATGCAAATTCAGTATGTTATGCATTAATTAGAAAACAACTATATAAAGGGAGATACCCATGCTCTTATTGCACTTTGGCTTGATACTGTAGCTTGATTCTATAGCTCAACCATAATGGAAAAGGTAGGTATGATCATTAATCATAGCAGGATTGTTCTTTCTGAACGTTCACTTATTCTAATACTGTATCAGTAGTCATATTTTGTTTAGTCATTTAGCAAAAAATGTAAGGGTCATGGTGGTCAAACAAAATAACACATATTTAGGGGGTGATTTATTAACATTCGAAATTGAATTTCTGCCACAATTCAATTTTTTTTGCACAAAAACAAAGCACAAAAGCAGAAATTAAACACAAAAATCTTGAGCATCTAAAAGCTTGCAAGTTCATGTAGAAGTCAGTGGTCACTGTCCTAGGCAAAAATTCAAGTCATTTTTTTGATTCAAGATTATCGAGTTTTTTGAGCTGATAAACTTACAAATTCAAGGTATCTGAGGTTTTTTTCCATGATTCCATGATTGTATTCAAGTGAGTTTTTCTATTTGGATTTTTTAGTAAGCGAACATTCAAGTTTTTTTAAATTGTGAGTTTATATCAGTTAGAAAAAAACTCTAAAACCTCACAAATCAGATTTTTGATAAATAAGCCCATTATTTTAGGTATGCACACAAAAAAGTTAAAAGTAATTTTATGACAAACTATCATTGCTCTATCAATACCTCTTGGTAGTTGGCTAGCCAGCCAAAACTTTTAGGGGCATATTTATCAAGGGTCGAAATTCGAATTCAAAAAGACCAACCAAAATTAAGTTTATATTTGGTCGAATAGATCAGTTTTCAATCAAATAGGTCTGTTTCGTACGAATCAAAGGAATATCGCATACGGTTGAATTCGATTCCTAGTTTTTCCCCAAAAAAACTTAGAATTTTCAAAGTCCACCAATTGACTCCAAATAGGTTCTAGGAGGTCCCCCATATGCTAAAACAGCAATTCAGCAGATTTTAGATGGCGAATGGTCAAAGTCGAATTTTTAAAGAGACAGTACATAATAAATTTCGATATTTGAATTTTTTTCAAATTCAAATCGAATTGGACTATTCCCTAGTCGTACACAAAAAATAGCCCGAAATTTGAATTTTTTTCATTCGAAAATTAACCTTGACCTTTGATAAATCTGCCCCTTAATCTGCTGTATCTCATTCTGAAAATCAGAATATTGAACCTTCTCTATCAGTCATCCAGAGCATTGCTTTTATCAGTTAAGCTTAAAACTGCAACAAAATACTTTTTAAATTAATTTCAAATATGGACAGGTTATGCAAAAATCTCAATGATGTCACTTTAATGATAAAGATGCAAAGTTATAAATAAAAAACTTGTTTTAATGATGAAGCTCTAATGACCTGACGATTTCTTATCCTAGATTATTTTCTATGAGGACAGGAACTTTCAGGGGCGTTCCTACGAGTGCAGCTCAGCTTGCTCAGAACTGAACTCCTATTTCAGTTGCTATTTTCAATGGAAACTGGATGTTGTATGAAAATCCCAACTATAGAGGAAACCAGTACTTTCTAAAAAGGGGAGAATACTCAGATTTCTCCCACTGGACTAGTCGCAGTGACTCCATAAGATCCTGTCGTATTATTCCACAAGTAAGTTTACAGAGTGAGGAGTTATGGCTGTAAAGCCTACCGTAAAATATTATGATTTCTGCTGTGTCTGCATTCCTTTACTGTAGGTTTGTTAATTAATTAACAATTATTATCCCTGAATCATTCATACTGGCCGATGTATTAGACAGCTTTAAGAAGGGGTTGGATGGCTTTTTAGCAAGTGAGGGAATACAGGGTTATGAAAGATAGCTCATAGTCCAAGTTGATCCAGGATTCGCCCGATTGCCATCTTGGTCTGGAAGGAATTTTTCCCCCTCTGAGGCAAATTGGAGCAGCTTCAAATGGGGTTTTCGCTTCCTCTGGATCAACTAGCACTTAAAAGGTTTAACTTGATGGATTAGTGTCTTTTTTCAACTGAACTTAATATGTTACTAAAGGCTGTATTCACAAATATGATCTTTTGTGAAGACTGTTTAAAACCACTTAAAAAAGTCTAAAAACTGTGTGTGCAGAGATGTGGAATTGGCGGTTCACAACAAATAAAGAATTGTGTGTGTTTACCCATAGGCCTTTTAAAGATGTTTTGTTTCAATAGATAGAAAAACAATTATCTGTCATATGATAAAATGAAATACAATTCTGAATTCTATACAATTCATTCATCATGTGGAATGATTTAATATATTTAAAGCCTATTTAAATAAAATCCTAAAGGTGAATTAGGTCATTATATGTCAGTGAAATGCAATTACATCTATAAGTATGAGTAATGCTTTTATTATTTTTTTAAGCATTATGGAACTTTTAGAATCAGATTCTATGAGAGAGAAGACTTTGGTGGTTCAGTGATGGAATTCTCTGAGGATTGCCCAAATGTGCATGAAAAATTCAGGTTCCATGATATCAATTCCTGCAATGTTCTAGAGGGCCACTGGATCTTCTATGAGGAACCAAACTACAGGGGACGCCAGTACTACCTGAGACCTGGCGAAAACCGCAGATACACTGAATGGGGAGCCTCTAACTCCAGAATTGGGTCCTTCAGGCGTGTCCAGGAATTCTACTAGAACGAAAAATGATCATGCATTTATAATTTAATAAATCGTTAAAGATTAATGTTGTCTTATTGTTATCAATTATTGTCTACTACCCAGTTTCTTATTCAAATTTTACTACAAAGATGTTTTTTAAAAGAAATAATGTGATATATTTGCAAATGGAATAAAATAATAATACAAAAATTAGATATTATAAAACTAACTTGTCTCTAGTGAAATGATGGATTGTGAGTTTTTCTAGGTCTTCTAATACACATATTAGGCTAGAGATTTCATCCTTTAATGTTCCACTTGTTCTGTTTTTTTAAAAAAGAAAGCAGGAGGCTGATTGGAAATAAGCCCTATGCAATGATTTCTGTTTTTCTTGTACCCGGTTCTCGTTCTACTTTATACCACATTCTAATAGTTTTTCTTACTGTACTGTACATTGCACTTTTCTATAGTCTTTTTCAGTTATTTTCCCTAAGGGGCCTATTTAACATTGCAATCTTCAAGTTTCCTAACTCATGGTGGGTTTTGTGCAGAAAAAGCTTGGTAATCTTCATAATTTTAGCCTAACGCCTAGCTTTTGGAACAAAAAGAAACTGTGCCACCTAAAAGGAAAACTCACACTGGGTTTCTTTAAAGATTCTTTGTTTCTTTGTGTATTGACCATATCATCCAACCCTTGTAAACATATTTAAATAAGATGTGTGCTATACATACAGGATTAAGCAGTTTTTAAAGGATAACTAAACCTTTAAAACAATATGGGGCAGTAATGCTGTATACTGAACTTCCTGAACCAGCCTAAAGTTTCAGAATCTATATCACAATAATGATTTAAGTCTTCCAACTTGTGCACAGTGGGTCGACATTTATATGTGTCAGGTCAGCTGTTAAGAATGTAGGGGTTGTGGCAAAACAGATAATGAGGTTTGTATGTCATATAAGGTGATGCTACAGGGATGTTTATAAAATCCTGATGCAAATTGCAAATTAGTTTCAGAGCTGCCATGTAATGAGAACTAAACTGATTACTAATCAGCCTTGAATTGTGATTTTTATATTCTATATATTCAATATATTGTGAGTCAGTCCCTAAGCTCAGGTATCTGACAGTAGCACAGAGCATGTCTTTAAAGAAGATAGGGAGCTACAAGGGTTTCTTCAGAGGCACAGATCTTCAATGCTAAAGGACTGTGGCTGCCTTGAGCTGTTATAGGCTCTTAAAATATAATGTGTAACACATAACGGAATACAATGAAGCAGCCCTTTTAAGATACACAGGAGACTGGCTTCACCACAGGAATCCATACACTACGATATCAATAGACGAAACTTTGATGGAAGGAACTTCACTTAACTCACTTTTACACACGCCGTTACAGGAGATTCCAAAAAATATGCAAGAGAACCCACTATTTATCCACACATACAAAACTTCTATTTGTAAAAAAGCAAACTTATCTCCTTTTAACTCTATACATCTTACTTGGATCAACAACAAAAACTTCATCCCAGGCTTCAACAATCCCACATTTAAAATATGGCAAACAAATGGATTACAGAATATCAGAGATGTGATTATGAATGACAATACAATACAACCAATTTCAGACCTACAGATGCAGCCACTTTAGTTTGTCTGTTTGACACAGAATAACTAAACACAGATATCCCATTTATCTCATTTAACACAGAAAACTGTGTCACAACATCCCTTCTAATTAAAGCATTCACCATTGTGAACAATGGTGCTTTGGTATGCTAATGAAAAGGTTAAATGCATTAAATGAGTTAAGATGACTTTAGATAGCACAGCTTCTTCAATTAACCCTGAGTCATGACGCATTTAACTCACAAATGCAAGTGGCTTCATCTGTAACACAGAAATATCCATTCTTACAGAATCATCAATTCTCTCTATTACAACTAATACACTTCATCACACAACAATTATCTAAATTAACGGAAAAAGATAAGAACAACCCTATAGACTCGCTTTGGCTCAAACACGACACAATCAGATCGACCGCACAAATTCATAGGCAGATTAGAACCACAATAGATGTAGATAATTCCACCACAAATTTTACGAAATGGACAACAATAATCCCATATTTGGAAAACAAAGACATTCTTCAATATTACGTACGGGTTATAAATCTCTTACCGGCTAGTATGTACCAAGAAATGTCTTTACAAATATTACATCATACTTACCTGACGCCATTAAAAAGATTTCCTATTGGCACCGCTCTCTCAGACAGATGCTTGAAATTCAGCGCAGCAAGAGCAGATATGATACACTGCTTACATGCCCACACATACAAAAATTCTGGGAGGAAATCGCCAGTTACTGGACAGACTTATTTGGGAAAACAATGACATCACTGCCACATGGGCTATATTCAGTAAATTTTCATGCACCTCAAACATCTCTAAACCAGAAAAAGCCTTAGCAGAACGATTAGCAGCGGAAGCCAGGAAAGCCGTTCTACATAAATGGTTATCCCAATCTCCCCCACCTATTTCTCTGGTACAACAAAAATTACAATACATTTTTCATTTAGACTGGGTGGAAACCCTGACAAACAAAGAAAAAAACATAGAAACATTTTTTGACACCTGGCTAACCTACATAAACACTCTTCCACCAAATACAAAACTGCTTACAATACAAACTTTCCAACATACAACTTGGTACGAAACTGAATTACTAAGAGGAACAAACCTTGTCTGGGAAGCAGAACAACTACTTATGAGTGCAGAAAATTTACAACAGAGAATCACAGTGGAACCCCCCAGGAGTCATTACCTCAACAGAATACTTATAAGTCCTTTACTGTAACTATAAGGAACGGAAAACTTGCCATTACCAACATGAAGTAAACTTATACAATGGTTTTTATACTCAAAAGATAGAGGTATATCTAAACTGTCTTGATGGTCACGTTGGTAATGGTTAAAGATATAAATCACCATCTTTTCTTCAAATTTTACTTGTACTTGACATTTATGTTGCTATTTCATTTTACTTTATATGATATATATATCTATATATATACACACACATATACATCTTGTGGTGACAGCACTCCGAGTTAAGTAAAAAGAAAAAAAAAAAGTATAAACTATAACAGGTTTATTATATCCAACGTTTCGGTTCTATCTAAGAACCTTCATCAGGGAAAGGAAACTGGGATTGGGAAACCACAAAACTTTACCAAAATGTACTGGAGTCAATGGGAAGGTGAAATTACATTGCCCTGTTGTTATTAGATTTTTTTTCACCTTAATTATTTGATTTATAATGCATTCAGATTGTATTGCTCCACACTTAATTTGCCTAGCTGTGTAAATGCACATATAACATTTACATATAACATTTACATACTGTGAACCTTTTTATAGGAAAAATGATTCTGTCTATATTTCCCTCTAATGTACTTGTAACAAGTAATTATGTATCCTCATAGTTCAAATCCTCCATTCCCTTATCATTAGAGAGGACCATTCTTACTAAAGGTGCCGGATCAATTACCCAGAATGCTTGGGACCTGGTGTTCTCTGCATCACCATACCTTAAGACTGCTAATAATCATTTAAACATTAAAAAAAAACAATAGGATTATTTTGCCACTAATATGGATTCAAGCAGTTTGGTTACCATCAAGTATTTTGGAGATATCTGAATAACAGGTATCCGGATTAGGGATCCCATACCTCTACAAGCAACAATACAAAAAAAATTCTATTTTAATAATACATTTTGATTGGTCGAATTTTGAATTTATGGGAGTTTAGGGGAGTTTAAAAAAACATGAATTGAAAAAAATACAGAATACCAAGACACCAATTTAACCCTTGTTTAGAGAACAACTCCTTACCTGTAAGCCTGAGGCACAGGACAATGGGGCTACTATAAAGAGCTCTTTATACTTGTTTAAACTAACACTGCTTATTTACAGGGAGGATGGGGCTGTAGTAAGGGTAAACATGAAAATAAAAATGAAAGGATCTGTGGATTTCTCAAATTAAAATGAAAGGTGGGTATTTAATCACCTTTGTTTCACATAATGCACATTGCAGCAGGAAAATTGGATTTCAGGGATACAGCTAAGGGTAGGACGAAGAGGCACATGCCTAGGCCACAACCATTGGGGTGCTCTGCACATACTTCTACTGCCTGCATAACCCTAGTTTGAGCCTTGGTTGAGGGAAATGAGGACCTTTGCACTGGCACATTTCATGAGTCCCTGCTTGTTACTGCCGCCCCATGCAGGGGGTCGGTGCTATCAGGGATTGGCCCTTGCCTTGGATGCATTCTTGACTTAGCCCGCCACTGTTGGGTTTACATTTGAATTTGTATACTAAATATATACTTTAAGTGGTTATGTCTGTGCATTGTTTGATATTTTTGACTATTTGATGTTTATACAGTAGATGAATTCAAGATCCCTATATAAGATAATAATTACATTTTGGCTAGTGGTGAACAAAGATAAATAATACTGTTTCTGTCCAGTTTAGCAGCTGCTCCTTTCCACTGATATTTGACATTATATCTTTATAAATTAATGAAAAATAGGTTGATCCTAATAAAAATATGTATATCATGTTTCTGTCAAGACAAAAAAAGCTGTTCTCAGTCAACTTGCTGAGTCAATAAGAACTTTGATTCTTATTGAACTGATCTGACCCATGCACTGAACGGATTGCATGCAAATTTCCAGTCTGGTCGAGAGCACAGAAAAGTTTTTATAGAATGCTGAGCAGCCAATGGATAACACTCTGTTTCTACTGACAGCAATACAATATATAGTTAATGTGTTTGCCTTTCTCTTTTGAAAAACTTTACAGTAGATTTGAATCTACTGCCTGAATAAACAAGTAGTTGTTCAATGGAAATGCCGCAGCAAGCATTATAACAATGGCTCATTTCAGTTCAAGTGAAAACAAGCTTTTTGTTTATCCACTGTAATTGAAAAGCGCTAGATTATTCAATATCATTAAAAAATATGCAAACCAAGGCGTTTGCAATGAGTATAAAAACAGCCACCGTAAATATTGCATTTAGCTGCTGGAAACTGTTCATAATGGGAAAGGTATGTGAAAATGGAGTGTCTTTGAAATAATTAGTTATGCTGATGATTATGGAAAAGATTGTTCTTTATTAAGTAATAAAAATGAGCACCCTTGTAAGCTTTTACAGATTTATTTTCAATGGCATGCTAATTTACTTTGAAATTAGAAATTATAGAAATACGAATTATTAGAAATAAGAAGATGTGACTTTTGGTACCTGCAAAAAAAGGACCAGATTGCATTTTCCCTAAAGAAAAAATATCTGCAAAAAAAGGACCAGATTGCATTTTCCCTAAAGAAAAATACATTTGTAAACTAAAAAATACACTTGAGGTGCTATAGTGCAATTTGAATTGGTTGTACAGGTATGGGATCCGATATCCAGAAACCCTTTATCTGGAAATGCCATATCCCGTAGACTCCATTTTATCAAAATAATACACATTTTTAAAAATGATTTCCTTTTTCTCAGTAATAAGAAATCAGTAGCTTGTACTTGATCCCAATTAGGATATAATTATCCCTTACTGGAAGCAAAACCAGCCTATTAGATTTATTCAATGTTATTTCTAGTAGACTTAAGCTTAACTTAAGTTTAGAACTTACGCCCTATGTAGTATAGCCCTATGTACTGTACAGTTAGACACAAAATATTGTACATTTAATAAGCATACATGTAGGGGCATAATTTATCGAGTGTTAATTAACCCTCGATATTCGACCGTCAAAGTAAAGTCCTTCGACTTCGATTTAGCGCTATTCGATCAAAGGTTGAACGATCAAAGGAATAATCATTCGAACGAACGATTAAATCCTTCGAAACGAAGGATTTTAATCCATTGATCGAACGATTTTCCTTCGATCAGAAATTGGCTAGAAAGCCTATGGGGAACTTCCCCATAGGCTAACATTGGTGCTCGGTAGGTTTTAGGTGGCGAAGTAGGTGGTCGAAGTTTTTTTTAAAGAGACAGTACTTCGACTATCGAATGGTCGAATAGTCGAACAATTTTTAGTTCGAATTGTTCGGTTCGAAGTCGTAGTCGAAGGTCAAAGTAGCCAATTCGATGGTCGAAGTAGCCAAAAAAATACTTCGAAATTCGAATTATTTTTTATTCTATTCCTTCACTCGAGCTAAGTAAATGTGCCTCTAAATATATGAACAATACTATAATTACACCTTATATTTAAGCCTCAAGATACTTATCGCTTCTACTATTGTTAGCAAAATCCTCTGAAAGCACATTTCATAAAAGTAACAACTTTTATAATTATGATAATGTCTAATATTCACTGAAAAAGAATCACATTTCTATTACCAAATAGATCATCTTTTACGAGGACAAGAATTTCCAAGGTCGGTCGTATGAGTGCAACAGTGACTCTGCTGATCTGCACTCATTCTTCAGTCGATGCAACTCAATTCGCGTGGATAATGGAACCTGGATATTGTATGAACACCCCAACTACAAAGGGCACCAGTACTTTCTGAAGAAAGGTGACTATCGAGATATCCAGCAATGGTCAGGACTCAATGACTCCATCAGATCCTGTCTATTGATACCACAGGTAGGATCTTTTGATCTTCGATCCCAGCCTAAATGTGGGTATGATTTATAAAGTCTCTGTATCCGTGTTTGAGTCCCACACTAATGTCCGAACACAAGCTAAAGGTGGCTGGTTATGGCGTCCTCATAGTATAGGTGAATAAGAAACCTGGGTCCCATTTTAATTACAAAATATTTAGTAATCTGCCATTAGTAATTAAATTAGCAAAATTATTTTAGTTATTTGTGTTTACTGTGATTATTGTTGTGTGACCATAGAAAATTAGGTTAAGCATACAATAACATCCTATATTGTGCGCTATGTGATTCATCACAGATATTTGTTGTTAACAGGATTTCCATTTCCAAAACAAATATGCTATTTTTATAGTCCAATAATTAAATATTTTCTAAAGGTTAAACATTTGCTCTTTCTGCACAGAATTAATAAACTACTTATTTTTTTGAATTTTTTTCTAAGCATCGTGGCACTTTCCGCATCAGGATCTATGAAAAGGAGGATTTTGGAGGCCAAATGAAGGAATTTACTCAAGACTGCCCTAATGTCCAGGAGCAGTTCAGATTCAATAACATCCACTCATGCAGCATCCCTGAGGGTCAATGGATTTTCTATGAGGAGCCTAAATACAAAGGTCGTCAGTACTACCTAAGAACCGGAGAATACACAAGATTTTCTGAATGGGGTTCTAGCAGCCCCAAAGTGGGTTCTTTCCGAAAAGTCTTAGATGTCTGCTAAAATGCTAATATAATAAAATAATAAAGGTTTTGGTGAAACAAAATCAATTCCCTCTTTTTTTCTGTGTCCACATCAAAAATACTTTACAGCGGGTAATTTCATCACCTATCTTAAATTTGTACCATAACTTGATACAAATTGGTAACTAGTATTCTTTTAAGGTTTCTATTCTAAGTTAAAAAAAAATTATAAAAAAAAATCTTCAAAGAGTTAAAATTTAATCCATTTGACAGCATCTACATTTCTACTAGAGAAATTTCTCTAGTAGCTCTCAGCTCACCTATCAGCATACTTTTCAAACCACACCAAGAAGCTAAACCTGATATTTGTAAAAATATGAACATCCCAAAAATAGGAATTTTAATTCCTTGCCTCCATGCAGTATTTTATCAGTAATTTGTTATGTGCAAGTGCATTCATTTTCAATAGCAAAGGATTTTCATTACAAATTTCTAATGATAAAATTGCCAAGCCACCATACCATATCAAATGAAATGCCATATGTTCTACCGGTAACTATTCAACTCTTTTTATGAGCTGGCGCCTTCCTTCCTGGTTGCATTGAAGGGAAGAGTGTCTATTGACCAAAGCATTGGTCTTACATGCGGATCCTCACCTATTGTAGTATTCATAGGGCAGAGACCAAAGCCATTTTCAAAGGGTTCAGACAAGACAGCTGTTGTGGACCACAACTACATGGAAGTTTAGACTTTATTCCTGAAGAATAACTCCGTTAAAATACAAAAAGCTGAACGTATGTGAGTAAATAGCTAATTGAAATAAAATGGAACTGCAACTAATCTGGCCAAATTTATTACAAACATACAAAAAATAGGAGATTGATCAATGCTATTTCCTGTGTTTTATCAATCTATTCTGTGAATGTGCATTCATTTTCAAAAACAGGTGTCGTTAGTTTGAGGTTTATGATCATAAAATTACCGAGCCACCATACCACATTAAAGAGGAAGGAAACCTAGTTGGCGCAAAAACCCTCCCGTGTGTTGCCCACCCTCCCTCCTCCCCCCTGGCCTACCCGTCCCGCTAGGCAAATGCCCCTAACTTGTTACTTACCCTTCTGCGCAGGTCCAGTCCAGGGAGTTCACAGATGACATCTTCTTCCACACGATCTTCTTCCTGCTTTGACGGCGCATGAGCAGTAGGAGCATTTCGCCGGTACGATCTAATGCGCATGCGCCA
Source organism: Xenopus laevis (assembly GCF_017654675.1). Taxonomy (NCBI): domain Eukaryota; kingdom Metazoa; phylum Chordata; class Amphibia; order Anura; family Pipidae; genus Xenopus; species Xenopus laevis. The sequence goes on along the minus strand of NC_054387.1, from coordinate 92,380,629 downwards.
AAAGTACTTTGCATGCTCAGTAGATCCGTACCGGCCAAATGCTCCTACTGCGCATGTGCCAAAACACTGTTCAAAGCAGGAAGAAGATTGCGTGGAAGAAGATGTCGTCTCTGAACTCCCTGGACTGGACCTGCGCAGAAGGGTAAGTAACAAGTTAGGGGCATTTGCCCAGCGGGATGAGTAGGCCAGGGGGGAGGAGGGAGGGTGGGCAACACACGGGAGGGGGGAGGATTTTTGCGCCAACTAGGTTTCCTTCCCCTTTAAGGTAAACCCCATATAGTTGTCCTAACTATTTACCCAGTGTCATATTGTTCATAGGCTGTCACCTCACTGTTTGGTTCTGCCACCAGTATGGATTCATGCAGCTTAGCAGGGTCACTTTAGTAAATGGCCAAAATGGGCATCTGCTCAGGGCCCACTGATTTGGAGGCCCAATGTACCTCAATTTTCTAAATTGTATTCCCTCTCTACGCCCCATGCTGCCATCGCCACCCTTGCTGCCCTGCAAAGGGCTGTGCAACCCATGGCCATCTTGGATTTTTCAGAAGGGTATTGAGCAGGCAGGCAGAAAGAGAGAGAGCATGCCTAACAGCTGTGGAAGCTCAAGGAAAGAAGAAAACTTCGCTACTAGTATTCTGTGCAAGTGTAAGTAATGATCTAAATTTATCCACTGATCTTACTGGCATATCAGGATTTAATGGTGTGCTTATTGGCCATTTTTCAGTGTTCTTACTGCCATGCCTGGGAATAGTGGAGTGCTAATGTGAGAAGCCCTGGTAGTCTAGCGGGGCGGTGGGGATGCCCGGCATGCCACTTGCGGGGACGCCACCCAGCCTTAGTCCTTGCGCACCGGTGCACACTGGTCCTTCTGGCGTGCGCACCGGGCAATTTCGGGTTTGCGTGCGTGTGACTTCATCATCATCATTTTCCTTCGATAATAAATACTTAGAAAGCTTATGGGGACCTTCCCCATAGGCTAACATTGGTGCTCGGTAGGTTTTAGGTGGCGAAGTAGGTGGTTGAAGTTTTTTTTTAAAGAGACAGTACTTCGACTATCGAATGGTCGAATAGTCAACCGATTTTTAGTTCAAATCGTTCAATTCGAAGTCGTAGTCGAATGTCGAAGTAGCCAATTCGATGGTCGAAGTAGCCAAAAAAAAACTTCAAAATTCAAAGTTTTTTTTCCTTCTAATACTGCACTCGAGCTAAGTAAATGTGCCCCCATATCCAGTAGGCAGGAATGACAGCAATGCTCAGCAATTAAGCAACAATGTTGACAGCATACCACTAATCACTTATTTGAAGCAGAGTTAGTTACATAGTGACTAATGTAATTATGATTTCCTTACAGATAACTATGTTGCCCAATTTGAATATTGAGAAAAATAGACTCTACTTACGGGTAAGGTGGGCTATAAATATAAATATAAAAATAAATGTAAATATAAGTTTTGTACTTAATGAAAAGCATAATGCCACATGTTTTCCTTCCTATTCAGGTGATCTAAGATAGGCCTTCATGGCAGTGCCTTTGGTTTTAAATGGACCTATTCATTTTACTTTTAGGTGATTGAACAATTTTTTTGGTACTCGGGAATGGACAATGGACAATATGGACATTTGAACAATTTTTTTGGTACTCGGGAATGGACAATGGACAATATGGACACTACAAGTACCTAATTATTTATGCACCTGTTGGACACTTAACATTCCCAGGAGGGGGCTGTCCCACTCACGTGAACTTCCTGTTTCAACCTTTAAATGTACTATACGCTGTTTTTTGTATTACACTTGATAAAGGGCCCAGAGCCTGAAACATATTGTGTGAATAATCACTATTGCAGCAGCTAGCACTGCCTCTGTGGCTTTCTCTCAGTAACCCAAAATTTGATTGTTTTAGCTAAGTGCACTGTTTGTAAGCTAATATTTTCTGCCAAGTAAGAGAATGTAAAGTTCTATTGTCTACTATCATGGTGAAACCTGCCTTTGTCCAGATATCAGTAGTGCTTGTGTAGAGCAAGGCACGTGTCAAAACAAAAAATGTGAAAGATTTTTCCAGCTGTTCTGTGCACAAATACCAAGTAGTAAATCCAGCATCGATTGTAAATTTCTTTCTTTTGTTTTTCTATAATTACACTGAATGGGAATTTATTCCCCAGCATTATTTTTTGCAAGATTGTAAATGGTCCCTGAGTCATTTTCTGTATATTCTTCCTTCTGTAGATGCTATAAATAGTGCAGTTAACACAACTGCTAGCATTCTGAAAAGTTAGGGATGGCCCCTCCACAAATCCCTTAAAGACTATCAATGCCCTTACTTCTTTATCACTGAAACTTTAGGTCCCACACCTGAGAAATGAGAATATTTTCAAGTTAAAGATCAAAAGTTGAACACCATTGTAACTTCTTTGGTCACTCTTATGTATATTTTTGCAACATTAGAAGCAGGCATCGAGAACATCAACAAGAAATGGAGATGTTTACTGGAGAATAGTAAACATTTCTACATCCCTATTTCAATACGGTCCTAAATGAATATTCTGTCTGACATTTTGCTCACTTTTGTTGCTTATTTACATGATAAATACAATGTTTGTAGAATCAACTGGAGTAAGCATGGCATGAAACAGTGTGTTTCATACTGAGGCATAGTTCAGGGGTTGCTTTTATTCTTTGTACAGGTTTCAGAAAAATAATTCTGAGCTAAACGAACAATGGGACCATTTAACAAATAGCAGTTTAAAGCATAATAAAATAAATGCCCATGCAAATACAGTAATACTGTACAGTATGCAGACATCAGCACTGGGATATGAATAAAAGACCTTCCCTCCAGTTCACAATATTGCATCAGACTTGCACAATAGGGCAAGAACAAAATGAAGGAGGCAACAAATTATACATAACATTTTTATAGGGAGTATTCTGAGAAGAAAAATATATATGTATTTTATATTTTGTTTAAGAGAATTAAGAAACACTACAGTAACATTTTTACCAGATAGGTCAGTTGTAGTGAGCAGTCTTTCTCTAATCATATTGATCCAATGTTAAAAAGAAGATACATTATTTATTAAATGTAAAATAGATACAACTATGTTTCTAGATGCTTTTAGTATTTTCATTAAAGGCTACTGAAGCTGATAAATATTGTTATTAATGTATGTTTTTTATTTGTAACTTGTAGTTGAATGCTGTCGTTGTTTATCATACATAAAACCACATATTGTTTACTGGATCAGTAAATAACATTTAGGGGCAGATTTATCAAAATGTGAGTTTCGATTTTAATCTACAAAAACTCACCCATGTTCTATTTATTGCTATGGGATATTTAGAACCGTATTTATCAATAGGTGAAAGTCACCATTCTATAAATACACTTCCAAATGTGTCACCCATGTGAAATGTTCCTGATTAAAAATTGATGGAATCATGTTTACAACAAGGTTTACTAACTTGAAATTCATTTCTGTGCCTCAACCACAAGTTACAAGCAGTAGGTTGCATCAACATGCTGTAGATTCGAATGGAAAAAATAAAGGCATGTAAAATGGACCTCCTCTTTGAATTCATCACTGCATCATCAGCTATCCTTTGTTCTTTTCGTTTAATACTTAATACTTATTTCGTTTTAACTTATAAAGAATTCTTATTGTAGCTTGGGCTAACCTTGCTCTCTGTTGTACCAAATTTCTGTTTCTCTCTAAAATAAAATGCGGCAAAAAGTTTATTGAGTACACAAACTTTGCTATTTTAAGACAAGGCTAGTGCTGTGTATAAATCCATTGTTCATAAATTGTAAGAAAACAGCATAATTTTTACTATTTTCCTTACCTACTCTAAAAAAATATGAATTTTAAATTTATAATAAATGATAACTGTATAAAATATTTTATTTCGCTGTTATTAGTAGAAGTCGTACGCAGTTCTTAAAGGGTGCCTTTTCCTTAACACTAAGGGGCAGATTTACATTTAATTAACCCTCGATATTCAACTGCCGAAAGTAAATCCTTCGACTTCGAATATCGAAGTTGAAGGATTTACCGAAAATAGTTCGATCAAACGATTTTCTTCGACCTAAAAATTGATAGAAAGCCTATGGGGACCTTCCCCATAGGCTAACATGGCACCTCGGTAGGTTTTAGGTGGCGAAGTAGGGGGTCAAAGTTTTTTTTAAAGAGACAGTACTTCGACTATCGAACAATTTTTAGTTCGATTCGAAGTTGAAGGTCGAAGTAGCCAATTCGATGGTCGAAGTAGCCAAAAAAATCATTCGACATTCAACGTTTTTTTTATTCTATTCCTTCACTCGAGCTAAGTAAATGGGCCCCTAATATTTAATTATCTTGCTATTGTATGAAGAAGAAATGAATAAATGACTATACTTAATATGAATAAACCAGCATGCTTTCACAGAACCTCTCAATTTGCTAAATAAAGCTTTTTCATTACAGTAAAAGAGGACCTCAGTTTAAGATTGATCCTGCCAACCATTATGTGCTACCAAATTTTCAGTATATTTTGGGGTGCCTGATGGTATGGTTTGGTGGGGGGGTAGGGCTCTGGAGGAGGGTCAAGGTTTAGTTTTCCTTTGAAAGTATGTCAACAATATAAGGTGAGTTTTAGTATAGGCATGGGATCTTTTATCCTAAAACCCATTTTCCAAAATACTCTAGAATACAACATTACCATTTGCTGTAAAGTATTATTTAAACAATCAAGTCTTTATTTTTTACAGGTTTCCTTTACTTTGTAACAACAGTCCCTTGTACCCGATGACACCTAAGCTAGCAAAAAAACATGTTGATTATTAGCAGACCCAATATTTAGAAAACCCTGGGTCTTAAGATTTTAAACTAATTCTAACTTTGCAATTTTTAGATAAATCTGTCCACTGTAATTCATTTAACTGTAATATGTAAAATTAAATATAGCTTTTGGCAAGAAACAAGCCTCTATAAAAAATACCATGAATGCAAGCAAATTAGTATTTAAAACATTTATTGAATATTTCGTATAATGCAGCCAATGTTTTTCTTTTAGCCTAATAGAAATGATGGACACGTTTAAAGGAGCCAATTCTTGGGTTCATGGCTCCCCAGTCGCTATATGTTTTGTACTCTCCAGGTCTAAGGTAATACTGGCGTCCCCTGTAGTTTGGTTCTTCATAGAACATCCAGTAACCATCCATCACATTGCAGGAATAGATATCGTGGAAATTAAACTGCTCATAGGCCTGAGGACAATCATCGGTGAACTCCATCATCTGACCTCTGAAATCTTCCCTTTCATAAATCCTCATTTTAAAAGAGCCTTGGTGCTTTTAAAGGGAACAAACAAATTATTGGTAAAATGAAAAGCTTGAAAAATTGGATGCAGAAAATATTCTTCCAAAACATTTCTGTGTGGATAAAATAATGTTTTACTTGCAATCCTGTATTATACTCATATAAGTTAAAATATGGCTCTTCATTTCTCCTGTACCGTTTTTAGAAGATGATTACTTACCTGAGGACTCAGACGGCAGGATCTTACAGAATCATTAAAACCCATCCATTGCTGGAAATCGGGATATTCTCCCCGATGAAGGTAATACTGGTGCCCTCTGTAGTTGGGTTGCTCATAAAGGATCCAGTCTCCACTTTCTACTCGAATGGAATTGCAGCGTCTAAAATACGAGGACAGGTCTGGGCATTCTGTAGTGCACTTGTAGGAACGACCCTGGAAATTTCTGTCCTCATAAAAGATGATCTGTGAAACCAAATTAGATATAAAGATTGTCTCTGTTTTGAAAAACATAAATCTAACGCAGTTCAAACTAGGGAAATCCCATGCACGTCTAAAAAAGTACACAGGAATACATTATTACAGGTATGGGATTTTATCCAGAATGCTCGGGACTTCTGGGTTTCAGTGATATTTACAGTACCTTTCCCATTTTGAATGATGTTTTGTTTGGTTCAGTAGGCACTGAACAAGGTCACTGCTAGGAGCTTTTATACATTTGCTTGCTACTGATGTTAAATAGAGAGCAGTGCTAACATTAATTCTGCCAAGTAAGGAGAATATTTTTTTCCATCCAGTATTATTCTAGAACTTTTTTTTGTTTTAGTGTGAATAGATATGAGCTTGTAACTGCATTCTATAGCATGACCTGGCAATACAGGAATTCCATTAATGTGGAAAAAAGAAAATTGTGCTTTGCTGCTTTATGGAACTATAAAATTCATTTTTACCTTCCAGTCTATTATCCACGTGGTAAAGTATAATTTAATGGGGCATATTTTAGTTTAGTAGCTAGGAAAAACAAGGCTCATTTACAACCACAAGAATTTTGAGCACAAGTGCATATGAGTGGCAGAAGCTGAGTGCAGTCCCAGGTCTATTACATTTTATTGTGCTTGGGTTATAAAAGTCATGTATAAATGTAAATGGGTGCAGTTTTGTATATCACAATATATTGTGACACACACAGTATGAAGCAGTCGTATGGAGTGATTGTGAAGACAAAAAGGTTGATTTTCCATTGAGTTTGGCAAACGATTGTTGCAGTTTTGCTAGAAAAGAGTTCAGGAGCAAAGAAAAAGGGGAGGAAAGGTGACACAAAGATGAAAAACACATGGTACAAGTGTGGGATCTGTTATCCAGAAACCCATTACCAGAAAGCTCAGAATTACAGGAAGGCCATCTCCTATAGATGCCATTTTAATCAAATAATTCCAATTTGTAAAGACGATTTCCTTTTTCTCTGTAATAATAAAACAGTATCTTGCACTTGATCTAAACTACAATATAATTAATACTTATTGGTGGGAAAAAATCCAGTTGTATAGGTAGGGGATCTGTTATCCATAAACCCATAATCCAGAATGCTCAAAATTACAGGAAGGTCATCACCCATAGACTATATTTCAATAAAATAATTCAATTTTGTTAAAATGATTTCATTTTTCTCTGTAATAATAAAACAGCACCTTGTATTTGATCCCAACTAAGATATAATGAATCCTTATTGGAAGCAAAACCAGCCTATTGGGTTTATTTAATGTTTAACTGATTTTTAGTAGACTTATGGTATGGAGATCCAAATTACAGAAAGAACCCAGGTCCCAAACATAATAAGTTCCATACCTGTAATTCATTAAGGGATTGAAATACATCTAGCAGAGATATGAAGACATTTTGTGGGTGTGAAACATAATACACAATTTAAGCTCAGATTTATTATCCAAAGTATACAGCATTTCTATGTTTTCATGCCAGATCTCTGTTTTTCCCCCGCCATAATAAATGTTGTTAATTAAAGCACTGTACAGATAGGGAGGAGGTGTCTATAATGCAAAGGTTTTACTTGCCCTGTTTGACCAGGTATTTTGGTGTTTATTCAGTAAGAATGGACAGAGTTATTACAGCAAATATTGTTTCAGAACTTCACTGAGCTGAAAAAGACTGCCATCTACTCTTCATTTTCCAAACACAGTGTACTTATTGTCCATAGTTTAACAATTAATCCCTTTATGTTTTCATATAAAAAGGACCAAAACCACAAAGATTATAGATTTTCAAATAAAAAATAATCAAGTTATATGAATATATTAGACATCTAAATGGGATCTCTATGGGTAAGCCATTTTAAGGGGATCTCTAGGGGTAGACAGTTAGGATGCACCGAATCCAGGATTCAGTTCGGTATTTGGCCTTTTTTAGCAGGATTCAGCCAAATACTTGTACCTGGCCGAATGGAATCCTTAAAATCATGGGACTTTTAAAGCTGCAAAAAGCCAGAATCCAAAAACCTGGGATCTCAAAACTATCAAGGGCATGTATGTCCCTATTTTGGTCTGTGAAAAAAATTCAAGTGATTCGGGAGTCAAAAAAATTTGTACGATTGGAGTTTTTTCCCAACCCCACTCTTTCTAGTTATTTTATTGACAAATAAAATAAAATCATGGATGGAAGTTTGGTTGAGCTTGGTTTTGGTTTAATAAAAAATATTTTATACGTTTGAGTTTTAGTAAATAAACCCCTTAGGGATACATTTATCAAAATGTGAGATTAGAGCTCACCATAGAAAAACACACCCACTTTCTATTACATCTTTTGGGGTTTTTAGAATCATATTTATCAATGGATGGAAGTTAGAATTCACAGTTTGATAAATACATTTCTAAAAGTCCCAAAGGAATGAATAGAACATGGGTGAGTTTTTCTATGATGTATCTCAGATTTTGATAAATCTACCCCACAACAAGGATATAGGGCAGTATGACCCACATAGTTGGGAGTCTTTGCCTTCCTTCAGGATCAGGACACTCATGACAAGTATAGCTCAAGGGGGTATTTCTATTTCCATATATCTATCAAGTGGACTGAGATCCACTGGGGAAATTTAAATTTGGTGTTCCTGACAGATGTTTTCTGTATTTGGGTGAATCTCTCTTTGGTTGGGTCTGACTCTGTAATGGCATTTATTTCCTATTATGTAAGTGGGAATTGAGTATGACAGCTAGTTGGAGGCAAGTGTATCAAGGAAGAGACATAAATTGGTGCTGGGAGATACAGATTGCCCAAAAAGGATCATCTTACCTTCTAGGGTGCAGCTTTTATTTCTACCATAAAATCTTTCTGCCAGTAATATGGGTTTCTTGTAACACTTGCTCTTGCAAACCACAGGTGCAAATATTTGCAATCCAGAAAGGAGCACCAAGGCCTGCACTTCCTTTATAAATACAAATCTGCATTCATGAGGGGTAGACAGAGGTGGCACATACGTGTCGCTTCTCTTCACATTCTATCTGCCATATTGCAAGAGTTAAATACAGGGTTGTGCCACAGTGCTGCACCTTACACAGGTGTGAGGGGCAACCTACACTCAAATCCTTCACCATAAGTTCTCTGCGCATAATTTTGTGCCCCGTAATGCTCTAACACTTCATGCAGCAAATGTGCTAGCAGAGATGGATAACATTAGGCTTAGTGTGTACGCATAACTGAGCTGACTTTAGAGTCATATGCTTCTTACTGAGGAGGAACTTGTGTTGCTTTCTAATGGAAGGACAGTCATTTGGAATAATAGCATAGAGCATAGGATACCATTAACTACACCCAGAAGTCAAGGAGATATCCAATCACTCTCTGAGGAACATGTCTTGACATAAGAAAGGGTAAAGCAAGGACAGCCATTTCAGGTTGTTTCACATTAACAACAACACATGTACTTTCTTCCAAATTAACTAACTTATACTGAGGGGCCCATGTACTAACAACCGAATTTCTATTTTTTCCTATTTTTCTTCAAGCTCTAAAAATTCAAGATTTATTAAGTGTAAAAACCATGAAAAATTCTAATACAAAAATTTACCAGGTAAAAGTTGTCAAGATTCTATAGAAGTCAATGGTAGCTGCACTGGGACTTTTAGAGGTTTTCTATTCTGTTCTGGGGTGTTTTCACTAATGAAAATTCGGTTTTTGTTCATAAATAGGCCTCCACATGTCAGGAATACATGCAAACCTCTCTTTTCGGACACAAGATGTTACACATTCCACAGAACTTTCTCAGGTCAAACTTTTAGCCTCATCTAAAGTAAAAGTAAAGTAAAAATATTGTGGAAACAAAATGGGCTTCTCCCATAAACTGAAGCTTGCACTGATTCCATATACAGGTATAGGATCTATTATCTGGAACGCTTGGAACCTTGGGTTTACCAGATAAGGGATCTTTCTGTAATTTGGATCACCATACCTTAGGTTTGATCAAAAACATTTAACAAACCCAATATAATTATTTGCTACCAATATGGATCCATGCAGCTTAGTTACCCTCAAGTAGAAAGCATTGCTTTATTATTACAGGAAAAAGGAAATCTAGAAAAAAAAAACTTAATTCAGAGGTTCCTGGATAAGGGATACCATAACTGTACTACAATGTTTTTTAATCTTCATCTACAGTATATGGGGGTACATGGTGCTCCTATACAGTACCACTAAGAAGTAGAAGTCAGCTGGTAAAGCATACAGCAGTGCAATTTTGCTGGTTGTTTTTACACTACATACTTGATCTTAGGGGCAGATTTATTAAGGTTCGAGTTTTGTTTTCCACTAAACTTTTAGTTGTTTTTTGGTCAAAATTCACATTTTCAGGTTAAAAAAAATACACCATCTAAAACTTGTCGAGGTCATGTAGGAGTCAATGGCAGAGGTCCCTTGAACCATTTGAAGATGTTGATTGCCTTCATGATGTTTGAGTTTTCAGGTTGTTAACCCAAAAAGGTTGATTTTTTCCCATTCGAGTTTTTTCTTAAATTATAAACCATTTGAGTTGTGAGTGCATTCGAGTTAATTCGAGGTATAAAAAACCCTTCACCCCCCAGGTCCCTGATCTCTTATGATTTACTTAGCCACCAATTGCCTTGCCCCACCCGCACCGCAACTCCGAACTTCTAAATTAAAGCTTCATAACCTGTGCAAGACACAATTGCAGCCAGCCATTGTTAAGTCACCAGCTAGCTTTTTATTGGTGGGACCCTGGAAGAGGCACATGAGGAAGGATTGCTGGCACAATCGGTTGCAAAAATATCCACTAGCCACATGTTAACCCCACACACTAATACCATCTGATCTGATTTTAATTACAAACGGTATGGACAATGTCTGGGGTCTGTCGGTTAATATGCTCATTGCTGAAGTGATCATACTGTCAAGTCTGGGGTTAATTGAGTGCTAATTAGCCTCTTCTGCAGTGATCTTACTAGCATGCCTGGACATTAACAGAGCACTCATTTCTATTTCTGCCATTATCTTAATCTCATATCTGGCTAATTACAACTAAAGTGACAGGCTATATGCAGAGCAATACAATACCAATACAATTGGTCAGCACTCAACAAACTATTTGACCAATTGCTGTGACTTCAATTGATGTGTACAGTGCAATTTTTGGGCCCTAAGTTTCACACTGTCTTAGGCCCCATATTTTGTAGAGATGGTCCTGTTCGTCTGTGTACATAGTGTGAGCCTGGGAAGCTGAGGGTGGGAAGGTACAAAAATGGTGTGTTTATGTGGTTGGTGGGCCCTCAAGATGAGGTTTTCTGGTGGGCCCTAAGTACCTCAATCTGACACTGCCTGTAACCCCTGCCTATAACCCCCAGAACCAGGGCCTGCCACATTCACCAGCCTTAGTCTATTTCTCTTCACTCTCCCCAATGAGTCCAGTTTTTAGTAACATTTGTTTTTACATTATGGTTCCAACTCACTGTATGTGCTCTAGCTTTCTTTTTTCCAAACAACAACTGAGCAATATAAACACGAAAGCACCAAAAATGGCTGCTGGAGCACTTCTTGTTTCTTTCTTAACACTGGGGCTCATTTATAAACACTGGGTAAATAGACACCTGGGCAGTTACCCGTAGCAACCGACTTCCAATTGGTTGCCAGGTGCAAATTTGCCCAGTGTTTATAAATAAGCACCACTGTGTTTATAGAGCTTACTTTCAAAACATTAAAATGGTTTTCCCTGGCTAGATTTTTTTTATTTGGACCATGTAGAGAATTAACATTCTGGTGTTAATTGCACCTCTTGGAAAGATTTTTTTTGCATACATTAGTAACTAAATGAAAACACTGAAAATCCATGAAATAACTAGTAAATCTGCCACAACAGGCAACAACCAGTAATTCAAGGGTCCTGTTATATACAGTCTATATGATATTTTATTCCACGGGATAGAGCTTTACAAAAAATGTATTTTGTTTGGGTTCTATTTATCCTCACCTGCTGCAGAAAAGAAAAAACATGAACCATTGCCCTTTTTGCATATTTATGGGCTAAATAAATCATTCATTCGCCAATTTTTGCTGGATTTCTTTTCCCAATATTTGTTTTGAAAACACTTTTGAGGTTGTCCTTAACACATTGTTTAGCAGAGTTATCTCGATACAGTCAGTAGATGCAAACAGTTCAGAAGAGTTACAATTACACATTCATACAGTAATGAACAGCTAGAACTGAATACAGTTGATACTTTATACATTCACTTAACTCTATAGAAAGTTGTCAGCATAACTCCCAGTGCAACTTCAGCAACAGGGAATGTATATAAAAGCTGTGTTCTGCTGTCTGTCAACAGTATAGCTCACTTGGCCTCTCATCTAGTCATTGAAAATGGGAAAGGTATGGTTAATTATTTATAAAAAGCTAGAATACAGAAATGTTACTGTCTATAAATGACATTTTTTAAAAAGCAGATATTCAGTCAATGTATGTCATTACTGAACTCTAATACCAATGACGGTATACTAACAAACTTAACATCAGCATATCATATTATTGTTATTGAAATGCAATCATCATTATAGTATTGAATAATATTACTATAAGTATCACTATAATTATTCACACAATTGTTAGTGAAAAGCAGAGGCAGAGCTGCCTTTGGACTAAAAATCAACCTTCAGTATGATTTAGGCTACAGAATTCTAAACCTGTTTGTTAGTTTGCTCTTTAATTATTAATCTTTTTGATTTCTGGATTATTTACCTTTTATTTCATGTTCTCTAGTTTGTATCTAAAACTGTTATTTGGATGTCACAGTCCCATTTCCAGACATCACATAATCTGTAAAAAGTTTTGGCAGACAAAAGGGGACAAATGGAGGAAATATTGTTCTATTTTTGTGTATTTAGTTATTTATTTTGCTTTATTTTCAGTCTGCTTGCTTGATAAGTTATGCCTTATATTTGGTTTGCTTCCTATTTATTAGAATGGCTTTTTTTTGCTTTAGGCTAGTGCCACATGAGGCAGATTTAGGTGTAAAAACATAAAAGTATGGATTTTCATTCCCGAAACCCACCAAATGTGTATGCTGAGTAGTTGCCTGCCGTTTTTACTACCAACACATGCACTCCATTGGAGGAAAAACCTTCTGTGCCAATAGCCTTAAGATGTTTACAACACACCATGCTCTAAGGGGCCGATTTATCAAAATTCGTCTTGTGTACTGTATTTTGTTTTTTTAAATAGTTTTTGCTCTAAAAATCATGAATTTGAATAATTTTTAAAAAACCGAATTCACAGTAGAAAAATTCCTCAACAAATTTTAATTTTGATAAATGAGCCTCCCCATGTAATGTACCTGAGGAAACTGCCAATTTGCATCAGTGTAAACATTCTTTTTTTAAATGGGCAAAGAAGCCAAAGAATTATAAGATAATGAGATAACATTAACTTGACTTTTGCAGTTTTTTTGCAGATTTTTTAAAATGAAAATATTCTAAATATCTCCATATTGTTTTTCTAAACAGATCATCTTTTATGAGGAACGAAACTTCCAGGGTCGCTCATATGAGTGCAATTCCGAATGTCCGGACTTGTCTTCATATTGTAGACGCTGCAATTCAATTCGAGTGGAAAGTGGAGACTGGATTCTCTATGAACACCCCAATTACAGAGGGCATCAATACTACCTTCATAGGGGAGAATATCCTGATTTCCAGCTATGGATGGGTTTCAATGACTGCATTAAATCCTGCCGCCTGAGCCCACAAGTAAGAAAAGCAATTACTTTTTATGACAACAAAAACAACCCAACTCCAGTTTGCAACCTCTCCAAACACGAACATCATCAGTGTACATACAGTATGCTAGCAAATAAAGTTCTTACCACCTTCCCAAAAATTTAAGTTGATATTGACATGAACATGATTTCATTATCTGGGAACTTGTTAACTATTAGTTTAATAAATTGCAACAGCATACTGCATAAAGTAAGAAACCCCCCACCACTGCACTGTAATTTTTTACAGTTTGATAAATGGTTTCCAATGTATTGAGGAAAGCTATGCATAATAATCATTTTCTATACTGTTCTACTAAACATTGTTCCATTTGTTCCTTTTATAAGCACCAAGGATCATTTAGAATGAAGATATATGAGAGAGAGGATTTCAGAGGTCAGATGATGGAGTTCACTGAAGATTGTCCCAATGTCTATGAGAGATTTAATTTCCAGGAAATCCACTCCTGCCAAGTCCTTAATGGTTATTGGATGTTTTATGAAGAACCCAACTACAGGGGACGTCAATACTATCTGAGGCCTGGAGAGTACAGGAGATACACTGATTGGGGAGCCATGAACCCCAGAACTGGCTCTTTTAGACGTGTATATCATCACCATTAAACTGCCTTTAAAATTAAAATCTGCATGATAAAATGGATTTTAAATATTTACAAGAAATTCAATACTAAAATATATTCTGGGATTCTGGCAAAAATAAAGATTATTAATACAATGACATGTTGATTTATACAGTATTATTTATTATATTAAAAATCAATGTACAGGTACAACACCTACCAACGTATTGATTCCCAGTTGACTTTAAAGAAATGTTGCTTTTGAAATATCAGATTAAGAAAAGTTTCTATACATGCTATTATTTTAAAATCTTTCAGTATAGTTCCTCTAAAAAAACAAATGTACCTGTACCATATTGATAGCCAAGCTAGTGCATCATTTCAGCCAATAAGAGTAGTTGTATCCAATGTCCATGTAACCAGGTGCTTAGACAACAACTACCTAGTAAATGGAAGCCTGCAAAAAGCCATATTATTGTTATTATTATTATTATTATTATTAAAGACCATGTGTGACTATAAAAGTGTTGCAGCAAGATATCAGAGAAAGCAAATGGTAAAGTATTACAGTGCTAATATAAGATCGGCAAGTATTGCGTTTGCTGCCTGTGGTTGGCCCAATGAAGATGTCCTCCTGTATTATTTCAGTAAACAAACAAAGTACCTGCAATTTACCAGTGCACATTAGCGTTTATTAAAGGGGCATACAAGTTAGTCAAACATTCAATTTATTATTTATATGGCCAAGCTGGTAAAGGGTAACACTAATTATAAACATTATTTTCTCTTTAGGCATTTCTGTACTGCACTCTGTTTACTATTCTATTCTGTTTTATTCTAAGTTCTTGTTTGCCTTGATTCTTATTTCCCAATGTCGCATAATGTCCAAATACATTCTAGTTTTGCGGAACATGATTGACAATTTGCATTCCACAAATCATAATTCATGCTAAGTAATATATACGCAATATATATCGTGCATTTCAGGAAAGACATCGATTTCTTAGAAATTTGTCTGGTTCTAGCATTGTTTGAATAATTGACACTGTGAATTAAGTGGACAGGGGAGTAGCCATAGATTTCCACTATTACAATCAAAATAGAAAATTGGGGTTATCAATAAAAGTAAAAGTTGCTTCTTCTCTTTTAACACCCTATATGAGTGTTCCCTGTGCTAACAGAAAGTTAGTTAATCTATATGACTACATGGATCACTACATCATCGTACCTGTGAAAAGGTATTTTGCTTTCAGTTCTTACCTATACCTTTCAAACAGAACTGCACTTTAAAAAAATGACCATATAATCCCTTTGAGTACATATGTAAAACATTAGTGTTGTGTTTATTATTAAGGCATTAATTATGATTCGGTTTATTCAGTTGTTTCAGTTTATTCCTGTAGGAATACAATACTTTTTTTTTCCAAATGACCAAACTTATTATTGTAGTATTAAGCATATTATATTCCACAAGTACAAAGATAAAATATCTGCACTTAGGAGACCCTTTGCTTAGCAGACATAGGGTTAAAGGATAACAGCCCTGTATTCAGCTGAAGCATAAGTATCAGGCTCAGTCAAAGTTTATCCTTTGCACTGTCGAGCGGCTATTGCTATTTGATAAGAAAATCAAATTGTTGGCAATTTTCTCGGGTTGCACTGTGCATGAATATCTTTTTTTAAAGCCACTTACTATATGTGCAGTACCTGTACCTTCTTCCATGTGTGAGTTATTATACTTACTATTTGCCATTAACAAACAAATAACATTTTAAGAGCCATTTATTATTCCTTCAGGAAGAACTGCAAGAGCACTAACAGAAGGAAAAGCATGCCATTTGGTGTTCATTCAAGCAGCACTTCTGCCTCGGGGAATGGCTGCACGGTGCACTTAAAGGTCCATTGAATTTTAATGGTATCAGAGCTTTTTGAAACCATGATTAAAATCTATTTCTCTAAACTTTAGAATGCCATGAAGGTTATGAAAAGATCGAGATTGTCGAGACTTTTCCTGCACTGACTTTTTAGAGCTGATTTTTTGATAAATGATAAATTTTTGATAAATTTGTTAAATTCATGGATGGGAGTTAGGTCGACTTTGTTTTAATAAAAAATTTAGATACATTTGAGTTTTCGCAATACTCCCTTTGAGTTTTAGAGATTTTTTTTTTTTTTAAAAAAAACTAAC
Source organism: Xenopus laevis (assembly GCF_017654675.1). NCBI lineage: Eukaryota > Metazoa > Chordata > Amphibia > Anura > Pipidae > Xenopus > Xenopus laevis. The sequence goes on along the minus strand of NC_054387.1, from coordinate 92,364,304 downwards.
ATTTTTAGAGAAAAAAATACAATTAGGGGAAAAAAAGGAAATCTGAACGTTAGTAAATAGGCCCCTTTGTGTCAGATATTACATCAGGTCGGAGGTGCACAGCAATAAATCAAGGGGCACAGGGCCCCACTGTGTGTCCTCTACCACTCCCTAACTTTTACATTTGAATGTTCTTGTACACACAATCACAGTACTGACTCTAGTGTGTGTGTTGTGCAAATTATTAGAATGTAAAATCTACTGGCAAGGACAGATATAAATGAAGTATACTCCCTGCAAACCACTACAGAATGTGTTGGCACTTTATAAATACAGATTATAACACATATAAAACATATTAACGTCTCATTTACAACTGCAAGTCCAGTTGCTCTGAAATAGATGCAAATGTCAGTTTGTTTATGGGCCCAAACTCTCTCACTGTACTTTGGTATAGTTGCACTATGGTGCCAATGTGTCTAACCCAGTCTACTCTGATGATTTTTGGACAAGTGAACCTACTGACACTGGGGAACATTATTCCCTATATATATTAAAACTTGGACTTCATTCACATAAATTTAAATCTGTATAAAGTCTAAATCATATTACATGATACCTTGCACTGATGAGATCTAACAAGATCGAAACAGGCTCTCTGCAAGTTTGAAAATATGGCTCTGAACTATTAGGCTGTAACTGTGCTATTAAACCATTGGTTCTGGATGTATACTGTAGTTGGCCAAAGGGATTTGCATGTCTCCACCCATAGTGCCTTATGTGACAGTTAAACTTTCATTTTTGGTATTGAGGCAGTGCTACGTATATGGCAAGAGACAAGTTAATACCTTCTGTTTTCAGAAGGCCTTATGCTGCATGTCTTGCACATGAAGGGCTTTTTGGCTCCTTTTAGCCCATCTCACCCTAACCAGGCTATGAATATTACACAAATAAGGCAACATTCCAACCTAGACATTCTCTTTCTCAAGCCTTGTGAACAGTCGCTTCGTTCCCATTAGTTAACCATCTATAATTTAAAGTCTATAACATGATACTGTATGCCCTTTTTCATTTGTACTCTGTGCACAGTTTCATCCATGTAGACCTGTACAGATCTGCTGTACTCATTAATATCAATATATTAAGACATTTTGTGCATGCAGCTACTAAAAAAATACCCATCTGCTTAAACAAAACAGGGTTTATTGTCCATATATTGCAATATATTTAAGCTGGCTAACAACATCACAGTCATCCCTGTTCTGCATAGGCCCCACTGTATGATGTGGCCCAGATTTGTTCATTTGGCCAAGCAACCAAACCTGGCTGTTTTATTCAGCTTAATGTGAAATGTGTATCTTCAATACAAAGAAAGAAAAATAATAATGTAGAAAACCAAGCCTTTTGGATAACAGAAGAAATATCTGCACAATATCAAACAGCAAAACACGTAAACTCAACAAGTGTCACATAAAGTTAATGCAATAGTTGATAGCAACTATTGAAGCGATTCAGTAATTCAGTAGACTTTATTGCATACAGCATTTTGCAATCCATTTTTCATGCCCTGTAGGTATCAGTACAAAACCTGAAATTAGGCTGGACATTTCTGTATAGAGAATGTTGCAGCAACTGGTCCTATTGAGGCCCTGATATCTCGATACAGTCTGTAACAAACTGTAGGTGCAAGCAATTTTATAGAATTGAACTTGCCTGTTCATACAGTATAGGACAGTTACAACTGGATTGCTGAGTGCAGTTGATACTTTATGCATTCACTTCACTGTACAGAAAGTTGTCAGCATAACTCTCAATTCCTGCCAACTTCAGCATGAGCAAATGTATATAAAAGCTGCTCTCTACTGTCCTTGATCAGTGCAGCACTTTTGGCCACACGTCCAGTCATTCAACATGGGAAAGGTATGGTGAATTCTACTGTATATAACCGCATTTAGAAATAAGAATTTCTTTTTGATGCAAATACTTACAGTACATACTTAGGGGGTTATATACTAAACCACAATTTTTTTCCTATTTTCGAGCAAAAAATTCAAATTTTTAGATATTAAGTATACCCCGAAGCTGCAAAAAGTCCAAATCTGAAAACCTGCCAAAGTCATATAGAAAGCAATGGCAGATGTTCCTTTTAAAATTTGAAGCTATCGTGGTCTGCGCTGGGTTTTGTCAGATAATCCGAAAAATTCAGGGTTTTTCGGGCGTTAATCCTAAAAATTTGAGTGATTAGGGCGTCAAATTTGAAAAATGTATACTCAATATTATCAAGTTTTTTTCCAACCCTACTTTTTCAAGTTAATTTATTGATAAATAAGATAATATTGTTGATGGGAGTTTGGTTGAGCTTGGTTTAATAAAATTTGAGTTTTAGTAAATAACCCCCTTAATAGTTTCAGAATCAAACTAGTTTATCTTTGTCTGTGTAATAGTGTGTAATATAGTAATTTGCAAAACTATGTTTTAATTAACTTCCAAAAAGTAATTGGCACTTATTGGCTCATGGCACATGTGGCGTATTCAGTACCACAATTTTTTAGCCGATTGAGAAATGCCACAACTCAGTCTGTACAAAAAAAGCTTACACTCTAGATAAGAGAATAACAATACAGGAAAAGGATCACGCAACCAGAAAGCCTGAAATACAGGAAAGATATCTCAAATAGAGTCCATTTTAGGCAAAAAATTTAATTTTTGAATTTATTTATTTCTGTAATAATAAAGCATTACAGGAATAGGATCAGTTATCCAGAAATCTGTTATCCACAAAGTGCTAAATCACGAGAAGGTCATCTCCCCCAGACTCCATTTTAAGCAAACAATTAAAATTTTTAAAAATGTTTTCCTATTTCTCTATAATAATAAAACAGTAACTTACTTATACCATTATTATATATTATTATTTTTTATTGGAGGAAAAACAATCCTAATGAAATGATTTTTAGTAGACTTACTAAAGACCCCTTATCCAGAAAACCCCAAAACCCTGAGCATTCTGTAAAACAGGTCCCATATCTGTACTTTGTACTTAATCCTAACTAAGCTGTACAAATCCATATAGGTGGCAAAACAATCTTATTAAGTTTATTTAATGTTTAAATGATTTTAGCATACAAGGTGTGGTGATCACAATAAAAGAAAGATCTTTTATCCAGAAAACCCAAGGTTCCACGCATTCGGGATAATAGGTCCTATATCTGTACAAATATAAATTGAAATATATAATGAATTGTAACCTTACCATATACACACACCATATGTAGAAGAGTACTTTTCTGTCTGGGCACACATAAATCTTTTCTTTTGCAATTTGTTGGCTCCTTCCAACTTTAATTGAGGTAAAAATATCTATAAGGCTTTTTAATGTAGGTTTAATGATCGTATAAAGCCATGTAACCATTACTTATATCCACCAGATAATGTAAGCTGCGATTAATTGCACTATTGCTGTTGGGACAAAATAAAGAATGTAAAAACGTATAAATGTCAGCATATTGCTTATTTTTCTATACAGATAATCTTCTACGAAGACAGAAACTTCCAGGGTCGCTCATATGAGTGCAATTCTGAATGTCCAGACATGTCCTCAAATTTTAGACGCTGCAACTCCATTCGAGTGGAAAGTGGAGACTGGATTCTCTATGAACATCCCAATTACAGAGGGCATCAATACTACCTCCGTAGGGGGGAATATCCTGATTTCCAGCAATGGATGGGTTTCAATGACTGCATTAAATCCTGCCGCCTGAGCCCACAGGTATAGTAATCAATCACTGTATAGGCCCATACTACGTGCACTATACAACCCCACCCCTAAATAAAAAACAGTAATATCTGTGTTTTTACAATTGTTAAAATATTGCTAATGTAGTGTTTTTGCCACAAGTTTCACCTTTTCCCTACCTAGCCCAGTCTATTAGCAGAACATGCAAGGAGTGCTTACACTAATGTAACCAAATGCAATTATATTTTAAGATCAACCCTGCCCTGGGGTGATCAATGTGATCTTCCAAGATCTTCCACAGTCTTTACCCAGGCAGAGTCCCAGTCCCAAGAACTCTTTACCCCAGGTAGTGCTACCTGCCCCAAATACCGCTCCTTTGGATAGAGGCAGTAGCTTCCACGTAGCAGGCTATCAAGCAAAATCTGTCCTCACACAGGGGACAGACGCTGGAGCCATTTCAATACCCTTTGCTCTTCAGGCTGGACTCCAACACTCACCCAGAGTATGAGCACACCAAAGCCTCTTTCACAGGAATCCATCACTGGGCAGCTCTATTCACACTCTTTGTTCCAGACATCTCCTTCCAGTCGAACTTTCACACGATTATCAGGGTCTTGGTATCCCCGAGCCCACCAAGGGCCTCACCACCCATGTAGTATCTTTCTAAAGCCGGGGGCCTTTGTTGCAAGAGCCCCAGCCACAACAAGTCACTCTATCCTGAAGTGAATAGGGAAGAACTGAGCTCTGAGCAAATGGCAGCTCAGCTTTTTAAAGAAATGACTCAACCGTGACACCTTCTGGCCAAATCTGGAATCTGCTAGGGCATAATGCACTGGGGAAACGTACTTACTCCCCCTCCCATATACAATTTAGATCAACACTTAGCTGGCCACAGCAGGGGATTTCCAACCATGTGGGATTTTTAGACTGCTCCGATTTGACACAGGTGTGAGCTTTGAGAATCATAGGCAGTACTGTATTTATGGGGAGGGGGTTGGGGCAGCAGAGCACAGAGACCTGTGGCAATTTAGGGAGAGAGGAAAGCACTGTGCAATGTGCCACATAATGGCTAATTGCAACAATTGTTTGCACTTTAGACACTGCATTACCATAAGTAAATGACCCGTAACATGTCTGCAAATTGGGGGAAGCAACAAGCACAAATGTTGAACAAAAAGGTTTTTTTAAAAATAACATATATGTAAAGCATTATCATACCAACGACATTCACAATTTGGTAAATGTCACAATGCCTTTTATTTATTCATTTGTTTATTATGCTGTTGGCTATAAAATGTAATAATCTCTGCTAACTACCAAAAACTAACTTATCATTTCATTTAAAAGCACCAAGGATCTTTTAGAATGAAGATCTATGAGAGAGAGGATTTCAGAGGTCAGATGATGGAGTTCACTGAAGATTGTCCCAATGTCTATGAGAGATTTAATTTCCAGGATATCCACTCCTGCCAAGTCCTTGATGGTTATTGGATGTTTTATGAAGAACCCAACTACAGGGGACGTCAGTACTATCTGAGGCCTGGAGAGTACAGGAGATACACTGATTGGGGAGCCATGAACCCCAGAATTGGCTCCTTTAGACATGTTTATCATCGCTAATAAACTGCCTGATAAGCTAAATTACAATTATTAACATGACAGCAATTCTATAAAATATGGATGCTAAAAAATAAAGATTATTAGAACAATGACGTTAACTGAAGCAGTGTCATTATTTAAAAACAAAACAAATAGCGGATACATTTAGGGGGTTATTTATTAAGTCTCGAGTTGTGTTGTCCACAAAAATTCAAGTTTTCAAATTGATTTTTTTGTTCAAAACTCATATTTTTGGGCTCAGATTTGTCAAGTTTTTTTTGAAAAAAATGGAATTTTTCAAGATTTATTAAAACCTGACCCTGGAAATAGCTTGAATCTGAAAATACACCATCTAAAGCCTGTTAAAGTTTTTTTCCATTCAAGCTTTTTCTTAAACAAGATACCAATCGAGTTGCAAGTTCTTTCGAGTTCATTCGAGGTCTAAAAACTCATTGGACATTTGATAAATAATCCCCATAGTCTGAAGTTGTGGACGCTACACTTTAGGCCCTTTTCCTATAGTATCAATAAATAAATAATGTGCAGATGGCTACACTAATAGCAAATGGTTAAAGCACACAATTAAATACATGTATATAGTCAAAATAACATACCAATAAAAATGATAATAATAAAGGTATTTACTGGACAGAACGGGACTGTACAGAATTACTGGATGGCCATCTTCCATTAAGTCTATTCCTATTTTGAATTTTTTCAAATGATTTCCTTTTTCTCTGTAATAATAAAACAGTACTTTGTACTTGATCCTAACTAAGCTGTATGAATCCATATTGGTGGCAAAGCAATCCTATCAAATTTATTTAATGTACTATACTTACTTGATCTAAAAGTTGATCTAAATTACAGAAATATCCCTTATCCAGACACTCTCAAACATTCTGGAAAATAGCTCCCATGCCTGTAATAATAGTGCCCAATACCTACAAACTACTGCAACACATGGTACAATTTAATCTGAAAGATTTCAATGACATTATTGCAATTTAAGATTAAGGTTTTATTAAACCTTTTTGTTCCTATGAACTGTCTTAAGACATTTCTATGGAAATATTTAAGTATATTATTTCTTGAAAGAAGGTTGCCATATTGCAAATTTAGTGTATCTTTTAGTCAAACATGCTTTTTAGGTATACATGGAGCACAAGGGAATACAACTTAACTTATGTTGTATTTATTGTCCCAAAACACCATTCACTGAAATCAATAAATGTTTGTTGTACCAAAGAATAGGTGCAATTTTATATTAGACTCAGAATCCTACACTAAGGAAAAATGAGAAAATAAAAAAATGATAATCGATAATGCTCTGTAAAAACATTGATTAAAGTGGAGGTATGGGATCTTTTATCCAGAAACTTGTGATCCAGAAAGCTGCAATTTATGGAAGGCAATCTACCATAGAGAGTAGGAAGTAGAGACCACACACACACACAGAAAATTTTGGCTGGAGAGCTTACCCAATTTATTCTGCTAGTGAAACCACAAAAATCAATGTTTTTTTTGGGGGGAACCCTTTGTGGTTTTACTGGCTGAATAAATGGGGTAGGCTCCCCAGGCAAAGTTTTCTGTATGTGTGAGGTCTCTACTTCCTACAGTGCATGCATTTGGGATGTTGCCATACATCTTTAAAACTTGGCACCCTGGTAATATATTCACTAAGGGGTCAGTGCAGCTGTTAACTATTTTGGTATAGCATCTTCCATAGGGGCAAATTCACTAAGCGCCGAAGCGCCGAAGCGCCGAACGCTAGCGTTTGGCATTTTCGTTACTGCGCAAATTCACTAACGACCGCTGGCGTAGTTTCGCTAGTGTTACTTCGCACCTTTACGCCTGGCGAAGTTTCGCTAGCGACGTAACTACGCAAATTCACTAACACGCACAGTGTACTGAACGCTACCTTTTATGCTAGACTTCCCTCGCCACCTCAGACCAGGCGAAGCGCAATAGAGTAGATAGGGATTGCTTCAAAAAAAGTCAAAATTTTTTCTAAGTCCCAAAAAACGCTGGCATGTTTTCTACATTATGGGTGATAGGCTGAAAAAGATCGAAAAAATTTTTGGGGCTCCCCTCCTTCCCCCCTACATCTCCTGACTCATGGCAACTTACCTAGACAGTGGGCACATGTGTAGGGCAAAATAAAAAATTTATTTGATGTTTTGAAGCTTTTCTAGCCATTTGTAGTGCTGATACGTATTCCTCCATTGAAATTTGGCGCCGTATGCAAATTAGCCTTCGCTAGCGTAACTTCGCTTTACTTAGCGAATCAACGCTAGCGCAACTTCGCAACCTTACGCTACCCCTGAGCGCAACTTCGGATTTTAATGAATTTGCGAAGCGCTGGCGAAACTACGCCTGGCGAAGTGTGGCGAAGTGCGGCGAAGTGCCTGGCGCAACTACGAATCTTAGTGAAATTGCCCCATAGAGTCCATTATAAGAAAATAATTATCATTTTTAAAAATGATTTCCTTTTTTCTCTGTTATAATAAAACTGTACATTGTACTTCATCCTTCCTAATCAACTTGCATATATGGACATTGGTGGCAAAACCATCCTAGTGAGTTTAGTTAATGTTTAAATTAATTTTATCAGTCAAGGTATGGTGATCTAGATGGTAGATTACAGAAAGATCCCTTATCTGGAAAACCCAGGTCCCAAGCATTCTGGATAATAGATCCCATACCTGTACTGACATTTATATCCAGTTTTCAATTTTTGCTCACAATTAGCCAGTGTGCTTCCCTGAGTCCGGGTGGTTGTGAGCCATAAAGATTCAGAAGTCACTCACATACCCTGTGTAAACATTACAAAACACATTCCATGATATCTAGTTAAACTGCTTGAACATCCCATGGGAAAACCATGTCATGATTTTTATGGTTTACTTTTTATTTCTAAATTACACTGTTTACATTGCAAATAACTGACCATTTAAAATGTTAATCTTGAACCAACAAATGTATTTTTTTAGCTGTAATATTGGTGTGGAGGCAGCTCTCTCAGTGCATTATCCTTATTCTGAGTATTAAGAAGGAGCCAGCACTTCACAATGGAACTCTTTTGAGACAGCTACTGTTTATTCCCTTCTCATTGTATTTCAACAAGACCCAGGTTGTGCACCTTAGCCCCACCTAGTAGTAAACATCATAATAGCATCCAAGTAGGAAAAAGCAATGCAAATGAATACTTCTGCAGAGGTGTCAGGGAGCTGCTATCTGGTTAGCTGCTCATTGTTCTGTTGATAGGCTGCCGATGGACTGCTGCGGGTCGCAAGGTGGGGGGTTGAAATCAGTCCAACTTGCAGTGTAGCTGTAAAGAGTGAAGTTTATGAGAGCACAAGTCACATGGTTTGGGGGGCACCCATGACAGTATCCCTTTTTTAGTTTGGCAAGTACAGAACATGCATACCACAAACAATAATGTGCCCATTCTCTTATATGCTCTGGTCTTTGCCTTTGTTCTAATAACTGACAAACAGTTGGGCAGGAAATTCACTGTATATTTCAGCTGTTGCCATCACTGAACAAACATGCAGATTGATATTGTGTGTGTGTGGCTTCATTAAAATAATAAAGGAAAAAGCAAATGTACTTCTAAATGTACTAATCAGTTATTTTCTTCAGTCTGTAAGTAGGAACTTACACATTGGTGTTGCAGTAGATATATTTGGATTTTGAACAAAACTTTCCCTTTTTAGATTATACAGGAGCAGTGGCCAGCTCCATGTTGTAGCCCTCACCCTTTCCAGCTACAGTCAGGGTTTGGGAGTTTTTAACCTTGAAAGCAGCAAGTAAGTGGTAAAATCTAGTCCCTGTATAAAATGTAGCAATAGAATTCTTAATGAATCAGATGAAAGTTGAGTGTAGGACTGGCCAGACCAGGGATGACTGACATAGTTGGCCAGCTTAAATGTATTGCAATATATGGGTAAATGCTTAAAGAGTAAGCCATGTTTTAGTAGCAAAATGTGTGAATGTCCTTAATATGTTGATAATGGGTTGAGTGCAGAGGACCTCTTGTATTTGTCTATTTGGATTTTGCCAAAGCTTTTGATACAGTGGCGCTTAAACAATTGCTTTATAAACTAAGTCTGTAAGTCTTGATAATGTTGTTGATGGATAGGCTACAAGATTGTCTACAGATGATGATTGTCAGTGGTACAGTCTCTAATTTTACTTTTACTATTTATTTGTTTATTAACATGGGAGAAGGCTGTGGCATCCTTACAACATGATCTAGACAAAATGGCTCTCTGGGCAGCTAAGTTGCAGATGAAAAGGCCAGATTTATCAAATATCGAGGTCAAGCAGAAAAAAGTGAATGTGGAAAAAATTGCAGTCAAAACACAAGCTTTTTTGGGGGGTTTTTCCCCCAAAACCTTTATTTATTTAAAAAAAAACTTTAACTGAATAGTCTGGTTTGTGTGTTTTCAGCCAAAAAAAGTTGCATGCTGGCGAAAATAAAATATTTCCATTTATTTTCACTGAAGCTGAATAATATCCCATGTTGTATTGCTTGTCGATCCATTGGCCATGTCTGTGAGGAGCAGTTTGATTTACAATAGGTTTTTTTATTTCTTCTGTTCCCATTAAACGGGTTAAATAAATAACGTTTTTATAGAATATTCCTATAGACTTCCATATAGCCCTGTCAGCCTTTACTTGCCAGTTTTTTTCACAATTTTTTGCTGACTAGCTGAGGTTTCAGAAAATACTCACTTTTTTTGTTTGTGTTTTTTTGGCACATTTTTCTCAAATCAAGAAAAAAACACTTGATTTTGTATAAATCGCCCCTAAATGTTGATAAATGTAAGATAATACACCTGGGATGTAAAAAATGGCCGCACATATGGGGGCAGATGTATGAAGGGTCGAATATCGAGGGTTAATTAACCTTCGATATTCGACTAGGAACTAAAATCCTTCGACTTCGAATATCGAAGTCGAAGGATTTAGCGCAAATGCTGCGATCGAACGATCGAAGGATTATTCCTTCGATCGAACGATTAAATCCTTCGAATCGAATGATTCGAAGGATTTTAATACAATGATCGAAGGAATATCCTTCGATCAAAAAAACTTAGGCAAGCCTATGGGGACCTTCCCCATAGGCTAACATTGACTTCGGTAGCTTTTAGATGGCTAACTAGGGGGTCGAAGTTTTTTTTAAAGAGGCAGTACTTCGACTATCGAATGGTCGAATAGTCGAACGATTTTTAGTTCGAATCGTTCGATTCGTAGTCGTAGTCGAAGGTCGAAGTAGCCCATTCGATGGTCGAAGTAGCCCAAAAAACACTTCGAAATTCGAAGTTTTTTTACTTCGAATCCTTCACTCGAGCTTCATGAATCGGCCCCATGGTGTTAGAGAGAGTCCAAAGAACATATATATATATATATATAGGAGTGGCATGTAGAAAAAAAGAATGGCATTATTGCTCCCAATCTTTTTAGGTACAAAAACAAGTAATCCAGAACAAAGCAAAATGCAATAAAATGGTACAAAATCCAGTCAAAGCCCTCACTCTCTTTCCCCTGCCCTCTCCTACAGCAACATCCTAATCTGTTTAATCCAGGGCTCTCCATCCTTTAGTCCCCAACACTTCTGCATCCATCAAGATTTCATCCATCCATCATTTACTAGGTCTGCCAAGCTCCCACTGCAATGAAACCCATCAATGAGCTTAACATTTTGTTAACTACTATTAACAAAATTTTGTTTACTATTTTGATTACCCACATAGGTCATATAATTCTTTGTTTGTGCGTGTTCAACATTTGCCCCTCTTAAAGATGACACCGCTCTTACAGATTTGCGCCTCTTACAGATGGTTCCCTACCTGAACCGGGTAGGTAAAATTGTGGCTGGGTAGGGGAATTTCTTACAGCTATAGAGGTCTGCTTCCTCTATAGTTATGCCACTGGTCAGTTCCATCTGTAAGCAGTGCTCTAAACTGCGGCAATGTTTTGACTCTAAAAAGATCTCATGAACCTGAACTTGTGTGCTGAAGGGCCTCCATTGGTGACCAGGAGTTCTTCCTATTAACACCACATCATCTGTGAAGGCCATGTACTGTAGGGCCAATCAAAGCAATAAAAATGATTCTGAAATTAGTGATTAAAATCCCAGTTCTATTAATTTCGCTGTGGAATGAAGTTTTGTAGAGTACAAACATGTAATCAACAGTAATAAAGGACTAAAAATGCAATGAAACAGAGTGACAATAAAACATTTTAAAACCTAGCTATTGCATAGACATATAATTGCACAGAGAGATTAGTAGTCACAACAGTCACACGACAAAAAAAACCCAAATACACTGTATACAGTAAAAAGTTAAATATTGTATACACTTGTCAGAATATTGTGTGTGTGCCTGTATGAATGCTTTTTTATGTATGCAAGTGGTGTGAGTGTATAAAAGTCCCCAGATTGTGTGTGTAGTGTACCACTTACTTGGTTGCAAGCTGGCAAACAGGCAGAAGCTGTAGGAGAGGCACTAGTGCTGATCGAGGTCTTCCGTGTGGCTCCAGATGGTGGAGAAGACACTGTGGGACTCAGGAAGTATTGACAAAAACAGGCACATTGTTTCTATGTTCATTTCCTTATTGATTCTGCCCAGGGGTCACTTGCTTCCCCCTCTCTGCTGATTGCCTATGGGCATGGGAATGTCCCTAGGTACCAACGTAAAAATTTTCAAGCTGAATACTTCAGCATCCTGACAATCATTTTTTTCCCCAAGCAGGTTTTTCAAAAAAATAAATAAAAAGCTCAGCACCTAAAACCTGCAGAGCTTTTTATTTTTCTGTTGGGAAAACAAAACAATTGGCAAGAAGCGAATGTATTAGATGAGTAAACTACAGGAACTTGTGTGCGTTTTTACTAGCCGACTCTTAAAAGGCTTGAGTGTTCTTAAATGGGGCCTTCAAATTCTTTAGTGCAATTGTGTCCAGTTCGTGTAAAAGTTCACATGCAATTGTATTGCGTGCAACACCACCTCAGAGTCCTATTTAAGCAAACCATTGTTTTATTAATTTCCTTAATCTCTATTAATAAGACAGTACCTTATACTTGATGGTAACTAAGCTGCTTGAATCGATATCGGTAGCAAAGCAATTCTCTGTTATCTTTATTTAACATTGCCTGTTTTAAGTAGACTTATGGCGATCCATACTAGGGAGGCACCCAGTTCCTGAAAAACCCCTGGTCCCAAGCATTCCAGATAATAAATCCCATATCTGTATATAACTACAGTGTATAAAAGTGTCAGATAACAGAAGCCATAGCAACACTAAAGTGATTCATCAGAAGATAAAAATAAATAAAAAAAATATATATATGTTACAAATATAATAATGTTAACAAAATGCAAATATCAAATATTAACATACTTCAAGAGATGAAAAAGTTAATAGCGTTAATAGTTAATGAGATAAATATTTAATGATAAAATACATATATAATTATATAAGTATGTAATTAGATTAAAATTACTGTCTCATGTTCATACAGGTTTTTGCAATGTAGTTTGTATGTTTCTGTATAGAGAATGTTGTAGCAACTGGTCCTATTGAGGTCCTGATATCTCGATACAGTCTGTAACAAACTGTAGGTGCAAGCAATTTTATAGAATTGAACTTGCCTGTTCATACAGTATAGGACAGTTACAACTGGATTGCTGAGTGCAGTTGATACTTTATGCATTCACTTAACTGTACAGAAAGTTGTCAGCATAACTCTCAATTCCTGCCAACTTCAGCAAATGAGCAAATGTATATAAAAGCTGCTCTCTACTGTCCTTGATCAGTGCAGCACTTTTGGCCACACGTCCAGTCATTCAACATGGGAAAGGTATGGTTTGTATTGTGTAATGTTTGAGGGAATTTTTAAAATTAACTTGAACTGAATTTAATGCTTGCTTAATTCTCTCTCCAATCTGAACTAATGAATAATGTGCATGCATGGAGGCTACGGTATCCTGAAACGACCACCAGAATGTACGTGGCATTAATTTGTGATGGTACTGAAAATTATGGTATTTCAATACAAATCAAATACAGGGAAAATAACGTGTCATGTAATTTACCAAAATGGGCATCTTTTGCAAATTGCTGCATTGTCTACAAGTTATGGCACTCACAGCCTAGCACGCATTCATAATGATTCTGGAATCAAAAATTGCATCTTACATTTTGCACGTGTTTCATAAATAAGGCCTGTGGTGATTTCCTTACTGCTTCTCCCTTATATTGAAATATATTTTATTTAAGATGCTAATTCCTTTCTCCTTTGATTGTAACTGAGAAAATTATCATCAATCATTTATTATAATATGATTTTAATCTATGAATGTATAATGTTGAGCAATATAACTTCTTTATTATACACCAGCAAGTTGAGTTTGCAATGCACATTGACTACTCTTTGCTATTATGACATACTCTTAAATGCATGGAGATGGCTTTGTTTTTATAAACAGATCACCTTCTATGAGGACAAAAACTTCCAGGGTCGCTCATATGAGTGCAATTCCGAATGTCCAGACATGTCCTCAAATTTTAGACGCTGCAACTCCATTCGAGTGGAAAGCGGAGACTGGATTCTCTATGAGCACCCCAATTACAAAGGGCATCAATACTACCTTCGTAGGGGAGAATATCCTGATTTCCAGCAATGGATGGGTTTCAATGACTGCATTAAATCCTGCCGCCTGAGTCCACAGGTAGGGAAATCAGATATTATTTATGCCACCTAAAGCTTGCAAAACCAAGATGAATGTGCAATTACTATTAATGCTATATTTTTAGTACAGGTTTCACCTTTTAATTTAATATTACCCCTTTTCAGCCAGGCTAGCAGCAACATACTGTAGGTTACTCCTGGGAATCCTTACACTACATGGGCAGGCCCTGGCAGTGATGGATCATACCTTATTTTTGTGGAAACAATAACCTAAGATTGAATTTCTTCATCACGTACCAGTCAATGCATGCATAACCAGCCACATGTCCTAGGAACTCTACAATGACGGGACAAAGTAAAAAATTTAAAAAAAGCGATACGGTGAAAACAAATCTAAATGGAAATCCAAAATATACATAATTATATACAAAATTTAAAAACATGGGGTTAAAAATAAAACATACAACAAGAAGGTAAATTCAGTGTGTTTCAGGCAAACTTCCATGTTACTGAAAACGAAATGGCCTGCCCTCAGATCAAAGTATCTATTATTTATAGGAATGCACCGAATCCAGGATTCGGTTCGGGATTCAGCCAGGATTCGGCCTTTTTCAGCAGTATTCAGATTCGGCCGAATCCTTCTGCCCGGCTGAACTGAATCCGAATCTTAAGCCACTGTAATAGACAATGTGATTCAGCTTTATCTACACCAAGATTTAATGCCCAATAGCTCTCCTTCCCATTGCCATATAACTAATAAGAGAAATTTTAGATACCAGATGGGACAGCTATTATTTTATTATTGGCTGCAGATTTGAGAAAACGTATGGAATGTAAGAATCTCTGCTATTTAACACTATGAAAAACTAACTTGATCATTTCATTTAAAAGCACCAAGGATCATTTAGAATGAAGATCTATGAGAGAGAGGATTTCAGAGGTCAGATGATGGAGTTTACTGAAGATTGTCCCAATGTCTATGAGAGATTTAATTTCCAGGATATCCACTCCTGCCAAGTCCTTGATGGTTATTGGATGTTTTACGAAGAACCCAACTACAGGGGACGTCAATACTATCTGAGGCCTGGAGAGTACAGGAGATACACTGATTGGGGAGCCATGAACCCCAGAATTGGCTCATTTAGACAGATTTACCATCACTATTGAACTGCCTTTAACCTGAAGATCTGTAATATGATGAATTATTAACATGATGGCAGTTCTAAAAGATATAAAATATATATTCCTGACAAAAATAAATCTTATTAGAACAATGATGTGTTGATTCAAGTGTCGTTATTAATGATAACTGTAATAATGTCAATAACTAAAAACTCACAGAAAGCCAAGTAATTTTTCGTCTGGAAAACCATGCATAGTATAGAAATATCTTAGTTTAATCAGAATTTTTAATTCTATTAAAACAATTTTGTTTTCCTTATGAAAATTTTAACGTTCAGCATTTCTAAGACCACGGTTGTCATACTTAAAGTAAACCAAATGACTTTGTGGTTATATGTGCTGCCCTTTGTCTTTCATTGCCCATTCTGCTGCCAATTATGCTCTGCATGTAATGCAGTTTGCTGCATATGCTGCTCCACTGATTGCCTGTCTACTCCCCAGAATTCTCTACTCATGGCCTCATCTCTTCCTCCTGTGGTGTTGCACTTTGTCTAGATGACCCAATGGAACACCAGTCTGCTACCTAGCTTTGTTTGATACTTAAACTTCTCCCTATGTCAAAAGTCAGGTACCCAGATGGGTTGCTGGACATGAAACTTGACCTCTGATAGAAGAGTTTGTAACTTAAAGGAATAGTTCAGTGTGAAAATAAAAACTGGGTAAATGGATAGGCTGTGCAAAATAAAAAATGTTTCTAATATAGTTAGTTAGCCAAAAATGTAATATATAAAGGCTGGAGTTCACAGATGTCTAATAAAACAGCCAGAATCCAATTTCCTGCTTTTCAGCTCTATAACTCTGAGTTAGTCAGCGACTTGAAGGGGGGCCACATGGTACATTTCTGTTCAGTAAGTTTGTAATTGATCCTCAGCATTCAGTTCAGATTCAAAAGCAACAGATATGACCCATGTGCCCCCCCCTCAAGTCTCTGATTGGTTACTGTCCGGTAGCCAGGGTAACCAGTCAGTGTAAACCAAGAGAGCTGAAAAGCAGGAAGTTGTGTTCTGACTGACATGTTATATATCAAATCACTCCAGCCTTTATACATTACATTTTTGGCTAACTAACTATATTAGAAACATTTTTTATTTTGCACAGCCTATCTATTTACCCACTTTTTATTTTTACACTGAACAATTCCTTTAAGCCCGTAGCTCTGACCAGGCACCTCCCAACAGTTCCTTGCAGTTTTAAATATACACTCAGCTACACCTTTACATAAACATGTCATTTTACCTGTATACTACTATATTTCCTGGATTTTATTCATTCATAACTACATGCAGCCATTATAGAAAGCACAGAAAAAGATACAGTCGGCATCTGTCATCTCTAACTTTTTTACTACAATGCCTACTGCGATTTTCAGCATTCGTTGTTGACATAAAGTATTTCATCCTAGTGGCAGCATTTGGCCACAGTTCTTCTGATGCAGTAGAACAGCACAGGTAGGGGCAGATTTATCAAGGGTCGAATTTCGAAGTGTAAAAAACTTCGAAATTCGACCATCGAATTGCATTACTTCGATATTCGAAGTCAAAGGTTTTTTTAATCGAATTTGACCATATTGGAACAAGAGGATTTTTTGGAATAGGGATCTTTCTATAATTTGGATATCCATACCTTAAGTCTGCTAAAAATCGTTTAAACATGAAATAAATCCAATAGGATTGTTTTGTCACCAAGAAGTATTTGTGCAGCTTAGTTAGGTTCAAGGACACGGCAGTGTTTTATTATTATATTAATTAATATGGATACATTATCCAATAATGGTATGTTGTTTGTAGGCCTCTCTCTGAAAATAGGAATGATGTGCACACTGAGCTTTTCATTTACACCAATTAACTGACTACTGTCCTGTTCATGCTCAGATTCCCAAGTCATAAGAATATAGGATAATGGCAGGGGAGGAGAAGCTCTAAGCAAATCACCAGCAATGATAGGAATCCAGTTAACAAAAGTGTGGCAATGCACTACACAAAGCCTTCTGGATAAAAAGCTTATATAACCTAGACAATATTTCAAAACAGGAATCCTCTTTTGTTTTATACTTGCTGATTAAACAATTATAAGCTGTATATAGGATCTGCTGTCTCTGATATTGTATCAGAGGAGGCTTTTCATTGTGCCAAATGAGAAAGGTAAGCATACACAATGAATGAATGAACTCATACAGAATAGTATAGTTCTGCAGTGCAGGTATTTGCAGAGATCTGTATTTGTTTTGCAAATAGACCTATTCATTATTGTATATCAGACAAGGGTATTTTTAAATCAAAATATTGTACTCGAATAATTATATGATTAAAAGTGTGATTGCATTAAAGTGGTTTGCGAAATCCTCTAAAATAAAAGCTGAAAGGAATGGAACAATACCATAGTTAGAAATCAAAATTGTGCAATACTGAGTAATGCTTGCTCATATTTACATTACTAAATATCGGATAACAAATTGTGCCAAATTTAAAGTGAACCAGGCATAATCTTGTTTGTGTTCTGTCATACACGATAATGACATTTATTGACCTAAGCAGGATTCATGATTAACAGGAAGGAAGCCTTGACCCAAAATCTTCAGTTTTATTGTATCTGACAAAGGAGTGCCTTAAAGGACCAGTAACGTCAAAAATGTTTACAAAAAAATTTGTTAGAATACAACAAAAAAAATACCAACACAAATTAAAATTTAAAATAGCAAAGCCTTTATTAAGAAATAACTTACAGAAACTCCACTTCCTGTCCTCTTCAGAAACGGCAAAAGGGCGACCATCCATCCTGCAGCGCTCGATTTCTCCTCCTGGCTATTCACGGACAGCATGCAGCTGGGACAGTGTGCGTCCCCTTGTTAAGCAGCGGGATTCTTGCGGCTCTGTATGGATGGACATGGTGATCAGCGCAATTTACCAGTTGAGGGCTTCACCAACGTGCTCCTGCCGACCCTACCAGACCCCTTGTTCGGGTCTTTGGTGGTAGGCAAGTATTACCTGCGACCTGGAGAATACAGAAGATTCAGTGACTGGGTGCATCTAATGGCAGAGTAGGGTCTTTTAGAAGAGTAATGGATCTATAAATAGTCTGTCATTTCTGATTAAAACAATATGATAAAATGCCTCACAATCAGCGCCGTTTCTGGGGAAGGAGCCGCCCCCCGCACCGACTTACCTGTCGGGAGGGGAGGCAAGAACACTATTGCGAAGAGCGCAATTGCGCTCTCTCGCAATAGCGCAGCCGAATTTCCGGTTTAAAAACTGGAAATTCGGCTCTTAAAGGTGCAGGAGCGTTTTTTTGCCGCCCCTGGAATCCTCTCTGGCGGTGCCGCCTGAGGCGAGCGGCTCAGCTCGCCTCATTGGCGGAGCGCCCCTGCTCACAATACTTGTCTTTTTTTAATTGTTCTAGGGTATGATCTGATCGGTAAGGTGTGGTGATGGGAAAGTTGCATTTAAGCACGGGATAGAGGAAAATATGCAGCTAGAATTAATCTTAATCATTTCAAGGGGGTGCCAGGGGTATAGTGCTGATTGAAAATTGTGTGGAACTGGTCTATCTTGACAGATTTCCCATTGAGAAAATGAGACATTGCAGATGGAGAACCAACGAATGGATCATGGTCTTAAAGGCTGCATATCACAGGTGGATTCTGAATGCAAAATGATTTTTAACTAGGCATAGCATCATCAAAAATTATATATGGACGCAACCATATTAAAACTAAGTGAAATAATGCTAAGACATTTAGACCAGAGTTAGAATTAAGTGCTATACTACCATTTGCAATAACAGTGGTAGTAGATAAGAATAACTCCTGTTTGCAGATGTAAATGGATATAGCTTATACACAAGGTATTGTTGCACAGGTTGAAAAATAGCAAAAATGACTGCTGATAAGATGTCCAAATAGAATATGCATGGGATTCCAATACTGTGACCTCATATTCCAGTTTAATATCACCAACTCCCAGGCCTTTATTCATTTCTAATTCAGTCCAAATTCCATATTCCTACAGTATATTTATACACACAGTTAATCCTGCGTCTATGTCACAGACGTCAAAAATGCAGACCATATAAACCAATGCACTTAGGGGAAACTGACCTAGCTTTAGAAATCCTGAGCCTGAATTAGTTATCCTTGAATCCTGTTTCAAGCTTAGAAGTCCCTACAAAGGCATAAAATCTTTACAGGACAAGGAAAGCCGAATTCACTTTGGGCTAACCATGAGGATGCAAAAAGTCTCAATCCAAAAATCCACCATCTCAGACCTGCTGAGGTTGTATTTAAGTCAATGGGAGAGGTCCCTATCCTATTTGGAAGTTTCTGTGGTCTGCGCCGGTATTAGCCCGAACATCTGACGATTTTTAAGGATTTGGGTTTTCGCTTGATTTTATCGAGTTTTTCCCTGATACGCTTAAATTGAGCTTTTTAAATAATAAATAAGGTCAAATCATGGATTCTAGTTTGGTCTGACTTTTTTTTCAATAAAATATCAGAAGAATTAGAATTTTGATAAATAACCCCCTAAATGTATGCCAGAGAAATTCTAAAGAAGCTATTTTACCTGAAGTTCCCAGACATCCCTCACAAAATTAGACATGTGCATGCACAATACTAAATATACTACTATACCAAAAACCAATGGGATGTCTCGGAATTATAGGTAAGATGGTGCTGTAGTGATGATTTAGGAATTCTCTAGGCCAGTGCATTTTTTTTTAAAGAGGGTGGAGGCCCAAGGAATTATTTCTGAGAAAATTACCTGGTGGTCCAGTGGTGCGGTAGGGACTCCCACCAGGCTCCCTGCGGGGATGCCCACAGTAGCGGCCGCTTCCTGGTTGAAATGGGATGGGATGTCTAGGAATAATAGGTAAGATGGTGCTGTAGTGATGCTTTAGGAATTCTCTAGGCCAGTGCATTTGTTTTCAAAGAGGGTGGAGGCTCAAGGAATTATTTCTGAGAAAATTACCTGGTGGTCCAGTGGTGCGGTAGGGACTCCCACCAGGCTCCCTGCGGGGATGCCCACAGTAGCGGCCACTTCCTGGTTGAAATATTTAAAGGACTCCTCTACCTATGCTCACTGCCCAACATAGAGGTTTCTTTCCTAAGTTGCTAGGTGTGGTCTACTTCTGCTTCTAGTCTGATATTCGGTTTTAATTTTTGCCTGCCCATGACCTTATCTTTTTTGCTGCCTGTCCTGTCTCTTGCCTGGTTTTTGACGACTCACTTGGATCACGATTCTGTACTTTTCTACTGGTGTAGCTTGTGACCCAGACTACTCTCTTGACTACTGTTTTGGTCCTCTCATTTTAAGACCTGGCAGCAGGTGAGTAGTGGAGGACTACTCGTGAAGTGAGTATATTCTAGTAGGATTGTTTTGCTAATATTATGGGTTCATGCAGCTTAGTTACAATGAAGTACAAGTTTGCGAACATTTTTTGAGCTAACTAAACATTTTGCATTCCCCCAATTATGTATTTTAGATCTCATCAAATCTTTAATTATTAATTAAGTGCTATTGGGAATTGATTTAGTAGTGTAACTGAGATTGTTTTGTTCAATAGCTATAGTGTCCCCATGTGCAAAAGAAGACTATTTCAGTCTGGACAGTACTGGGATCAAATTTGAAACTGGCTCAACAAGCCAGTCATGTTTTATAAGGCTTTTTGACCACTGTTGTTTTATTAAGAACAACCATGGCAAAGCTTCCTGTCACTGACCATTTAAATGAAAGGAAAATGTTCTATCATTACCATATAATAGTTTCTGCAGGAACCAATAAGGAACTGTTGTTTTGTGGTTACCAATTATTTCATGCTTTACATGGTGAGTGTTAAAGGCAGAGCATTTCATATTTATATATATGATATATATATACTCCTTAAGGGCACCATATCCATCATCAGTCCATTTTGGTCTACTTTTGATATCTCATTCCTTGGTCACTGGTGCTCTTAAACAAAAACTGAAAATTGATTCCTAAAAAACAGTTTATTGAAATATTTAGGAATGGAATGTTAGCAATGAGATGCTATATTTTGCTAGTTTCAACTGAAATTATTGATATATATATATCTATTAAAATATGAAAAACATTTTTTAAATAATATTATTTCAACAATACAATGTAAAAAATATTAACAATTTGATGTTAACTGAATTAGTTTGCATTCCTGTGACATTGTGTGTGTTTTGTAGTAAGTGACTACACAGAATGTTCTTCTACTGACACCAGCAGTTACAGTACATTTGTATCTGGTGTAATCAAAAGCTGACGAGAGAGATATACGAACTTTCTCGGCTTCACTATATTATGAATGAGACATACTGTACTATACATTCCCTGTAGTAAGCAAAATAGTTTTATTGTGTGACTAATGCAGATACAGCAACAGGGTTTGTATATAAGGCGGACACTACATTTTATTCCACAGCACTGAGAACTCATCCAACATACTCATAATGGGCAAGGTAGGAGAAATATTTTCTTGTTTCAAAAACCAAAATAATGTAATAATAATAACATAGTGTTAGTACATCTATTTAACAATATTAATGTATGCACCAGTATCCTTTATATTATTCTATTTATTGTGGCTCTCTTTATAATTTGCGTAAGTTAAATTCTTTAGATATTTTTGATGCTAAAAGATGTTCCTGTTGTTGGTGTTTGTAATACAAATGTAATTGTGTTTACTCTGCAGCATATTGCTGCCATTGTGTTAGCTTGTGACAGGAACAGAGATATACTTGGCACTGGAGAACTGGTCCTAACACAAGCAAGTTATTCATCTGCACTTTTAGTTTGTGATTGTGCAGGTATGTGTGTTATGCACATATCTATTGTGCGACTTAAAAACATTGGGGTGGACAGGGTTTGCATAAGTTAAATTCAAGCATTATTTAAAAAACATACCAGTAGATTCTTAAAAATCATAAATGACTTTACATAATAATAAATAATTACACAATAAATTACATAATAAAAATGTTTGCACATGAAATGGAAAGTTAAAGGAGAACTAAAGAAAAAAACAATATGGATAGAAATAATGGATTTTATATACTGAGCTTAATGAGATTAGCATTTTGGTAGTCCAATAAAGTAATGATCCATGCCTTCACAGTTGCCCACAGCATTTTTTGTCTGTCACTGGAACTGCACAAATATAGTGTATTCTGGTCTACAATTGAAAAGCTAAGCATAGGTGTCATCAGAAATCATTTGCAGAAAGTGAGGTTTTACAACTAACGCATACTACAAATAAAAATCAATAGAAAGAAGATTGGGAGCTATTGGGGCACCTTTACAGGAACAGAACTTCACTGCTAAAAGGTTGGTTTGGGCTGATACAACAGCTTAAAACCTATGGTACAGCATTTCTTGTCTAATTATTTGAAAAGAAAACATGGAGCTTCTGTGGCACCTATTCAGTAAAAGATTTTCACTGCTAAAGGATTGGGGCTTGTACCAAAGCTTAAAAAATAATTTACAAGACTTTTTGCCTAACTCCTTGTTCAGCTTTCATTGAATAGAAGTTTTTTTGAAAACCCCCAAAGTTTCTGCCTTTCCATACAACATAATGCTTGTAGTTTTGCAGAATGGCTAATTAAGCAAAAATACAACAGTTTAAATTATCTCAATCTTCTGGTTAGATTTCATATGAACTACCAATCAGAAATATTTTAGACAAATCCTGCAATCTTTTAAATATGGGCACCAAAAAGCAAATTATGCATCAATAAAGCAGGGCACACGAGACTCCTTTCTAACATTCTAACAAAATCTGGTTGAGTAGTTCTCTTATATTACCTGATTAATATACTGCATCTAATCCTTTTATTGTTTGTTTTTTATAAGAAGTATACTGATGGTTTCAAGCATCTGTTTTATTGAATAAATTTACATTCATTTTCCAGATTATCTTTTACGAGGACAGAAACTTCCAGGGCCGCTCCTATGAGTGCAGTTCTGATTGCTCTGACCTTCACTCGTTCTTCAGCCGATGCAATTCTATTCGTGTTGAGAATGGCAACTGGATGCTCTATGAACGTCCCAACTACTCGGGTCATCAGTATTACCTAAGGAGAGGCGAATACCCTGATTTTCAGCAGTGGATGGGTTTTAATGATTCCATTAGATCCTGTCGCATTATACCTCAGGTACAAACCAATTTTCACTGCCTACTATTTAGATGCACGACTAGCAAGGATAATCACGATCTTGTTTAATATTTTTTTCAAACAAATTTTAAGTCTTGTTTCTAAAGAATGCCTCTTTGATGGATTTCAAAGATCAATAGTGGTGCCATAGCAAAGTTATAAATTGATATGGATTGTTGCATTTACGCAAATTTAATGTAGTCATTAGCTGCATACATCATAGTCAAAATGTCATCATATCACCAACTTGCAATTCAGTATAAATAATGTCTACAGTCTAGACTTAATATATAATGCTCTGCCAAAATTGTAGCTCCTGGAAATGTATGGTGAAGGTCTCCATGTGATAAAGGCTCCTAAACTAAAATATAGTACGGTAGTTAAAAAAGTGAAAACTAGTGCACCAAACACATACAGATGCTGTAAGCTGTTGATTCAAATAGACACGCTCTGTTTGAAAGGAGGATTACACAGCATTTGAAAGGGTATGGCATTTGCTTTCATAAAATAGCTTCAGTTTAACAGTGCTAAAAACAGATTACAATTTTGCAAGATCCTTTATGAATTTAAAACATTTAATACACACAAACATTTTAGCCTAAGGGAATAAAATATAGAAAATATAATAACATTTACACATTATTAAGACCCTTTCATTTTCTGACAGCACCGTGGATCCTTTGGGCTGAGGATCTATGAAAGGGAAGATTTCAGAGGTCAGATGATGGAGTTCACTGAAGACTGTCCAGATGTGAGTGAGCGATTTAATTATCAAGACATCCACTCCTGCAATGTGCTTGAGGGACACTGGGTCTTCTATGAACAACCTAATTTCAGAGGACGTCAGTACTACCTCAGACCTGGAGAATACAGAAGATACACTGAGTGGGGAGCTGTCACTCCTAGAGTTTGCTCCTTCAGAAGAGTCCATGAATTATATTAAAAAATATGTGCATGAAAGGATCATGATACTCCTGCTTCCAATGCAACAATAAATGTGATATAAAAATACTAATGTCTATTGTGTGCTAGTAAAAGTATAATGAGTAAAGTTATTATTATAAGAAATATATTAACCCTATTTTTAAAGTGTACAAGAAGAATAGAAAACAAGAGAATGTTTACACCAAATGGCTGTAAATCAAGTCATGAGTTCATAATCAAAGCAAAACAATAATTAAGGTCCCATGTAATTGAATGAACATCCTTTGTTGCTTTTTGCTATTCATATCTTTCTCACCACTTTATCTTCTGTTATCCTGCTCACTCCCACCACATTGTCCATCTTCTATTCTCTCTTATATACTACACTTTTTCCCCATTGCCTGTTACCTCCATTCTTTTCTGTTGTATCCCCCTTTCTCCTGTCTCTTGTACTTAGTCTCCCTGTTTATATCCTCACTTTGTTCTTTCTGACCTTTCACTTTCATGCCCTCAGATAAAATATGTTTTTGCCTGCTCTATCAATCCTTAGCATACCTAGCTATTCAACCATGTTTATTCCCTTAGATTCTCTCCTGGCTTGCTGTAAACTGCAAGGAGGATTCTCAATCCCAAAGCCTTCTCCAGCTAACCAAGCCATCATACCCATGTTCTGGACAAGAGAACATGAACGGTCACAATGACAATGATACTGTGGTCGAAGTATAGGCTCTAACAAACACAAAGTAGTGCTACACACACACTCTCACCGCTCTTTGCAGCGTCAGGTGCCATCTGTGACCCTGTCTGCCCAGGTCTGGTTCACATACAAGAAAATACTTCAGCAGCACTCCGATTATGGTGAAAAAATTGGTACTTTATTCGTGCCTCAAGCTAAGCGACGTTTCGAGCTTTTCCAGCCCTTTATCAAGCTCTGTTATCCCAAAACCCATTGTCAAGAAATTATGCAATGGCCAGCTGTAAAGCATTTTGGTATAGCATCTACCATAGACTCCATTATAATCAAATAATTCACATTTTAAAAAAACGATTTCCCTTTTCTCTGTAATAACAAATCTGTACCTTGTACTTGATCCCATCTAAGATATAATTAATTCTAATTAGATGCAAAATAACCCTATTGGCTTTAAATAATGTTTAAATGATTTGTATGTTGTTATATAAAAAGTTTACATTTCCACTTACTGGATCCTCAAAGATGCGCTATCCCTCAGAAGGAAGGGATTGCTGACCCCTCATACATTACTAAATGCAGATTTTGGCAGCAGGGAGAAAGGATAGTGCCAGGTTGGACTAATTATGTGCATGTACAGTTTCGTATGTCAGAAGCCAGCAATTTCCATCTTCTGTGGTTCCAAGGGCTGGATTTTTTCTGGCCTACATGGTGGCACAGTATGGCACACACAGGGGGCAAAGGGCAGGGGAGTATGACACACACAGGGAGCATAGGGCAGACAGAGTATGGCACACACAGGGAGCATAGGGCAGGCACATTATGGCACATACAGGGAGCATAGGGCAGGGGAGTATGGCACACACAGGGAGAATAGGGCAGGCAGGGTATGACACACACACACACACAGAGCATAGGGCAGGGGATTATGGACCACACAGGGAGCATAGGGCAGGCAGAGTATGGCACACATAGGCAGCATAGGGCAGACAGAGTATGGCACACAAAGGCAGAATAGGGCAGACAGAGTATGGCACACATAGGGAGCATAAGGCAGACAGCGTATGGCACACAGGGAGCATAGGAAAGGCAGAATAGAGCAGGAGACAAGGAAAGCTCTCAGGACCACTCTAAAATGAACAGTTCATACTGTGCTACATACAGTGACACAGTGTTGGTGCCCCTCCAGCAGTTTGTATGAGGTGTGAACAAGTGAACAATGAAGTCTGGGTCTGAGATGTGAGCAGTGCAGGGCTTTTTGTGTGTGAACAATAGAGGTGATGGAGGTGTGAACAATGCAGGGGGATTACTGTCTGAATTTGAGGTGTAAAAAATCAGGGGCTAATAAATCTCTCTAGTGATACGTTTTAAATCTTACACAAGGTAAGCAGTCACTGCTACAAGACTTTCATGTGTGGGACCAAACAAGGGGCCTCCAGGAGAGCACTGTCATAAGCCATTGGCCTTCAGGACAACACTGTCCTAAGCCCATCTGTAGTGGAACAAAGATCAATCGCACATCCAAAGTAAGACTTTTCTTCATTCTTACTGACTATTGCACTCTCCCGGCTGCCAATCTCTGCACCTGCACTGCACCCAAATTGAATAAACAATTAATTTTAATGAATAAAGGAGCCACTTTTTAAAATCAATATAGGTCATTTTGCTAAGTCCCTAAAACTGTTGTAGGACTTTCCAAAAGTTGAACATTCCCTTTAAGTTTAGCTTTAGTATGTTATACAATGTACTATTTACTTTTCACTAGGTCTTTATATTTTTTTAATTCTGTCTCCAGCTTTCAAATGGACCCACAACTCAAAAATCTATTTCTCTGTGAACCTACAGTTTTATTGTAATTGTTATATTTTATGAATATCCTGTCCTATTCATAAATATATGTTACATATTATTGTAACAATGATTTTTTTAAAGGCGACCCATAAGCCAGCAGCCTTTCTTTATATTTTGTGTACAAATAATGGCTTCTTATCTAGCAGCTAGTTAACACGATAGTATGGGTTAGACCGAGTACTGACAATTTCTTTTTTGTGCTTTGTGTAAAACTGCCTTTAGAACCAGGAACTACTTACAGGCATAGTTTAATTAGCTGGCACTTAGACTGAGC
Source organism: Xenopus laevis (assembly GCF_017654675.1). Taxonomy (NCBI): domain Eukaryota; kingdom Metazoa; phylum Chordata; class Amphibia; order Anura; family Pipidae; genus Xenopus; species Xenopus laevis. The sequence goes on along the minus strand of NC_054387.1, from coordinate 92,337,212 downwards.
ACAGGTAATTTAATTCAAACTACTGCTTAAAGTAAGTTTGCATCCTAGCAGCCTAGCTGCTAAAATTCCAAACTGGAGAACTGCTAAACAAAAAGACCTGCTAAATAAAAAAAACACAAAGTATAAAAAATTAAGAGCAATTCCAAATTATCTCAAAATATCACTTTAAATATTTGAATAAAAAGTAATTTAAAGGTGAACTAGCCCTTTAAGGAATGATGCTTCACAATATGGAAAGACCCCATATCTGTAAAAATCCAGATCCCTAAGCATTACAATAAATCCCATACACAGTGCTATGCAATATGTTGGCGCTATATAAATACATGTTAATAATAATAATAATAATAATAATACTTACATCCCACTGTCCTACAACTTCCTCCTTTCTCCTTCCTTGTTATGCAACTTAGTCAGCCACTTGTTCTCTTGACTCTTTAGCAATACATATGCTGTAATACAGGACTTACATGTGTATTACAAGCATAATGTATTACTACACACATAAAGATGAGGCAGACATGTATCCACCACGTTCAACCTCTTTGTGTAACCAAAACCTAACTTCTAGTTAATCCATTAGGTGAATAACCCCCATGAGAAGCCTCTGAAATTTGTCGAGGAGGGCACTTCCTTCGAGGCTTCAAGCGGAGTTCCCCTTTTTACTGTAATCATTCCCAATTTGGACAAACCTTCCTAATGACTGAGCCCTTCCATATAATTTACTTGTTTATTCACACCTCGTTGGTGTTCAGAGCTGTCCTTTCCAACATCTTCAACCAAAAAAACAATACTGTTGTTGAGGACTCACGGTAGACCAACCACCCTGTCCTTTCAAAACAAAACAAACTTGGATAACAAATGGAAAAAACCTACACTTTGCAGATCTTCAAAAAATAACTGTCTATTATAGATAAGGCTGTCAAATTTTTTTTCAAGCACTCAAACACTGCACACTGGTATACTGTATATGGTGTAATTAGTTATTTGCATCTATCATTCAGTGAAATCAGATGAGTGCCTGCATAATGCATAATCAAAGTCAACAACAAGCCACATATCTAACATATAAAACGAATGATACACCTATGCTCTTTTATTTTCTATACACTAGAGCTGTGATCCACGTTTTGGGTTTGTCCACAATGTGACCCAATATTATAGAATTCTGAAATATCATTGCTAAGATAGGTATTTCATTTGTCAGATAGGACATTGTAGGTGTGGGACCAATGTTTTGTCAACATAAATTAGTCCTTGCCATCCTTCTGGATGATACAGAGTTGCCTGAAAACTTAAGAAAGTTAGAGATTTATAAATAGAATGCCCCATTCTAATTAGTGAAAATTGAAGGCACACCCATTGCAGGAACAGCAACCATCTAATATCCAGCAACTAACATTGGTACAAAAGTGGGTCATACTGAGGAGCTTATTGATTTTCAACCTGGCACCATCATAGGATGCCATCTTCCCAACAACTTAGTTTGTGGCTTTCTGCCCTGCTAGAACTTCTCCAGTCACCTGCATGTGTAGTGACTGTGTATCACCAACTGCTGAATCTCTATGGAAGCAATGGCAACAAAAGAGCTACATGTCAGAAATTATTAGCATAGGTTTCCAAGGTTGAACATAACCAAACAAAGTTAGTTGCCATTTGAATGGTAGAATCAAGTTCCCCGGAGTGACATTGATAATAGATAGATGAGATAGATGGATAGATAAGAAAGATTAGATAGATAGATAGATAGATAGATAGATAGATAGATAGATAGATAGATAGATAGATAGATGAGATAGATGGATAGATAAGAAAGATGAGATAGATAGATAGACAGATAGATGAGATAGATAGATAGATAGATAGATAGATAGATAGATAGATAGATAGATAGATAGATAGATGATAGATAGATAGATAGATAGATAGATAGATAGATAGATAGATAGATGATAGATAGATAGATACTTTTTTTTACATTTTTTCAGGGAACCAGAAACAAATGGTGCACAATCCAGATAAATGTAGAATTAGGGAAATGTATTATATATTGGTGTATAACAAAAAACATTGTAAAATAAGAGAAAACTTAAAATTGAGTTTTCACTGTAGATAGATAGATGATAGATGATAGATAGATAGATAGATAGATAGATAGATAGATAGATAGATAGATAGACTTGAAATATCTGATAATAAGGTTGATGACATTCTAGTATTATTTGTATATAAAACATCTGTCCCACATAATAGATAGAAATAATGGACTAGAAAACTACTCTGAATCACATGAATGTTTTCCATTTGTTTCAAAATTGCTGACTTGATTGTAGAATCATGTGCCAAATCCCTGGAATGTCTGCCTTTTTTATTTTGTGGTATTCATTCAGATGCTGGTATTGTTCTTAATGCAGTACTAGAACAGGTTTTTAGATTTTGCTTTTGTTGTATAATTTGCCATCATTGTAAAACATACTGTAAACAATTCTTAGTAATCTGGTATACATGCAGTCCTCAAGTTACATAGACCCAACTTACATACAACTCACACTTACAGACGGGAGCTATTACAGTAACATAGTATGGTTTGCTTGACTTTTATTAGCATTTAGCTTTAATAAACCACCTGCTCCAACCTCCTCTGGTGTGTGTTGTCTACTGGGGAGCACAGAAAGATAAAAATATGTTGGTTTTTTATATAGCGTATACGCTTATAAATCTCTTTTGTGAAGTGAGAAATGGATGCGATGCAGTCATATAATCTGTCAGGAACCGTTGCAAATCAGGCATGAATGAACCAAGTTTGGTGTGCCAGTACAGGTTTCCTATCACTATGTCCTCTCAGAGGCACCAACAATTGTGTGGCCTAATCCCTGTTACTAGTGAATCCTAGTCATCACCAAACAAGGTTACCATGTACTCACAATTAATTAATTAGCCTGTCTGTATCGTAATGACTTGCATAACGCATCCACCCACACGTCAAGTTCGGATCAAGTTTGCTGAATGAAGCCAACTGCCACCCCTAGAGGGCTTTGTCAAAGGGCTTTGCTTCTGTATAGCTATGACTTTATGGCACAGGTTAAATAGTGGATAACAGATAACATCATTATGTTCTACAGAGCTTATCTGCTATCTGCTGTGTAACCTGAGCTTTTTCTCCTTTAAATGGCTGCCCCCATTGCTATACAGCAGCTTATTTATATAAACAATAGTAGTGTTTCTAAAGCAAACACAGCAGTTTTACAAATGCAGGGCAACACATTATATTTACAGACATTATCTCATATGTAACCCGGGGACTGCCTCTATTTTCAATATATCATTAATGTCATCATTAATCATTATTAAAATAACAATAATCGCAAATTGTTGGTTCTAAAGTCTGTTGAGAGTATAAAATGAATTTTGGGGTCAAAGTTAAGAAGTTATCTTACTGGTTTAATCTAATTAGTTCATCAAACCATTGGTACTAGGCTAATGCATTGCAAAGAATAGATATAAACTAGAAATCAGTTTAATTAACACACTGTTGAAGAAAAAGAAGATAGGTTAGGTTAGGAGATCTCATTTAAAATCTGTCATGTTAGAAATAAGGACAGACATAACATAAAAAGAGAGAGGGCAACAATAAGGGGTGTATGTGTCTCCTGAAAAGGGCTTGCTGTCTAGCTGATCACTTTTAAAGGAAAAGTAACATTAAAAATTTAAAGTGTTTTTAAGCAATAAAAATATTATGTACTTCTGCACTGGTTAAACTGGTGTGTTTGATTCAGAAAGACTACTACAGTTTATATGCTGTGTAGCTTTGGGACAGCAATTCAGTCTGAAATAGCAGATAAATTCTGTAGAATACAAAGGGTTTTGTTGTTACACAGGAATTTAAACCTATTGTATTCTACAGAGCTAACCAGAACCAGAAGCTGTCTGGTAGTGGAGTTTGACTAGGTTAATAACTTGAGAAACAACTAAAATGATCTGTTACATCACAAAAAAGCCACTGTGATTCTGCCATTTATAGCCACTTTTGTGAGCATAACTTATATTCTGTACTAAAGGAAAACTTTACCCCCAAAATAAATACTTAAAGGGGATCTATCACAAAAATGAAAAATGTAATATGTTTCATGTCACTGAAATAAGAAACTTTCTAAATATAACCAGTTATACATTCTGTACCATTTATTAAATAACAAGGTTACTCTTCACTGTCCGACAATCAGCAACCTATCTCTCTTTCTTTTCAATTTATGCAGTAGGTGGAGTCAGTTTTTATTGACAGTTAGGTCTAATACATTGTTTGGGGGGGTGCACCTTTTGCCTAGAAAATATATGAGAGCTCACTATTCTAAAACAACCATCTCTAGATTTAATTCAGTGAGAAAAAGGTTTAACACGTGAAAACTCATGGACGAGATTCGATTTGAGATGCTATTCAATTCAGCAAAACTTATCTTACTGTTTTTTATGTGAAAACTATATGGGAAAAAAAAAGGAACTGAATTAGGAGAAAAGTCTTTTCTCCATGAATTGAATCTTGTCCATAACGTTTCACGTGATAAACCATGAGATAACTTTTTCTCACTGAACTGAATATGGCCCTCTGTTGGAAATCATCTTTTGCTGCATGCAGGGTAATGTGCCAGAGTGAGTTATTTTGTGTGTGCTGGAGTTGTTTATCGGAGTTAGCTCTAAAACATCTGCTAGGAAAGGGAGCTCCCATTAAAAAGACATATTAGACCGACCTATCAAACAAAATCTGACCCAGATCGAGTGACTATTATCTGTACTGATTATTTCATAAACGGTACTGATTTGTTAATCGATTCTATTTAGAAAGTGTCTTATTTTAGTGAGATGAAGCTTATAGTAAATTTTTATTTTCATTATAGATCCCCTATAAGCAACAGATTATAGCAACAGTTTATATCTTATTAAAGTAAAATATTTAAGAACTGGAATATATACTGGAATATATACAGTATTAAAGTAAAATAATGCCCCTCTGCATCTCTTACCCTGAGCCACCATTTTGTGATGGTCTGTGCTGCCTCAGAGATCACCTGACCAGAAATAATTGTAACAGGAAGAAGTGTGAAACAAAAGACAGAACTTTGTCCATTAGTTGGCTCATGTGGCCTAGCATGTATGGTTTGTTTGCTTTGTTTGTGTGCACCGTGAATCGTAGGATCCCAGGGGTGGCCCTTAGTTTTTAAAAATGGCAATTTTCTATTTAGGATTACTCAATGGCACATACTACAAAAAAAGTATTTTATCAAGCAGGGTTTTACATATAGGCTGTTTTATGCAATATATTTTTATAGAGACTTACATTGTGACCTACAGAGACCTACATTTTTCCTTTAAAAAACAAGAATCCAGTCAACATTCCAAACAATATTTTCCAGCAAAATATCTGCCTAAACCTGTGCTTATGCCAAATGTACTGTCAAGTTGACTAAACATTTAATAGAACTGGCAGTGCCCTGAAAGCAGCATAAAAGAGAAGAAAGAGTAGTAAATCCATGCTATTAAACAGGAACTGACTGTTCTTTGTTTATACATTTCTGCAGATACAGCACAGGGGATAACCAATAAAAAGGCTTTCTTTTCAGTCACAGGTCCCACAAGTTCCTCCTGACTACAACTGCCAACATGGGGAAGGTAAAATAAACATAACTACAGCTAGAAAGAAGCAATATAAGCAACACAAATACAACTAGCATGCTACAGATAATGCAAAATTAATTAATATTATGTTTAAGGAAAATTAGTTATCATGCATTTTTATAACAGATAGATATTTTGTTTAATGTGCCATGATAGCTCAATATGGACTTTAGTATACCATCACAGATCCTATGTCTTTAAACATGTTTGAATATATATTTTTTAATCCTAGATCAGTTTCTACGAGGCTAGAAACTTCCAAGGCCTTTCCTACGAGTGTACAAATGACAACCCAGATCTGCAGCCTCATTTCAATGCCTGTAACTCTATCAGAGTAGAAAATGGCTGCTGGATGATATATGAGCGCCCCAATTACATGGGACATCAGTACTTCCTTAAAAGAGGGGAGTACCCTGACTTCCTGCAGTGGCAGGGACTTAATGATTCCATCAGGTCATGCCGATTGATCTCAGAAGTGAGTATCATTCATTTGATAATAGGCTTTATAGATATACAGTATTAATATACAGCAATTAGGTCCTTTCATCCATTATGTCGTTTAAAATATATGTTTATTGTGAGCTTAGGTATCTCTTTTTTACTATTAGAGATCAATTGTACACTTCAGTCATGCAAGTTAACTTTTATTATTGGACATGATTCTTACAGTATATGTTTAATTACATTTGCATGAAAGGGGGGATACAGAAGCCCACACTGCAACATTTATTTTGATATCACATCAAAGTGATTCCAATGCAGAAGCTGCATGGAATACCTTTTGTCTTTTATTCATTCTCAAGCACTTTCAAGTCTTACAGGGAATGGATAAAGAATGAATGTAAAAACAAAACACAAAGTATTTCCTTACATTCCTTTCCATTCCATTGCTGTGAATGGGAATGTTTTGATTTATGGCCCAAGTAAGAAATTATCAAGAAATAAAGGAAAAGGTGTCTAGGGTTTTAAATTTTGCTTAATTTTCTGAGGCTTCCTAAATAAAACTCATTGAACTACAATAACTTCCAGCAAAGACAAAAAGGTAATTAGTGGAGAACAGGGCACGTGGGTGACCCACAATGTTTGCGAAATTGTGGGTCACCCGTAATTTCCAGTGGGGGCTGGGGAAAATTTTAGGGGGGGGGGCAAGCCCCTTAGCTATGCCATTGGACGTAATACTTAAATGCAAAAGTGTAAAAAATAATCTTTTACATATTTGACATGTATGTAATACTATGCTTGCTGCTGTAGAACCTGAGTTCTGATGGACATAAAATAAAGGTTTATGAAATGGATGACAGCAAAGGAGAAATGATGGAGTTTATAGAAGATTGTCCTAATGTTTATGATCGCTTCTGCTCTCATGACATCTATTCTTGCACTGTGCTTGATGGCCACTGGATCTTCTATGAGCTTCCCAACTACAGAGGAAAGCAGTATCTCCTAAGACCTGGACAATATAAGAGATTTACTGATTGGGGCTCCATGACCGCAAAGGTCGGCTCTTTCCGTCGTGTTATGGAAATGTTTTAAGAGATTTTAAATGTGTTTATATGAATAAAAATAAAAGTAAACTTACAAGATATGATTTGTATTACATTGAAGGACGGAAACTTTGGCAATCACACCTAATAGTCTTTTGCTGTATACAGTGTAAATATGCATGGCAGTATGTATCTGATGCTTACAAATGTAGATGGAAACATCAATATTTGTAAGAGCCTATTTAGAGACATACTACATGCACATTTATGTAGCCTTTGCAATATTTGATATCATTAGACAGTAATCATATATTTACAGCATCAGTTTCTGTTTTTATACTTGGTTTCCACTAACCCGTGGAAACTATTAAATTAAGACATATTTATAGTGATAGCTTGTGCAAAATACAGGCGGCAAAAGATACATCCTTGCAATCTTGTTGTTTATAGGTAAAAACTTGACAAAGGCAGGGGCAAATTCCCGACTTACTACCCCCACCTTAACCATGGTCTAGAAATAACAGACTACCATACTATTAGATTTCCACTGGAATGATATTTTGACCATAGCTTTATTAAAAACATGTAATCATGAACATTTTATTATTATTTGCATACAAATAACAATAGAAATAAACATAAAAATAATGCACGGGTATAGAATCCATACCAGCAACCAGAGGCTTAGTCTACCTGCAGCATGGTGAGTATCAGGGGTACATATGTATCTGTCAAACTACACCGCCCCTTTGCTCTTAGAGAGGCCCATAGGGCAAACAGATACAAGCTGAATGACCAAGATGACTAACTTCTACATTCCAAATATTATTTGTATTGCATCCAGACCTGACCCCTTACATCCACATACCGCTCCACACCTGCAGGCCAACTTCAAAACTCATACAATGTTTCTCTCCTTCATTTAAATGCATGCCATCCTTTGTCATGTATGCTCCAGCATTTTGTTTAGGTAGTTTGTGCACAATAACTATTCCCCCCGTAAATGTACAAATGTCACCATTGCTATGTCCCTCGTTCTTTACATGGACTTATAGGACTTGCCGCCCTTGCACACCAAACTACAATCATCTTCTGAGCTCTATTCCATTCCTTTAAAATGTCACCTTTCTTAAAAGAATAGTCACCTTGTCAAAATTACCCCCAACATGCAAAATTATATCTGACACTCCCCCATTACACATTCCCAAGAGGTGATGCTGAGTTCAAGACATACTTTCAAACCAGGACCAGTAAACATTGACATCCTACTGCTATGTCCCAAAATACCTTCCAAGTAAATAAAACTGTGCCGCTAAACTGTATAGATGTGTGTACGTGTATAAATACACAGTATATATAATATGATCGCACTGGGGGTTCATTTGGAGGGGTTGTGCTTGATGGACTATTGTCTTTTCAACCAAGTATGTAACTAAGTCCTCTGTGTTTTTAGAAATCAGCAAGTGTATACCAAAAATAATTGTTTAATTATAAAGCCCCAATATTTTCCAGAGTGCTGTAAATTGAAAATTTGCTTAGAATAGATCAATTTATGTCATTCTAAAAATGAATACTAATATGAAACTTCTAAATCCGAGGACTTGCATGAATATATGTACGAATGTGTAAGTAACTGCATTAGTAACTGACTAGTGTCAGGGGCATGGCACGAGTGCTAACATTTCCTAAGTGCTAATATTTCATAAGTGCTTAGAAATGGCAGTTATACAAGGCAGTTCCATGGAACTAACTCCTGTCTCTTCTCATTCCTACAGGCAACACAGCTTATCCATATACTTGCAACTGCTATATACTGCTTATTCTGGCAACACAGCTTATATCAATACTTGTATCTGTTAACCTCAATAACTTCTGTCTGTTAGGCCTATTCTGCTTTAGTTCTTTTATAAATATCTCAAGCACACATCTGTGTCCACTCCTCAGTGAACAAGAGATATTTTTATAGCCCCAAACCTGGTTCTGGTGTCTGTAAAATTCTGCCCTTTGCTAGCTGGTTAATTGATTAATTAGTCAATTAGGCTCTGGTTTTCCCAATCAGCTACATATAAATTCAGACCCAGTATAGGGGATGGCACGAGTGCTAACATTTGCTAAGTGCCAATATTTCACAAGTGCTTAGAAATGGCAGTTGGACAAGGCAGTTGGACAAGGCAAAATGAACCGGATTATCTTCTATCAATTTTGAACCAGCTGTGATAAGAAGAACACAGATTTGTTTGTACCTGCCAGTTTGTTACTTCTTATTCCAAACATGCTTTAACCTGTGTTTCTCCTCCTTACACTCTCATGCTTCATAAAACATTTTTCACTACATCCCCCATCAAGTCCCAGTTCTATACAAATCGCAGCCTCTCTACTCTCCTCTCCTTCCCTCTCCACACATGAAGTTTATAAAGTTCTCTGTTAAGCTACCCCATGAAACTCCTCTTTTTCATATAAACTAAGAACTTACAAATCCTGCTCTCACTTAGTCTATCTCCCCTTTCTATTACTGGCAGCTGGGGACATTTCCCCAAACCCTGGCCCTTACCACATCCCAGTTATAACACGGTCACAGGCTCCTTCTCTTCGGTGCAAATTCCAAGAGTACAGAACTCTTATTCCTATACCCAAAAACCCAGTTAATCTTTCCTGTGCTCTGGAATGCCAGATCTGTTTGCAACAAACTCACCGATATACACAACCATTTCATTGCAAATTCCTTTAACCTACTCACAGTTACTGAAACCTGGCTTTCTGCTACTGACACTTCCTCACCTGCTGCCCTGTCCTATGGGGGCCTACACCTTACTCATACTCCAAGGCCTGGTAACAGACCTGGAGGTGGGGTAGGTTTGCTTCTCTCTCCCCACTGTACTTTTTAAGTTCTTCCACCTGTTCCTTTCCTATCATTCTCCTCATTTGAGGTTCACTGCATTATGCTCTTTTCTCCTGTTTCACTCTGCATTGCTGTCATATATCGACCACCAGGACCAACTGCACAATTTCTGGACAACTTTGCTGCCTGGCTTCCTTACTTTCTCTCATCTAACATCCCATCCATCATATTAGGTGAGTTTAATATACCCGTTAACAACATTAACAACCCTTCTGTCTCTAGACTTCTTTCACTAACCTCCTACCTAGGCCTATCTTTGTACTCAGACTCCCCCTCTCACTCATAGTAACATAGTAAGTAAGGTTGAAAAAAGACATGTCCATCGAGTTCAACCTTTTTTTTTTTTTTTTTTTAATTAACTACCTATCTGCCAGTTGATCCAGAGTAAGGCAAAAAAAACCCATCTGAAGCCTCTCCAATTTGCCTTAGAGGGGGAAAAATTCCTTCCTGACTCCAAAATGGCAATCGGACTAGTCCCTGGATCAACTTGGACTATGAGCTATTTCCCATAACCCTGTATTCCCATCCAACCCCTTCTTAAAGCTATCTAATGTATCAGCCTGTACAACTGATTCAGGGAGAGAATTCCACATCTTCACAGCTCTCACTGTAAAAAACCCCTTCCGAATATTTAGGCGGAACCTCTTTTCTTCTAATCGGAATGGGTGACCTCGTGTCAGCTGGAAAGACCTACTGGTAAATAAAGCATTAGAGAGATTATTATATGATCCCCTTATATATTTATACATAGTCATCATATCACCCCTTAAGCGCCTCTTCTCCAGCGTGAACATCTCCAATTTGGCCAGTCTTTCCTCATAGCTAAGATTTTCAATACCTTTTACCAGCTTAGTTGCCCTTCTCTGTACCCTCTCTAATACAATAATGTCCTGTTTGAGTGATGGAGACCAAAACTGTACGGCATATTCTAGATGGGGCCTTACAAGTGCTCTATAAAGTGGAAGAATGACCCCCTCCTCCCTTGACTCTATGCCCCTTTTACAGCTCAAGACCTTATTTGCCCTTGATGCTGCTGACTGGCATTGCTTGCTACAGACAAGTTTATCATCTACAAGGACTCCAAGGTCCTTTTCCATAATGGATTTGCCTAGTGCAGTCCCATTAAGGGTATAAGTGGCTTGGATATTTTTACATCCCAGGTGCATGACTTTACATTTATCAACATTGAATCTCATTTGCCACTTAGCTGCCCAGATTGCCAGTTTGTCAAGATCATGTTGCAAGGATGCCACATCCTGGATGGAATTAATTGGGCTGGATAATTTTGTGTCATCTGCAAACACTGATACATTACTTACAACACCCTCCCCTAAGTCATTAATGAACAAGTTAAATAAAAGTGGACCCAATACTGAGCCCTGGGGGACCCCACTAAGAACTTTACTCCAAGTAGAGAATGTCCCATTAACAACCACCCTCTGTACCCGATCCTGTAGCCAGTTTCCTATCCACGTGCAAACGACTTCATTAAGCCCAACAGACCTTAGTTTAGAAAGCAGTCGTAACTCCAATGGTAATGCTCTGGATCTCATATTTACCAGACTCTGTTCAACCACCAATTTTACTAACTGACCATTTCCCCTCTTTGATCACAATATGCTCACATTTCAACTCTCACTAACTCCCTCCTCACCCCCTGCTATTCCCCAAACATGTACTTACTGTGTGATATTCAGTGCGCTAGGGTATAATCCGTTTTTTGCCCAAGTGCCTAAATGGAAAATAAGGTATCTAGTGTAATACGTTCGTTTCACAGAGTAAGGTAATAGCAGGAGCTACTCACAAGGGATCTTCAATTTATAGCATATTGTGATGGTTAGTGCCGTAGGATGGGCCGATATTTATCATTGCTGCCATAGTTACTATTGTTTCCATAGTTACCATTGCTGCCATAGTTACTATTGTTTCCTTAGTTACCATTGCTGCCATAGTTACTGTTGTTTTCTTAGTTACCATTGCTAACATAATTACTATTGTTTCCATTGTTACCATTGTTACTATTGTTACCATTGCTATAAGTGTTAATACTGCCGCTACTAATTATACACATGGCAATATATGTATGTACTGCTACAGAAACCTAACATGTTCAAATTTACCAATTGCAGAGGGATTAAGATTTACTAATGACCCCTTACAATAAAAGAACACTACGATGGGCCAGACATAAACTATACTGTTGGCTAGACAAGTCTGGTTGAATGCTAACCCATAAACTGGATGAGCAAGACAAACCCCTCTCGATACAAAGAATTAGGAATCACCATCGCTCTTTTACAGGAAAGCCACAAACGACAGTTAATATATTTGCTACCTTTTATCAAAATCTGTATGCCAAACCACCCCTTGTTCTGGAGAAAATCGGTGAGAAATATTTCAACAACCTCGATCTTCCCAACCTTACAACAGATCAGGCTGAATTTATAGATTATTATTTTTAACCTGTATTTGTAGAATGTCAACATATTGTGCAGCGCTGTGATATTACATTGGAAGAGGTCTTACAGGTCATAAAACAGCTGAAACATAACAAAGTCCCAGGTCCAGACGGCCTCCGTAACGCATATTACAGAAAATCTGCTCCTGAACTGACTTCACATCTAACATCTATGTTAAACAGCTTTAGACGTGATACATACTTATGCCCTGAATCCTTACAGGCCAAATTATGAATAGGAGAGAGATTGAATAGAAATAGGAGTAATTAAAAGTAGCAATAACAAGGAAGATGTAGCTTTACAGAGCATTTGTTTTTAGATGGGGTCAGTGACCCCCATTTGAAACCTGAAAGAGTCAGAAGAAAAATCATTCAAAGACTATAAAAAAAGAAAACATGAAGGCCAATTAAAAAGTAGCCATTCTATAAACTACTAAAAGTAAACTTAAAGGTTAAACTTAAAAAGTGAACCACCCCTTTAAGGTCCAACCACTACCAGGGATCACTACAGTCTCACTAGAATGTCTCACTGAATTGTTGGAGCATAAATGCTCTGACCATAGTGAGATGTTTTATGAATATATCCATGCATCTCTGGCTATGTAACAATATTAATTATAGCTTTCATTATTATACATTACTGAAATATTTTTGGCTTGCCCCAACATCACTTAACTATTACACTATCCTGGCACACTTTGTTTGCAGTGGATATTCACATAGGATACACAGAAGGTCCCTGATGAGAGATCGCTGTTTGGCCTGACTATACTTGCATCTGGTGAGTATGTGATTCAGCCAGAGTGTGGTATTTAGATCATCTTACACCTACATGTGTTTGTATGGAAATTTGCTCCTACACTTTTAAGGAAATGAAACAATAATACTGGCACATATGCACTTTAATTTACTTGATTGAAGTATTGCACCAGAGGTTTGTTTTTTGCGCTTCCCCACAGAATAGTTGACTTCACTATGAATCTGGTATTTGATAAGCAAATCAGGATTCTAAAGGCCATATGTATCCTTAACTCCATCAAGTATAATTTGGAACTGTGCTCTAGGTTGTACAAGAACACCACCCTAAAAGTGATACATTATGTACATAATTAAGTCTGTATTTAATTTGGAAAAATTAGTAAAAGTAGGCAATGCAGTACATATTTAGTTATACATTGGACAATTACATCTGCTTTAATGAAAAATTCTTGGAAATGTGCATAAGGTGGAAAATAATGTTCTCTTGACTCATCATGATTACACATACTCTCAACACAAGAGGGCGCCAAAAGGCTAGATAGTAGGTCCTATTTATAGTAAAACTGAAATAAAACATAGTGTATATTGTAATACTGGAATGTATGATGTATGATGTTGAGTGGTAAATAAGGACTCTCATCGTTTTGAGAAAGAAAAATGGTAAACGCATGTACCATTACATTTGTTGACAACCTTGCTTATGCACCTCTTTGCATGTCACATACTGCTCAACAGAAAATTATTTCCCCCCGATATTTCATGCCCTGAAAGTCAAATTCTTAAGAAAAAGTATAATTTCTGTTTTTTTGGGTAAACTTTATTGTCTTTAATAAAACCATCAAAAAAGAAAACTAAAATGAAAGATAAATTACAAAGGAACAAAATAATCTAAACACAAAGGAGACGTGTAATTCTTTGAATCCCATATGATACAATGTACAGGTTACTAAAACTCATGTATCAATTTGTAATAGGTGAATTGACAATGTTTGGACCACTGTCTTCATGAATAGCATGACCAATTAATTAGTCATTTTATCTAGGTCACACCAGGGACCCAATACCTTATCAAATACAGTACTGGAGCCTCTATATTTATGTGACAGTTTATATAAGAGGTTCATGTGGCCAATTAATTGCTTGCAGGCTTTGATAGAAGGGGATATTCTAAAATACAATAGGGTATATTTCAATGAGATGATGTCATCTAGTATTCCCAGAAGACAGGTTGCAGGGGCCAAGTTGTTTGCCAGGAATTTTTCCACTGCAGTCCATAACCGATGAGACTGGGACCAAATCATGTGAAAGAAATCTGCTGAAGCTGTGTCAGGGGAGATCCGTGCTACCTGATGTAATCTCGTAGAAAAAATACACTAGCACTCACAGCAAATTCAAGCAGTGAGGACTTCTTGCATGTTTATTCTCAGGAATGCATGTTTCACAATGGGTATAGCCCTGAAACGTTGCATTCCTGTGAATAAACACGCAAGAAGTCCTCACTGCTTGAATTTGCTGTGAGTGCTAGTGTATTTTTCTACGTGATCAATTGGGAGGGTGCCGATCCCTCCAACACCGAGCACCAGGCATCCAGAATTGAAGGCCAGGGAGTGCGAGTGGGCCTACTATCCAATACCTGATGTAATCTTACAGGTGTTATATACAGGTGATGAAAAGGTTTCTATTGGAGCAGCCTATCTTTAGTTGATATTGTAAATGTTTTCAGTCACCTCTTCCTAATCATCAGAGGAAAGTTCAGGGATGTGGGAAGACCACAATTGCTCTGCTGACCAGAACAATTTGGGTCCCATTTGCATTAGGTTCTGTCAATATTGGATATCAGTTTTGTTGGGACTCCAGAGTGAGAGAGACTAATTGAGCTTGAAAAGCATGCCTCAAGAATAAAATTTATGAAAGAGAAGTTGGAATGTTTGGGTCTTTTCCCTGACATGCTGGGAAAGTAAAGTGTTCCACAAGGTTTCCCAGTTATTTAATATTATCTCTAGGCCAGAAGACAAAGTCCTGTAGATACTTTAAACGATGAAGGTATGAGTTGCCCCACATGCAAGCAATGTATTTGACTGTTTTGAGATATTAAGTGGTAAAACATAATAATGCCTGACCCAAACATAGGAAGTGTCGGGCCAGTCCTAACATGTAATCCATGAAGTGTGTGCATAGAATAGTTTCATTGTTTCAAATGTGTGAGTTGGTGTAATAACATGTGAACACAAGTATGACTGAAGATTACAGTGAGAATCATCACCCAACAAATGATCAAAGCAAAATAAACACAATGTGCCTTGTCTTATGTGCAGGGTCACATCCATAGCATCATGATCCTATGTGTATTCCATGTTCTACTACGGAGCATATGGTAAGATAAGATATATATAATTGCATTAATGTTTTTAAACAAATCGCAAAGCTTTCAGAGCTTTCTGTTAAAATGGCATAATGGCTTCTTTGAGTTAATTCTAAGTAGTGGGTAGGTCAGAGGTTTTCAGACATTTTGAATGTAATATCTCCTTTGTGAGTCAACTTTTGACCAATCCCACCTTAGCTCACAACAAGGTTACAGAGTGGCAAAATTATAAGCACTTTTTAGGAGGAAGTCTGAAGTTCAGAGCAGTTGCATAACAAAATGGCCAGAGGGACAGTGCATGTGTAGCCTGTCCATTCCTTTAAGCATTGGCTAAACATACTGCAAAATGCAAACTGCTATTCATTATATGCATAAAATAAAGATGTATTTATCATGCAACTTCTCTATGCTGTCAATGATTAAATACTAAAAAAGCTTTAGACCTTGACACTTCTATTTCCAAAAGTCCCCAGAATTAAGAGGATCATTGTAAAGTCATTTTCAGGAACTATGTTTTGAGAGCTTTTCCTTTGTGCCATCACCCTGACTGTCTTTCAAGCTATTCCCACATTCTGGGATCCACTTCTGCCATTAATGCGTGGCATAATAGTATTAGAACAGCCCATTGCTTGTCCACAGCGCATATATATATATATATATATATATATATATATATATATATATATATATATATATATAATTTTTTTTTTTGCATTAACCCACTTAAGCAGACAGTTATTGCACATAATATCCACATAATCTGTAAATGATAGAGAAAACACTGCTTGTGTAGTATAATTCTGATTTATGTGTTTTGTTTTGTAGCCTAGCTACTATAGTAGGCAAATAAGTAGGAAAATAAAAATGTAGGAAATAATCAGGATGATTCAAACCAATATGTGTCACTCATTTTCCAAGTAACTGACCAAAGTTTCTAGTTCCACCAAGTGATGAAGCTTACAAAGCCAGCACAGTTCTCAAACAACCTTTAATAAGAGCTTAGGGGTTGATGTGGTTCTGATTCAGGGCTCAGTTTTTCAATGTCTAATTTTTGAAAAGTAAACATAGTAAATTTACTTAAATTAACACATTTGCAAATTGTGACATTGCAGCTAAAGTTAACTTTAACTGCTACTATTTTACATATCTGCTAATCTTTGTACTACCAAAAATTTGAACTGGTAAAACATTTAACATCATTTTGTTTGGTTTATTATGCCTGTTCTCTATCAGCAGTGGTTGTTTTATTTTTGGCAGTTCTCCTACCAAAACAATATTGACTTACGGGCATATTTATCAAAATGTGAGATTAGAGCCCATGGGAAAAAAAACTCACACACCTTCTATTCATTCCTATGGGATTTTTAGATATGTATTTAACTTATAGTGAACTCTAACTTTATCCATTGGTAATGGATTCTAAAAACCAATATAAATGAATAGAAAGAGGATGTTTTTTTACAATGAGCCAGTGCCGGGCTAGTCGCAACGCCCAATAGGCGCATGTACAAAAAGGAGAACGCTAGTGAGCCTTTTTCGCACACGTGTGCAACAAGGACTCACATGCGGGCGAGAGGGGATCAGACTAGGGGAATAAGTCAGAGAAGGCACATGCCTGACACCCCCCCCCCAGCTTTGCACCCTAGGCACATGCCTACACTGCCTACCCCTAGTTCCGGCCCTGCGATGAGCTCTAAAATCTCATTTTAATAAATCTGCCCCTAATTGTTCTTTTTACCCAAGAACATGTGGGACATAAGATGCTTGAGAATGTCATTTAAGTTGACTTTGAGTAAACATTGTAAAAATGACAAATTTAAAGGAGAAGGAAAGGTCCGATCTAAGGGTGGTGGGAAATGTAATAGGGCACCCCCCAGTGATTGTAATCACTTACCTGATACCCTGGTCTGGTGCTCCTGTTGGCAGAAATTTGCACCACCCCAGGGTACTTATGAGCAAGTGTTCCTCTTCCTCTTGAGTTAAAAACCAAACGTTAACAAAAAAAGGCAGTTTGTTCTCTCTACTGCTCATGCATCGGCCGCTGGATTTAGAAGAAAAGAAGAGGATTGCTTGCTTGCAACGGCATGCAGGAGCACCAGCCTGGAGTATCAGGTAAGTGATTACAATGCTTGGGGGTTTGCCCTGACATTTGGCACCCCCCATCGATTGGACCTTTTTCTCTCTTTTAAGAAAATATTTGTTTTGGTATTTTTCTGTATAAAGAAATTTGGTTTTCTGGAGTTATAACAAATAAAAGTAAAGGGAAAACTTCCATACCCAAACAAGCAGTGGCAGATTGACATATACATATTTTCCCATGGGTGATTTTCCTCTGGTGGCTCTGAAAGCACTCTGGGGGCTCATTTATAAACAGTGGGTAAATTTGCACCTGGGCAGTAGCCTATAGCAACCAATCAGTAATTAGCTTTTTCTAAGCCAGCTGAAGGTTGAACACTGCAAACAATCATCTGATTGGTTACCATGGGTGCAAATTTGCCCTCTATTTATAAAATGAGCCACAAAGTCTTGTTGATGGCTGCACAGAATGATAAGATGGGGCTCAGAAAAATAACAGTGATTAAGCATGGGTGAAAATATTATTTACCATATTTACCATACCATATTTACTATACCAGGCATCCAAGAAAAACAAATCACTGTCACAAAGTAAAGGTATGCTGGCGACCCTCTAGTGATAGTTAGTGATGCCCAATTGGTTTGATGAAGAAGCCTATGGAGGCTTATGTAGGCTTTAGAAGAAGCTATAAAAAAACAATGAATGGACACATCATACCACAGGTCTCAATTCAGACACCCGTTCTATATTATTATCCTACAGCATCAGTGGCTACATCACACAACAGACATTTT
Source organism: Xenopus laevis (assembly GCF_017654675.1). Taxonomy (NCBI): domain Eukaryota; kingdom Metazoa; phylum Chordata; class Amphibia; order Anura; family Pipidae; genus Xenopus; species Xenopus laevis. Next base: position 92,318,709 of record NC_054387.1, on the reverse strand, counting down.
TCAAGCTATGAAAAGCAAACTCAAGTATTGCTCTAGTAAAGTAAAAACTGAAAAATAAAGATAGAATAATGACAAAAAAATATTAAAGGGAACTCATGAGTCAAGAAATTGCAAGAATGAGACTGGGGAGAACAGAATGAAAATTAAAGTGGAGAGTGCAATTTCCATGGAGATACTGTAGATGAAAGCAAATGTTCTGAGTGAAAGGAGCTTGTAGATTCTCCAAAGCTTTGTGATGCTGATATGCAGAAATGGCAGAATAAGGAGAAAAGGGTACAGAATAAAAGTGGAGATCTCATTAAATGCAACACTAATTTAGTAATCAGTGGAAAAGGTACATTGAAAGCCTAGAAAATGAGAAATGTAACAAAGAAGCACCTACAATTACAGGCTACCAGGTGTTATTTTCTGGTTGTGTAAATGCGTTTGTACTTTTACATTGAGTTGCACACATAAAATAGACATTTCAGTAAACGGGATTGCAGAAAGAATGGAAAAATCAGATACTGTTTTTATAGCATAGAAAAATACAACATACCAATGTTAAATGAAAACGTTCTTTGTAAATGCACTCACTATTAGCAATAAAACTCTGTTCATACAAACTTCATAAAATGGTTTATGATCTGATTCAAGAAATTTGAGCAAGGTTTAAATATGATTTAAACGAGAGCAAAATTAATTTGCAAACTGATTTAAGAAACCTGGAGGAATGGATAACAGTTTGTGACATTAAAATTGACATGGCAAAATGTAAAACAATGCACACTAGGCAGTGGTGGATTCATGACAAAAGGAGCTCCTAGGTTACATCCACACAGGCTCTGTTCTAGGCTACTGATGGGTCCAGATGCATGCAGATCTAGGCACAAGTGTATCCAAGCTCTCTATGCCAGGTTGGGTTTGGTGCTGTTCCTGCCTACTTCTCTCAGCAGGTGCGCCCAACTGGACCCAGCCATGCAAATAAAAAACAAAGCATACCAACAAAGATGTCATGCTCCCAACGTGCTCAACTTACAGAAGACGATGGAATGAAGTGCCAAAGTAAAAACAGCAACACTAATAATCAGCTGACCCGCAAGCAAACCTGCAGATGAAGGTGACTGCCCTAGAAATGCAGTCTCCTGCCCCATGATATGGAAATTGATCAGCTAAAAAAAATGCTCTTACTTGTACTAGGTGTCACTGTAATTAAGAGACTTAACAGAGGACAAGTATTTTCCAGCAGCTTACTTGCCTTAGTAGACTCAACAGAAGGGAATCTATAAAGTAATGTAAGGAAGAACATGATTACATGGTACAGCCTTCTAGCAGACATGGTTGCCCACTAATTGATTATAGGTATGCAAACATACAGAGGATATAAAGCTAATAAAAATACAATCATGTAATTGGAAGACTTGATGTATCTGCCATCCAGAGTAAGAGAAACAAAATAAAGGAAGGAGAATGAACAATTAAAAGAACAATTAAAGAATGCAGAACATGGTAATTTACTACAGGTAAAGGATCTGTTATCCAGAATGCTTTGGAACTGGGGGTCTGCTTTATTTATTTATAAAGATGCAAATGGAGCATCTGACCATGATATGGTAGGCCCACTGTGCCTCTATGTCTTTAATTTTTTTCCCCTATTTCCCTCCCTCTAAACCCTACCCTGCATGCCACCACTGCCCTCCTCGCCCACATTAACTGCTCTCTGCTTTTCTGAAAAAAATCTGAGATGGCTGTGCTATCTTCTGTGGAATGCATCTTAGCTTCTTTTTTTACATGTTTTTAAGCCAGGCAGAGAGTGAGGGAGCCCACAAGCAGTGTGGAAGCACAATGAATGAAGAAAACTTTGCTATTGGTATTCTGCTTGTGCAAGTGCAGGCAATGCTTTAATCAATCCACAATCTTACTGCATGGGAGTTAATGGAGTGGAGTGCTCATTGGCTATTTTTTTGTGATCTTATTGGCATGTGTAGAGTGCAATTCACTGGTACATACACATCATGCACAAGTATTCCTTTCATTACTATCTTACACTCACAAGCCGGAGGCTAGGCTCTACCCTTTTGCTCTTGTCTTTCTAAATGTTTCCTTCTGAGCTTTTCAAGAGTGCACTTCACTAGTTCACTAATTCCTATCATTCCCGTTTAACACCCACAAACTAAAATTGACTTACTGTGTGTGTTATAGGGACCTTAGATTGTAAGCTTAGGAACTCGGATTGTAAGCACTGAGGGCAGGGATTGATATGATAAAGCACTGCAAAAAATCGTCTGTACTATATTAATAACAGACAAGAAGAAGAAGAAGCAAGAAGCTAAACTCTTGGCATAAAGGCTGAAGAGTATCATTGCTCTATGGAGGGATAAAGCCTGGCTTTGCCAATCAGGGTGCAAAGAGTGTAAACATTAGGGATGCATAGAACTCTACTTTTCAGGATTTGGCTGAATCCCAAATACTTCACAAGGATTCAGTTGAATACCAAACTAAATCTGAATCTTTTTCCTGGGGCCGGAAGTGGGTGTTATGCAGCAAAAAACGTATGGCGTACGTGCATCAAATTTTTAATACTTTGAAGGGGTCGGACAGGCTTTTGGATTCGGCCAAATACCAGTCTTGATGAAGAAGGTGAATCTTGTACCGAATCCTGGATTCGATGAACTCTTAGTAAACCTCATGCTTCTCCCTCTTTGCTCCTTGTCTCCCTCAGTGTCTCCTGCTGTGCTTCTTTTCTTCTCCAGTGTCTGTGTGCTGAACCCCTACAAAGTTTTTTTTTTGCGGGGGGCCTAGAGCCATGTTATTATGCCACTACATGTAAGGTTTGATGGTATCCATTATCAGTCATTGGAATGGATTTTGATGTTGGGATACAAAAAACAATAGAAAGGATAATACAAGAGTGGTAGGTTGCCAAGCTCATTAAAGGAATTCAAGAGCTTGGTGAAAAAATAGTTGAATGTAGTTGAATAGTTCTATGTATCTAGCGGAACAATATGAAATTTAAAGGAGGCCTGTGATGTTACCATGGGCTGGTTAACATTATATGTTTCACTGTTATTGTCCAGAGTTTAGTGTAACCTAAAAGTTTTGTAAATAAACATGCAGTTGCTTTGTTTATGGGGGTTTGATAAAACTTACCAAAAAAAAGGAAATAATCAGGCTGTGTATAGCCCTGTTAAAACATGGGATAAATGGTTGAAAGAGTATTGGCAGAGTAATTGGGCTATTAAAATGGTTTTAATACTCTGTAAAGGGTTAGTCACGTACAGTTAAGACTATGTAAGATGTCTGTTAGTAAAGGTTCTACAAGGGTATATATGGCAAGGTAGCTTGAAGGTTGTGGTCTGGAACAGAGGGCAGTCTTCTAATAACGCTTCCATCCTGTTGTTTAAATGTAAGAACATTATACAAGGGATGGAACCTGTTATCCAGAATGCAGACTTTGAATCCAGACTTTGAAGCAGTAGATTTGGGTCCTAGGTAAATTACCCTGAATGGGATTTAGTTGCTGAAAGGGGTAAAAAAAAACATTTTCAACATTTAGTCGCATTTTACAGTAAAAAGCAATAGGTACTGGTTCCCATGGGAAGAGACTGCTACACTCTCTGCAGATTTAATTGGACAGCAAAGGGTTGTGCCTGAAAGAAGGGAACCTACTGCATGTGCTATAGATTTAGCTAAGCAGGAAGGACTGCGTCTGCAATAATGTCTTGGATGCTGTGATGGGAATTTGTCATACATTCCCTTTATAATTGCTCTTCAGTGCTGCTGTCTCCATACCCCTGAATCACAGAGAGCAGATCATTTTCCATTCTGTGGTCCTGTAACAGGTTAGTAGTGAAAAAATAGTATCTTATGCTTTAGGAGGCTAGGAGCCTGCCTTGGCTGTTTTGCTTCCCAGCCTGCCTCCCTTCCCTCAGGTGTATTAACTGAACTAAATACCTTATCGAAAGGATTGTTCTATGTTTCCCTTCAATCAGAATTCTAAATAAATAATATTACTAAATAGCTCTAAACCCGTGTCCCACTTGACAGCCTCCTATTGAAACTAGGAACTACAATTACCTTGCTTGTTGCACGGAGGACAGTGAAGGGGGGAGGACCAAGGCTGGGTGCTTGTAAACAGGGAAGTGATGCAGAATAAGCATCAGTAAGGGAGCCGTCTTCGGTGCTACAAACTGCCTGCACAAGCCGGGTGCGTATATGCTGTAAGCTATTCCCTTTAGTTTTAGGGAAACCTTTTAATGCAGCTTAATCCTAAAACGGTATCCTTGTTAGTAGCCATATAACTATTGCATGCCAACATTCTCATACCTGCCTTAATAACTCATTAGCTCATAACCCTTTTGGACATTTAAAAACAGATTGTTTACGTGTTCTAAAATTCTCCCTACAGAAAGCAGGGGCTATGGAAAGCTACAACGAGCCTGTGCTCATTTTGCAATCGTGTACAGTCTATTGTGACGTTTTTCCTGAGTTGTGTCCATTTTATAAGCTTTTGTTGTGTATATGTATTAACAGCACATGACATTATTGTCCCTGCTTCCCATGCATTTGGTTTTTTTTTTACACTGGGTGTGCACATTCATTAATTTCAGTTCTGTTGTTGCCAGTCATGTAAGGGTTAATATTGAGAGGATGATCTCACCATAGGAGAAAAGTGCAGAATCATATTAAAGAGCCTTAATTAATCTCTTTCCAAACCGACAATGACAGGATGCATTAGGCCCTTGTTTCCAGGCTGCTGCACAGTGTCATTTGAATGTCATTACATTTGCCGTTTTATCACGCAGGGGTTTTCCTTATTAGATCATTAAGCAAGTGTAGAAACTGATCGCTCTGCAGACTTGTTAGTACCGTGCAGACTTCCTGCTTTAAATCCATCTCATGGATGACATTAATAAGAAAAGGGTGACATGTATCATTGAACAGATATAAGAGAGGGCACCGTTTTGTATTTTTTCCAATATAACTAGCAAAAGCATAATAATGGCGGACCATGGACCTACATTGAAGCACAAAAATAAGCATTCAGTATAATAAAAAGAACACACACACACACACACACACACACACACTGAGTGGGAGAACTTGTACAACCCAGGGTTCTATTAATCAAAACAGTTTGCTTTCACCAATGTCTCTATACATCTGCATAGTTAAAACATTGCTTTGTAAATATATGATTATATGAACATTTGTCCACACTTGCTGTTTGAAATGGCCATACAGTTTTAATGACTATACTGCACTATTAAGCTGTTTTTTTGAACAAATTTCTAAAATGATATTGGCACTTTATGTCAATGATGAGAATCTTGTCCATATCACTACAAAATCCCAGGCTACCTCTCTCATTCCACCCACTAGCCCAAAAATAATACTTACAGGTCTGATGCTTTGACATACCTAATTTAGGAGTCCCAGAGATGAGAGTATCAGACCTGTAAGCAACCTGCAAGATTTGATTTATTTTTGTATTCTTAAAGGGGTGGTTAACCATGTTATAGATTGGGCAATTCTAAGCAATTTTTCAATTGGTTTTCATTATTTATTGTTTATAGCTTTTGAATTATTTGCCTTTTTCTTCTGACGCTTTGCAGCTTTCAAATGGACGTCGCTGACCCCTTCTAAAAAGCATACACTCTGTAAGGCTACAAATATATTGTTATTGTTACTTTTTCTTACTCCTCTTTCTATTCAGGCCCTCTCCTATTCATATATGAGTCATCTATTCAAATTAATGCATGGTTACTGGGATAATTTGGATCCTAGCGACCAGATTGCTGAAATTGCAAACTGGAGAGCTGTTGAATAAAAAGCTAAATAACTTGAAAACCACAAATAATAAAAAATGAAAACCAATTGCAAATTGTCTCAGAATATCACTCTCTACATCATGTTAAAAGTTATCTCAAAGGTGAACAACCCCTTTAAAGTTTTTTTTGTTTCTGTTTGTACTGCTTTTGTTAATCCCTCTCATCTGTTTAGTACACATTATTATCAGCGCTGTAGTAAATATAATTGATGTTTAATTATGCACATGGCACATAGACTTAAATACCCCCATGTATTTATTAAGCAGATGGAGGGGGGGTCCTCTTTCTAGGTCTAAATCTATTAAAAATTGATTGGTAAAAAATTGCTATCCATCCAGATGCTAATCTGCAACATATGGGTATTGATGATTGATGATGATGGAAAATACATTGTTTTCACATCAGGTGTAGTTAATAATCTAAGTACAGAAATTACTGTTTCTAGGGTGACTTGGATTGCTCATGCAAGAGCAACTAGGAAAATCGCAGTTTATTGGTTTGTGTTAATGCAGTATTATAAAAGTAGATATTTTAAAATGTTTCACAGGCCACATACTATGTCTGTGCTTGCTACAAAGCAAGGTAAAATTAGCTTTAATTAAAATGCACTATTTCACCCCCCCACACACACAATTAGGGGTCACAATGGAGTCTTCAGCCACAGGACATAGTGTTTGGATCAGGGGCCTAGATGAAGGCTGAGCGTGGAAACAAGCAGGCAGGATTAAGGCAAACAAGAATATTCTTTTTTAGATGCATATGTCAGTTTCCCACAGAGTAAGTGTCAGGACAGCAAAAGTCTCTTAAAGAAAAGGGGCTTTTATTTCAGCCAACAGCAAACATATTAGGGAAAAAGGCAATTTTAACAACAAAAATAGATTTCAGCAGCAATAACATTTCACCAAAAGCACAATGGTGGCAATTTAACAGACCTCTCAGCAGGTAACCGTGTGTGTACTTATGCATAGACTTCAACACGTCAAGTTGCCACACATCGATCTGTGTCTCTCTCTGTCAGAGATCCTGAGAGACTGACCAGTCTGGGTTTTAAGGGCTACTTAGCCACCTGAGGCTTATCAGACCCAACTGGTCAACCTGTGGCACTTCACTCTGCTACAATGCAAAGAAAGGGTTTTCAGAAGGTAGGCATTTGTATAGAAGCAATAGGCAGGTCGTTGCAATGGTAAGGATAAGAACTGGGGAAAGCATGGTTAATTGGCAGGCAAGTAGGCTCATAGGAAGGCAAGGACAGGGCTTAGTTCATAGGGTGTTAACACAGCACAAAGGCCAACATTCAGGCAATAGATCAGGGCAGGCAGCAACTGAGCAGAGACAGGCCAAAGTCAAGCCAGAATAACAGGACTAGTTACAGCTTTAAGAAGTGCCCTCCTCCAGAAAGGTAATGTTCACACCACTTGTCACTAAGCACTCACATCATTACCTGCGCGATTTCCTTTGAGTTACTTGGAGGCATAATTATTAACATTGGAAACAAATATATCCAGTGATTTTGCCAATAGCAACCAATCAGCAATTACATTTGAACAGTCACCTACAAAACAAAAGCAAAGATCTGATTGGTTACTTTGGGCAACATAACCGGTGATGTTTGTCTCCAATGTTAATAAATATACCCCTAAAATGTCAGTTGCGCCTGCACTGGTCCTCCGTGTGTGACCTGGACATAATAAAGCTGCTTGTGCTTACAGCTCTACAATACTTCTGGGCCCCATGGTGTGGTGTATCCTAGTGCAGTCATACCCCCTACCCCACCCCAGTAATTCTACCACTCCTCATGGCACAAAAACAGAATCTGCACCAACCAGAGCTAAGTTTGACAAAAATTATTTTGCTCTGTCATATGAAGCAGTGAATATCAGGTGCACAATGTGCTCCATTTCTAGTAACCCATAAAAGCAAACATCAGCCAAAAAAAAAGCTTTAAAATATTAATTAATAAATGTTTCCTACTGATTGTTCATTCGAAATTTGACCCTTGATAAATCTGCCCCTATGTTTGGAGACAATGAAAATCATATGTTGACTTTAAGCATATATACTTTGTTCTTGTTGATATTTGACTTAATTTAGGATTTGAAATAAAACCTTGCACATCAGTTTTGCTCCTTTATGCATCAATGAACAGTAATAACCGTGTCTAAACTTTTGCCGGATGCTAAATGAATCTGCACAAAAAAGGTTTCCTGGCAGGTGCTGTCAGAATGAATTGTGTGGGGAAACAAGAATTTGCAAAAGGAAACTTGATATCTGTCCTTTTGTTTTTCTGAAATTTTGTTAACCCTTACGGTTGTTTACCTTGTAGAGTGTTAGATTGGAATATGCATTGTAAGATGATATGCACGTTGGGGGGCAGGAGGATATTGAATGAATAATTGGGTAAAATGAATCATCAGGGTGCATCACAGAGTGCAAAGAGCACAAAGTATGGGTGTGTTTTGTACTTTGCAGTCTGATCTGCACCTTATTTATTGAATGGTGTCTTCGCTCTTTTTACAATACCCTGCTTTGTATTTCTTGCAGCACTGTGATTACTAGGAAATGGTCACAGACAGATTGAGGCTTATTAATAAAATTTGTGCAGTGCAGAATGGTTCGTACAGAGTCCTGCAGCTGGTCGGGTACCTGCGGGTTAATCATAAAAAAAAAGTGTGCACCCTGTGGAATGAGGGGAGGATTTTCAGGTGCGGGTATAGCCCCGGGTCTGTGGGTTGCGGGTCTCATCTAAATTTGTTATCTTATGTAATATTGTCTATATTTTACTCCTTTTAAAGTTTTATAAAACATGTTTCTGTCACCGCCCACTTTTGATGAAGTCACTTCCAGTTTGTAGCACCATCACTTTCTGTTTGATGGATAAGGCAGTTGCGGGTCTGGGTCTGGGTCGGGTAGCGGATAATCATTGGTAAATATGCGGGTTGTGATTCGGGTCGCGAGTTTGGGTCCGGTTCTTAGGTGGCAGAGCAAATATTTGTAAAATAGTTTCACAAATTGCGAAAATTGATTTACTGTCACCATAATTTGTGGGTACAACAACCTCGCACAGTGACGGCACTCAAGTAAACACCAGTCTCATTTGCGAGCCATTTGCAAATATTTGTGCACAGTGAAAATTCACAAAAAACTGAAAAAAGGGAATGACAGTGCAATATTTCTACTTTAAAGAAAAAACATGGGCAAAAAATAAATATGCTCTGCGCAAACATCATAAACTACCCTCATTGTCTTTGACACCTCAGATGGAGTACTGATGAGATTGGATTCTTAGGCTGCTGGAGGTTTCCCCTGTTCATAGTGCTGTTACTATAGACTGATGTTAGGAATGATGGATGCAAGAACAGGGAACCATATCCTAAATAAGGGCTCAGATTGCCATATGTAACGTATATCGCAATTGAAAGGCATCCTAAAAGTGTGTTCCGGTTGTCCACGAGAGCTGCTCATTTACTCTTAAAGGGCTAGAGGCACAGAATATAGAATAATTGTAATTTAGAGCTTTCTTTTGCATTCAAAGGAAAAAGCACCTTCCATAACGTCACCTGTGAACCCACAGGTGTGGGCTTGAAAAGACTTCTTTTTGACCCCACACTAATGTCAGCCTCAAGGCCCCAATACATGGGCTGAAATAAGCTACTGACATATTATGTCTGCAGCTTATTGCCAAGTGTATGGGGCCCTCCAACGGGCTTCCCCGATCGATATCTGGGCGAAAGTCGGACAGATGACGATTGGCCAGGCTTAAGTTACCTGTTGGCTCGAGGGTTGCATTGGTTGGTTGATGCGGTCCTTGATACGACCACCCGTTTTCTCCACTAGGGCCCCCGATCATCTGATCAGATGAAGATGGGCTTATCAGGGAGCAGGGCCAGAACTAGGGGTAGGCACGTGCCTAGGGCGCAAAGCTGGGTTGTAGGGGCGCAAGGCATGTACCTGCTCCGTCTCCTACCCCATGTCCGGTCCCCTCTCTCCCCGACTTGTGTGGCATTTTGTCATCTTTGTGCGCTACCGCGCATGCACACACTCCAATCCCCTCTCTCCTGACTAAGTGTGGCATTTTGGCACCATCATGTGGTACCGCACATGCTCACACTTCAATCTCCTCTTCAGTCGACTAAGTGTGGCATTTCGGGATCTTCGCGCGCTACTGCGCATGCGCAGACTCCAATTTGTGCCTTAGCGCAGGTGCGCATGCCGGTTTGCTCTTTTGTGCACACCGATGTGCGTGAACTTGCGCATGCACACAACTCTGCCGGTGCCATGACCGGGCAGGTTGCCTAGGGTGCCTGCTCGGTCTGGCCTGGCTCTGTCAGGGAGAGATACGCTCATTTGGCAAGGTTGACAAATATGTTTACATTCTTTCACTAATCAACACACATCCTATGGAATAATTGGTAAATAACTTAAACATACTCCGGATTAATCCATTAACTTGCTCCCAATAAATTTAGAAAGCATAATTGAACAATCCTGATCTTAAACGTCATAATGAAAATAATATATTTATTTAATTTCCTGTTTGAAAGAAAGAAATACTGAAAAATATCTCCTTATATAATTCTCTTAAATGTGTGACACTTTATTGATGGTTCAGCTTTCCTAAACTCTATAAATACAATTGCAAATTCATGAACCAGACAGCCTTTTACCCTTTTTTGTATTTCCAGTAAATCTTTCTTGGCAATGTCTACTGTACATATTTATTTTGCCAGCATTATACATCAGGGGAAAAGTATGAGTAATCCTTTACTTTATTTTTATTTAAAAAGGCAACGTTTCCTATCTTTGTGAATGAGCAGTGTTACATGGGCTTTGTTTCAGAGTTGATCAAACTGTTGCAAAAAGGGGAAGTCATTTATTAAATCCATGAACATTTATGCAAGTTACTAAATGCCGTTGTTAGTAATCCTATGAAATATCTCTTAGAATATGGTTTGCCCTTGGGGCTATTATACCCACTTTAATGAGAGGTAGTTTGGTGTATGGACATATGCTAGCTTGTACAGTACCCTCTCTGATTGATTGCAACTATGGCCAACCACCACATCACAAACCTGCCCTTTGGCATCATGGCCCTGCCTCCTGATATCACCTATTCTGCTAGTGACATCACCGACCCATCCCCCTTTCAGGACTTCATAAAACCTAGTGGTGCCAAACAGAAAATGCATGGTCTATTCAGATATATTATGTTTAATTTGGAAATTATCATATTGACTTATACCAAATGATATACAGATCAATAAACATACTATGGTCATAATACTTGATCAACTGGGACCACTGTGCAACCAATTCTAATCAGGTCCAATAATGCAGACCTCAAAATACAATAAAACAACTCAATGTGTTGCTTAATCTTTGTTTTTATTTAATGCACAGTGTATTTCCCTGCTTTTAAAAATGTATAACACTGCATTCACAGTAGCACTATATAAATAAAGCTATACAGACAGAGACACATATACTAGCATCATTATGTAATATTACTTGTACTGGTAGGAAAGAATCACTAATGATACAGATCCAAATAAATGCAAGCAAATCATTTAAAATTATTGTACAGTGAGAGTAATGGTCAAAATGCCTAATCTACAAGCTACATTGTCTAATAACACAGTTTTGTTTTTTGGGAAAAACAAAAATATAAAATTATTAATTAAAAAGATTGTGCCAGTCAAAGATTTAATAAGTGTCACATTTGGCAAGGGGTCAAATAGCGTTTTTGTTGTAGATTGTAAGCTTTAGGGCTAGATTACACTGGGCAATTGTTGACTGGAATTTTTAGGCAGAGCTAGTTTGGCAGTGTCCATTGTTTCCTAATAAATAGGAAGCAGAGTTGAGGATTCAGCCAAATTTTCCATCAACTAAAGAATATGCCCATGTGCCCTTAGTCTTAGGGTAACAGGCTGGTGGCTGAAGTTAAATAGGCCTGCAACAAACACATGACTAGCACATTACTTAGATATTAGAACTTAGATCATAGAAGCCAATATCTACATCCAGAAAATAACCTGTAAATTCTGTTTCCCTCTGAATTTAATAATCAGAATTTTCTGAATAATGGAACTTTCTCAGTCTAGGTATAAAAAGAGCCTAGCCAAAAATGAGAGAATGAATCCAACAGACCCTTTTTAAACTGATACTGGCATACATTAGCTATCGGTTGCAAATGGCCCAGTGGAAACTTCCAAATGTATACGGTAATCCAGTTTTTAAATGCTAGTTGTTTTAAATTATACTAACACTGTTTCCTATGTCTATATTACTGCAGAATGAAGATAATGATTAGAGACTTCTATCATTATCAATTATTCACTTAGCAGATAATGTTCTAATTACTGTCTTTACTTTCTAAACAACTGCTATTAGTACAGCTGGCCTGTTAATTTTGTAATTGCTGTAATTTTCTCAGATAACCAGGGCTAGGTGAAATCCTGTGTCTCTGGATCAGTTTTAAGAAATCAACTGTCTGCCTTCTATCCTCTAAACCACACACATGTTATCACAAGATCTTTTAAGACCATGTCCACATTAACGGTGGTAGCACACCAAAAAACGGTTGGTGATTACTGCAGGGATATCACGCATATGTGAAACAAATCATATTAAGACATACCCATAAATCCATATGCATCATCCTCCCCTGTGGATAACACAGCAGCCCCCAGCATATGATTAAATACCTTGGGAACCCCCTAACAAGTATTTCCAAATGCTAACAAACCCCCACCAGGTTCACCTTCCACAGGCAGAGAATGGAACACGCAGGCAGAGTATGACACACACAGGGATCATAGGGCAGTCAAAATATGTCATGCATAGGGCATGCAAAGGGTGGCACACCCAGGGAGCATAGGGCAGGCAGAGTATGTCACACACAGAGAGCTTAGGGCAGGCAGAGTATAACACACATGGAGGAGCATAGGGCAGGCTGAGTATGACACACACAGGAAGCATATGGCATACAGAGTATATGCATAGGGCAGACAGAGTATGATACACACAGGGAGCATAGGGCAGTCAAAGTATGGCACACACAGGGAGCATAGGGCAGACAGAGTATAACACACACAGGGAGCCTAGGGCAGTCAAAGTATGGCACACACAGGGAGCATAGGACAGACAGAGTATAACACACACGGAGCATAGGGCCAGTTAATCTCTCTAGTGATCCCTTTTGTGATCACTGCAGTCACAGCAGGCAGACTTTCATGTGGGGGCCACACAAGGGAGTCACCAGTTGGAAAGTAATGCCCTAGCTTTATACCAGTACATTCAATTGCTTCCCAATATTGGAGTTTTAAAAACAGAACAATTTATGCCATGCCCCTGGTCATTTCCCATAGAGTGCAGGACCACTGGGGAGATATTCACTAATAGTGAAGCAGGGTAGAGGTACTACGGCAGGTATAGTAATCTGTAGTAAAGCAATTTAAAGTTCACCTTTTTTTGCACATCCTTTAGTTTATCAAAAAATCAACAGTGAACAGACATTAACAAGGATAATGAATATGAGAAACAGAAGACGGTGAACTTTCTTGCCACAAATTTGAAATTATTGTATATTCTATGATAGTATCCCCAAGCTATTGTGCTTCATCTAAAGTGCTTCATGCTTGGGATGAGGTTTTGGTGTTGTAGTGGGGCCTTTTTTGCATGTTTCTGCCGAGTTCACCTTTTGACTTAACCATAGACAAAACATTGTCTCATAAACTTGTGAATCAAATAGATGATCCTTTGCAACAATTCATATTTGAGAGCAGTGGTTTCTTCCATGGCGTTCTTCCATTTACACCATTCATGGTTGATGTTTTATTGGCACATAAGCAGAAGCATTGCCACATTAAAGAGATTCATCCAGACTCTTTGCTGTTGCCCTAGGGTTTCTTTTGCACTTTCTCAAGTGCTGCTTTTTGGTGTGATCTTTGCAGGGTATCACTGCTGAATTTCCTACACTGCCCCAAGTCCATCAGGGGAACAGCCTTCAGAAATGGTTTTGTAATTTTTTCAACTTTGAGACTTTTTACGACTACGACTACTACTACTACTACTACTACTACTACTACTACTTCAATAGATGGCTCACATGAACTGCTATTACTTTAAAAGTCCAACTTTTTGTTCCCTTTTAATAGTGCAAGGTACTTCTAACCCCCCCCCCCCCCAGTCCGCCTGTAGTTAGCTTTTGGAGAAGTCATTAGCCTAGATAGGTTTGTGCACTTTATGTTTAAACAGTGTGTTTATTTCAGAGAAAAAGAAGTACAATTGTTTCTTCATTGTTAGTTTAAGCAGATCGTGTCTGTTATTATGACTCAAAGTTAAAGACCAGAAAACATGTTTATGAAAAACAAATGCAGAAATCACACGCTTTTCCTCACAACTGTGCCTTGCATTGATTTCCCCTCCCACCTATTCAGCCTTTCATTTTTTTGTGTTTTTATCACACCTTTCCTACCAATTACTGACCACCATCTCTTTCCTTATGCCTCCAAAATGATGTAAAGGCATGTTTACTACAGCCTGGTTTAGCATTTCACCCACAGATCCATTCTTGCCCCTCTTTATTCTGGTTTATGTTCAGAACATGCCCATAGAGACTGAACTTACTCAAGTAGCCTTGTTCTTGTAAATTTCTCTGCAACCTTTTGTAATAGATGTTTTTTTACTCTATTGCCATCCTTGACACTGCTCTTTCCTGGTTTAAATCCTGGTCACTCTGGTTCCTGGTCCTGCTCATGTAACACAACTCTATGCTAAGGTGCCCTGCTTTTATAATTTACAGTACATATGACTTCAGATTGTATGGTTTGGATTCCTGTACAGGTATGGGGCCAGTTATCCAAATGGCAACATGGTAAGTTAGGTTTTAAAAGATTAAAGGAAAACTATACCCCCAAACAATGTAGGTCTCTATAAAAAGATATTGCATAAAACAGCTCATATGTAAAATCCTGCTTCATGTAAATAAACCATTTTCATAATAATATACTATATCTAGTAGTATGTGCCATTGGGTAATCATAAATAGAAAATTGCCATTTTAAAAAATAAGGGCCGCCCCCTGGGATCGTAGGATTCACTGTACTCACAAACATACCAACAAACCCTATATGTTAGGTCACATGAGCCAATTAACAGACAGAGTTGTGTCTTTTGCTTCCACACTTCTTCCTGTTACAGTTAGAGTTGAAGTATTTCTGGTCAGGTGATCTCTAAGGCAGCACACAGACCATCACGAAATGGTGGGGCTCAAGGCAAGAGATGTAAAAGGGCAATATTTACTTTAATATACAGGTATATTCCAGTTTGGTAAGATTCTTTAATATGCCACTTAATATGATATGAACTATATGTTGCTTAAGTGTTCATTTTGGGGGTATAGTTTTCCTTTAAGTTCAATCTTTTTACACACACACACACATATATATAGATATATATATATATCTGCCTTACTCTGCTAGTTGATCCAGAGCAAGGCAAAAAAAAAAAAACCCCTTTGAAGCCTCTACAATTTGCCTCAGAGGGGGGGGGAAAGTTTCTTTCTGACTCCATGATGGCAAGTGGACTAGTCCCTGAGCACTATTAGCTATCTTCCATAACCCTGTATTCCCTCACTTACTAAAAAGCCATCAAACCCCTCCTTAAAGCTATCTAATATATCAGCCTGATATCTTCACAACTCTTGCTGTAAAACACTCTTTCCCAATATTTAGACAGAACCTCCTTTCGTCAAATCAAGATGGGTGCCCTTGTGTCAGCTGGAAGGACCTACTGGTAAACAAAGCATTAGACTCAGGACCTGGGGTCTTCCTGATAAGGGATCTTTCCATAATTTGGATCTCCATACTTTGTCCATACCTCCCAACTGTCTCAATTTGAGAGGAACAGTCCCACTTTTACAGCTGAACCCGCAGTCCCGGCTTGTTACTTAAATGTCCTGACATTCTCTTTCATCTCCTGTACTGAACAGCCAGAAAAAAGATACAAAGTTTGAAACTTAATTGGTTTTTGGCCACCAGATACTTTTGTAACAATTTTTGAGATAAGCAAATAATTAATTGTAACAATTAAGATAAAAATATCTCTTGAGAGAAGTTAGACTCACAGCTTAAAGGGCAATTTACCTTCATTAGCAAAACTGTGAAAACTGAAAAAACTACAGAAATTTGTTCAGACTTTCATAAGTTTTTAGTGTGATTTCTGTTTTACACCACAATACTCAAAAAGTACAAAGTAGTACGTACTGTGCAAGCCTAAGAAATGTTTATATACTTGCAATACAGTGTCCCCATCATACAGAAGATACAATAATTGCTAAAATTACTTTATTTCTGAGAGAGAGCAGAGAGAAGCAACTTTTCAAGCCACCAGGAGTGTGTTAAGCTTAAAGCATGCATCAATAACTGACTTTAAATAGATTAGTCAACAGCGACCTCTACTGGTAACTCAAATTAAAAGTGATTTATGCCAATATATAATTGTAAACAACTAATATATATCAAAATAGGCACTTAACCCCAAACTTTTGTTTGGAAATAATGATCTGAAATTGAAACATAATTAAAAACTTCATAAAATATATTGAAAAAACAGGAGCTTTGCTCTCTCTCCCCCCCCCTCTTTCTCTCTCACTCTCTCTTTCTCTATCTGTTGAATCAGGTGATTTGTGAACTCATAACTGTATATAAAACTATTCAGAAATAAAAACCCTACCCTCCTACCCTACATAGACCCCCCTTCCCCCATCTTAGCTGCCCCCCATCCACCCACGGTAAATGCCCCTAGGTGCACATTCAGGGATCACAGTTCATGGCAGCCATCTTTTCTGGCCATCTGATCTCTACTCACTTTGAAGGCAAGCAGTGCCCTCTGTTGCTGTTTCAGACTGTAGCCCCTGTTATTGTCATGTTATCGTAAAGTACTTTGTACTTTTTTTGGTGGTATATAAATTGATGATGCTGATGACTGCACATATTTATAATTAAATGTTTCTACAACATATTTATATGTTTTTCTCTGTTTGTTTCTGCAGATATCCTCTTAACATGCTGATTTTCTGGTAAAATTGAAGATTTCTTGTCTCCTGTACTGTCAGAACTATTAGTATATTTAATAAACAGATGTTTAAAAATACTGTTGGGTTCATGCCTGTGTTTGCAAAATCAGTTATGAAGATCCATCAGTATTAATAGGTCTGAATAATGGAAGCATTGGAAGTAGATGACATTAGTCCTGCACTAGAGGTTACAGAAGACTTTTTCAACTCTTTCGATAAGCTGGAAAATGGAGTCCATCAGTCTCATGTTTTTGGAATTCACCAAGTCCCTGAATTCTTGGGAAATGAGATATCCAATAAAATGAAAGAACAAGCTGATGGACAAAATGCCAATACGTCCCAAAGGAGCATCATTTGGGAGAGATGCAAAAGTAGTCTATTTGATGCCAAAACAATGAATGGAATCCATGCCAAAGAACAGAATGAGTCTACTAAAAGAACATATTCCGATGATCCTTTACTATCAGAAAAAGAAAAGGGTACTTCTACTTTTAATCTGTTACGAAGGCTGGACAGACCTCATTCAGTCAATGACTCATTAGATCATCTTGAAGATGCTCCAAAATTTAAACCAGGACATAACAGATCTCGGTCAGATGTTAGTCATATTGACTGGAAAAACATTCGCAAGCCAGCCCCCTTGCAACGGTCATCAAGCCAGGGCATGCATTGCACAAGTCCTTTTTCTGAACCCCGAAACAAAAATATGGAAGCAAATAATGGTAGGTAGCATTTATGTTGTATATCACAGAATATTGATTATATTCTATCTTAAAGGAAGCAGTATTACCTTTTTGTACGAAGTAGACATAATTATTTGCACTTAGTGTTTTTTTATTCCCCTTTGTATTCTGCCCCTGAATTTTAAAGGATAAGTAATCCTGAAAGAAAATGTAATATAAAATTGCTCAGGGTGCTTATTTTTATTAAAAGCAAATATAATCAATTTTGGATCATTAGCACCATCTGCGCGGTCAGTTCCTGTTACTGTACAATCAAAGAGATATCCGAAGGAAAACCGAGAAGTGTTCTTATGTTGCTCTGCTTAGGAAAGAGTTCAGAAACCTCATATGCCCTTTCCCATCTCCTTCCTGAGCAGAGCAACATTTGAACACTTCTTTTGTACCTTTCATAGGTACATCCAAACTTTGTGACTTCTGCAGCCCCTAATTAAATAATGTGTCCTTGTTTTAATGGTTAACACTTCTGTCATGTCAAATAAAGTTTTAAGACTGCCCCAATGTACAATGTATCAATTGGACAAAGGACATCATGAAGAAATCAGAATGAATAAGTTTGTATATATTTGTTAAATGATTTATTTTACAGAATATAAGATTGTGACTCAAAACCTTTATTTACTATATCTTATCTCTCACCAGCTCTTGGTTACAAAGGTAAAATGTTTTAAATATGAATGTTTGCCATGTAATCAATTAACCTGATAACAAATGTTCATAGCATTTCAAAAATGTTTGGTTACTGGAGATCGCAAAGTTTTATTAGAATGGTCGGCACCTGGGGCTTTCCGGATAACAGATCTTTCTGTAATTTGGTTCTCCATACCTTAAGACTACTAGAAAATCTTGTAAACATTAAATAAACCCAATAGACTGGTTCTGTTTCCAATAAGGATTTATTATATCTTGGTTTGGATCAAGCACAAGGCGCTGTTTGGTTATTACAGAGAAAAGGGGAATCTTTTTAACAGGTTTCTGGATAACGTATCCTATTGCAGTTCTCAATATTAAAGAGGTTATTTATTAAAGATCGAGTTGTTTTTTTACCCAGAAAACTCATTTTTTTTGGTTAAAAAAACAAAACCACAATTTTTTTGCATTCTTTTTTAAAAACTAGAATTTTTCAAGATATACAGGTATGGGATCCGTTATCCGGAAACCCGTTATCCAGAAAGCTCTGAATCATGGAAAGGTTGTCTCCCATAGACTCCATTTTATCCAAATACTCCACATTTTTAAAAAAAAGATTTCCCTTTTCTCTGTTATAATAAACCTTGTACTTGATCCAAACTAAGATATCATTAATCCTTATTGGAAGCAAATTGGGTTAATTTAATGTTTACACCATTTTCTAATAGATTTAAGGTATGAAGATCGAAAATAAAGATCCATTATCCAGAAAACCCCAGGTCCCGAGCATTCTGGATAAGGGTCCTATACCTGTATTATACCCTGACCTGGAAATAGCTAGGATCCGAAAATACTCAAGCTAAAACCTGTCGAAATCATATCAAAGTCAATGGCAAAAGTCCCTTGAACAATTTGAAGATTTTTTTTAGCCTTCACAATGTTTTGGTTTTTGTCTGTGGGTTTTGCTCAAAAACTCAATTAATTTGAGCAGAGTTTTTTTTTTTTTTAAATCGATTAATTTGAGTTTTCAGGGTTTTCACCCCAAATTCACTGATACCAGCAAGAAAAAATTGTGTGTACCGGTGTGTGTATATATATATATATATATATATATATATATATATATATATATATATATATATATATATATATATATATCTCTAAAACTCCACCTTTGATAAATAAAGTCTTCAGTCTCTGTTAAAATAATATACTATTATGATACCACATATGCTTATGATTATCTAAACTACATAAAGACCCCAAAAATGGCAGTAATTACCACTATCATCAAAAGTGCAGGTTTTTTAATCACAAATGCATAACAGTAAGGAGCTATGTAACTGCATGTATATTTACAAAGTTGATGTCTTGAGCTGCTTAAATGTGTGGGTAAATATGGCTACTTACTAGCGAATGTATTACACAGAATTGAGGGAACGTGGGGTTTTCTGGAAAAGGGATCTTTTAGTAATTTGGATCACTGTACCTTAGGCCTGCTAAAAAAAACATTAAAACATTTAATAAACCCAATAAAGTTGTTTTTCTACCACTATGGATTAATTCATCTTAGTTGGGGTGAAGTACAAAGTATTGTTTTATAACTAAAGAGAAAAAGGAAATAATTTTTTAAAATGTTTAATTATTTTCTTATAATGGACTGGCTATATGGGAGATGGCTCTCATAATTCAGAGATTTCTGGATAACAGGTTTCCAGATAAGGAATCCCATACCAGTACCGAGTACTAAAACCTTAGGTGAAGTATTAATTTAGGATTGAGCTGGCAATTTTTTTTTTAAATGTTTTAAATTCATATTAACAATTTCAAAAGATTGCTAGACAGAATGGAATCTTTTTCTTCTATCATGATCAATGTATACAATGCTGATATGATGTTCTGTGCCTTTTATGTATTTGTAAAGCCAGACTTTTTATTAAAGCTACCACAGTAGTTCTCATTTACCTCATTAAGTATATGACTTTGTAAGCCCTTCATGGAAAGATAAAATCAGTGTAATCCTATTATAATAACAGTAATGATGTATAATTTGTGGCTGCAATGTAGTTGCAGATCTTATGAAAAGCATTACATTGACTTATTATTATAATTGCAAATCTGATCATTTTTTAACATTATTTTTTTTACACAATAGAAAGCGTTGTATTGTATCTTTGCTACATCTCTTTCAAGCATTGACTAAAAGCAGCTTTATTCAACTCTAATTAATGTTTTAATATGCATGAGTAGAAATGGATGCATCTTTTAGCTGCTACACTTGGTCTAAGGAGGCAAGGCGAACTCTTAATCTGGTTAATTTGTGCAACCTTTCCATTAACTTTAATTTCATACAAGGTGTTTTCAGCAACAGCAAACTGTGCAAAGAGACCCAATAGCTTTGATTACAGACTGATACATGGTGTGCATGAATTAAATATCCGTTTCTTTCTCTCTTGCCTTCCCTGCCCATGTATTCTTTTCAGGAAAATGCAGTAAAAAAAAAAAAAAAAAAAAAAAAAACCACAACCCAGGTGTTGTCATTTAATGTGATTAGGTTTCCTTTGTTGCCGTACAAATTAAATTTTTCCATTTGGGGAACTAAATTAACTGAAAATGTATTGCCATTTCCATTAAGAACGCTAATCAGAAAGAAACAGGACCTTCTGATTGGACTTTTCAAAGCCAGCTTCCATCTTGACCTCAACACCAGAGCAAGATGTTTGAATTTTAATTGACTGGGCCACTTCACTGAAAACTGATAAAGCATTAGGGCTTCTTGTATTTGTAGAAGAAATATATAGGCAAACCTAAGCTTAGAAAGCCATTAGCAGGGATGAGGGCACAACAGGCCAGGAAACAGTTTTTGCAAAGAGAGAGCAAGTCGAAGATGCAAAGACGACAGAGAATGAGCGAAGAACCGATATTCTGCGCTTCTGCTCGGATAATTAAGAGAATACGATTTTAGCAACGTACGCATCCATTATGTGCACTTTCAAGGGATTAGTGTGAGTTTCAAAGAAGTGTATTAGCTTTTCAGATGTCCTAGAATTGCTAATGAATATTCAAGTGAGGCAAGCAAATGAAGCTTTTTTTACCTATAATTTATCTTGACATTTTTATATCAATTTACAAAACAGTGTAAAGTGGAGAGGCAAACATGATTACTTTTGTTTTTATAGTATCAGCTCGTTTTGTTTTATTTATTTTTTTCATTTGTCCTATTGAGTAAAAATACCCCTCTAGTCACAAACTTTCTAAATAAAATATGCAGTATTGTTTGTGTATTCCTTTAAAATGCCGATGATGCATTCTGTGGAATGGTGTAAAAATAAAAAGTAGTATATTTCCTTTGTTTAAAGGGATTGTTCACCTTTGAGATAACTTTTAGTATGATGTAGATATGATTTAATGTGATATTCTGAGACAATTTGCAATTTGTTTTCATTTTTTATTATTGACGGTTTTTGAGTTATTTAGCTTTTTATTCAGCAGCTCTTCAATTTGCATATTAACCAATCTGGTAACTAGGGTCCAAATTACCCTAGCAACCATGCATTGATTTGAATAAGAAACTGGAATATGAATAGGAGAGGGCCTGAATAGGAGGATCAGTAATAAAAAGTACAATAACAATACGTTTATAGCCTTACAGAACATTTGTTATTTAGAAGGTAGTCAGCGACGCCCATTTGAAAGCTGCAAAGAGTCAGATGAAAAAGGCAAATAACTATAAAATTATAAAAAATAAATAATGAAAACCAATTGAAAAGTTGCTTAGAATTGGCCGTTCTATAAAATAATAAGTTACCTTAAAAGTGAACCA
Organism: Xenopus laevis; assembly: GCF_017654675.1. Taxonomy (NCBI): domain Eukaryota; kingdom Metazoa; phylum Chordata; class Amphibia; order Anura; family Pipidae; genus Xenopus; species Xenopus laevis. The sequence continues at coordinate 92,296,632 of NC_054387.1, read as the reverse complement.
CCCCTTTAAGTGATTTAATTTGCTATTATTTAAAATGTTATTTTTCTAAATGCTAAAGCTTCCTTATTATCATTTGATATTGCTTCTCCTGGTCATTGTTTTTCTTTTTCTTGTGTTTTAATTTCAGCAAATTTACTATACTTTTTAAAGCTCTTTTTCCATTTTCTCCCTTTTCTATCACCTGTTGCTTTTCTGTTGATCGAAAACTCGATTTTATTGAGTTTTCGCTGCGAAAACTCAACTTGTTTGGATTATCGGAGGAAAACCCAGATTGTCCAGCTCAGATCACAATGTCGAGAAACAACTTCAGCAAATTTTGAGATCTTTAGCAGCCTTGGGGTATGATAAATCTCAAAAACATTTGCATTTTCCATCTTAAAACCTCAACCAGAAAAAATTCGAGGTTTAATAAATGGGCCCCAATTGACTTCATATTGCAATTATTAGAGACAAAATATCTTGCATTTCCACAGGTATTACTAACTTGTCTTATTACTGCTACCTACAACATAACATCACTTGAGAGAAAAGCCAAATGCATTTTGCCCGTGTACAGTTGTATACTGCTGGTATCTGTGGCAATAATTTGTTTTAATTTTGTTATTTTTTGCTTAACAACTGCATAAAACACCAAAGAGATGTCACTCAGCCTTTTATGCTTTTCCGTTTGTAACAATTTGCCAAACCCCATAAATTAGGAACTAAAAAATAAAAGGTAAAGATCGTAAGCTCTTGTGAGCGGGTCCCTCTCATTCTATTTGTATTCTGTAACATTATTGTAAGCGTTATGTGTTAAAATTAATGTAAAGTAATGACTTCAAGTGAAAGTGAAAAGACTTTACTGCATCTTTTAGCCCTTTGGTGTTTGTTTTGTTATTAAATATTATTGTATTGATGGATGTGTGTCACATGTTTTGTCTATCGTTTTTTATATCACAAAAAAAGACATACATGGCTTTAAACCTAGAAGACCATACTTATTTTCCAAATTTTAAGTGTGTTTATATGTGGTATAAAGATATTCTGAAGACAACAGCATTTTTATTTATGATACCATTTATTTCTGGCATGCAGTGTGTGAGAGAGAGTATATATTATAAAATGTCATATATTTTCAGCAATTTTGTAAAAATCACAGATTTTTAAGGGTGGGTTCAAGGCAATAATCTCATTGGTGGGCCCCAGCAATCCCATTTAAGTACCTGGAGGCACACATGGATTTTGTTTTCTAAGTAGAAGTAAAGAAAATCAAGGCAAGAAAAATACATTTCAGAGCTTTTACAGCTGATTAAAATGGCAGTAGTTGAAGGTGGGTTGACCAATATTGGCAAGACCTTGGTAAATGCCTCTATTTGCCTATTTATTAAAGCGACCCTGTTTTTACCCACAGACTATGTTTCTACTAGGAGCTTTGCAGGCAGTGGAGCAGATATACTATCATAGGTGCTAGATTACCAATAGCAACCAATTCAATCTTTGCTTTAATTTTCTAATTTACAGTAGACAGTACAGTACACTAAACTGGCAATTGATTGGTATTGATAACTGCATTAGACCACAAATATCACATAATTATATGGTACAGTATATAGGTATCACACACCATTTGGGTATTTATCTGCATATACTGTAGCAAATAGTTGAAAAGATTCATGACATTAGTGATTTTTCTTTATACCCAAGAACACGTTGGAAATAAGAAAATGCCAATTTTTATTCTTAGAAACGTTGAAATCACTAATTTTAGCATGGATTTATGTTTTGATTTTTTTATGTACAAAGGCATTTTTACTCCTTTTTTATTCAAAAATGTACTTTCTACAAATATATATTTTTAGGGGGATACCTTGGGTTTTTTTTTGCAACAAAAAGAGTAATCTGTGTACTTTAGCAACCACACATATTACCATAGAAATTAATTACATCATTTTATTCGGGAAATGGCAGACTATGATAGTTACATCATTTTGTTTAGTTTTAGTAAAAAAAAAAAAAAAGAGAGATCCGGTGGGAGGGAATGTAAGTCACAGCTTTTAAATTGAATTCTGGAAATATTTTGAAAACCACAAGTTAAGAAAAACTTTTTTTACTAGCTTTGTGTTAAATGCCATGTTTACCCATTTAGATAATTTAGGATTACTGCTTTCCAAATATATTTGACATTTTGGGGTCCCCTCACTGTTAGGGCTGTTGTGTCGTATAAAATTAACTCTGTGTGTGTAGTCATAAAAACCATAAAGAACTATCAATATTTTGTAAGTTCTAGGAAAAGATTTATAGTTTAGTATGTTACTTTGGGGAATATTTGCTCATAGATGAATATTGAATTTTACTGTATTTTTGCCAAGAATTATAATTCACCATGATATCTGAAATTTTCACAAGAGAAATCTCTTCCGGTTCAGACTGGAAACTGTCTTTATAAAGAGCAGCCACTTTTTCATTCCATTATCTTATCATGGCGTATTATCTCTTCGTTCCATATTTCTTCATGACGAATCTCTAGAGATTTCTCCCTTCTACAGTTGTACGGGGAAATCACTGACTAAGGGGGTTATTTATCAAAGGTCGAATTTAAGAACTTTGTGAGCTTTTTTACACCTCAAATGAACTCACAATTTGAACGGTTTCTAAAAAAACCTCAAATCCGTGTAGTTGGGGGTGGAACTCGAAAACATGAATTGATCGAGTTGAAAAAAAATATACAATCGCTTGAATTGATCGCGTTTTCAAGCAGAGTCCACCGAAAAAAACTTGAACATCATGAAGGCTATTAATATCTTCAAATAGTTCAAGGGACCTCTGCTATTGACTCCTACATGACCTCTACAGGTTTTAGATGTTGTATTTTTGGATTCAAACTATTTCAGGGTCGAGGTATAATAAATCTCGAAAAATTCTAGTTTGTTTTTTGACCCAAAAATAGTTTTTTGACCCTCGAAAACGCTAAATTTTTCATGGAAAAAACAACTCGATCTTTAATAAATTTGCCCCTAAATGTTTCAGATTTTAGATTAATTTTATTTAATGTTAAACCCAATAGGATTATTTTGCCACCAATATGATTCAGTATGATTCATGCAACTTAACCATAGTTACCCTCAAGTACTGTTAAAATTAGAATTTACAGCAACAGAATAAAAGTATCACTGGTGACCATAGGTAAAAATGCTTACCTGAGCTGCATTTTACAGTATTATACAGTAACTCTGTGCATGCTGTCTTTCCTGTATGATGCAAATGAGTTGCTTTGTTTAATTTGTGTGTCCACTCAGTCACCCATGTTACATAATTAGATTAGAATGTTTTTGTGCAGTTCATTTGTGCAAAATAGGAGAGAAACTGTTCTATGAATGGCCTTCATCTGCAAAAAAACCTCTGTGTGATCATTGCTAGTAAGGTGGTAGACATTATGATTACAAGTGCAATAGGATATTCTTCTGAAAATATGCTATAATACATGTAAACCCTACTTATGATATACTGAAAATGTTTTTATGAAGCAGTGTTAATGTCCAGATAGAAAAAAGGTAGAATTTGGTGCTTTCACAATGAAACACTGGTGGGTCCTCACCTCCTCACAGTGGTTAAACCTGATATTTTTGGCATCCACTCCTGTGATAAATTTGTCAAATGTCTGACCAGAAATTCAGGCAATATCCCAGAGTCATACTCGGTGTAGCCAGCATTAAATTAGGCAGATGGATTATATTGTACATACATTTATGTCTATTATTTTTTTTACAGAAGTAAGGTCCTCATTCACAAATATTCTCAAGAAGGGATTCCTGGAAACTCGAATTACACCAGAAAGCTTTTGGAAAGGTTGTTATGCTGAGATATCCCAATATGAATTGCACATATATGGTAGTGATTACAGCGGCAACCATAATGCCACTGATACGTATCATCTCTCTCATATTGAAAGCATCACTATTACTGGAAGCCACGAAACCAAACTTGTTAATGTAATAATGACAGATGACCGATATCTGCAGCTAAAGGCCGATTCTGCATGGGAGGCCATAGACTGGGGTCAAAAGCTATGGGAAGCAATATGTGCCTTGAATCTTGTTCCTAACTACAGAAGTATTCATCAGGACATCTTGAAAAAACAAAATAACTTTTCAGATGGTATTAGGGGTTGTATGGAAAATAATGTCAACAAGCTCACTCCTAGTGCCATGAACATCTCAAATGGAAACCAGAAAAACATCATAAAGACTGGAACTCTATATAGATTAACAATTCAGAGTAACTGGAAAGCTTTTACCTTTGTACTTTCTAATTCACATTTTGCAGCATATCAACCTAGTTGCCTGGATGAGGATCCATTGCTCAGCTACAATATAGATGCATGTATAGCTGTTCAGATGGATATGCTTGATGGATATGATTCTTGTTTCCAAGTCATTTTTCCACAAGATGTTCTTCGGCTTAGGACTGAGACACGGCAAAGGGCTCAGGAATGGATGGATGCCATAATATCTGCTGCTAATTCTGCAAGGAAATCCGATCAGAGTCTACTAGTGCCTCTCAGGAAGAAGTCCAAAGAAAACCAGTCAGTAAAAGATCTTCAAAGGAGCAAGCGCCAGTCAGTGACCACTAGCTTTCTTAGTCTCTTGACATCACTAGCTTTGGAGAGAGGCCTCACTGCTCAGAGCTTCAAATGTGCAGGTATATGTTTTCACTTATTACTTATAAGGTTTTTAAATGTGTGATGTCCCTTTAAATATATATTTTCATTTATTTAGAAGAAATAAAAAGTATAAGAATGTATTATAGGGAATACAATAATCCCCTTATAAATAGACTGATTTTTTTATGTGAAAAGGTATGAACTTCCTTAGGCGGTAACCTAGACAGACGGGCTGGTGCCTAGGGCGGCCTGTATACAAAAAAAGCTTGAAAAAAATATTTTTTTGGGGGGAATGGCTAAGGATAACACTGCAAGTGGAATAATACCCTTCTAACTGTTTTAAACTTTTGCTGCGGCAGTTTGCAGTTGTGGCTCAGTGAATGTCTTTGTCTATCTATATGTTTTGTTTTTTGAAGTGGTACAACAACAAAGCAAGACCATATAATTTGTTAATGGTTACTTTTCTAGGACATTTTGAGGCACATTTATGAAAGGTTGAATTTCAAATTCATGTGAATATTTAAAAACTCCCCTAAACTCCCATTAATTCGAAATTCAACCAATAGTCGATTTAAATTTTTTAAACTCGGATGAATGTAATCTACCCGAAAATTGAATTTGAATCAAATTCGATTCGAATTTTAAAAACTTGATTTCGAGTTTTTTCTCCAAAAAAAAATTGAATGTAAGGAAGGCAACAAACAACTCAAAATTGATCCCTGGACCTCTCCCAATAACTTAAACATCATTTCAGCAGGTTTTAGGTGGCGAATAGTCGTATTCGAGTTCTTAAAGGGCCAGAGTATGATAAATCTAGAAAATCAAATTCGTTTTTTTTAAAAAAAAAAAAACTCAAATCGAATATAAATAACTCACTAGTCGAATTTGACAGTTTTGACCATAAAAAAACTAGAAATTTCGAATTTGAATTTTCAACTCGACCCTTGATAAATCTGCCCATTACAGGCCTGTTTACTAATTATTGAGGTCTGTGGGGAAAAAAAACATGCGTGTCCAAAAAAAAAGTTACAAAACTTGTATGACTTTTTCTTGAACACTAGTTAATTTAGGAAAGAAATGATGAGCTTGTGCTCATCAATAAAACTGATTGATGTTTGACCTCATATTTACCTAAAGACATTTATATCATAAAGTTAGGGTGCATTTCTTCATGAGTCCCAAACATAGTTGCACAGTTACTTTGGGGTTGGTAAAAGTCCTTCAAGTTCAACCCCTTCAAATGAATCCCAGTGCACTTGTATCACACACACATAAACAGAGATATGTGTACATTCACATTAATAAACTGTACATACCAATACCTACACTAGTTTACTATAGATCTTGAAATCACAATAGCTTTTTACATATTATGCTTGTACGTTTTTGATTCAATTGTAGACTGGCACAAAAACTGGACTTCACTCCAAATTATGATGCAAATACGCGTTTCTAATATAAAATCATCACGATTCTAATATAGAAACATCAAAAGAGGACGCAATCTTAGAAATTGGCCATAGGGTATACTTTTAATTAGGTATACCCTAACAAGATAACCCTCAGGAATGAATTTTGATTACAATGTATCCTGTTTTGTCTAAAAACTTTTAAAAATCTGTCTAAAAATATCTCCAACCTCTTATATTTAAAGTAATCTGAAAAATACTACAACTGTCTCCTTAGCTGTAAAACTATATTTACAATTATTTTGCAAAACAAATCTCTCTATGGTGTAAAAAATTATTTTTTTGTAATAATATTCTATGTTGAATAGGCTTGGGCACATTTTACCCGTTTTGCCAAAAATTCACCGCCAGTGAAATGTCACCAACGCCCATCTAAGGCTATGGGCGTCAAAATGTTTTTGTCACGCATCATTTTTTTTTTTGACGCACAACGCCAAGTATATGGGCGTCATTTTAGGGGCGAAAAAATTTGCCCATCCCTAATGTTGATTCTATGTGTACTATCTTTTTCCTAGACAACCTAATCACATATGTATTAAACTTTCTGATTGGCTGTCCAAAACACACTACTCTGATTGGTGTGTTCACATTTAAATATCACTGGTTGTACTGAGAACCCTTAGCCTATGACTAAGTGCCCACTAGGCACAAAACACGTAAGGCCACCCCTTGAGATGTTCCTTTTTGTTTAATAAATTACTTTTTGTTTGCATCATACTTTGGAGTGAAGTTCGGTTTTTGTGCCAGCCTACAATTGAATAATGCCATCACAGCATCATCTTGTGGGCATTCCATATTTACACTGCCATTCTGTGGGCATTCCACAATCACATTACCCTCATCTTGAAGAACCACCTACACTGCTTCTAATGAAAGATTTGTTCGTCTAGTCTAAAGGAGCGCTCTCTTGTTCTTTGATCTTTTCTAAGGAAGAAAAGCTACCCTACACATGCAGACTAAAACCTGTTTTTTTTAGCTCTGCACTAGTGAACTCAGCATCTACCCCTCATACGCTTTTTCTATGTGGCAAAAGGAGAGGTAAGTGGGGCAGGGAGGTAGAATTGTGGTGGGATGTTGGGTAGCCAGGGGAACTGCTAAGCTTGTTCTCATTTTTACCCTGTCGCTAAGCACAGGCAGCAGAAGATGGTTATGCTCAGAGGAACCATGTGAAGAGATTGTGTGGTGCCCGCAGTAAGATGTGTTGTGTGAAAACTGTGAACAGGAGTAAAAATATTTGAAAAGTTTTGAGGCCTATGCCACTGAGGCTAGTTCCCCTCTGGACTGAAGTGCCAATGCAGTGCTTTACAAATGTTGTAATGTACATCATTCCTCACCCCAATAGAGCTTACAAAGTCCTCGTTATTTTTGCATTTGTTTTTTGCCCAATGATTAAGGGAATCTCCCATGGATCATAGGTCCTTACTGGGATCTATTAAAAATTTACAGTTGTAAATGAAATGTCATCTTTAGCAATGTATTGTAACTTACAACTGCTATTAATGGCATGAAATGTATGTTAAGAAATAAATGTTAAGAGCTGAAAATTTCTAAAACTTTTTCATCTGGGCCTCTGCATTATGGGATAAATGTTTCCCTTGTTTGGTTGCCGTTTAACCCATGTCAGTTAAATTTAATAAAGTGCTCAGATTTACATTCCCACCCCTTTGGTAAGGAAGAACAAATAAAGAGTTGGGGGAGCGAAGGGTTTTCTACAAATTCTTCAGCCTTTTAGTGCAAATTCCAGTAATTATAGTCATTGTGTTATGTCTGAATGGTACATAATACAACAGAAGCTAGTCCTAATTGAGACCTTACAGGAGGTACAAATCCCTCCTTTGTTTGGTTTGACAAATTAGTGCCAGAAAGTGGCAGGGTTTGAATGGGAATCAAAGCCAGGGACACAAATATGGAACTTAAAGCTACAGTAATAACCCTCTCTTGTCCTGCCAAACAGGGGGAAAAGTAAAGACCGATGTATGCTGAAGTTTTCTTTTTGTTCAACATTCCCTTGACATGTCAGCATCTTCGGACTGCCTTATTTATTTAGTTAAAGTGATTAAATTGTAATAGCCAAGACAGGCCATTGTCTTCCTTCCTAATCCCAGGTTCACAGACTCCAGCTGTCTACATTAATTGATTGACAATGACCTACTGAAACGTGTTGGCAGAACCAAATTTTCCTTATACACTTGAATTAGGTTGTGTTGTTTTTTTTTGTTCAGCATGATGATGGGAGAAAAGCTACGAAATTAGACAACCTTGCCAAGAATGAAGATTTGTCTGAATAGAATTTGAGAGGTTTGGTTTTGTAGAACTTTTTAAAAATCAATTTGAAGTGTGTCTGGATTTTTTTTTTTTACTTAAACACTTTTTAGCTTGTATAGCCACCGACACACAGGGTTACTTGTCTTCTTCATAGGGCAGAGATATGTGTGTGTGTGTGTGTATATAAACATGTGTATGGTGTTGAAGATAGAGAGGGAAATGCTGACATATACAGACGTTTAAACAAAGGAAAAAAGAAACTGCCATGGACTGTCATGGCCCATGATTCCCAAGGCTATTTTTTATACAGTTTATGGAGCTCTGTGCTGCCCCAAATAGCCTCACGTTTAAAAGTAGGAAACACTTTATTTACTTTTTAGTTTTAGTAGGTCATGTGACACAATTGACCATCACCAAACAGCAGTTATAATGATGTATTTTTAAAAGCTATTCCTGACTTTTAGTCAAAGCACAAAAATACTGGCACAACATAAATGATATAAGCCAGTATTTATTTAGCCATACTATAACATGTTATGTGTATTATCGCTGATGTAAGACATGGCTAAACTAAACAAGCTGTTTTCATGCATTAATGTTCATTACTAACAAGTTTATATGGTGCAACATTATCTGACAAGACAGGTTGACCTGATTTTTCTGTTACGCCTGGCTGCATGAAAATACTTCTTTAGAATGCAACAGGCTTCTCAGAGACCATCCTTTCTTCCAAGATTTGGGTCCCTGTGTGCAATCGCCTTTTGTATCTTGGGCCATTGTTTACCGTTTCATTTCATATAACTATATATAATCAATAGAATAGAGGTCAACCATGTCTTTTTGTTGACAAAACAAGGGTCCCCCACCTACAAAGGCCTACCAATCTATATGGGACCAAATGCAACAAAACATAGGGGTTTCAAAAGTGGTTGCCAGCCTTTTACCCCAAAATAACAATCCTTACATCATTTTATGGGATTGCTCTATTCCAGTGCTGTCCAACTTCTGTGGTACCAAGGGCTGGAATTTTTCTGGCCTTCATGGTGGAGGGCTGATAATGGAAACCAGTGTTGACCACTCCCTGTTTTAAACCCAGACCCACTTTAAACGACACCCATGTTACCACAAGACCATGTCCACTGTAATGGTGGTAGCACACCAAAAGACCAAATGATTGGTGCTCACTGCAGGGATTTCACTTATCACTCATATGTGAAAAAAGTTGTCATATTAAAGGAACAGTTCAGTATAAAAAAAAAGTGGGTAAATAGGCTGTACAAAATAAATTATGTTTTCAATATAGTTAGTTAGCTAAAAATGTTATGTATAAAGGCAGGAGTGACCGGATGTCCAACATAGCAGTACAGAACACTACTTCCTGCTTTGTAGCTCTCTTGGTTTCCTCTGATTGGTTACCAGGCAGCAACCAATCAGTGACTTGAGGGGGGCCACATGGGTCATAACTGTTGCTTTTGAATCCGAGCAGAATGCTAAGGATCAATTTCAAACTCACTGAACAGTTATGTATATCCAAAGTGGCCCCTCTTCAAATAACTGACAAACTCAGAGTTAGAGATTTGAAAAGCAGGAAGTAGAGTTCTGTTCTATTTTTAAGATATTCCCTCATTCCAGCCTTTATACATTACATTTGTGGCTAACTAAATATATTAGAAACATTTTTTCTTTTGTACAACTATCTATTTACCCAATTTTTTACATTGAACTGTTCCTTTAAAACAGGGGTGTCCAAACTACGGCCCGCGGGCCAACTGCGGCCCGCAATCCATTTTTAATTGGCCCGCAGCTAGGGCCGGATTACCCACAAGGCACCCTAGGCACTTGCCTAGGGCCCGCCTGGTTTTAGGGGCCCAGGCCAATGGATGGATGACGATACTACTGGACTCCAGTGCCTTCCTAATACACGCCCCACACATTTTCACCTCACCAAATCTGGCCCTTGTTGTAAAAAGTTTGGACACCCCTGCTTTAAGAGCTACCCTAAAATTCATATGCCTCCTCCCCTGTGGATAACACAGCACCCCCCAGCACATGATTAAACACCTTAGGGGCACCTAACAATAATTTTCAAATGCGAACAAACCCCCAGAACAAATACCAGGCTTATGTTCAACAGGCAGAGCAGCGCACACACAGGCAGCGTATGGCCGCTATCCGAATTTGATAAAACAATGCATGTGCCAGTCATCTCTGTAGTGATACCTCATGTGGGGAGCCACCAGTTGGACAGCCCTGCTCTATTCTATGCTAACAGTTTGCAGTTGAGGTACTAATGTTCAGTCTGTTCAAAATAAAATCTAATCAATGAGATTTTTCAATATTATTGGATAACTACTGAACAGTGTATTGTGGCAAATGACAACATATATTCTGTTGAGCTTCAATCTGCTATCTGTTTACCCCCTAATCACAATTCTGGCCATCTAACAATAAGAACGCACTACTCCATTTTATCTGAGCACTACTTAGCAGTACATTGTGGCAGAAGACTAAACATGTACCTAGGAGTTTTCATGGGTACTGAGCTTGGTTACATGGTCTTTTTGACCGCACAAACCAGAAACATTTAAGCACAAAACCTAACCAATCTTTGTGGAATAACTCACCAAAGTAGACATGTTGCCAGGTGCTCCTGCCACAGGCCCTCAGCTCAAGGGAGCGGACAATCCATATGCAAACAAACAAGTGTTGGTGCAAGGCACTCTGGTAGACCACATATACAGTAGATCAGACGAAAAGTTGGTAGATAAAAATAGATACCTTTATTTATATAAACATCTCTCGCCTAACGCATTTCGTGTCACTAGGACACTTAGTCATAACTAATTGTCCTAGTGACCCGAAAAGCATTAGACGAGAGATGTTTTGTATAAATAAAGGTATCTATTTTTATCAACCAACTTTTGGTCTGATCTATATGTGGTCTACCAGAGTGCCTTGCAGCAACACTTGTTTGTTTGCATATGCTTTTTGACAGCACACAAGAGTAATGACCCATTGCATTCTATGGTATTGGAGAACAAACCAGTGGTGCAATTTATTTAAAGAGGTAACTTTACATTTACCAGGCAATGCCAGGTTCTAGATGCCTTATAAATAGGCTTAAGCAAAATATTTGCGGTGTTTCGGAGAGAAAAAATGTTCATAGACTCTAATGGATAATAAAAAAAAGTTGCCTGGTTTAAAAATTTTTAGCAGAAAACAAAAACGCTCATTAACTTCAATAAGTTTGAAATTTTTTTTTGCTGTTTCACAAATTTCTGGTGCAGCAAAACGGATTCACCCATCACTAAAAAGTTTTGTTGTTTGCAAAATGTTATGACAGCACTTGCATTGTCCTTGCTCATGTACAAGAGTTTATATCTGAGGATCATCAAGTCATCACATGCTTTAATTATACATCTGTCTTTCTAAAAGGGTGTGAAATGTTTTTGCAGACCTCTGTCAGGTTCAGCAGAATGGACATTTACAGCTGTCAAAATTTACAACACCCTATGCAACTATACAAGGCAGAAAGCATCATGACAACACTATAATTGAAGCTGGCCCATTAGCTGGAAAAAATACCTAGTCTACCTTATGACACACCAAATATGCAATATATATATATCGGCATTATAGGGGTCATTTTAAGTGTTAGTAACAAACTAACAGGTTAACTTGACATCTTACCATGCTATGACACAACCTTCTAGGCAAGACAATGCAGACATTGAAAACATTTCTAAAAGTCCATACTGTTCAAGATCGTAAAAACGTGCTTCAGACAAAATCTAGTCAAATCTACTAAAGGAAAACATTAAAGGGTGTCTATCTAAACACACAAAATGAATTGAACACTTTTGGACTTTACATTCATTTTCTGTTTTCAGTTTAGACTACTAATGCCAGTCTCAACTGAGAATCAGCAGTTTTAGGATTAAATGAATCCAGGAAGTGCATAGACAATTAAGGGGGTGTTTATTATCATTGGAGGCAAACATCGATGGTGATTTTGCCCATAGCAGCCAATGAGCAGCAGCCAATCAGCATTTAGATTTTAACAGTCACCTATACATTAGAAAACAAAAGCAAAGATCTGATTGGTTGCTACAGACAACATCACCGGTGATATTTGTCGCCAATGTTAATACGTATGCCTCTAAGTTGTGCTTATGAAAGAATTATGAAAGAATTACTCAGTCTCTGGCTGCATCATCATTTCTTCCCATACCAGTTTACTAGGCTGGAAATGCTCCTTCAATCAAGTGAAAACTGTTAGGCCTGTGGACCCAGAGAGACTTATATCAGTACTCTGAACTCTGAGCATTTTATCTTTCTCTCACTCTCTGGTTGGACAATCTCAAAGGTCAGTTGCTTGTAACACCCCTTTCATTAAAGGCCCTTGCGTCAGAATGTGCTCCTTGCACTTCCATATGATTGCACGTGGCTCTGCTCTGTTCGTCCTGCCTTCCATCCTGAATCAAACATTGCTGTGCCTTTTGATGGCGAAGGGGAGGGGGGGACCATGGAGCTACCACCTCTGGACCAGGCAGAAGGGCCAGGGTTCCCTTCACAGCCAGAGTCAATAGGTGCAATAGTCTGATTTGCAATGAAATGTCAATGCAGTCACGTTACTTTTTGTGAATTCAGACACAATTGCATGAAAAGATAAAAAATCAATACATGCCAAATGGTTGCTATCAGTTACTGTGCCTGGGCAACCTTTTCATCCTTTTTAACCCATGGGGGTTTCCATCTTATCCTATGATATTTTCTCCAAATCAGGACAAATGGATCACAGTACCAGTCTGTGGGAACCTGTTGCATCTTCACGCTAGAAAATGTTAAAAATTATATATAGGGAAAATATTATACTACATATATGGGATCCGTTATCCAGAAAGCTCCAATTACATAAAGGCCATCTCCCATAGACTACATTTTATCCAAATAATCTAAATTTTTATAAACTTTATCCTTTTTATCTGTAATAAAAACATTTTACTTGATCCAAACTAAGATATAATTCATTCTTATTGGAAGCAAAACCAGCCTATTGGGTTTATTCAGGGGCAGATTTATCAAGGGTCGAAGTGAAATCGAGGGAATTTTCGAAGTAAAAAAAATTCGAAATTCAAAGTAATTTTTTGGATACTTCGACCTTTGAATAGGATACTACGACTTTGAATCCAATTCGAAGTAAAATAGTTCGAATATTTGACAATTCGATAATCAAAGTACTGTCTCTGTAAAAAAAACTTCGATTTTAATACTTCGCCAAATTAAACCTGTTGAAGTGCTATGTTAGCCTATGGGGACCTTCTAGAGCATTTTTCTACGTTTTTGGAAGTCGAAGAAAAATCATTTGATCGATCGCTGAAATCCTTAGATTCGAAGTCGAAGTATTCAAATTCTATGGTCGAATTTCGAAGTATTTTTAACTTCGAGGTTCGCCCCTTAATAAATCTGCCCCTTAATGTTTACATGATTTTCTAGTAAACTTAAGGTATGAAGATCCAAATTATGGAAAGATCCATTATCTGAAAAACCCCAGGTCCCGAACATTCTGGATCCCATACCAGTATTTCAATACTGATAACTTAAAGGGCAGAGACACGCTCAGATTCAAGGAAATTTAGTCGCCCGGCAATAAATCGCCTATTATATGGGGCGACTAATGTCCCTGAACTGCCTCCCGCCGGCTAGAATGGGATCTTCAAATGGTTCAAGTGACCTCTGCCATTAACATCTACATGACCGCGATGGGTTTTAGCTGGATTTATTTTGATTCAAGCTTTTTGCAGCTTCTGGGCAAAATAAATCCCAAAAAATTTCAGTTTTAACTGAAACTACCCTCGGAACTCAAATTTTTTGGCAAAACACAGCTCGACCCTTGATAAATAACCTCCTAAGACACGTTGTAATATTTTATTCAAAAGGGTTTTGCAATATTCTAAGCTGTAATGACTGAATTTTTTTAAAGAATTGATGTATGTTGTCCACTCTTATGAAATGTCTTACTTTCAACTGACAATAGCATATAGGGGAATGATTTAATATCATTGCTGCATAAAAGCATTACTGTAAATTACACAACCCCCTTAAGGCATAATATCCATAAATTCAGGAAAATTGTATTTTCAGCTTGATTGTTAATATCTGAAAAGAAACTTTTCTAAGTGAGTTTTCTTTTCTCTGCTAGAAACAATATCCACTTTAGAGGGTCTGCAAAACAGAGCAAGCAATATATACATTTATTTCTATGAGAGGATAAAAGTTTCTTTTATTGTTTGCTGGCAAATTACCCTGGGTGGAGCAGTTTGTATATTCATAATAGAAATAGATAACCAAGGAATGAAACCCTGAAACACACCTGCACATCAAAGAGCTGCTCTAATGGACGGCACACTTCACTTGAAAGCTAAAGCTGCATTGACGTGACACATAAGTCACTTTAGGCCACTAGCCTTCCTATGCCTGGCACATCTCTATGTTAGGTTACAAAGAACAGATACTTTGCATCTAGCAGACATATGGCACACTTGTTCCTTTTGTCATTTCTCTCTGTTCAATTCAAAGCTGTAGAAGAAGAGGTGAGCTTTATTATATTTTTAGCAAAAGCCATTCTTTAGAAACACGACCAAAGCATTTTCTGTGTGTGCCTGTGTTGTGAACACAAGTTTGCTGGATGCAGTTTGTCCAACATAAGCTTTAAGTCCTAAACTTTAACTGCAAATAATACTCTGAGTAAACTCATCTTATTTATTTACATTATATATATATATATATATATATATATATATATATATATATATATATATATATATATATATATATATATTGTGAATAAAGTACCCCCTCTTGTAAAATATAAGGATATTATAAGTTACCGAGGAGTTTCATGACCATATAAAAACTGTGAATATCATATAAAAACACGAGGCCGAGTGTTTTTATACAGGTCATCTAACTCCGAGGTAACTTTTAATATCCTCATATTTTGCAACTGGGGGTACTTTATTATAATACACAAATGTCAGTGAGTCATGTGACAGAAATGACATCAGAACTCACCGTTTATAACTGATGACATCAGAACTCACCATTTATAAGGATATAATTTACAAGATATTCACAGTTTTTGTGTATTATGTATATATATGTGCTCTGCAGAAGAACGGCACACACAGGACTTGCTTTGCTGAATCAATCTTCCAAAGGTTTATTTTGCTCAACGTTTCTGTCCCCCAGAGGGACCTTCGTCAGGAATCAATTACATTCCCTGATTTTAAGTATTTTTCTCATTTGACATAATTTTTTGGGGTCCCACCTGTATAATATACATAATACATCCCCCCATTTTACATTTTTCAGGGGATCATAAAAAGTGGTGTAAAATCCATTACATGTATTTTATTTATATATATTTTCGGGCAAAACCCTCCGGAAAAAACTCGAACATCATGCAAGCTATTAACATCTTCAAATGGTTCAACTGTACCTCCTTAACTCCTACATGACCTCAACAGGTTTTAGATGGTGTATTTTCTGAGTTATTTCCAGGGTTGGGGCTATAATAAATCTTGGAAAATTTTGAGTTTTTTTCTAAATCTATCTTTTATAAAACAAATACAACGACTATATTTAAATTACACTATGAGAAAGGCCTTGGATTGGGCCGAAACGTCAGATTGAAGTACTGTTAATAAATGATCTAAGACCTGTAAGACCTGAGAGTGTGGATTCTTCGTGAAGTATGACATAAAATGTGTATCATACATGTGTGTTTATACGTGTATGATTGTTCTTTCTATTTAATTTACCATATCCACTGTACTGCCTGTCTTTACTTCTTCATTTACCTTCACATCTAATTTTCTTTTTGGCTTTTATTGCGATGTATCTTAACATATATGTTTACAGATATTTGTAGCTGAACACTTTGGAAAATACATATCTGCTGTGTTTGCTTGTAGACAAACTGGTAAAGCATTCTTGGTCAGAGTGAATTGTTTGCTTCACAGATTTAATTAACTGCACAGTGACCTGCTTTCAGCCTGCAAATTTTTGCAGGCTGAGGGAAGCGGATCCACTCTAAAATACCAAAATTAAAAAATACGGGTGTCTTTGCCCTAAGCCTGCTGTTGGAGTGGCATTGTTTCCATTCTTATCTGCACTAAGGAGTACCTTCTTATCAGTCATTAATTTCCATTCAGACTTTATATACATTGAAACTTCAATAATTATGTTTTCCCGCATTTTAGATTTTTATTTGTGGTCCCACCAGCTTATAATGCATTTCAATGGGTGCATTTCCCTGATTTTACATCAAAATTTTGTCCCTGTGTTCTAAAATGGCTTTTTTCCTCCATGAATGTTATTTGTGAAATAAAGAGGTTTAAAATACTAACAGATGTATATTTTGCCAAGGTTCTGCCTGTAAATGGTTAATTCCAACTAGTCTGCCCCTTATACAGTCCTGCACCAATCACTTATTGCTTTAGGTTGTGTATGTGACTGACAGAGAGTCTTGCACATGCCCCCAATAGTGTAACATTAATACTGCAATGCTTAACCCTTGTTATTAACACAGTAAGGGGATTTTGTAATAAAAGGCACTAAATTTGCCCAGGAGCAGTAACCCATAGCAACCAATCAGCAGGTAACATTTATTGGTCGCCTGTTTTAAAGCAAGCATCTTATTGGTTGATATGGGTTACTGCTCCTGGGCAAACTTAGTGCCTTTTATTACATATGGGGGTAAATGTTGTATCTCAAAGTAAAACAGACTCCTGTGCTTGTATCCTTTTTTCTTGAAGAAAAAGTTACTTTAACACGTTTCCCTGATTTTACATTTTCCTGGATTTTACACAATTTTTTATGGTCCCCTGAAAAACATAAAATGGGGGTTCTACCGTATATAAAGATATATTATCGTATGTGGTAAACTGACCGTTTTGCCGCCTTGGTTATCCTGGCAGCAACACACTTATCAAATTGACTGGTGTTACATAGGCCTTATGTGAGAGTGTGGTCAATGATAATATAGTTGTATAAATACTTAATTACCTATATGTCAGAATCCATAGACAGTCATTATTTACTGTACTGGCGAGGGACTGTTTGGGCCTTTGTGTACTTAAAATTCCAGGACCTATTTTGAATGCAAATTTAGACCTGCCTAGGTGCTCCTGAGCAGTCCCTGGTGAAACATCTGCAACAAAGCTTTTCCAATTCAGAAAGGAGGTGTTCACATCATTGATCATACCATGGCCTGGTATGCTTCTGCAATTTGCGAAGAAAGCACTTAAAGGAGAAGGAAAGTAATTCATACTTGGGGGGGCAAACGGTTGTATTTACTTACCTAACGCTCCTGGGCCATGCTCCTATCAGCAGAAACTGCAACTTCCCGGGACAGACGCATGCGCAGTACAATGAAACAGCCAGTTTTTTCCTTAAAGTTTGGCTTTTTGCTCTACTGTGCATGCACAGCCGCGAGCTGAAGGAAGAAGCAGGAAGATGATCACTCCATGGTGCTCACTGGAAGAAACCTGGACTGGTGCAGTTTTCTGCTGATGGGAGCACCAGCCAGGAGTGTTAGTTAAGTAAATACAATCACTTGGGGGTGCCTAACTTGTGGCAACCCCAAGCATAAAAGCACCTTCCTTCTCTTATAAGGAACCAAATATTATGAATTTAAAGCCATTTTATACACATGGGTCTTAACTTAAAATTCACACATAATGAATAATTGTATTATTTAGTTACCGTATATACTCGAGTATAAGCCGAGTTTTTCAGCATCCAAAATGTGCTGAAAAAGTCTACCTCGGCTTATACTCTGGTCAGCGGGCAGTAGCTGAGATTGCAGTAACATTTAATCATTCCTATTCCAACAGTTCACTTGGGGAGAGACTGCAATATCACACAGCACCCTCTGTTGGTTATATGAAAGAATAACCGTGACTGCAATATCACACAGTGCCCTCTGTTGGTTATATGAAAGAATAACAGTGACTGCAAAATCACACAGGCCATCTGTTGGTTATATGAAAGAATAACAGTGATTGCAATATCACACAGCACCCTCTGTTGGTTATATGAAAGAATAACAGTGACTGCAATATCACACAGCGCCATCTGTTGGTTATATGAAAGAATAACAGTGACTGCAATATCACACAGCACCCTCTGTTGGTTATATGAAAGAATAACAGTGCACCCTCTGTTGGTTATATGAAAGAATAACAGTGACTGCAATATCACACAGCGCCATCTGTTGGTTATATGAAAGAATAACAGTGACTGCAATATCACACAGCGCCCTCTGTTGGTTATATGAAAGAATAACAGTGCGCCCTCTGTTGGTGATATGAAAGAATAACAGTGACTGCAAAATCACACAGCACCATCTGTTGGTTATATGAAAGAATAACAGTGCGCCCTCTGTTGGTTATATGAAAGAATAACAGTGACTGCAATATCACACAGCGCCATCTGTTGGTTATATGAAAGAATAACAGTGACTGCAATATCACACAGTGCCCTCTGTTGGTTATATGAAGGATTAACAGTGACTGCAGTATCACACAGCGCCCTCTGTTGGTTATATGAAGGATTAACAGTGACGGCAATATCACACAGCGCCCTCTGTTGGTTATATGAAGGATTAACAGTGATGGCAATATCACACAGTGCCCTCTGTTGGTTATACGAAAGATTAACAGTGATGGCAATATCACACAGCACCCTCTGCACATGGTAGTGGGACAGTGGGACAATGCACACAGTAATCCGTTTGGCAATTCTCTGTCACCATCAACTTTGCAAAGAAGTCCGGCTGATCGCTGGGGGGGGGTCGCTTTGGCGGAATGTGCGCTGCTGGGAGACAGGGCTGTAGTTGTGTCTAGGCTTATACGCGAGTCAATACGTTTTCCCAGTTTTCGTAGGTAAAATTAGGTACCTCGGCTTATACTCGGGTCGGCTTATACTCGAGTATATACAGTATATACTCTTTTTAAATGATAAGTGCTGATTAATCATTTTCAGCAGCGTAGTTGCAGGAAAGACTGATATCTTGCATCTTGGAATACGTTGTCTTGTGTAATAAGTCAGACATGGCTTGCTTGAGAATTCTTTCCTTTGAAAGATGCTGCTGGTTTTATTGCATTATGTTTGAAAATTGTATTCAAGCAAAGATTTTAAATTGACTTTTTAGTTGGATTTAAAAAAAGACTTGCTGTATCAAAGCTTCTTTCCAACCCACCTACTTTGGTAAACATTACAAATACCGTTAAAGTGTGTGATGTTTATGTTTGTTCTTACTTAGAAGCACCAAACATCAAAGTCTGCAACCATCTTTCACAACGCTGTATTCATAGATGCATTGTGATGTCCTAAATGGCAAAAGAAAGGTAAAGGGCAGGAAATACAAACACGTTCGGAGGAAGAGAACCATGTGTTAGTGGGGTTGCTATATTGATGGAAAGTGCTTCACTTTCTTTTTGATTTAGGTTATATTAAGAAATTGTCATTATATTAATATATTTATTTTGGTATCTAAGGAATAGGGACACTATTTCAATATTGAAAAAAAGTACACTTTTTTTTTTTTTACGAATCGAAGCCTTGTGACGTGTGGCAAATTTTGTTGCCGGTTTTTAATCTCATAATATATCTGCCCCTTACTGTATTCATTTTCGGAGAGTGACGCATTATTTTTCCTTTATCAGTAAACCCCTTCTCTGTTGCCCTCTCTGCTGCCATAGTAACAGTGAGAGAGCAGTGCATCTTTTAACATCACAGTGAGAGAGAGAACAAGGGCACAGATAGCCATCAAAAGTACATGTTCTTATGTGAATAATTTGCAGCTCAAAGGTATCTAATCTTTTTTGTCCAAGCAGAAAGGATTTAGTTTTTCAATACTGTATATGCATGAATATTTGCAAATTATGCATAAATATACAGTATGTATATTAACATGTATTTTTTATGTTTACGGAGTGTGTATATATATATATATATATATATATATATATATATATATATATATATATATGATACACAAAAGACAAAAGCCACGAATATCTTGTAATTATATCCTTATAAACTGAGACTAGTGATGTCATCAGTTATAAACGGTGAGTAGTGATGTCACATAACTCAGTAAAACTTGTGTATCATAATAAATAAAGTACCCCTTGTTGGAAATATGAGTATATTAAAAGTCACCTCGGAGTTCCATGACCTGTATAAAAGCACTCGGCCTTCAGCCTCATGCTTTTATATGGTCAAGGAATATATCCTAATAATATCCTTATATTTTACAATAAGGGGTAATTTATTCACTATATAATATCTTTATTGCTATCTGAAGATGGTATCATTGATATAAACCAGTTTGAAAAACTTGTGAGATTTTAAGATTAATCCGGCTAGACACTAGAACATGGACAAGGTAAAAAAGGTGACTGTGAATGCCGTGCAAGGCCTAACTAAATAATTATGATATTCCCAGTAATTAATCTTTGCTAACTACTACTGTACATGCTTTAACTAATATAGAATTCTATAGACACTACAGGGGTGATTTATTAACGGTCAAATTATTATGCTTTCAAAAACTCAAATGTACAATATTTACTAAGTGCAAAAATTTTAATGTAGAATCTAAAGACTACCGAGTAAAAGTCAATGGAAGCTATGGCAAATTTGAAGGTTTTTTTCCCACTGGAAATGATACATAGAGAACAAATTCAAGGTATTCAAGTTATTTTTCACGATTTTATTCTATAAAATGTTTTATATTCTGATTTTTTTAATTAATCAGCAAACACTCTTTTTTAAAAATTAGAGTTTGTTTGATGTAGAAAAAAACCTCTAACATTGCAAATCATAACAAATTTGAATTTTGATAAATAGGTCTCTATGTGAAGATATTTGGGATCCTGGTCTTTTATTTGTCTTTTTGAGTTAACTGGTTATCCAGATATCCCACCGGCATTGCCTCTCGTTGTTCTTACTGCTGCAATTCTTTTTTTTTTTTTTTTTTATTTACCAAAAAAATCATACAGTAGAAACTTACAATTCTGCCAAGATGATGTAGATTTTAGAGATTGTTAGGAAGAAAATCAGTCCACAAAAATGGCAAGCACTGTTTTGTTTTGTGTGTAAATAAAGTGAATTACAACAAACCCTGATCCTGTATATTAAGAAATCAATCCAATAGTGCTTAGGCTTTTCAGTGGAACCAAGGGTGCTAGGTGACACATTGAATGGATGGAGAGGGGTTAAGCAATATATTACAGAAATTAGACAGATGGCAAAATGGGAGTAGGAAACGTTTTAGCATGAAATACCAGGCAGTTAGCAGATAGATAGACAATGTCTATAACGGAAGTGGGAAGAAATGCAGAGATTAGTTGGAAAAGGTAAAAGAATGTTGTGTTAAATAAATTGGAAGAGAAATGTTTTGAGCTACTTAAAAATGGATGTTTTAACATGATACTTACATAAGAAAATGACAGCAGTTTTGGCAAAACCATGTACTGTTCCCCAGTTCATCAGTTTCTTATGCAGGAGTGTCAATGATACTTAAAACAGCCTGTGTCCCATACCCTTTCTATACATTTCTATTCAATGATTAAGTTATGCTTGCAATTGAGCTGGCTTTGTCCCCGTAATGGTGGCTCCCAATATACACAGTGCACTTGCATCTAAAAGATCAGGCACAGAGAGCATTTTGTGAAAAAACTGGAAAAAATGCTGCATTATGGGTACAAACATGGCAAATTGCACTTTGCACACTATACTATGCACTCAAAATCGATTGTAAATGAGACCTTATGTATCATATGATATAATTTTAGACAATATAAAATGGGTAAGTACTTATGTACAGCAGTGTTAGCAAGTGACAGTATTTGTCAGTGTTATGAGTCCATATTTTGATGGGTTTACATAAAGATTGGGATCTGGCAACCTTTCATCATTAATGTATTAGCCGTACATTGTGTGGAATACATACAATAGTTTATTTAACAAGCAAAACTCCTAGGTAACAAGAAGTATATTTTGATTTTTTTTTTAAATAAAAATATAATGTGACAGCAGAAAGATTGAAACCCTGTCTTCCATTTCCCTTTTGTTTTGTAATATTTGTATTGATTAGAATGTCTTACTTTTATAAAAAGGTAGCTCACTGTATTAATTCAATATGGCTTTTTAGCATGCAAAGTATACTAATACTAAGATTGTTTTCTTTCTTTCTTACAGGTTGCCAGAGGCCTATAGGCCTCTCCAATGAAAAAGCCAAAGTGTGCAGTTACAGTGGGTGGTATTATTGTAGCACGTGTCATGTGGACGATGGCTTCATCATTCCTGCCCGTCTTATCCACAACTGGGATACTTCTAAGCATAAGGTACATCGCTCTGCTATCTCTAGGTATAGTTTAAAATATTAGTTTGTCAATTAGGTTTCATTGCCCCTTTAACCCTTTAAGTGCCAGCAGAATTTCACATTTTGGTTACGCGAAATGCCAGCCGTTTTTGAAACATTTTGTGCTCTCTCACTTTAGGGGCATTTTCTGAGGGGAAACCTATAGTTTACCTAGGAAAACTATACATTGTTTTTTTCGGTAGAAACTGAGCTTTCTAAATCTGCCGGAGTTTTCATGTATTTCCACCTGTGCAAAAAAATTTATAGTGCTAAATACCAAAAAAAAATGAAAAATTACCATTTTTCATCGTATATCAATTTATACCAGAAAAATATTTCATTTTAGGGATGAAAATCCAACTGATTTGGAAAGCCTTATGTCTCTCGAACGTGCCAATACCAGATATGTATAGTTTTAGGGAGATTTAGGATTTCTGTACAGCAAAAACTCCCGGCAGTATATTACCGAATTTTGAAAGCACTAAGGCAGAAAACGGCATGCTTTAGATTCCAAGGCAAAAAATCCTGAAACCGTAGGTTTACCCCAGAAAACCATACATTTTTGAAAAGTACACATTCTGCCGATTACAAAATGGGTAACTATGTCTCTCTACTCCCAACTACCAAACATAAAAGCTTGTCTGAAAATAGCGGTTTTTCAAAAAAAAATTCAAAATTCTGAAAAATCATTTCAAAGGTTTTATTTTGCTGCTCCGCATATCCCAAACTATATTAGGTACCAAGAAAAAGCACCTGAAATATGATTGCCAGGGGTCCACTGAACAGTTTGATACCCATTATGCATAGGTTTACCAAAGTATCTGGCATTTAGAGACACCAATATGAAGTTAGCACATCCAAATTGATCAGGACTTTACTTCAGCTACTGAGAAATCAACACATTGACTGCATTTTTTGTGGGGTAAAAACACAGAAATATATGTTTACCCCCCAAACCCATATATTTTTGGAAAGTACACATTCTACTGAATCTAAAATGGGTACCCATGCCTTTCTGCTCCAAACTACTGAGTCGCAAGGCTTTCCCAAAATTGTCGGTTTTGGTGAAATATCTGAAAATTGCCTCAAACCTTCAACTTCCCAGCACCATATCGCCCATGTATCATTACGTACTAAGAAAAAGCACCCTAAATATGATTGCCAGGGTTCCTCTGAACATTTTGGTGGTCATTGTTCATAAGTTTACCAAAGTATCTGGCATTTAGAGGCCCCAAAATGAAGTTAGCGCATACAAACAGTCCCGTGGGTAACTTCAGCTAATGAAAGATCAACACATTGACTGCATTTTTGTGGGGTAAAAACACAGAAATATATGTTTACCCCCCAAAACCCATATATTTTTGGAAAGTACACATTCTACCGAATCTAAAATGGGTACCCATGCCTTTCTGCTCCAAACTACTGAGTCGCAAGGCTTTCCCAAAATTGTCGGTTTTGGTGAAATATCTGAAAATTGCCTCAAAGCTTCAACTTCCCAGCACCATATCACCCATGTATCGTTACGCACCAAGAAAAAGCACCCTAAATATGATTGCCAGGGTTCCTCCAAACAATTTGGTGGCCATTGTTCATAGGTTTACCAAAGTATCTGGCATTTAGAGGCCTCAAAATGAAGTTAGCGTATACAAATAGTCCTGTGGGTAACTTCATCTAATGAAAAATCAACACATTGACTGCATTTTTGTGGGGTAAAAACACAGAAATATATGTTTACCCCCCAAACCCATATATTTTTGGAAAGTACACATTCTACTGAATCTAAAATGGGTACCCATGCCTTTCTGCTCCAAACTACTGAGTCGCAAGGCTTTCCCAAAGTTGTCGGTTTTGGTGAAATATCTGAAAATTGCCTCAAAGCTTCAACTTCCCAGCACCATATCACCCATGTGTCATTACGTACTAAGAAAAAGCACCCTAAATATGATTGCCAGGGTTCCTCTGAACATTTTGATGGCCATTGTTCATAAGTTTACCAAAGTATCTGGCATTTAGAGGCCCCAAAATGAAGTTAGCGCATACAAACAGTCCCGTGGGTAACTTCATCTAATGAAAAATCAACACATTGACTGCATTTTTGTGGGGTAAAAACACAGAAATATATGTTTACCCCCCAAACCCATATATTTTTGGAAAGTACACATTCTACTGAATCTAAAATGGGTACCCATGCCTTTCTGCTCCAAACTACTGAGTCGCAAGGCTTTCCCAAAGTTGTCGGTTTTGGTGAAATATCTGAAAATTGCCTCAAAGCTTCAACTTCCCAGCACCATATCACCCATGTGTCATTACGTACTAAGAAAAAGCACCCTAAATATGATTGCCAGGGTTCCTCTGAACATTTTGGTGGCCATTGTTCATAAGTTTACCAAAGTATCTGGCATTTAGAGGCCCCAAAATGAAGTTAGCGCATACAAACAGTCCCGTGGGTAACTTCAGCTAATGAAAAATCAACACATTGACTGCATTTTTGTGGGGTAAAAACACAGAAATATATGTTTACCCCCCAAACCCATACATTTTTGGAAAGTACACATTCTACAGAATCTAAAATGGGTACCCATGCCTTTCTGCTCCAAACTACTGAGTCGCAAGGCTTTCCCACATTTGTCGGTTTTGGTGAAATATATGAAAATTGCCTCAAAGCTTCAACTTCCCAGCACCATATCACCCATGTATCGTTATGCACCAAGAAAAAGCACCCTAAATATGATTGCCAGGGTTCCTCCGAACAGTTTGGTGGCCATTGTTCATAGGTTTACCAAAGTATCTGGCATTTAGAGGCCCCAAAATGAAGTTAGCGCATACAAATAGTCCTGTGGGTAACTTCAGCTAATGAAAGATCAACACATTGACTGCATTTTTGTGGGGTAAAAACACAGAAATATATGTTTACCCCCCAAACCCATACATTTTTGGAAAGTACACATTCTACAGAATCTAAAATGGGTACCCATGCCTTATTGCTCCAAACTACCGAGTCGCAAGGCTTTCCCAAAGTTGCCGGTTTTGGTGAAATATCTGAAAATTGCCTCAAAGCTTCAACTTCCCAGCACCATATCACCCATGTGTCATTACGTACTAAGAAAAAGCACCCTAAATATGATTGCCAGGGTTCCTCTGAACATTTTGGTGGCCATTGTTCATAAGTTTACCAAAGTATCTGGCATTTAGAGGCCCCAAAATGAAGTTAGCGCATACAAACAGTCCCGTGGGTAACTTCAGCTAATGAAAAATCAACACATTGACTGCATTTTTGCGGGGTAAAAACACAGAAATATATGTTTACCCCCCAAACCCATATATTTTTGGAAAGTACACATTCTACGGAATCTAAAATGGGTACCCATGCCTTTCTGCTCCAAACTACTGAGTCGCAAGGCTTTGCCAAATTTGGCGGTTTTGGTGAAATATCTGGAAATTGCCTCAAAGCTTCAACTTTCCAGCATCGTATTGTCCATGTATCATTACCAGCATAAAGCATCCTAAATATAAACATAGGGGTCTACTAAACAGTTTGATGCCCAATATGCATAGATATACCAAACTATGTGGCGCACAGAGACCCCCAAATGACAATATGTATAGACATTTTCACGGCTGACGCGCTGGCTGCTGCAATATAACCACTCGGTGTGTGTATTATGCGACATTAGACCACCTAACAGTACAGAGACCCCAGAAAACCATATATTTTCAGAAAGTACAGATTCTGACGAATCCAATATGGGTAAATAAGTGTTTCTACTGCAAACTGCCAAACTGAAAAGCAATGCTGAACATAACGGTTTTTATCAAATTTCTGAAAATCGTCACAAAGCTTGAATTTTACCCCATTATATGCCCCACATTTCGTAACTTATCAGCATAAAACATCCTAAATATGAACGCCAGGGGTCTACTAAACACTTTGATGCCCAATATGCATAGATATACCAAACTATGTGGCGCACAGAGACCACCAAATGACAATAGTGTATATACATTTTCACGGCTGACGCGCGCTGGCTGCTGCAATATGAGCACCTGGTGTGTGTAATATGCGACATTAGACCCCCCTAACAGTACAGAGACCCCAGAAAACCATATATTTTCAGAAAGTACACATTCTGACGAATCCAATATGGGTAAATATGTGTTCCTACTGCAAACTGCCAAACTGCAAAGCAATGCTGAACGTAACGGTTTTTATCAAATTTCTGAAAATCGTCACAAAGCTTGAATTTTACCCCATTATATGCCCCACATTTCGTAACTTATCAGCATAAAACATCCCAAATATGAACGCCAGGGGTCTACTGAACACTTTGATGCCCAGTATGCATAGATATACCAAACTATGTGGCGCACAGAGACCCCCAAATGACAATAGTGTATATACATTTTCACGGCTGACGCACTGGCAGCTGCAATATAAGCACCTGGTGTGTGTATTATGCGACATTAGACCCCCCTAACAGTACAGAGACCCCAGAAAACCATATATTTTCAGAAAGTACACATTCTGACGAATCCAATATGGGTAAATAAGTGTTTCTACTGCAAACTGCCAAACTGCAAAGCAATGCTGAACATAACGGTTTTTATCAAATTTCTGAAAATTGTCAGAAAGCTTGAATTTTACCCCATTATATGCCACACATTTCGTAACGTATCAGCATAAAACATCCTAAATATGAACGCCAGGGGTCTACTGAACACTTTGATGCCCAATTTGCATAGATATACTAAACTATGTGGCGCACAGAGACCCCCAAATGACAATAGTGTATATACATTTTCACGGCTGACGCGCTGGCTGCTGCAATATGAGCACCTGGTGTGTGTATTATGCGACATTAGACCCCCCTAAAAGTACAGAGACCCCAGAAAACCATATATTTTCAGAAAGTACACATTCTGACGAATCCAATATGGGTAAATAAGTGTTTCTACTGCAAACTGCCAGACTGCAAATCAATGCTGAACGTAACCGTTTTTATCAAATTTCTGAAAATCGTCACAAAGCTTGAATTTTACCCCATTATATGCCCCACATTTCGTAACTTATCAGCATAAAACATCCTAAATATGAACGCCAGGGGTCTACTGAACACTTTGATGCCCAATATGCATAGATATACCAAACTATGTGGCGCACAGAGACCCCCAAATGACAATAGTGTATATACATTTTCACAGCTGACGCGCTGGCTGCTGCAATATAAGCACCTGGTGTGTGTATTATGCGACATTAGACCCCCCTAACAGTACAAAGACCCCAGAAAACCATATATTTTCAGAAAGTACACATT
This sequence comes from Xenopus laevis, assembly GCF_017654675.1. Lineage (NCBI taxonomy): Eukaryota > Metazoa > Chordata > Amphibia > Anura > Pipidae > Xenopus > Xenopus laevis. The sequence goes on along the minus strand of NC_054387.1, from coordinate 92,268,510 downwards.
CTGACGAATCCAATATGGGTAAATAAGTGTTTCTACTGCAAACTGCCAAACTGCAAAGCAATGCTGAACATAACGGTTTTTATCAAATTTCTGAAAATTGTCAGAAAGCTTGAATTTTACCCCATTATATGCCACACATTTCGTAACGTATCAGCATAAAACATCCTAAATATGAACGCCAGGGGTCTACTGAACACTTTGATGCCCAATTTGCATAGATATACTAAACTATGTGGCGCACAGAGACCCCCAAATGACAATAGTGTATATACATTTTCACGGCTGACGCGCTGGCTGCTGCAATATGAGCACCTGGTGTGTGTATTATGCGACATTAGACCCCCCTAAAAGTACAGAGACCCCAGAAAACCATATATTTTCAGAAAGTACACATTCTGACGAATCCAATATGGGTAAATAAGTGTTTCTACTGCAAACTGCCAGACTGCAAATCAATGCTGAACGTAACCGTTTTTATCAAATTTCTGAAAATCGTCACAAAGCTTGAATTTTACCCCATTATATGCCCCACATTTCGTAACTTATCAGCATAAAACATCCTAAATATGAACGCCAGGGGTCTACTGAACACTTTGATGCCCAATATGCATAGATATACCAAACTATGTGGCGCACAGAGACCCCCAAATGACAATAGTGTATATACATTTTCACAGCTGACGCGCTGGCTGCTGCAATATAAGCACCTGGTGTGTGTATTATGCGACATTAGACCCCCCTAACAGTACAAAGACCCCAGAAAACCATATATTTTCAGAAAGTACACATTCTGACGAATCCAATATGGGTAAATAAGTGTTTCTACTGCAAACTGCCAAACTGCAAAGCAATGCTGAACATAACGGTTTTTATCAAATTTCTGAAAATTGTCAGAAAGCTTGAATTTTACCCCATTATATGCCCCACATTTCGTAACGTATCAGCATAAAACATCCTAAATATGAACGCCAGAGGTCTACTGAACACTTTGATGCCCAAAATGCATAGATATACCAAACTATGTGGCGCACAGAGACCCCCAAATGGATATATAGTAGATAAAATTTACAAGGCAAAACAAAATAAGGCAGTAAAGGGTGAAATGCAAAAAAATCCAATAAAACCACAAAAATCAATGTTTTTTTTCCAGACTAGTGTTATCAGCTGTCAGAATCACAGTTTGAATATTTTAGATGGGCCAAACAGGTTATACGGCTAGAAAAAAGTGAACACAATATATGCAGAGCTGAAAATGCAATAAAATGGCTAAAAATTCAATAAAATGGCTAAAAATGCACCAAAATACCCAAAATTGCAATATAATCACCGAAATAACATACAAAAGGTATTGCACAGTACGGTTAGCGAATACGCTATGCGTAATGGCAATAAAACATTTTTTTCAGCCAAAAAAAGAAACGATGCGATAAGAAAAAAAAAAAAAAGGCCACAATGCCATGTATGTGCGTGTGCGTGTGTACAAATGGTAAATTACATGTTATGTGCGCGTGTGTGCGTGTGCACATGTGTGTAAGTGCAGTGAGTGTAAGTGACCCCCCCAATCCCCAAAAATGTATGTGTAAGTGTGTGTAAGTGTGAATCTAAGTGTGTATTACTGTAATAAGTGTGTGTTGGTGTGTTTGTGTGTGTAATTGTTGCACTAACCTGAAAAAATCGCTGGAGACTGTTGCAGGCGATCAGGAAGAGCCCCTGGAAGACATCTGCCTCGTGGTTCCTGTCTGTGTGCTGTGGGGGCGGAGATCGACGATCCGGTGCAGGCTGCAGCAGCAGGACACGTAAGTAACACGTGCCTGCTGCTGTTTTTGGGCCCCTGGGCGATCGCGCCCCAGGGGCCACTCGATCCCCTGCTCTGCTCGTTGCCTAGGGGCAGGGGATCGAGCAGGAACGGAGCGAGCGGCTCTAACAGCCGCTCCTCCGCTCCTGAAACAGGAAATGCTGCAGAACGTAGAATCTACGTTCTGTGGCATTTCAAGTACCTTTGCCACAGAACGTAGATTCTACGATCTGTGGCATTTAAAAGGTTAAAGGAATAGTTCAGTGTGAAAATAAAAACTGGGTAAATAGATAGGCTGTGCAAAATAAAAAATGTTTCTAATATAGTTAGTTAGGCAAAAATTTAATATATAAAGGCTGGAGTGAACAGATGTCTAATAAAACAGCCAGAATCCAACTTCCTGCTTTTCAGCTCTATAACTCTGAGTTAGTCAGCGACTTGAAGGGGGGCCACATGGTACATTTCTGTTCAGTGAGTTTGTAATTGACCCTCCGCATTCAGCTCAGATTCAAAAGCAACAGATATGACCCATGTGGCCCCCCCTCAAGTCTCTGATTGGTTACTGCCTGGTAGCCAGGGTAACCAGTCAGTGTAAACAAAGAGAGCTGAAAAACAGGAAGTTGGTTCTGACTGACTTCTTATACATCAAATCACTCCAGCCTTTATACATTACATTTTTGGCTAACTAACTATATTAGAAACATTTTTTATTTTCCACAGCCTGTCTATTTACCCAGTTTTTATTTTTGCACTGAACAATTCCTTTAAAAGATATGTGTTTGTTCCTGTTCTTTTTATTTCTTTCTTTGAAAGTAGAACCGTAGAATAGTATAATGAAAAACAAGCCAACTGACTGATCTATACTCGTAATAAATTTTGAAGGAACAGGACAGGTGAGTTCAGATTCTGGTCTTTTGATTCAGGATACTAGGAAACATAGCAACAAACAAGGTAATTGGTTATATTTATACAAAGAACTAAAATTGTAAGAAAATATGCATTGGCATTCAAAAGACTAGACAAAAATGTTGACAATTCTTAACCTGGTTTAACAAATGATCATGTACTGGAGGCTGACTATACAGGCAGCAGCACATATGGCTACAGTGGGGATGTATAGCACCTCTTTCGTTTAGGACAGACTGGTTGGTATAGGTTGAAATAGGCTGGCTCAAAAGTGCCCCTAATAACAAAATTGTTGGCACTTAGCCTTAACAAGTCTGCAAGGGCAGCAGAGGTAGCATATGCTTATGTGAACTGCAGCAATGAGCTCAAAAAGCTTCCAGTGGCTCAGTAGGGAAATGCACCAGTAAATTACCAAACTCTGGTAAAGCCATACATAGCACCATAAAGATCCTCACAAATATTTTTGCCAGAGTTGCTGCTGGCAATCCATGAACTCATTTTTCAGGCCCTTCCCAAATAAAATTCTGATCATCTATGCGTCACATCACCATTTACTTGCTGCTATAATCGCACAAACATGGATATAGAAGTGAGCAGGCTTGAAATGTTTGCCAGTCTACCTTGATATGACCCCAGTGTCCCTGGGCAACCCTCTTTTCTCTAGTCAGCATAAGCCCCACTTGAGCTTATTTCTTTTACCAAAGCATTGATCTTTGATAATTTGAATAAGGTTGATAGAGCTTTGTACACTGTACGGATCCCTTAATTATGTTAAAATACTTTATAAAACTTCCCATGGTCCTTGGAGATCAATTTATTAGGGAAAACCACAGTCATTGCTTTTAGTCGGGTCGACGTTTCATGGCCTGCCTGTATATGAATAAGGGTAGTTTATACTTGGTAAATGTAAATGGCCCCAGGTTTCATCATAACTGGCCTTACTATTTAAATGGGTAGTATGAATTTATGTATAGTAATTTTTGCCACAAAATGTAAGTATTTGATAGCAGTAGGATAAAAGCTTGTATGTTGTATTTAGGCATGCACCGAATGTAATACTTGCATTTCATCACAAGAGACACTTTTAATCGGAATGACATTTTATTGGTCTTGCTCATGGGTTATGCAAATGTAGTTATAGTCTCTGGAAACACTATCAAAATACACATAACTTGCTAAGTATGTATAGAACAGAATTTGCTGTTAAGAAAAAAATGGACATCAATGTATCTTCAAAGTAATATGCCTGAACTGCAACAACAAACAACTAATTTTAAATGTAATTTCAAACATTATCATGAATGAGTGGATAATTTGTTTACTCTGTGTTTTTATTTTAACTTTTGTCTATGGATCATGTTATATGCATTGCCAAACATAGAAGTTATTTAAAAAGTTTGTTCAATATTGTTTGCATATATTCATTTAAAAAAAAAAAAAATGAATGTGCTTTCTTGCCATTATTATTGATTATAACGCATACCTTGTTTGTGCATTATGCATAATCGGCAATCGGCCTTCCTGAAATAGCAGTTTAGTTCTGTTTCAGTGTAAACATGGACTCAAGGGTCTGAAAGCTTAATTGCATCACTCAATAAATCATTCTCCATCATTTGTTTCTCAACATAACAGACATTTTGCCTATACTGTACCACAAAAAGAAACAACAAACTAATTCAGTCATTTCTGCCCATTTAGTAAAAAATCGAATTCCTATTTTTTCCATGAATCTCAAAAAATGTGTGGTTTTCCTTTATTTTATTTTTTTTAAGCTCTAGACATTCTGGATTTCTGGATTTATTAAGTGTAAAAACCCCAAAACCTCTAATACAAAACTACGCCAAGTAAAAGCTGTAGCGGTCCTATACTAGTCAATTCGGACTTTTAGAGGTTTGCTGATTTTTTCCCGCTAGTAATTGTCATTGTCACTTTTATTTTTACAGGTATTCAGATTTTTTTTTTTTGGATCGTTCAGGGTTATTTTCTGTTCATACTTTTCTTATTTGGATCTTATACAAAATCTAAATATACATTTAATTTCATTCATGGTTTTAGAGAAATTTGAGTTTAGTCTTGGTTTTAAAAAAACAGGACAGGAACTCAGAACTGTTATCTGATGAAAGGCCGAACAAGCTTATTGCACAGTACAAAAGTTTGTACCGCTCGCTAATTAACACTAACTGCTTAACCGTTTTCAACAAATATATTTAGCAAGGCATCATGACTTGTATTGCAATGTAACACCAAGTGCAAAAATATTTGGCAGGGCAGACCCTCCTGTCCAAAGAAACAAAGCTAAAATGAGTAAACTTTTCCTTTCAGCATATTAACTTCATTTCAGATTGTTCCAACATTGTTTTTTTTTGGTTTTTTTTATTATTATTATAAAAGTTTGAAAGGTGTAAGTGCTTTGGCATTTGAAATAAAATCAGAAGGCTGCATGATAAAACTGCAAAAAAATCTTTTGTTGTGTTATTATTGACCAACCTTCTTGTCATATGGTATCTGTGCTAAACACTAGTCAAGGATCTATTGACTAGAAGGATAGATGTCCCATGAGGCAGGTGCACTTCTTTGACAATATAATTCCCAACCGTGAGATGAAAAAAGGGTATTTAAAATGTAAGATATTTACGAAGGAACAAAGGAAGACCTCAGATTTCAAGGAAAACTTTGCATTGCAAGGTACAATGTGACCTCATTTTTTTTTCAGGTATCCAAGCAAGCAAAAGAGTTTTTAGAGTATGTGTATGAAGAGCCATTGATTGATGTGCATCAAGAAAATCCATTGCTTTACAGACATGTGGATGCGTTGGCACATGTTGTGCGTCTCAGACAGCAGCTTAAGTCCCTTCGAGCCTACCTTTTCAGCTGCCGAGCAGTAGTAGCTGAAGATCTTCGAAGGAGGTGGGTTGGACTACCAATATATTTCTAAGCTGTGAAATGGAAACCAGTCATTCTATAATTTGTGTGTAGGTATGGGATCTGTTATTCAGAATGCTCCGTATTACAGGATGGCCATCTCCCATAGACTCCATTTTCATCAAATTTTTAAAAATTATTTCCTTTTTCTCTGTAATAATAAAACAGTAACTGGTACTTGATCCCAACTAAGATATAATTAATCCTTATTGGAGGCAAAACAAGCCTATTGAGTTTATTCAATGTTTAAATTATTGTTTTAGTAGATCTCTATGGAGATCCAAAATATCGAAAGATCCCTTATGTAGAAAGCCCCAGGTCCCAAGCATTCTGGATAACAGGTCCCATAACTGTAGTAGCCGAGTGTCTATAAACTAAACATGACTGCCATACGTTCTAATTCTATTGAATCTCCAGTCCTTTATATGTGGCAAATCCACCATGGACAGTAATCATGTTTTTATGAAAATATGATGATTCTGGTGACTTGAAAGCATGATGCGATATGTTAATATAGTTTGTTGGATATTCATTGTAATATCACATTATATTATCGTAATATTCATTTTCAAATCTCAAAATTAATTTTTCCAACCTGGTTTTCTAAAATGTATTTCCCTTTGAGAAGGAAGGAATTTGTCACAGGAACAGTAGTTTTACCCATGTTCATTTGCAGCACCGTTGCCACTTTTTCATTCCTGTCTTTGGATTACATGATGTCTGTGGATTGTCAATATATCACACAAGGACAAGCTACACAAATTGCTATTTACATGCTTCGCTACATACAAATAGCACCTCCTGTGTGGTCTTTGCTACTAGGCAAAAGCAAAGCTTCCATATAATGGAAAGCCATGCATCCCTTATAATAGTAAAGAATTCTTCTCTTAAGCTGTGACTAAGAAGTGAAGGATTCCTAACCCTTCTGTGTAAAAGACATGCAATGTTAACCTTTTCAGCACCAAAGAAAGAAAATCATTTGTCTTTTAATAGACATCCTTTTTATTCAGACTTTAAAGCTATAATCAAAAAAATAATAATCTGAATTAATGAGGAAACTACTGAGGGTAACATTTTATTCTTTCCATGTTTAATAAGTATGCATATTTTTCCTGCCTAATAATTGTTCTACCAAAGGGAATTAGCTTGTTCAAAACAGCAGACAATACAGTAGAACAAATGCAGCTATAGGTAGCATCTAAAGTTGTTCAAGCCTTGCTTTGAAACACCCTTTGAAGTTTCTTTCTAGGACGTGTAAAATAAGACTGTATTTTTATTGACCTCTATTTCCCATTTATGTGACTGACCTTTGAGTAGAAAAGATATGTCTGCTTTATAGAGCTATATTTTGTTCTGATACACTTATGGTAGAAGTAAATTATATTTTCTTCCAGCTTCCACTTTTCGTCTCTAAGAGACAGTAAGCATGGCTTATAGAAGGCCCGTGACAGGCTTATAAACAAATGAAAAAGCCTCTGTTAATATTGCTGTCTGGGAATGAAAAAGTAAGCTGATTAATGGCAGTAGGACAGTGTGGCATTTAGCATTGTTATTTCTGTCCTCTTCAACCTTATTAGGAAAATTATTTACTATTTTATTAAAGGGGTGTACACCCCCATAACTTTTAGTATGTTCTAGAATGGCTAATTCTAAGCAACTTTTCAATTGGCCTTCATTTTTCTTTTTATAGTTTTTGAATTTTTTGCCTCCTCTTTCTGACTGTTTCCAGCTTTCAAACAGGGGTTACCCCATCTACAAATGTATAGTTATTTCTACTTTTTTTATAACTCATTTTTCTGTTCAGGCCCTCTCCTATTCATATTCCACTCTCTTATTCATATCATTGCATGTTTGCTAGGGTAATTTGGATGCCCCCTTAATAATGTCAGAATCCTAGGCTTATAGATGGCATTTTCAGCTCAGGCTGGAGAGTTTAAATCTGACTTGTTCCAGCAAGGACTAATATAGTGTAGTATCTCCACTGATCCGTGTATTAGGACTTTTTGGTGTCTTTCTACCATGTAAACCAGGGATCCCCAACCTTTTGAAACCGTGAGCAACATTCAGAAGTAAAAGGAGTTGGAGAGCAACACTAGCATGAAAAATGTTCTTGGGCTGCCAAATAAGTGTTGTGATTGGCCATTTTTAGCCCCTTTGTGGATTGTCAACCTACATTGAGGCTCTGTTTGGCAGTACACCTGGTTTTTATACAACCAAGAATTGCCTCCAAACCTGGAATTCAAAAATATTCTCCTGCTTTGAGGCAACTGGGAGCAACATCCGAGGGGTTGGAGAGCAACATGTTACTCACGAGCTACTGGTTGGGGATCACTGATGTAAACTGACTGCAAGAAGCCTCAGTGTACAACAAGGCATTACCAAACATTTAGGCAAGTGAGAACTGAATTCTAAATCAATAAAGCAATTGGGCAGGCAAGGACATTATAGCTTGGGAACCCCAGAAGGGTGTTAATTTACTAGACCACTGAATCATAAGACAACAAGTCTGTATGTGACTAGAAATACCCCAATGCTTGGTTTTTTACAGACACATCACTCACTTGTCCGTAATGATATTGTTCACCTTATTTTTCATACAGTTCTTTGACACATCTGCCAAGCTATTTGCCACTATAGTGATCAGCTTCTGTAATAGTAAAATGTAGCATTTGCCAGTTGATCTTTCTTAACACCGTGCTCAAAAGTTAGTATACACTCACTGTATATAATATACAAAACCATAAACTGATGCAAAATTCATGTGACCTTTTCTATTGAATTAGATGATTTTTTAAAGATGTTATATGTTTTTTTTTTTATTTTATAGCAGAAGAGAGTATAGATGTAATGGTAACAATTTTAGGCATGTGATTTATCTGGGACCAACTTAAAAAAAAAAAAAAGACTAAAAGCTTTTATGCTTTCAGTAGCCCTTATTCTTGAAGGATTCCAGATGGCCTGATGTTTTCTAGGCTAAAGACCCAGGAATCTATATAATGGAACATATATTTACAATATCTACTTAGATAGGTGTATTAGTGAAAAATACTGTAAACATTTTAAAACAAATGGTGTTTCAACAAGTAAACCATGAGAGATATATTTTATTTGACTGATAGGCAAGACCTCATCATGATGGCTCTTTTGTGCTGACGTGTTGAAGGTTGTGTTTATAAATGCAAAAAGTGTGTGTAAAATTAAGAAACAAGTTTATGTATTTTTTTTTGTAAAAAAGCCTTTTACTACACATTATTTTTGTAGGCATATATGTTACATTTATTCTAGGTGTCTTCACAGATTTTCGGGTATAAATATTTAATGGTAAACGAGTAATCTGACCTGGTAGCACAGTCTGGAATTTTTTTAATGTATAAAAACTGGGCACTCATCTCCAGAAAGGTAAAACTATACTCTTTTTTATTTTTACGAGCAGGGCTAAAAGAAAGCATCAAGTACAGGGCTCCCCTGTTCCTAGATTAATTTGGGGTATTGTAGCCCTAGAATGGTATGAGGTTAGTGTAGCCACCTGTCCGGTTTTGACCCAGACAGCCCAGATTTTCTGGGATTGATGTGGTGATTGGCCAATCGCCGATTGCCACGTCATGACCCCACCCCTTATATCACAGTCACCCCTGCACAGTGTCATGGCCCCGTCCTGCTAATCACTACCCCGCCCCCTGCTGTGTCACAGCCCCACCTCCCCCAGAGTAAGTTGGGGGGAAAGGTGGGGACCCTATATGGGGGTGTGTAATGAACCCCTATGTCCTGCCAAACATTCTCTGCTTATAGCAAAATGCCACAACTCTTTGCACTCCATATTGTAAGTGCAAGTTGTTGCAGGAACATAATGCTTGATGCCTTTTTCTTGAACTTTGCACCTCTTGCTTCAATATAATAAATGAGGCATGTTATCGTTTGTTTTTTTCTTAGATGTTAGTTGAAGGACAATTAACATTTTCATTCACCCTTGTTTGTTAAATCATTGTAAAACCCCTGTTCATTATACATTATAAAGTTTCACTGTATAAATATGATCATGATAATTCAGGACATTAGCGTTTTATATTCTTTTCTACATTAAATTATTTTCTACGGTTTTTGACAATAATATAAATAAGGCCTCAAACTTGATCACTTGTTTATATGCAGGTGGAGGGACATGTACACTATGGGGCACATTTACTAATGGTCGAATATCGAGGGTTAATTAACCCTCGATATTCGACCGTCACCTTCGACTTCGAATATCGAAGTCGAAGGATTTACTGCATTTCCTACCATCGAACGATCGAAGGAAAAATCGTTCGGTCCACCGATCGAACAATTTTCCTTCGATCAGAAATTTGTTAGGAAGCCTATGGGGACCTTGATGTTCGATAGGTTTTAGGTGGCAAAGTAGTTGGTCGAAGTTTTTTTTAAAGAGACAGTACTTCGACTATCGAATAGTCGAACGATTTTTAGTTTGAGTCGAAGTCGAAGTAGTAGTCGAAGATCGAAGTAGCAAATTCAATTCGATGGTCGAAGTAGCCAAAAAAACATTTGAAATTCCTTCACTCAAGCTAAGTAAATGTGCCCCTATGTATAGTTAGAATGTTTAGAGGTATGTAGCAAAGAGGGAGAATGTACCAACACCACTCACTAAACAGGTGGTTCTTGATTCCCCAGCTTTGATTAGATACTAGGGCCAAAAATCAGCCTAATTTCCCATAAGCAGCCTGTTGCTACTCATGTATCATCCACACATAATGCATCAACTGTACAAACCTGGCGAGCCAAGGCAATCTCTTTTCCAGAGCTAAAGATGTCTAATCCATAATGAAGAAGAGTGAGAGGTACGTAAAAAGTACCAATTTTCAATTTTGGAATGTTGAAAAGTAACCTATTAATTTGGGAAACTATCAGTAAAATGAAAATGTAATTTAATTTAATAATAATTTCTTGGAAATAGAAAACGTAATATAATCAATAAAAAACTGTACCAGTTCTGATGTAATCAAGTTACTCTTCACAGACCATTGTTGTATTAGATCTTACTACTAGTCATCAAAAAACAACTCCAATACAAACCCTGCATGTGGAGAGGAAGATTTTTGTTGAGATGGTGATAGTATCAAGTAAATTGATTTTGAATTGATTATATTTAGATATTTTTTTCCTTTAACTTTCTTGGTATTAATCGTATTTTACTATTCCATAACCAGAGACCATTACAGTTTTCTCCACAATGGATAATGTGATTTATTTTAAAAGAACAAAAGATGATTTCAATTTGAGATCTGATGGACAGCTTTATAAATAGTTGATAAAATATGAATTTAGAGTGTAAAATTTTATTTTTACTCACTGCCCAGGGATTCTGCAAATGATCCCTGGACAAGAGAAAAGATGGCAGTGCGGTACTAAGAAAATGATGGCAAATTGTTGAGCACATTTACCCCATTTATTACCTACATCTCAAGGCTCTCCTTGCACTTAACACTAATTTTGTGTACCAGTGTGTGCCGCTTCCTGTTCCAACTTGAGTGTGAGTGCACCTCTTGATGCAGGGTAACCCCAGCAATAACACTGCTTTCAAATACAAATTATACTTTTTTTCTAAAAGTTTTCATAAATGTAAAAAATAGCAGCTTGAAGAGAAATGGTATATTTTATTGATATCTCAACCTATCTATACATGTATCGTCTGTATTGACTTTGCCACAGTATTTCACAGTATTCCACAGTAATATCAATTAATATGGATATTCATTTAGAACACAGCACAACATTTTCTTTGGCAAAAATAAAATAGCTTAGGTGATCCTAAAAATTAGCAGATAAATGTTTTTCTTATAGATTTAAAGCCTATATGTTTCTTTATTATTAAATACTTTTACATTTGTAAAATAAAACCCAATACAGGTATGGCATTTCTTATCCAGAAAGCATGGGACTTTCCAGATAAGATATTTTCCTATAATTTCAATCATCATAGATTCATTCATAGATGCTTAGATTAATTTAAATGTTTAAATAAAACCAATAGGATTGTTTTGCTATGGATAGATTTATACAAGGTACTGTTTTATTATTACAGAAAAAAGGGGAAATAATTTTTAACAATCAGAATTATTTGGTTAAATTGGATTCTTTGGGAGATGGTCTTCCTGTAATTGAAAGGTTTCTGGATAACGGGTTTCTGGGTAAAGAAATGGATACCTGAAATCTTTTTGTTACCCTCTTATCCTCTTTCTACTAGTTTTACAGATGCAGTTGGCTTATTGTCCTCCAGATCTTCCAGTTCAAATTTGGTATTCGAAATACAGGGAAAAAATTAAAATGCATTATAAAAACAAAAAACATTAATTTATTCATTATTGTGCATAATTTTGCAAACTTGGCTTTTTTTTTCTTTCGCTACAAATAATAAAAAGAATAGAAATGCCAAAAACAAATAGTGTAATGGGTTGAAGGCATTGCTTGAAGAGCTCCAAACGGCAAATTATAAGATTAAATCAAATTAAGCCTTAATAAAATGAAATTGAATCATGATTGCACAGATGCAGCACCACTGCAAACAGAACAGATCCCCACAGTATTCAAAGACTACATCTCTGTTAATGTCTGGCAGGCCTCACATAATAATGTATTTACTTTAATGTCAAGATATTGATCTTATAAAGACAATTACAAATGCATATGACAGGATCTGTTTGAGCAGTTGTGTTTCACAACATTTTGTGGTTAGATTGTAAATGGAGTAAGACCAGAAAGGAAAAGATGGCTTTAAACTGATACCACTAAACCATAAACAAAGGATAAAGACAGTTTTGTGCGACAAATGTGTATATTTTTTGGATAATGTCATATACTAGATTACAAGTTGATCCAGAGGAAAGTAAACAAAACCTATTTCTGGCCAATTGCTATTTAAATCTCACAGAGAGGGGAGACCCTTCCTAACACCAAAATGAAACCTAATAACTCCCTGAACATACAGAAATCAATATTGGCCAACATTTGCCCATATATGAGTTTACAGAGACTGAATCATAAAGTTAAAATGTTAAATCGGGGAATTACTGGGTGGGATATTTATCAGAGCCCTTTAAGCATTACAGTGGAAGAATAACCCCTCCTCCTGCGAAATCTATGCCCCTTTTAATTCAGCTCAAGACCTTGTTTGCCCTTGAAGCTGCTGACTGGCATTGCTTGCTACAGCCAAGTTTATTATCTATAAGGACTCCAAGGTCATTTTTTATCATGGATTTGCCTGGTGCAGTCCCATTAAGGATAGAAGTGGCTTGCATATTTTTACATCCCAGGTGCATGATTTTACGTTTATCAACATTTGGAGGCAGATTTATCTAAGGGTGGAACAATCAATTCGAATTCGAATTTTCAAGTTTAAAAATTCACACATTGGATTTTTTCAATCCCCCTATTCGAATGTAAATTAGAATGTGAAATGTGTCACACCTCAACCATGGAAACAGTCCTAATTCAAATATTCGCCACCTAAAACCTGCCGAGTTCATGTACAAGTCAATGGTAGAAGTCCACTGAGCCATTTGGAGATGTCAATAGCCTTCCTGACATTCAAATTTTCATATGAATCGGATACGATTCAAATATTTGGGTTGGGAACCATTCGATCAAATATTAGCCATTCTAATTATTTCTTAAATAACCTGCCATGTCAAATTGTGAGTATATTCGAATTTAAAAAAATCACATTTGAAATTCGACCTTTGATAAATAGGCCTCTGAATCTCATCTACTACTTAGCTGCCCAGATTTATCAAGATCCTGCTGCAAGCATGTCGCATCCAGGATGGAATTAATTGGGCTGCATAGTTTTGTGTCATCTGCACTTACAATACCTTCCCCTAAGATATTAATGAACAAGTTAAATAAAAGTGGGCCCAATACAGAGCCATGAGGGATCCCACTAAGAACCTTACTTCAAGTAGATAATGTACTAATACGTGGCTGACTGTGTGGTACATCAGTAATGTGTGTTGAGTTGCGTGGGATACAGGGTTGACATGATTTATAAAAGCCATATACCAGCCACAGACCAGAGATTTTTGGCAATGCAGCTACCATCCTCGTAGGCAGGGAATCTCCAATACCATTCAGCTGAACAAGCCTATTTTATTGGATCGGGTATAAGAATAATACGTTGGCAGCATCACATTAAAAAAAACAAAAGGTATATTTCACATATATTAAAATATTATACTTTAGTTCTTTACCTGCTACCTTAATTAATATTTAAAACTATTTGTAGAATGGATCTTCAAAAATATTAAATAAACTAAGAGTATTGAATATGTCTGTTTCTGAATAAAATATTTCTTCACTTTTCTTTTCAGAATTTTCCCAAGGGAATATCTCTTTCAGCAGATCCACCTATATTCTCTTTCAGACCTTCAACAGGTATGTTTTGATATTATATCAAGCAATACATGATAGATTGTTACAAATTATTTGTTATAGGTATAGTTTAGAGCCACGTTTCCATTTGTATTACACGCATTTTGAAGGAACAGCAAGTGGGATCGTTCACAGCACTCAGATGTTACTGTTAACACACAGTGGGTATCTTCCTGAAAACCCTCAAGTTTGCATTGATGGCCCAAAATCCATACCATATTGCTTAACAGATGGATGCCATTACTGCCACTTTGACAACAGGCAGTATTGCCCTGTGTGACATTAGCTTAACAATTTTCCAAAAATACTGCAGTTGAAGTTATTATTGTTATGTGTATGCACCCTGAAGATTATTTGTGATATTAATGTTAGAAAGGCAATCTTCTAATACCACAATAGGAAAAAGCAAAGGCCATGAATAAGGGTAGAGACCTGCAGCGGGTATGGTACCTGCTGAATCCCAGCAAAGCGGTCGGATTGAAAATTCCCGATCCCAGACTCAAGTGCTAGAGGAAAAAACAGCTGCAAAATTGTGCCCCTTAATTCACATTCAATAAGCACTTGTGTCTTTGGTTATGGCTAGGGATGCACCGAATCCAGGATTCAGTTCGGGAATCGGCCTTTTTCAGCAGGATTCAGCCGAATCCTTCTGTCCGGCCGAACCGAATCCTAATTTGCATAAGCAAATTAGGGGCGGAGAGGGAAATTGCTTGACTTTTTGTCAGAAAACAAGGAAGTGAAAAATGTTTTCCCCTTCCCACCCCTTATTTGCTTATGCAAATTAGGATTCGGTTCAGTATTTGGCCGAATCCTTCGTGAAGGATTAGGGGGGTTCGGCCGAATCCAAAAGAGTGGATTCGGTACATCCCTAGTTATGGCGCACCCTGCACCTCACACTAGGTTATGCTGCGCAAGTTAGGAGACAAGAAGGTAAGGCTGGAGTCCATGTGCCTCCCTCTTCCTACCCCATAATTAATACAGTGTTGCCGAACGTAGCACTGTATCCACTAACTAAGGCATTTTGGAGCATAAGAACCTGCTGCTGGGGTTGTGCCCACAATTTGCTGTTCCCTGACAATTTAACGTGTATACATACAAGCACAGCTTAGAATGAACATTGCAATGGGCGACTGCAACTATGCGCTATGTTTGTAGTTTGCTATATTTATATATAAGTCTTTCTATTATATCCTTATATCTATTTTATCCTGACTTCTTATATGCTTATATGTCCTGACTTCAAAATGACAGTGTATTGGTCCCTGGGTCTATTGCTAATTATAGTTAAAGATGCCCTTGCTCGGGAAGATATACAGTACATTTTGATCAGCACAGTTTAATGACCTATGCCAGCAGGGATATTATTATGGACTTAAATATAAACCAACAGCCTTTACATTAGAGTTATCCTTATTATTTTCATTGTAAAAACTAGTTTCTCAGGCTCACAAATAAATGCATCAAAATATATGCTGTTTAATGAGGCTCTGTAATATTTCTGTAAATTATTCAGATTTTTACATTGAACTTATGGGAATATATTGCTGTTACTGTTTCTAACTGCACTTAATTAGCATCTTTCAGTGACAGTGTGTTGTGGCTAAAGCTGGCCATAGATGCAAAGATCCGATCGTTCGAATCCTCGAATCATAGGACTTATCGGACTTCCCCATTTTCCGACCTGCCACTAACCTTTCAGATCAAGTAGAAAAAGAAAAGATCAGCCGATGATCTGCCCCTACAGCAATCGTACGAAAGTTATGTCCGACAAAAGCTAGTGACAGTCTCCCACTAAAGATCGGCAGATCGGCAATACACGCAGAGATATTATCGCCTGCCCACAGAAATTTTCTAAAATGTCAGATCCACTCAATGACCGATCGGCATGGCACGACAGATGCCGGAACACTCCACACACAATCCAAAAATCGTACGAATCGAGGATTCGTATGATCGGATCTTTGCACCTATGGCCAGCTTAATTCATCAAGGCCTATTTATCTAGTATTGCAAAGGTTTGTGTTTTCCAGAGGCTCAGACAGTGATCTGCAGGTGTGGGTATTTTGTGTTCATGGTTGCCTGCTGTTTATCAGCAGGTGATGCTCTTTTCTTGTTTTTATTTGCATCTCACCAACTGGAAGCTCTCGGCAGGAATTTCACTGCCAAGTAAGATGGCTTGTTCCTTGCTTAAAGCAATGTTGTGTTACTGCACGCTGTACCCGAGGAATGACCCAAGTTCAGAAAGAAGGGCAAACCAAAGATGCTTTGGCATTCTACTCAACCAGCCCCCATTCCTTCCTCCCATTTTCCTCTTTCATATTGTTAATGGTCCTTCACAGGCATGATATCTAATTAGAGGCATTTGGATTTAACAAGCCGAATGACAAAGCGTAACAGCTTCTATATAGTGCCCAGCTAGTGATGATTGTGTTACACTCACCAAGCCATACCTGGTTTCAAAATTGTCTGAGTGCTGAGACCAATATTAACATTACTAAATTGCTCTTAACTATGTGATTCTTGGCAGTGTGCTAATATTAATGAATTAGACTAGAGAGCATTAATTTGAGGGCTGCTCAGTATTTGTTCACAACAAACATTTTGAAAAAACATGAATCTACCAAGTGTTTATAGTTGCAGGTAGACTGGCACTAGGCGCTTAAAATAAAAAAAAATAAGTATTTCATTAATACAATTATAATTTAATTACACCTGATAATTTATAATACTCTTGTTTATGAAATAATGTACCCCTTGTTGTAGTTTAAGAATATTAGGGGAGTTATTTACAAAGGTTTAATTTTTTGAGTTTTTTTATACCTGCTATGTAACCACAGTTAAAGGTATAACTTGCAGTTATTGGGTCCTCCAGAAAAAAAAATCTTAGAAATTGAACAGCTGTGTTTTTAAGGGAACAGAAAAGATGGTCCAGGTGCTAATTCAATATGCATAGCTATTAAAGCACACCAACATACCTAGGAATGAGCATTGAGTTGTGGCAGGCTTAGGCAGGGGCTGCTTCCGGTTCTGTGCACAGATGGCAGTCCTACACCCAAGAACAACAGAACAGCAAATAGAGAAGAGGTAAAGGAGAATATGATTTATTGTATTTGGAGAAGGCAGAAAAAAGATGAGAGAACATAGAGGAGGAGGGAAGGTTGCATGTGGGGACAGTGGAAAGGGAAGCAGGCCAAGAGATATTGATATGCCAAGAAGTAAAGATGGAACAGGTTAAACATTTTTTTATTTAAATTATACATCTAATTTAAAAACATTTTTTATTAAAAGTAGAAAGAGTATCCTGAGAGATCAAAGAGGAAAGCATTGAATATCTATTGACTGTAGTAAAGAATGCCAGGATAATTTACTTAATAAATTAAATCAAATATTGTGTTTTGAAGTATTTCTTCTCTTTCATATTAATTTAATTTGGGGTTTCGTAACCTGATTCATTTGAGAGTCTCGTGATTTTTATGGTTCCTACAGTGTCACCTGGTCCAACTCTGTTTATATGTTAAGTGCACCCCATATTAAATGTTTGCCTCTCATATTATGTACAGTATACAAATGCCTTCTCACAATTCTAATTCTAACACCTACCACGGCTTGAAGAGCAGGCTACACCATGGGCCTCATTTACAAAGCAATACAAATTTTGGATGCAAATCAAATTTCTTTTTATCTTCAGTGCAGTTTTTATCCCAAAATTACAGCATCGCTGTGAGCGCCTGCTACTTTACAGGTGTTACATATTGCACACAGTCGATCAGTATGCATGCAAAGTAGAATCTCTTTTGGTAGAATGTGCCCAATTTGCAACACACACTTATTTACCCTGTATTTATGTCAGTATGGCATCACTTTTGAACTTATGTGTTAGACGCGCAGATTGGCACTCACTGCAAGTAGCCAAAAGTTCATAGTAGCATGTATGGACCCAAGTACCTTGTGTGTATAACATTGATGCAACTGAATTTTACATAAACTAGTGCTTTGCACTGGTGTTGTTAAATGAACCCTCAAGTCTCTTTTGCCCTTCGATTTTATGGCATATTGCTACAATGTAGAGAACAAAACTTTCAGTATTCAAATTCAGCCTGTATGAATCCATTTCAATCCATTTTGCATGCAAGTCCTACACTGCCTACTGTGTACTAAATATTAAAGTGCATTTGAATTATACCGCTAGTAACAATGTGCCTTAACTGTGACTGAGTGGTAGAACTGTGTTCACTTATCCTTTATACTCCGAAGCTATAGAAGCATTTTCATTCATTAAGCCCCCAGCAACAGTGTGCATTATGTGCAACTAAGTGGTGGGACCATGTTCACTTACCCTTTGCTCAGAAACTTTGGTGAGACCAGCAAGGAAGCTTTCAAGTTCCAACTAAGTTAAATAAGGGGCCTTGACGGGGCACATGAGCTTGCAAATTTTGGCCATAATGTGGTTCTAACCTTGATTTTTGTAAAATCTATTTAAACGGATTCACACAGGTTGACTTGTGCAAATAATGGCTGTATATCATTTGTAGCAGCTGGTCAACTCCAGAATGTAAGTGGGTGCTTGGGTTAGACCAAGCACTCACTTCACTTGTTCTTGTGTGTGCCTAGAAGAGGACATAGCATTAATCACTGGACTTAGAATGCTAGCATATCTGGCACAGGTACAATCTAGGTTTTTTCACAACACATGTAAATCATACAGTAGAACCCCCATCTTACACCAGAAAAAAATTGTGTAAAATCAAGGAAAAGCATTGTGTTATATGTATGTATGTGTGTGTGTGTGTGTGTGTGTGTGTGTGTGTGTGTATATATATATATATATGTATATGTATATATATATATGTATATATATGTGTATATATGTATATATATATATATATATATATATATATATATATATATATATATATATATATATATATAGGACCACAAAAATAAACAATATAAATATTTTAGAAAACCTAAAATCAGGGGATGTAAAATTGAGGTTTCACTGTAATAGACTTTAACCAACAACCTACCTGCCAGTATCAATGGCACTTTAAAGGGGTTCACCTTCCACATCCTTTTTTCAGTTCAGATGTTTCCATTTTGTTCACCAAAAATAAAGATTTTTAAATTGCTTAGCATGTTTTACATTTGACTTTTTTGACAACTAAACTGAACAACGCCTTTAAATACAATGTACTGAGTGAACAGCTGCACTAAAATGTAAATTTTTAGCTATACTGTAGTGCCAGTTCTGAATGTGGTGTGGTATTATCCAAAGCATAGTTTGTTTACTCCATCAAGCAGGGACCAGTTAGGTATAGTAGGAAATTTGCCCTAAGGACACCCCAAGGCATTCCCCGCTTAACCATGGACCACACAATACAAACAAAGGTGTATCATCATTCTAAACACGCGAGACTCTACCTACGAACCCATAAAAGTTTGTAATGGAACATATAAAAGATCCCCCTCATAGGGGGGGAATCGGTTCAGTTTTAGCCAGGATTCAACCTTTTTCAGCAGGATTCGGATTCTGCTGAATCCTCGTGCTTGGCCGAACCTAGTCCTTAAAATTATGTGACTTGCATTACAAACAAAGGAAGTAAAACATTTTACCCCTCGAGCTCCTTTTTCCCTCCCCTTTACGAAGGATTCGGGGTTTGGCCGAATCCAAAATAGTGAATTCTGTGCATCCCTACAAATAATACAATTGAGAAACAGAAAGAGAACAAAATCAGAATTAATTCTGCAACAGTATAAAAATCCTGACATGTCTGATGACAGTGACTCCACCCCTATGTGGTCAAACAGCACCCATGGTGACCCAAAGATTGGATTCTTAATAGAAAATATTGTAAACATATGTCTACCTAAACCATTAAACTAGTGTTCTTAATTTGTGGGTTGGGACCAAAAACTGGGCCCCCAATGCTGTGGATTTTTATGAGCCTTTTTAATAAAGTAAAAATTCCTGCTGAAGATGCACAATTAGGGGCAGATTTACTAAGGGTCGAAGTGAATTTTCAAAATTAAAAACTTCGAATTTCAAAAATTTTTTGGGTACTTCGACCATTGAATAGGCCTAAATTCGACTTCGATTCGAAGTAAAAAAGTTTGACTTCGAAAATCTAAGTATTGTCTCTTTAAAAAAGTTCGACTCCGACACTTCACCATCTTAAACCTGCCGAATTGCTATGTTAGCCTACGGAGACCTCCTACAACTCATAGCCAACATTTGGCTTAGTCTTAAGAAGTCGAAGGGAAATCGTTCGATCGATCGATGAAAACGTTTGATCGAACATTTCGAAGTCAAAGTAATCCAATTCGATGGTCGAATTTCTACGTTTTTTTCCACTTCGAAATTCGACCCTTGATAAATCTGCCTCTTAATCTCAAAGCTAATTCCCAGGCATAATATGGGTCCCCTGAGATAAGAAATATGAGCCTGTGCAAAAGCCTGTCTATTTACCTTCCAATAATACCTTCCATAAAATAAAGAACTGATTCAGAAATGAAAATATCTTGTTTAGATTCTGCGACTGATTTGTCCTTTTAACATCCAGTCATTATATTTTAAATAGAAATGTAGTCATCAGAACATTGTTTGTAACCCCATATAGAAAATACATTAGCATTTTGAAACCACATTGTGTGTTGG
Organism: Xenopus laevis; assembly: GCF_017654675.1. Taxonomy (NCBI): domain Eukaryota; kingdom Metazoa; phylum Chordata; class Amphibia; order Anura; family Pipidae; genus Xenopus; species Xenopus laevis. The sequence continues at coordinate 92,247,814 of NC_054387.1, read as the reverse complement.
TCCTGCTGGCACCATTTCCTGGGTTTTATAAAACTGCACTTTCCATACTCCTGGGTTAACCAAAACTACCGGCTTTGCAAATTACAACTTTTAATCTATTTCTCTTTGTCATTGGTGTATTTTTAGTATTTTAACCTAATCTTCTATTTTGAGCTGTGAGGTCAGTGAAAATGTTTTTCTGGCTAAGAATTTCCAAGCATTTTCCACATAAGAAAACAAGTCATAGTTTTTGTATGAAAGGATTCCTGTTTGTACGGTCTTGATTGTTTAATGCTAAAGGGGATATAAACCTAAAAATAACATTTTGCATAATGAAAGAAAATGTAATTCAAATTGGCTTTCTAAATATGTTAATTAAGGGTTTTGGGTGGTATTTTGAGATATTTGTACGTGTAATTGCAATTGAAAGCAGTACCTGGCTCTCTCTGTTCTGCTTCTTTTAAATATTGAAACAATGTAGCAGAAGCCTGTAGCAAGAAGCAGACATGGTATTGTTGGAAATGAAATCATGGCAGGAGAAGGGCTATCTTTGGCAACATTGTCAGGAACAGCAGTGCAGAAAAGTACCAAAAGTTCAGCTTTCAATTGCAATTGCATTTATAAATAACCTTAGCATTTGTAATTACATGAATGAATATTACAAAGTTCTTTATAATGACAATTTAATTAGGCATTAAATAAATAGTTTGTCTCATTAATTAGGCTTTAAATAAATAGTTCCTGTCATTTCTTAATGTAGTTTAAGCATGTCAGAATGCTTTATGCCAGTTACTATGTAGTAACTAAATATTATAAAGGAGAAGGAAAGTCGTTTACCACTTGGGTGTTCCAAATTTTAGGCACCCCCAAGTGAATGTATTTGCTTGCATGAAACCCCCGGGCCGGTGCTCCTATCAGCAGAAAACTGCTGGTTATACCAGCGAGCACCACTGAGCTATCCTCTTCCAGCTACATTTGAATGTAGCTCACAAGTATAAAAGGTTGGGGACCACTGGGTTAGACTGAAATGAGGCGTGGGAGTGTCTCTTCATTCTCCCACAGTAAGTGGACATCACAGTGACTGACAGGCCGAACACTGCAGTAGCAGGGGGCAAAGCCCTCCCACCTAACTGCCTGTGTGTCGCTTTGCTCCCAGCCTCCACAGAGCTGTTTTATGCTGCTGGCTGATCATTACTCTATCTGTAGCAATATTTACATGTGCAACACAAAGCAAGGGTTGTTAAGTTTAAGAACATTTTTAAAAATTCTAATACTATTGTTTTCCTTTTTTTTAAGTGCAACAGTATATTCCTAAGATTCACAGCAAAGCTACATCATTCACAAATGATGGACATAAAAATCTATAACCCATAATACATTGGTAGGCACTGTGCAACTCCCTGCATCTATTGTTAAATTGTACTGTGATACAATTCCAGAGTAACAGATGCAGCTTTGTTTTCTGTGCAGTGGATCATATACTGCTTCTGCACTTTGATATATGAACAGGTGCAGGGAGTTGCAAGGAAACAATGCAGCTGTTCTGGAACAGTATATGATAAGATGCAGGGAGTTGCAGGGAAAACAAATCTGCAGCTGGTGTTCTGGGAGTTTATAATCAGGTGCAGGGAGTCGCAAGGAAAAATAAAGTTGTTCTTGTACAGTATATGATAAGATGCAGGGAAAATAAAGCAGCAGCTGGTGTTCTGGAACAGTTTATGATCAAGTGCAGGGAGTTGCTAGAAAAAAAATGCAACTTTTCTGAAACAGTATATGAACAGTATATATAGTTGCAGGGAGTTACAAGGAAAAGTTTTTCTTTTCAATCATAGCAGGGCAGGGTGGGGGAGAGAACACAGATCAGAGCAATGAGGAAAGAAATAATTTGTGCAAGGATGGGGCAATCTATGAAAGCAGTGAGTGAGCGGAGAAACGAGGGCGGTGGAGGAGCAGGTAGGGTTGCCACCCGGCCGGTATTTTACCTGCTTAGCCGGTAAAACACCTGCCGGGGCCGGTATTGTAGCTGCCGGTAATTTGTAATACGCTTAACAAAAGGCCTTGCCCTTGGGTGGAAACTTACCTTTAAAGAGATACTGACACCAGAAAATATCCTTTTTTATGTCCATCATAAAATTATCTTTGAATGCTATTGGTAATTTTTCCATAAAAGTATTTGCCTGATGCTTTTACATTACCTTTCTTACCACCATGTTCCTCTATGAGGGGGCTGCCATATTTGTGCAGCAGGAGTCCGTTAACATCAGAAACTTCAAGTGACGGGTTAAGAAGGGACAGTAAGGTTGGCAAAACAGTCAGGTTTTGAAACTTCAAGTGACAATTACTTATAAAAGCAGAACTATCGTCGAAAATCGATGAACGTCGTGACCTATATGTAATTCGAGCTATTTTTTGTGTACTTCGACTAGGGAATAGTCCAAATTCGATTTGAATTTGAAAAAAATTTGAATTATGAAATTTATCATGTACTGTCTCTAAAAATTTGTCTGCCGAATTGCTGTTTTAGCCTATGGGGGACCTCCTAGAACCTATTTGGAATCAATTGGTGGACTTTGAAAAATCAACCTTTTTTTTTTTTGGGGAAAAACTTGAATCGAATTTGATCGAATGTGCTATTAATACGATTCATACAGTTCAAATTCGGATGAATACGGACCTATTCGATTGAAAACTGACCTATTTGACCAAAAAAAAACTTGGACTTAATTTCGGTTGGTTTTTTATATTTCATTTTCGAATTTCGAAGTTTTTCAAATTCGAAATTCGACCCTTGATAATATGCCCCTTAATGTAGATTAATATTTTGAAAAGAAAATTTTTGTGTCAGTACCTGTATCACTTTAAAGTAGAACTAAATTCAAACAAATATGTGTAGAAATGCTGTATTTTGAATACTGAACATACTGCACTAGCCTATAGGTATTGCAATAATGATAACTGGCTTTAATATTGTAACAGGAACTCACCATCTTGGATGTTGTTAGGAGTGTCAGTGACACTGCTCATGCTCAGTGGGCTCTAGGCAGCTGTTGAGAATATAATCTTAGGGATTGTTGCAAATCATCAAGCAAAAAAAGAGGTCTGTCTATTTTATAAGCCTAATCTTCTTTAGGGATTATACTAACATATTTATTCTTTTAGGTTGTATGGATTTATGTACCACATTGATTCCCAAAATACAATAAAGTATTTGGGGAATTAATGATTAATGGGTCATATGGGCTGATGTTGGAGTTCCCCCTATTCCACCCCAGCTGTGCATTTAAGTTTCTTGTTTGATTTTGTTTTCAAATGTTTTGCTTGATTATCAATGAAAGACAAATGGTTATGCAGTTGCTGTGATCCCCCAGCCCACCATTCTTCTAAAGCTGTGTGGCTTTATTTGATAAGCTTTGATACATACGTATAGTAGTCCTGTGTTGTTTTGGCCTTCTCTCTCCATTACAAGTGTTGGGGAAAGCCGTCATGCTGGCACCTGAATCTTGGCACAAAAGATAAAAGAGAACAGCATGATTAGCATGTTTCTATACAGTCTATTCATGTCCGCGTTTGATGCAAATGTGTTTTTCAGAGCAATTAACAGATGTTTATATGAATGGGAAACATATTACACACATCGTCCTAATAAAACCCTAGACACTCTACCTATTTAGATGTGCGTAAAGTGGGTTTTGACACTGCCTTGGAACTTACACTTGTGCACTCAGGATCATTTCTGTGTGTTCATTCGCAGTTAACAAACAAGAACAAAGATGCATGCATTTATTCAGTCTGGTCATCATCCCTGTAAGTTGTAATTATTATTAACCCAATTTTGAACTAATGTTGTTATTGTTTTTTTATAATATCTTCTGCTCCTTTCAGAATTATTAGGTTTTAAGGAGCTATTTAGTAATATGGACAAAAATTGTCACAGTCTGGTAAACTATATTGCTCCATTCAAAATAACCACTTCATTTTAATTATTAATCCACATTTTGGTCTGATTGTTGTATCAGTAACCCCATATGTAATAAAAGTTGCAAAGTCTGCCCAGGTGCAATAGCCCATTGCAACCAAAAAAGATGTTTGCTTTTACACACGTGACCAGTAAATGATACCTGTTGATAGGTTGCTATAGGTAGGTGATTAGCCCTTTTGCAAACTTTGCACATGTTATTAGATGATCCCAAACTGAGGGAAGGATGTATGGTGAGGGGCAGCATTGGTAAGGAAGAGGATAAAAAGGGTGCGAAAATAAAAAGAATGGAAAAAGTGTTAAAAAAAAAAAAAGTGATTGTGTTAAAAAAAGGCTTTAGTTCCTCACATTTTTATGCAATCTTTTTGTTCAACCCACTGAATTAAAGCTGAAAGTCTGCAGTTGTTGCATATATAGAGAGAGAGAGAGAGAGAGAGAGAGAGAGAGAGAGAGAGATCAGATAGACCTGGCACTAAACTATTCCTGTTATAGGATAATAAGGGTATCTTTGGATTTGCATAGCATCATCTCTTTGCAGACAATGTGCTGTGATTTTGTTCCTTTGGGCCAGTACAAGACACACTATATTAACATCTTACTTAACATGATAGAAAACAAGGCTTTCAGACGCTTTCTTGTTTATCGAGTTGATCTGAACTGTTGACCTTGGGGTTGGAGTGCAGGCCATCCTATTGAACCGTTGAGTCTGTCCCTGCGGTGAATACATTCACAAAGCAGCTTTAGCAATTTGCGTGTGCACTTCATCTATAAGAAGTCTGCTAGTTAACTGTTATTAATTTATAAGCATAAAAGGAAGCACGCCATTCATTCAATAGAAAGTAGTACAGTTAGGGACTTTGACTTGAAACAATGCTAGCACCTGTCGTCAGACCACTGAACAATTGTTATTTTCTCTTCTACTTATTCTTAAAACCATTTTTTTTAATAGTATACGAAGATCCGCACTCATAAGGCTCATGTGAGTAAAGGAAATATTGGCACAGCTAACATTTTGGCTGGTTCCCTAGCCTTTGTCAAAGTAAACAAATGGTTCAGACATTCTAAGATTAACCAGTATATTGTGTTGAATTGCCTTAAAGGGTTGTGTTCATTCATAGTGTTTTAAATCCATCATCCAAAAGCATAGCATCATACTAATCCTTAAAATACATTCAGTTAAATCAGTAGACACCAGTGTGCGTCTTTCTCTCTATATTCAAGGGGTGCTAGAACCTTTCTAATACATCATCATACCACACCTATCGTATTTAAGAAATTAATAATATAGTCACACTTAGGGGGCAGATTTATCAAGAGTCCAATTTCGAAGTAGAAAAAAACCTTGAAATTCGACCATCGAATAGGAGGATTTTATACATCGTACGATCGTACTCCGATCTTACCTCGAATCAAATGATTTTATCGTACGATTTTCAAAAAAAAATCCTTCGACTTAAAAAAACTTGGCAAAACACACAGGAGGTCCCCCATAGTTTAAACAGTAATTCGGCAGGTTTAAGTTGGCAAAGTATTGAAGTCGAGGTTTTTTTAAAGAGACAGTACTTTGATTATCGAATGGTCGAATAGTCAAACGATTTTTACTTCGAATCGAAGTAAATTCGAAGTCGTAGAATCCTATTCGATGGTCAAAGTATCCAAAAAATTACTTTGAATTTTGAATTTTTTTACTTTGAAAATTCCCTCGAATTCACTTCGACCCTTGATAAATCTGCCACTTAGAGGCACATTTATCAAAGGTCGAATTTTAAATTCAATTGATTTTTTTTTAACTGCAATATATTGGAAATTTGATTGGGAGGTTTTTTGATAAAAAAAATTGTATATCTAAAACTCAAAAGAATATTTTTGACCCAAAACTCGAATTGAATTCAACATAAATTTGAATATACTCTAAATTCGATTGGGGGGTTATTCAATAAAAAATAAAATATCTAAAACTCGAACGAATATTACCGGCCAAAAACTCGAATCAAATTAGACTAAATTCGAATCGTATTTTTTCTTCCGAAAGAAATTTAAATGTCAGGAAGGCTAGTAACATCTTCAAATTGGTCCCTGGACCTCTCCCATTGACTTATACATGAACACAGCAGGTTTTAGGTGGCGAATAGTCAAATTCAAATTCAAATTTTTAAAGGGGCACGATTTGATAAATCTCGAACTTTGAATTAAAATTCGAATCGAGTTTGGATTATTCACAATTCGAATTTGAGAGTTTTGACCATAAAAAAAAAAATCGAATTTTCAATTCGACCCTTAATAAATCTGCCCCATAGTGTGGGGCCATTGACCATAAGCAGCTTATTTACTTATGGTTTGATCAAGTTATTGAGGATACTACGTTCAATTACGAGTAGGTGCAATTGCTCCTTTGAAAGATTACAGCAGAGTGTCATGCCTGTTTCCTAGTATCCATGGGAGTGATTCCTTTCAGAAAGCCAAAGGTATCATAGTAAGGGGTAATCCAGTTATCATCAAGCTGAAATTGTTGTGTTGGGTAACACAGAAGATTTATTCCAGTACTGAATAAAGCAAGAAAAGACCCTTATCCCCTATGCCTGTAACCATAACATCTCCAAGGTACAGCTCTGATATATGATCTGATATATGATATAAATATTGCCACAGATTTGAGCAATATTGATGACTCGAGTGTTGCTTGCACAGCAGAGACAGCAGTATTGCTTTTAATGTTGACAACGGGGGACATAAGCCTTTCGCTAGCTTCCTAGGACATGAGATAGGTCTAAACACAGGACAGTGACAATAACATGGCATTAACCAGCATCAATACCCTCAAGCCACTACATAATGGGGAAAAACTGCTCCAGAGGGCTGTATATTTTATATAAGCACATGTGATAAGGGTAGCAGACTTAGAGATATTTTTTTTTAAATCTTCCCAAACTGCCACCAGAAAATCGCTGCTAAATTTGATGGCTGAGCTGGAGATGAGGCAGGGTACATGTTAAGTGTCGGACTGGGACACCAGAGGCCCACCCAAAAACCTTAGACCAGGGGCCCACTCTCAGTACTAATATTCTTTATCTCCTCAATCAACCTCTATTCTGCTAGTTTGTTTTCTTTACATACTATAATCTATTATTACATCTATTTAGCCTCTTTGTTCTCATAGAATAGGGAAAGGCCATGAAATAGGCCAAAAGTTTAGCAGCATGAGGGCCCACTGACACCTTGGCCTACCGGGAATTTTCCTGGTATCCTGGTGGGCCAGTCCAACACTGTACCTATTTCCTATGTGATCTGGACATTGTGGCAGCACCAATTTCCCTGCCTCTCTATTTTTTATATATTGAGTATGGTTGTTTATTCTACTCTTACTAGCTTTCCCTTCCTCCCAGTGGCGTAACTAGATATCACTGGACCCCACTGCAAATTATTTTTCAGGACCCCACAATGTCTAGAGGTTCACCTGTTTTTCCAATATTTATTGAAATTGCATATGAATTAGGTCTTCATGGGGCCGCAGGGTCTGCTTCCTCTGTAGTTACGCCCCTGCTCCCTCCCCATGAAACCTTCTCTGCATAAAGTTCTACAAACAGTGTGAAAATGTAACTGCTGGACTAATTGTGTTTTTGCATACATTCTTTAATTCTTTACCTTTTTGTACTCTGGAGTAAAAATATATTATTTGACAATACATTTACCAATAACGAACAGCCTACCTTTAATTTCTGTCATTGACTTGGGTTTTCTGACTGTGCTGATACTTTTCAGCCCTTTAGTAAGCATTTACAGGCTGAAAAGCGTCAGTACAGCACTGTCATGCCTTTTCCATTAAAATGAATGAAAGATGGACATGGTTGCCTGGAGAGGAAACTTTGGGCAAATTCAGAAAACGAAGCACCGAATGTTTTCCCACCGACGATTTACTTTATTGCCAATGGCAAAGCATTTCAGATATATTTGTTACTGTGCAATATTCACAGGTTTACAAAATGTTAACAAAATCTCTGTGCCATAAGCCTTAGGGTGGTGGCACATTTAGTCCCCTGTGATAAATCTTCGCTGCTGCACACGACTAATCTCACCAAAATGACTTCCACCGGCAAGAATGTGAATCGCCAGCGGGATGGCAGTGTCGCTTTGGTTTTATGAAGTTGCGCGAAGTTTCCTAGTGAGGCAATTTCGGAAAAACCATAGCAATGCTAATGCCATCCTGCCGGCAATTCACATTCTTGCTGATGGTAAGGCATTTCAGGGAGATAAGTCGCCCATGGTAGCTAAGATTTATCGCAGATGACTAAATCTCCCCGTGTACCACCACCCTAAAGCTGGCCACAGACACAAAGATCTGATCGTACGAATCAACGTACGATCGGACTTCACCATCTCCCAACCTGCCACTAACCATTCAGATCAAATAAAGTACAAAAGAACAGATTAGCCGATATTCTGCCCCTGACAGCAATCATACGAAAGTTATGTCCGACCAAAGCTATTTACAGTCTCCCTCTGAAAATCATACGATCGGCAATACATGCAGAGATATTACCCGTATCCAAACAACCAATCTCCGCCGGACGAAAAATGTCGGGACTCTCCACACATGGTCCGAAAATCGTAATAATCCTCGATTCGCACGATCAGATCTTTGTGTCTATGGCCAGCTTAAGGGTGGTGGCAGACAAGGAGACTAGTCGCCCAGCGACAAATTTCCTCTACTGTGGACGAATAATCTTCCCGAACTGCCTTCCCGCCGGCAAGAATGTAAATCTCCAAAAGATCACTTCGGATTTCCGAATTCGACTGAAGTTGCAACCCCACTGGCGATTTGTATTCTTGCTGACGGAAAGGCAGTTAGGAGAGACAAATCCCCCCCCCCCCGTCTGTCACCACCCTAATGGAGAGCCATTACATTATCAACAATTATCAGGCCATTATACCCCCTGTAGGATGTGATAAGGAGTTTATGGCTAAGCTGTAGTAGACAGTGGCTAAATAGGTAAGGATGGGCCAGTATTACTTTCACAGAATATTTTTAGAAATAAAGCAAAGAAAAAAACATTTGTATTGAGATTTAATATTGCTTTTTATGAACCATAGGAAAAATATAAAAATTATACTAGCCCCTTTTTAGTACAAAACCCTTTTAAGTACAAAAACCATTACAATTGATCCAGAGTACCAGTAATTTTTTTTTTCTTGGATCAATATGGCCATTGTAGTTTATTTTGTCTTTTCTCATTGCAAATGTAAACCTGCCTTTTAAATATGGCAAATTTGTAGACCTATATCAAAATGTCAAATCCAAAATAACCATTTTATTGTTATGTGTCTTTCTTTGTTTGGGCAGGTTGTTGAAGGCAAGCTTGCTCCGTTTCTCTTGAAGATAATCAAGTTTGCCACATCTCATGTATACAGCTGCAGTCTTTGTAGCCAAAAAGGATTCATTTGTGAGATTTGCAATAATGGAGAAATTCTCTATCCCTTTGAGGAGAACTCTACAAGCAGGTAACAGTTTTATTGCTATGTGGCTTGAAAAGCTTTGACTCTAACCCTTACAAAGGTTTTCATTTTTAATTATTTGTAGTTTTTGAGTTATTTAGCCTTTTATTTAGCAGCTCTCAATTTCCACAATCTGGTTGCTAGGTGTCAAATTATCCGAGCAACCATGCATTGATTTAAATAAGACTGGAATATGAATATGATATGAATGTGAATATGAAAGAGGACTAGAATAGAAAGATGAGTGATACAAAGTAGCAATAACAATACATTTGTAGCCTTACAGAGCATTTGAAAGTGGAAAGCGTTAGAAGAAGAAGGGAAATAATTAAAAAGCTTAAAAAAATAAAAATTGAAGACCATTTGAAGTTGTTTAGACTTCCCCCTCACTTTTTTTCTTAAAAATATAGTTCCAATTCATATATAATTACTGAGCAGCCATAGAGGCACTTTAGAGTGTAATATTAAGTGCAATATGTTTAATCTTAGTCTGCAGCAGTGTGTAGAACTAAAAGCCACTTTTGAAATTAACATTACTTTTGGAGGAAGTCCATCATCTGTTCTAGGTTATTATTACAAATGTCAACCCATAATGTAAACATGCATTTAAAGTCTAACTTATAAAAAGGATGACAGACAGACTCCACACCAGTAGCTGGTAGTGTGTTTTGGTTTTAGATAAATCTAGATATTTCTGGCAGTTATATGAAACATGTTCGTCTGTTTTATAAGAATACTCATTTTGTTATGCTACAGGCATACAAAATATAAAACACAGAGACGCAGCCATAGAATTGTTAGTAGACATGGAAAAGAAAACACCCCATATAACTGCAAAGGGCCTATAGGTTTTTGAGAAGTGGGGCACAATTACATCTGAAGGAAATTGTCAACAAAATAAATCCTCTGCACACACATATCTATATATTAAATAAAAGGCATTAAGTCAATATTTACTTAAAATGTCTCAATTAAAAAGCCAAACATCAGAGAGATGTACATCAGAACATCAGAACATCTTGGTGTAAAGAATTCTTTAGAAACACCAATGTATAGTAAAATGCTGAAAGTCAGCCTGCTGAAATAAGCAGGTAGAGAATAAATTCCTATGCTGGCATTAGCCTCCTGTCCTACCTGCACCCAGGAACAATTGCGTCCGCCCGGGTGCAGGCACGCGCGGTTGATTTCGGTGAGGAAATGCAGGGGCCTAAAAGTTTGCTCAAAATAAATGCGAACAAGGCACCAGGGCCAGATCACATAAACCCTCCGGTGCTTAGAGAGCTTTGTTCCGTTTAAGCCAGACCTGTATTTTTGATTTCCTCAGACTTACTTCAGGGATCACATTCAGAATTATGTTCTGGCTAATGGCATTATGAGCAGTAATCGATATATATAGGAATTCTTTCCCTGAATTAGTTGTACAGGCTGATACATTAGATAGCTTTAAGAAGGGGTTGGATGGCTTTTTAGCAAGTGAGGGAATACAGGGTTATGGGAAATAGCTCATAGTCCAAGTTGATCCAGGGACTAGTCCGATTGCCATTTTGGAGTCAGGAAGGAATTTTTCCCCCTCTGAGGCAAATTGGAGAGGCTTCAGATGGTTTTTTTTGCCTTCCTCTGGATCAACTGGCAGATAGGTAGTTAATAAAAAAAAAAAAAGGTTGAACTCGATGGACGTGTCTTTTTTCAACCTTACTTACTATGTTACTATGTCAGACCAATTTGATTGTTGTTAATGGTACTTTCTCTACTTGGAGTAAGGTGCTTAGTGAGGTACCACCACCGATTTTTATCTAACATGCCCATGACTTAGGGGAAGGTTTTGTAAGTAATGTATCAGTATTTGCAGATGACACATCTTTGAAGCAGAATCTTGACAAACTGGCAATCTGGGCAGCTAAGTGACAGATGAGATTTAATGTCTATAAATATAAAGTCATGCATCTGAGATGTAAAAGGATGCAAGCTACTTATACTCTGTGTGCGCCACTGGCTTTAAGGCAGGGACTCTTTAGGAGCAGTTTAAGATTGTACTAACACATTCTGACCGACACTAACCTACAAATCTTTAACCCACACCTGACCCTAACCCGCAAAATGTTTCCATTGTAGGACTCGCACCCTGCCTACATCTTTAGTTAAGCTGTAGTTCTCCTTTAAAGCAGGGAATATTTGGGAGCAGTGTAGGAGTGTACCAACTCAGTCTGACCCACACCCAACCCTAAAAGTGGCCATAGACGTTACAATTACAATCTTTCCTGGAAAAGATCTTTCGTTTTAATACACATGTGTAGAGCTGAATTGTCAGATATAGATGTAGAAACAATAGAATTCTACTTGTATCTGAAGATTCTGCACTAACAAAAGCTGATATTCGGGTACCCTCAAAGACACTCAATCAAAATTTTACAGCCAGCCCATAGATGAGCCGACCGATATCCAAGTCTTCTGCAGATATCGGTCGGCTCGTCTCCCACCATAGACGCTCCGAATATCATATGAAAATTTGTTTTGTACGATATTAGCAGTTCATCTATGGCCACCTTAACCCGCAATAGTTGGCCAAATATCAATCTGAACCCGCCCAATCGGTGGTCAACCCTTAGGTTACCGCAGATTTTGGGTCAACCGGCACATCACTACTGCCAATGTCTTTTCTTCTAAAAGCCTCTTCCATGCATGGATGAGCTATGAGCAGAGTTTTGAGCCACAGCCTCTTAATTTTATGAATTTATGAGACTAGACTCATGAATTGACAGTTCTGGGCATGAATTGTTGGATAATATTTAATTAATGTGGTGCCATGTGGCTACATTCCTCCCATTCCATTTGAATCACTACTCACATTTCTCATCATTTTGAATAACACTTTTTGTTAAACTGAAAAAAAAGCTATTTCAGATGTTTTACTCTTTGTGTAAAACAAACTGAAAGCAACCGTTTTGATTTGAGAAACAAAAACAATAGAAGAGATAAGTGGGATGATGGAGTAGGGACGAATGTTTCTCATATGAAAATAAGGTGGTGAGGGATTATATTGTAATGAGGGCGAGTTGGAGAGTGAGTATAAGTTAAATAAGCAACTGAATGTTGAATCGGTTTTACTTTAAAAAGTGTCTCATGGTTGGTGAAAGATTGTGTAGCAACCAGTAAATAATAACTCTCAGCATAGTTGCCCCATCTCCATGACTGCGCTATGGATGTTACTTTCTGTAACAGAATGATTTGTGTACAGGAGTGTGGGGTATATGGTTTTTGTATGTATTTATGTCTTGTTTTGTAAATGCCCTTTTAATGCTTCAGTTTGTGTACATGAATCATGAAAGTGATTCTGATATTAGGTGTATTTGTATATAGAACTGAAAAAGAATATTGCTTTTGTGCCTTCTGTGCCATAATAGTTAAACTCACATTTGAGTATTTGGTATTTTGGAACTGGCGCCCAGCCAGCTTAATAGATAATTAAAACTGGAGATTTCCTATTTGAAAAATGATTAGTAGACACACAGGAATTCAAAAACAGGTAAACATTGAAGTTCATTCAACTTCTTATGTGCCTTGTACACCCATAAATTACCCCAATTGGCAGTGGGAAGCCATCCATCCTTCAAATCTTTCTTGGACACTGATGCTACAAATGGTCTTTGTTTGACTTTAAATGCACTTACTCAACTTCAAACCAGACTGCTGCATATGTGTTTATTTACTGACTTCAGCTTTGTCTCAATTTAAAATAGTTGCCTTTGTATAAATTTTTAATGTAGATGTATCATCTGCATTATATGAAGGAATTCGACGTTTACAGCATACAATAAGGCTTATTTAGATCTGAAAGTGCAGTGGACAGCTTGCTCTTATCTCTGCAGTGATTTGTGCCTAAAACCACTTTTACTAAAGGTATTGCATCAAAATGCGCTACTCACACTTGGTCCCTGCGGAGCCCTGAAGCTATCACCACTTCTGGACCAGGCAATAGCTCCAGGGTTTCCTCAGCACCCTGCATTAATTGGGACAGTTCAGTTGCACAAAAAGAATCCGGCACACACATCATTCGAACTCCAAACACTGGATATGATGCCAGTGAGCACTGCAAATGACTCAAGGCAGACTTTATTTGAAAATAAATTCACAATGACACATGCGTGCAGTTGTGTTTATTTGCGAAATCAGACACAATTGCAATAGGTGTAGCTTGATTGTGTAAAGAGAAACACCCATTTTTTCCCCGCAGTTTGCAGAATTCAAGGGAAAACAGTGCATTTTGCTTGCTATGATTCGGTAGGTGAATGTGACCTAATGTATTCAGGAATGTAATAATTATTTGATATATTTAACCAATACCAATTAGATTTGCTTTTAATTAGAAGGCACACGCATACAAACTTTCGTAAAATTCAAACACTATACACAAGCTACAGTATTATAAGCAGGCCATGGAGGAGAGGAGATAAAGACATATGAAGATTGTTCTGAGATACACTAGGTGGAAGACATCTTACTGCCCAGCACTGTTACTTTATGAATTCCATGTTTGTTAACTAAAGCAGTCCATGCTTGGCCACTTCTGAATGATGTGGCAGTTTATGTGACCTGCATATGGGGCAAAAACATTGGCAAGGCCTATTCAGTATCTGATCAGGTTAGGGGGGATATTTATCAAGAATGCTGGAACAATTGTTTGGTATGTAATCTTCTCCTGACATTTCATTTACAATGGGGAATGTCTGCAACAGATTTCCAAGGTTCTGCTGCATTCAGGTTTTGGCCTGTGTAGAATGCAAATACAGGTATGTGACCTGTTTCCGGATAACTGATCTTTTCATAATTTGGATCTGCATTCCTTACGACTACTAGAAAATCATGTAAACATTAAATAAACCCAATAGGCTGTTTTTCTTCCAATAAGAATTAATTATATCTTAGTTTGGATCAAGTACAAGTTATTGTTTTATTATTACAGGGAAAAAGAAAATCAATTTTTAAAATTTGGATTATATCATGGGAGACGGCCTTTCCATAATTTGGAGCTTTCTGGATAATGAGTTTCCAGATAACGGATCCCATACCTGTACATAGATAGATGCATGTTACTCAATTTCTTTTGGGCAGGAGATCGTCTGTTTTAGATTCCCACGTTATGCTGCAGCAACCCTATTCTCTCATTAGAGAAAGAAAGATCTGGAATAGTAAGCATTATACAGATGCAATAAATAAAATGTATTGGAAAAATGAAGCAAATTGCCCAGCAAGTTAAAGAGAGGGGTCATACTAGTGGTAAAGTAATGCTTAGAAATGTATATATTATGTGTATGACCTATAGTAGCATTAAAGGAGGTTCAAGCTTTAAATAAACACACGCACTGGTTGCATTCACTGCATATCTGCTTTCTCTCCGCTGTCCGGTTCAATGATTCAAGAAAAACACAAAGAGAGACATTTTTCCTAAAATGCTCCAACACAATTTGTAAGCCTAACCAGAAATCCAATATTTGTCCAGTGCTGACAAGGATATTCTGCATGTTCCTGTTGAATATACCCTGTTAAAACCTGGCATTCAATGTGAGAGTCTTTTGTTTCTAGAAGAAGAAATGTCTTCATTTGGACTGATTACCACCATTTCTTCATTTAACAAAAGAAAAACAACAGGGGTGAGATTGGGTTTGTTAATCTTTCGGGAAGTAAATTGTAAGCATTGAGAAAACATTTGCATTGTTTAATCAGCTTATGCCCATAGGCGTCATAAATTGATCTGTACAGGTATGGGATCCCTTATCTGGAAACCCATTATCCAAATACCTCCAAATGTACAAGAATACATTTTAAAAAATGTTGTTAATCATAACACTGGGTTAAACACTGGAAAACGAGGAATGTTTCCTGAGACTATGTGAAGACACCCACAAAGCCTCATTAAGGTGAGTCCCACTTGTGCAAACAGCATTTTTCTCCCGAGACATATCCACCTTGTCAGCAGGAGAAAAAGACTTTCAGCTGCCCCTGTTTGCCATTTTTCAGACTGGAAAAGATGGTCCAGCTTTAGACAGCTCATTTTTCTTTCAGTGGGGGTGGGAGACAAAGAAGAGAACAACACATTATTGTCCCACTATATAAGCTAGTCTTTTACCTGCTCCTTGTTTGCAGTGCATTCATTTTTGTCAGCCCTTAAGCAAACAGGGAGAATACCTGGCTCATGCACTCACCAGGGACTCAATGCATACATACCCCAGGTCTCACTTAATCAGTATGACACATTCCTTTGTTAGTAAATGGTTCCAAAGCAAACAAAATCTGCACAGCTAATTAGTAGCCTTTAAAAAAAAACTTGCTTTTAGCTATCCTGTCACATCCTGCCCAGCAATAAAACAAGATAAATTTCTATTCAGTGACATGTCTGGCATCCATTATCCGCAATGCTTTACACTGGAGAAGAGGTCTTTTTGCAATATGGAGCACCATGACTTAAGCTGGCCATATATGTAAAGATTTTTAAAAGATCTTTTCGTTATCGTGAGACCACAATTATCTCGAAACGATCGTTTAAGGGTCAGGCCACACGAGCCAATTCGTGGAGATTAGTCGCCCCAGCGACAAATCTCGAACTGCCTTCCCCCTGCCCGCCGGCTAAAATGAAAATTGCCTGCGGCAATGCACACGCGGCGCTTCGTTTTCCGAAGTTGCCTCATGAGGAAACTTCGTGCGGCTTTGGAAAACGAAGCGCCGTGTGTGCATTGCTGCAGGCGATTTTCATTTTAGCCGGTGGAGGGCAGGCAGTTCAGGGAGATTGTCGCCCCAAAGAAGAGGCGATTTGTTGCTGGGGCGACTAATCTCCCCGAATCTGGTTGTGTGGCCTGATCCTTAATGTATGATTTGTCCATCAACTAAAAAGACCATTTCAAGCAATATTGCCGGGAAAACTGAGGGTAGCTGCCTGCTTGGCCCTGCAAACATAGATAGATTGCACTGGGACCGATAAAGATTTTTTTAACCTGTCCGATAAATTTTCTGGCAGATGTCGGACGAAAAATCGTAAGATGCACGATTGTTCGATTCCCACTAATTTGACTGATTGGTCGGATTGCACTGAAATCAATCGTTCACCAACGAAAGATCTTTGCTACAAAAACAATTACATTTTTTTAGTCATTAAAAAATGTATAAAGTAGAAATTTTACCCCTTTTTTAAATGAGCTCTTCTGTAAAAAAGGATGCATAGACAACATCTGAAATGAAATATAAATGTATTTTGTTTTTTTGTACACAGGCATACTTGATTCCACAAACTCAAAGAAAACCATTCTGAAGTCCCTCTAGACCCCCATTACTCTTGAAAGTGAAGCAGAAATGCGTCAGCGCTATAAAAATAATGTGGAATAAAAATACATTGCTACACACTAGGGACAAGGTTAAAATTATTTAGTATATGGAGAAAAATATTAATAGATTAGCCCTTCAGTGTTGGTCATTGTATAGTTCATACATGATTTCCAAGGCCCAGGTTCCCTTTTGCGTACCTCCCAACTGTCCCAATTTTCGCAGGACAGTCCCGATTTTGGCAGCTTAGCCCGCAGATCTTTTTGACATAGAGCCCAGAATACTCAGCACCTACACTTAGATACGTCTGTAACAATTTAAGTTAATCAAAGATACAATTACTATTTCAGATAAGCAGGTCTCTTGGGGAAACTGTGACTTGCAGCTTAAGGCAATTCACCTTTGTTAGCAAAACTGTGAAAACACATAAAATCTGATCCTAAAACCCCCAGAAATGTGTTCACTAGGGATGCACCAAATCCAGGATTGGGTTTGGGATTCGGCCTTTTTCAGGAGGATTTGGATTCAGCCAAATCCTTGTGCCTGGCCAAACTGAATCCTAATTTACATATGCAAATTAGGGGCATTAAGGGAAATCACATGTTTTTTCATAAAAAATTAGGAAGTACAAAAAAAGTTCCACTTTTCCTTTCCTGCCCCTAATTTGCATATGACAGTAAGGATTTAGTTCTGTATTCGGCCAAATCTTTCACGAAGGATTCGCCCAGATCCCACATATTGGATTCGACCCATTCCTAGTTCAAACTTTCCATAACCTGCCAAATTTTGTAATATTGCATGTGTTATTTAGGGGGTGTGGCCATAAAACGGATGTGTTGAAAAACACGCAGCAGATCTTTTTGCCTCTCTTTCTATTTTTCAAATGTTGGGAGGAATACAATTGTACAAAATGTTTGTGTATTTATAGCAAGAAAAATCCTCTGTGCAAAACAAAACACAGCCTATATCCACCCTATGGGCCTCTAGGTAAAGACAGTAAAGTCTTTGCAGAGCTGTGTTTAGTTCTGTTTGGTACAGAAGAAGAACCTGTGTGCATTAATACTTTCCCTGCTAGTTGTATTTTGCTAGCTGTTCTTGTCTTGTGAACTATTCTCTATTAAACGGATACTGTCATGGGAAAACTTTTTTTTTTTTTTTTTCAAAACACATCAGTTAATAGTGCTGCTCCAGCAGAATTCTGCACTGAAATCCATTTCTCAAAAGAGCAAACACATTTTTTTATATTTAGTTTTGAAATCTGACAATGGGCTAGACATATTGTTAGTTTCCCTGCTGCCCCCAGTCATGTGACTTGTGCTCTGATAAACTTCAGTCACTCTTTACTGCTGCACTGCAAGTTGGAGTGATATCACCCCCCCCCCAGCAACCTAACAATAGAACAATAGCAAGGTAACCAGATCTCTAACACAAGATAACAACTCCCTGGTAGATATGAGAACAGCACTCAATAGCAAAATCCAGGTCCCTTTGGGATACATTCAGTTCCATTGAGTAGAAGAAAGAACAGTCTGCTAGAAAGCAGCTCCATCCTAAAATGCTGGCTCTTTCTGAAAGCACATGACCAGGCAAAATGACCTGAGATGGCTGCCTACACACCAATATTATAACTAAAAAAAATACACTTTCTGGTTCATGAATTACATTTTATATTTTAGAGTGAATTATTTGCAGTGTAAACTGTGTAATTTAGAAAATAAACAACATCATAAAAGCATGACAGAATCCCTTTAAGCTCACTTAAAATTGCAGATAGCTACAGCCCAATATGGCCGATATGATTACCATAATACCACCAACTATCTGACTGAAGACGCCTGGGGGGGGGGGCAAGTAGAGCAGATGGGTACTGCATGCCTGGCTTCCCAAATCCAGATTGCACCACTGTGTGCCCACTTTACTATGTCATTTCAGTTACATGTAGAGGCTCTTAGTTTATCCAATCAATGTCAGTGTATAGGTGGAAGCAGCTTGAAACCCTCATCTGTTTTATACTTGTGTTTACAGTTTTGTTGAGTGTTTAGCTACTAGGTGATTGGATTAACCAACGGGAGGCCACAGGATTTTACAATTTAAACAGGCCTGTGACCATGTAGAGGTTTACATACTCCTCTGTAGCCACAGCTATGGTTGCCACCTTTTCCAGAAAAAAATACCGGCCTTCCTATATATTTATCTTTTTTCCCTATTAATAACATTGGGATCAACCATCATTTATACCGGCCAGGTGGCAACCCTAGCCACAGCAAACAGGTTTGGTGCCCACATCCAACCACTGTGCTGGCACTCAAGAACCTATGTTCTTAAATATTCTTTTATGCAACACTTGAACTTACATACCCTCATTCTTATTGTATTTGCATAGTTACTATGTAACTTATATAGTTTGCAAAGTTTACTTTTACAATTCAAAGTGCATTTCCCCTCTACTTTTACTGACATTTTATTACAGAGTGTTACCTTTCCACCCAACTGCTCTTGGCGGTAAAATATATCTTGGCTATGTGACAACATCATGCATATCATATGCTGACATCAGTGATTTCAAGAACTTTCCACATAAGATAAAGCTCACAAATTGAACTGTATATTGCATAAGCAAGAGATCAAGTTGTGCAGACCCATTTGTTTTGCAAAGTTACACAGCAGTAGATGGGCAAATAAGCAAAAAGAAGTGAAGATAATATACAATTATCTAATGTAGTTAATAAAGTTAATACTGATGTACTTGGAAATCAATGTCACATAGTGGAGATGATTATTTTGGAAATGTTTTTAACCCTTTTTGAGCATTTTAAAAGCAGGTCTTAAAATTGGGCATGGAAGAGGCCTTTTGTCTGGTTCTGGGCTGTTGGAGCTGCAACAGACTCACACGGCTGAGATTGTGAAACCTCTGCAGTATGTAATCTGCCAGCATTCTCTTTAAGGGTCTCACATACTTATAACCTGTACAGGAGACCTAAATGCCATTCTATTTCCAAATTCTGTCCCCTATAACAGGGGTCCCCAACATTTGTTACCCATGAGCCACATTTAAAGGCCAAAAGAGTTGGGGAGCAACACAAACATGAATAAAGCTTCTGGGGATGCCAAATAATGGGTTTGTTTAGGTCATGCCATGACTGCTTGGTCCACTGAACTTTGTGGTATGTAAAGAAACTTGTCAGCACTCTCTGCACCCCCAACCATTAAAGTACTTGGTCCTGATATATAAATAATATTGCCCTATCACTGTGTTATTACTGCAAAATTTTTGCATGTCCAAGGGAACTTTCCATAGCATATAAAGAAAGACAAGCAAGCAGTAAAGAAATGAATAGCATATTATTACAGCTCATAAGTGCCAACCAAAATGGCCATATGCATTTGGGTTCCATTGGGTTGCACTGAAATTAATTACCTACAGCCTTCCTGGCAGCTGCCATGTTGCTCCACCACTGATTAAACTATTTTAATAAAGTGAGATACTCATGGGCCTCAACCTCTTTGGTGCAAACTGTGTATTTGGCCAAGGCTTTTGTTCTGCTGAATCTTGTATATGGTGGCTTTAGTCTCGAAGTGAGATGACTAAATATGTATAAATATGTGTCATTTTAATACAGTAATTGAGATCTGTACATATTAAGGGTGTTCCAATCCTACAGTATTGAATAAATTGCATTTTCCTCTAATGTGTAACTTCTGTATCCTGTGAATTCATAAATCACATTTTATCTCTAGCGTTTCCCTAATACACAGTAAGCCAAGTTTACATTGGAATGCTGATGCAAGGGCTGCAGTGATAAGCAGTATGTCCTAGATTTTTGACAAGTGGCGCCAAGTTAATATGTCCAGATCTGTGACTTATTATTCTTGTCCCCGTGTTATTATTTTGCAATTGTTCACCTTTATCTTTTATTTCCTTTCCTGAGTAGAGACCTTTGTATCGAAGCAACAGGTGCTGTGGGCTGTTCAGCCATTTTATGTGGCAGTTGCACCATGGACTAGTGATAAGAGCTGTGAGTGAGCAGAATCTATTAGCCAACAGCCAGGGTGTGTCAGTGAGAGAACACAAAGCTGCCAGCAATATTATACTTATTAGTCATCCCACCTTCAGTAAGCCATGTGCAGCTGCATTCACACTGGGGTACATTAGTTTGATAAATGCAATTCTAACATCAGGTTTTAGTTTCCACCTTATTCATTAATCAGATTGCTGTTCGTCTTGTAATATAATGATTATCCTCTGCATATCTGCACATAATCAACCCTTTTCACACCTGTCATTTAGGTTGAATGAGGTAAAAGTATATGCAGTGATGTATGGTTCTTTCATGCAGCCCCTAAAATGATACTGGGATTTTTACACTGTTGTCTAGGTGGCATTAAGGCTGGTAGTAGGAGATTGTATCTAGAAACACCCTACAGCAATTTGTTTTCCAAGAGCCTTTGTGGCCCCGCCACATATCCAGGCCTGGAATACGTACGTGCGGGCGTCTTTTCCCACCAGCACTCCATAACTTGTGTATCTGAATGACCTGCAAATTAGGAGGCAAGAGAGGAACATCTATATACCTCTTCCAGTTTGCACCCTGTGTGTTTTTAAAGTATAGGTGTGGGATCCGTTATCTGAAAACCCATTATACAGAAAACTCCAGATTACCGAAAGGCCATCTCCCATATACTCCATTTTATCCAAATAATTAAAATGTTTAAAAATGATTTCCTTTTTAGGGGCGTGGCCTAAGAGCGCATGTGAGCGCACGTACATCTCCCTGGCTCCTGACCCGGTGCCGATATTGTGCAGATTCTAGCAGTCCCAGGGTTCTAAATTAAGCGGAGAAAGGGAGCGGAAGCCTCTGCCGACATGCCTAAGAAAAAAGACAAGCAGCAGCCACTGCGACTCACCGCATTCTATGGTTCTCAGCCGAAGACGCCAAACCAAGACGACTCCCAAGATGGCGCCCAGCCCTCCTCCTGCAGATCCTCTCCACAACGCGACGCTGAACTGGAGCGGCAGACAGCTAAGTACAGAGATAGTACACAGCATATTACTGAGTCGCATTTGAAGGCGCTACTAGCGCAATTGAGAGAGGACATATGCTCAGATACAAAACAGGCAGTGCAGGACATAAAGTCTGAGCTACATGAGATTGCTGCTCGCACTGACCACATTGAAGCTAAAATGGAGGAGTTAGTGGAGGCACATAATACCATGGCTGATACAGTGGAAGCGCAAGAGTCAATGATCTCTATGCTTCAAAATAAATTGGCTGATGTAGAGGACCGTTCCAGAAGGAACAATATTAGGTTGCGGGGAATTTCTGAGGATATTACGCAACAGCAGCTCTGTCAATATGCACAGGATTTAATACTTGCTTTGCTCCCAGAAACACCTGCTGACCATCTCCTCATTGATAGGATCCACAGGATCCCCAAGCCTAGAAATGCGCCAAGTGAGGCCCCCAGAGATACCATACTACGGATTCACTTCTTCCATATAAAGGAAAACTTGCTGCGCTATTCCAGGCAACACAAATCGTTCCCAGAGCCCTATGGGAAAGTACAAGCTTTTGCTGATTTCTCTGCGGCTACCATGGCTAAAAGGCGTGAATTAGCTGGCATAACGCAAATTCTTCGCCAACACGATATACCGTATAAATGGGGTTTCCCTACAAAGCTATTGGTTCATTGGCAGAATTCCACAAAAACAATTTTAACTGTGGAAGAAGGGAAGCAGGCACTAGCGAAGTGGAACGTGCCACTTACAGCGCCACTCAAGTCGAGTCAACAACTTGGGAAGATGCATGTTGGTACTGATAAAGAAAAGGGAGACGGCCATGCAAACACTTGATTACCCATGCTTCATGGAACCACAACCCCAACCCTGGGTCGACCACTTTAGTATATGTTCCAGGCACCGGAACGGGAACAGTTGAGTTTTTACACCCTCGTTACTACCCCCCTACCACTTTCTCTCCCATTGCAGGACTGTCTGCCCGCTTCTGGGCATGTATGCAACAAGAGACCAGCCGCATGCGCTGGATGGACTGTACATAAGTTCTAAATTGTATGTTTTCTTTTTTTGGTTTTCCTTTCTTCTTCTTTCTTTCTATCCTTTTCTACCTCTTCCTGGGAGACTGGCAATTATGTTGTTAAGGCATGTTGATATACTGCTAAGGGGTCAGCTAGAATGGACACAGAATAGCAATTCTATTAGTCAATATGGTACTTAAATGTATATCTATTAATGCTAGGGGCCTGAACACCCCTCGCAAACGTCTGTTGGCCCTTGCAGACTGCAAGAAGCATCAGGCGGATATTGTTTGGATTCAGGAAACGCATTTCTGTTTGAAAGATCAAATGTCTATTGGCAATAAATATTACAAAATGATAGCAGCGGCACCTTCGCAAACTAAAAAACGGGGTGTAGCTATTTTAGCTAGGACGACCCTTAATATTGCAAGTGTGAAACATTTAGCTGACCCCAATGGCAGGTGTTTAATTGTTGTGTGCACGGTGAACCAACAGCAGTACACGCTAATGAATCTTTACTCCCCCAACACAAACCAAAATTTGTTCCTGAAACAAGCTCTTGAGCAACTTCAGAATTATAAGCAGGGTACTGTTATCATTGGCGGAGACTTTAATAATGTTCTAGACCCCAACATGGATAGATCACCACCGGCAACTGCATTACCTCCACATTACTGTACAGAGGTGACCAAAAAATCCCTGACATTTACGAAATTGCTAGCTCAATATAACCTGTATGATGTCTGGAGAGTGCAAAATCCAACTTTGAAGGATTTTTCGTATTATTCGCCCCACCATAAGTCCTACACTAGAATAGACCTATTTTTGACCCAGCCTCAAACTTTAAATGTAATCTCCCAATGTACAATTCGAAATACGACATGGACGGATCATTCCATGGTCGCATTCACACTGCAGGAAAAATATCGGTTTACTACGCGACCCCCGTGGAGACTTAATAACGCTCTGTTAATGGATAAAGCTGTCAGTAACCAACTAACAAATAATCTAACTGAATTTTTCCTTCACAATGATAGCAAAGACATAGCTGACTTAACGCTTTGGTGTACACATAAGGCGGTGCTTAGAGGACAACTAATCAGTATAGCCTCCCATAAAGCAAAAGTAGCGAAAGCTCACCAGGAACAGTTACTTAAAAGTATACAGGATCTAGAGCAGAAAAAAAGGACTTCCCCCACGCCTGACATTGTAACCCTCCTAAATAGACTTAAAGAAGAGGTTAACCTACTTATTCTCAGCAAGTGTCATAACCAACTTATCAAACTTAAAAGCATGCAATATGCCATGGGAAATAGAGCGACTGCCATTCTTAAAAGGCAACTTATAAAACAGCGAATGTATCATCGCATTGACAAGATTCAGACACCTGCCCAAGAGACTAAAATAAACCCCACAGACATAGCGGATGTGTTTGCCCAATTTTATAGCGACTTATACAATTTAAAAGATAGTTCCTCCACGGCGCAACCTTTAGCGGTTGATATTAAATTATTCTTACAACAACTAAATTTGCCACTCCTGCCCTCTTCTATGATCCCAGCTTTAATAGCCCCTCTCAGCAGGGAGGAGGTCCTACAGGAAATAAAAAATCTGCCACAAAACAAAGCCCCGGGCCCAGATGGCTTTACAAATAGATACTACAAGGCTTTCGCCAATGTCCTTGCCCCCTACCTGACTAGAGCTTTGAATGCTGCAGCGACTACTGGGCAGTTCCCCCAAGAAATGTTGCAGTCATATATATCAACTATATTGAAACCGGGGAAAGACAGTACCAGGTGTGCTAACTATCGTCCTATATCGTTGTTAAATAGTGACCTTAAAATCTACGCATCCATATTAGCGAAACGCCTGCAGTGCGCCTTGCCACACATGATCAACACTGATCAGACGGGCTTTGTTAAGGGTCGCCAGTTGCATGATAATACGAGGAGGCTCATTACCATGATCCATCAAGTACATAAACACAGAATCCCCTCAATCCTGTTAGCTTTAGACGCTGAGAAAGCGTTCGACCGAGTGAACTGGACTTATTTAAAATTAGTTTTAGAGGAGTTTGGCATCCCTAATTCCATTATCACGGCTATTTTAGCCCTTTATTCTACTCCAACGGCCCAGGTCAATATTCATGGATTCTTATCTAGAGCCTTCCCCCTGTCGAACGGTACTAGACAAGGATGCCCGCTGTCGCCTCTTATTTACATTTTAAGTATAGAGCCACTAGCCCAAGCCATTAGGAACTCCCAGAGAATTCAAGGTGTGACAATAGGACCTCTGAACCATAAAGTCCTACTATTTGCAGATGATATTGCGATATTGCTCACTAACCCTGACATTGCCTTACAGGAACTGTTTGATTTGATTGGACACTTTGGCAGGTTGACATATTATAAACTTAATATCACTAAGACCCAAGCACTACCCATTTCTTTGCCTGAGCCGGCTACAATTGATTTTAAGCTTAAATATGAGATGGACTGGCAGACTACAGCAATCCATTATCTTGGTGTGGAAATTACAGCAGACCCGACACAACTTTACAAATATAATTTTGCATCCATGCTAAGGGACACGCAGACGACCTTGAATATGTGGCAGACGACATACATCTCTTGGTTGGGGCGGATAAACGCAATCAAAATGCTGATAATCCCCAAAATCTTATACAAATTTAGAGCGTTGCCCATCCCACTGTATAACTCCTTTTTCCAACAAATCCAGAGACTGCTTCTCTCTTTTATATGGAACTATCGGAAACCAAGGATCTCTCGAGCAGTGCTGTACGCACAAAAAAGAAAAGCAGGGCTGGCCTGTCCAAACTTACAGTCCTATTACAAGGCCACAATTTTGGAGCAAATGGCTGATTGGCATTTACCCCACGGGAGTAAGAAGTGGGTGGACATGGAGAATTGGCTCCACAAATCCCTTTCTGGCCACACTAGCCTCTCACATGTCTGGTCTCTGGGAAAGCATTCTCACACATATTTGGGACAGTTGTCTCCGCCGATTGCTGCTACATTGACAACTTGGTATACAGTAAACGCTAATAGACAGCTCAGCAACCCATTATCGGTGTTGGCACCCATCTCTATTCTTGGAGACGTCATTCCGGACCTGAACCTAAAAACCTGGCAACAACAAGATATAACTAAAATTGGAGATCTTTATGATCAGAATGGGATGAAACTCTTTTCCAGCTTACAATCAGCGTATGGCCTGCCTGACACCCAACTCTATTCCTATCTCCGAATTCAACACTACTTCCAGGCAAATAGCTGGCAGAGTGCAAACCCACCGACTAGATATGAAATGAAATGTTGGCATACCCAAAGATCCAAGAAAGGAATCACTCTAGTCTATAATACTCTTATGCAAAACACATCCAGTCAATTGCTGTCGGCAAAGGCAGCGTGGGAAAACGACTTGCACCTGTCGATAGATCTAGAGACGTGGGAGTATCTCTTTGGCCAAACGTCCAAATTCTCTAGGGCTCTTAACCATCATGAGCTAACGGCAAAAATAATGTACCGATGGTATATGACTCCGGAGAAACTACATAAAGCCTTCCCTGAGGTACCAAATGTTTGCTGGAGGTGCCAGCTGGATGTTGGGACTCTGCTGCATATCTGGTGGGTATGTCCCATTGCACAAAGATACTGGTCTATGGTCAACCGAATGATAACGGACTCCACAGGAATATCCCATACACTGTCCCCAGGAATGGCCCTACTTGGTCTGTTTGAAATACAAATGGATAAACCAACCAAAAGACAGACTATTCAAATATTGTTAGCCAGTAGAAGCCTGTTGGCTCGGAACTGGAAAAGTCCCTCGCTACCATCTGCTGCGGAAGTCCAGTCGGAAGTGGACCGCATACAACTATATGAGAGAACAGCCCAATGGACTATTTAATCCTTACCAGAATTCGTTTTTTATCTTTGGTCTCTCTATCTTTTTCTTTATTATTTATCTGCAATGTTCGCATATGCCAGTGACCAACCCCAGGTTGTTCTCTTCTCCCTCTCCTCTTCTTCCCGCTCTTCTTTCTCTTCTTGACTCAATCCTTTCTCCTGTAAAAGGAATATTGTTAAAACTTTTGACAAATTGTTAATAAAAAAAAAAAAAAAAAAAAAAAAAATGATTTCCTTTTTCTCCATAATAATCAAACACTACCTTGTAACTGATCCCATGTAACAAATAAATGAATCCTCATTGGAGGCAAAATAATCCTATTTGGTTTAATTACATTTTAAATTATTTTTTAGTAGACTCAAGCTATGGAGATCCAAATTACGGAAAGACCCCTTATCCGAAAAACACCAGATCCCAAGCAGGTCCCATACCTGTACTATAATCTTCTACAAGAAGCCCTTTGTACCACCAATAATTAGGGTGATGGCCACCAACAGGCCTGGACTGGGATTCAAAATAGGTCCTGGCATCCCAACTACACTGAGGCCCAAACAGCCCCCCACCAGCCCACTGAATAGCAACTGTCTATGGGAACATTCAGCAGCCATTCTGGTATTTGCCAGAATCCACAGCTTGACAGTCCATGCAATAAAGGGTGTTGCACCTTACAATAGTTATGAATCGAAAATTCTATTTAATATTAAGGAAATAAAGTGTTTCTTGATATTTGGTGTCATTTCAAAATATTTGAAAAGTCTCTTATTTATAATATAAAAGTGCAAGTTTTGAAAAATGTTCAGATACCCAAACTGGATGCCTGCAGTGTGAAGCCAATGGAACAAAACAAAGGTTATTTGTTTCCAGTTATTGCAAGTGAAGCAAATCTGTTTGTTGTCCATTAGCCTTCACACTAGCCAACATCTTATTTGTTTTCCATTAATCAGAGTAGACACTTTCTGTGTGTTTTCCATCCTGCCTAGTTAGACAATTTAACGTGTTTATACTGTTTTGCATCCCAAAATTGCAATCTAATGTCTTATTAGCACCAACTCTGTTTAGACTACTTTTAGACAACCTGTGATGAGATGGGCAGCGGATTTGGGCAACAATATATTTTCTTATCTTTTCTGTGTAAATGTAACGCTAAAATAAAATAAACTCTTGAAGTAGCAAAGATTAGATATACAGGTATGGGATCCATTATCCAGAAACTTGTTCTCTAGAAAGCTCCGAATTAAGGGAAGGCTGTTTCCCCATAGACTTCATTATAGAGAAAATAATTAAAATTTTTAAAAATTATTTCCTTTTTCTCAAACAATAAAACAGTACCTTGTACTTGATCCAAACTAAGATATAATGAATCCTTATTGGAGGAAAGATAGCCTTGTTGGGTTTATTTAATGTTTACATGATGTTTTAGTAGACTTAAGGTATGGTGATCCAAATTACGGAAAGGTCCCTTATCGGGAAACCCCAGGTCCTGAGAATTTTGGATAACAGGTCCCATACCTGTAGCTGGTGACAATTTTTTTTTTTTTTTTTATTGAATTTAAGCTAGGAGACCAGAAGAGAGAGAGTGTAAAAGTTGCTAAGGTGTATGGAAGAGGGCATTGTGACCACAACTGTGATAAGGCTGAAACAGAGGCAGTCAAATCATTTGTCTCTTCCCATAGATATATATGGGAAACACACTGGCAGAATCATATGAGTCAGGGAACGCTGCTCCACCACCTACATTTTTAGGAGGTGGTTGACCTGTTCTATATACAGTACCTCTATAAGAAGTCGTAACACCCCTTGCACTATTAGTCGAAAGTGCCCTGCAGGCAGGCCCGGACTGGCAATCTATGGATTTTGGCAAATGCCAGAGGGGCTGCTGTAAGATGCCTTAGACAGTCACTATTTATTGGGCTCATGAGAGGCTGTTTGGGCCTCTGTGTACTTGAATGTCAGGGCCTGTTTTGAATCCCAGTCAGTGACACTTTAAGGGGAACAATGCATGTAGTATTTACTGACCAACATATACTAGTCATATGTAACTAACACAATTACTGTACTTTTGTTAATGACTGTACAGTTGATATGGTGAGGCCATGTAACAGGACAAAGTCTGCTCTGCAATCAGCAGCTGGATTCAGTATGCAGCAGTAAAAACTCTTGTTAGTTACAGAACCAAAGAGAAACTTTGCCCCATTAGTTAAATATCTCTGTAGCCTTTCCAGATAATATCAAGTTTCTGCATATTACAGCTCTTGACATATCACACTAGAAAAATCATTAACATAGATATGATGCAAAACTTGATATAGAGGTACAAAACATAATGACCAGTTGTCATAGTATTGTCTAGTCCCAAAGGAGAAGCCAGACTGGAACAGAATTGGTCCCAATTGTCTATGCCTGTCCAACGATGTATGTTAAGAAAAGTAAAGCTTAACTAAAGAAGTAGGGCAGAAATGTTGTACATTGTGTGTTGGGCTTTTGTACCAGCCCAAGGCAACCACACAGCCCTTTAGCAGTAAAGATCTGTGTCCAGAGATGACTCTCCATCTTTCTTTCTGATGATTCACTGCACATGCTCTGTGCTGCTCTCACTTACGTGATCTTAGGGACCAACTCACAAGATACTAGTATACTGAGTCATTTTTAAACACTGGGAAAATTTGTACCTGGGCAGTAACCCATAGCAACCAATCAGTGATTCACTTCTTTCAGCCAGCTGCAGGTTGAACAGTGAAAGTAATCATCTGATTGGTTGCCATAGGCAGGTCCGGACTGAGAATTAAAATAGGACCTGGCATTTCAGGTACACAGAGGCCCAATCAGCCCACATAGAGGCCCAAACAGCCCCCCACCAGCCCACTAAATACTGACTTTCTATGGGACCTTATAGCAGCCCCTCTGGCATTTGCCAGAACCCACAGATTGCCAGTCCGGGCCTGGCCATAGGTGACTGCCCAGGTACAAATGACCCCAGTTGTCCAATTATATTGAGTCTGTCATGTCTCAATATAAGCCACATATACTATATTAGAACAGTAATTGTTGTTAAAAATATATGAGATTGTATAGTTCAAGATTCTTTACACTTATATTATACACAGTCTTTGTATGTAAATATTAGAGTTACCATTAAGGGATTTAATAACACAAGACTTTGCTTTAACTTGCAGGTGTGAAAATTGTGGAGCGGTTTTCCATTCAGATTGCAAAGTCAGAACTGTTCCATGTCCCAAGTGTGTGCGCAAGGAGCTCCAGAAGAAGCAGAAGTCATTTTGGCAGCAGCTGGATATGGATGGCAGTTTGGATGAGGCATGCAGCATGTTTGAGCTCTCTTACCAGAGCACATGATGTTTGGATCTGGGTATCCCCACTTGCTCTTTCTGACCCAGTTACTGGCTAACTAAGCTGTTGCCCTAACCACAAACCAGTTACTAGTCCTATAGTGATACCTCTGCTAGTTTGTTTTGCTGAAGTACTGTTTAAAGAAATTATTATAAAATTGTTGCCTACCCTTACCACTTTGTGTCCACTGATTACATTTTATTTTGTCACATTTTTTTAACGAATTCAAGTCTTGAAACTCAATGGGCCATACAGTTTTTTGCATACACTTTATGTATATTATCAAAAAATGTTGCTGTCCAGTTCAAAGCGTGAGGGTTGCCAGTCCCTTGTTCTGCCTGTAAGGTTAATGGCATACTGCCCAATCTGACTGCTCTCATAGACAGTCGTTGGATTTGAAGCACTTTACTTATAGCTGACACAGGGTTTAGCAATAACTGGCCCAAGTAATATCTACAAGACAGCACCGGTATCTGCCATTGTTAGTGCTTATTCCACTGGGTGCATCTCATGGCTTATGCTTTATTTAGTTGCTTATTTGTGTTAATGAAACAGAAATTAACTTCAGTTCTTTTTAACCTTTTCAGTAAGTACAAAAAATCTTATTTGCAAAGTTTATGGTTGTCTCAAGTATCCTACAGCAGTAAGAACCAGGGCACACGAGACTACTGGGGGAGATTAGTCGCCCAGCGGCAAATCGCCTCTTCTTAGGGTGACTAATCTCCCTTAAATGCCTTCCCGCCAGCTAGAATGTAAATCGCCGGCGGGATGGCACTCAGAATGATTCATTTGCCATCCAACAAGCGATTTACATTCTAGCCAGCGGAAAGGCAGTTCAAGGAGATTAGTCGCCCGAAGAAGAGTCGATTTGCCGCTGGGCGACTAATCTCCACCACTAGCAGTGTGTGCCACTGCCCTAAAGGCAAGAACATATAGAAAAGTCTTGAATTAGTTGTAATTTTCCATAACATTTTGCAGCAACATTAAGCTCCTATGTTGCTTTTAGCAAGAAAGCTTCCAACTGTATATTGGCACTGCAGAATATGTTGTGCTATGTAAATACAGGATAATAATAATAATTAAGGTAGGAATAGAGAGAAATTCCAACCAGATATAAAGTAATGTGCACTCATTTGTTTATGTCAAGAATTGTTGCCTGTTTTGTTATCTTGTGTTTGCACATAGTTTGTACAGATGCCATATTGATAGACAAGCTCACCTGTCTGTTCCATAGTAACACACACACGACAATGTCATTTCCCTGAATCATGTTTCACATGCCAGGGACTTTTTGTTTTTAAATGGGAACAGCCCTGCTTGTGCCATCTGTACAAACTACATAGAAATACAACACAATGGAAACAAATACCTCAAATATCTTATATTTCTTATAAAATTGAACACTGCATGTATAATAACTATTAGTGGCTTGTGTTTAGGTGTTAAACTGGAGTTCAATGCTATGCCTATAAAAGAGCAGGGCTGGGGGTTAATGTTTCGTTAATACAGATATTGGGGCTAAGTTTACCGTTTTGCCACCATAGGGGCATCGCTGCTATGCTCTGTGTGTTCATGGCAGCTATTATGGGGGTTATTTTATTGATAAATAAGGGCAAACGGTGGATTCTAGTTTCGTCTGACTTTTTTTATTTAAAAAATCAGAAAATTCTGATTTTGATAAATAACCCCCCATGTGAGTATTTTAAAATGATACTGGCAAATTTCTATGACTGATAGAACCGTGTTAGTAACTAGAAAAAAGATACTTTTAATTTTTTTCTGCCAAATACCCCGTAGGGTATAGGAGCTCTGTGGACCTTAGTAAAGGCAAAGAGCCTGGGGGCATCCCAATCCTTCTGTAGGCTGGAATATAATATAATATAATAAATGTAAACAGTCCTTAGACCTATAAAAGTAAATGTGCAACCGCAGCCCAGAACTGTCTTTCTTATATGGCTTAACAGTTAGAGCACTGTAAATTCTACTGGGGTTGGGGGGGGGGGGCTCGTTACATTTTTTTATTTTTTTTAAATGGTAACACATTTCATCTTTAAATTCCTGATTTACAAATGACAGTGCATAGCCCCAGGTTCCTATACCTGTATATGAAGAATTTCCCTTATAAGATAAGATATAATTTTTTTCCCGGTTTGCAGGGATCTTTCATAATTTGTTCATAACTTAAGTCTGCTAAAAAAATCATTAACACATTAAATAAACCCAATGAGATTATTCTGCCACCAATGCAAAATTATGCATTTTAATTAAGATTAAGTACAAGGTAACTGTTTGCAGAGAACAAAAGTAGAATTAGTTGCTTATAATAGTGTCTATGGGAGTTAGCCATAGCATATTTACAGAGTTATATACCGTATACAAGTTATGTTTCATGGTTTGCATTCAAGTTAATTGCAATTGGTCCATTTATTCCAGCTGAATATTCTAGTCTTGGCAAAAATGCAGTCATTAACAGATGAGGTCAGACTTGATAAAAAACCTGATATATTGTAGATTTAATCAGACATCTGGATTTATTTTCAGCTTCTTAACATGTCTGGCCTTATTGGCAACCATGTTTGCTCTTGGGTGGGAAGCTATGGGGGTGTTAATTGCTATTTGCTAACAGGTACAAGTAAATTAACTTGACTTTACACTAAGGGTAAGGACACACTGGACGATTTGTCGCCAACGTTTTTAAAAAGCAAATCGCGGCGACATATCGCTCGTTTGGTCTCTGAACAAAACCAAATGAAAGACGCCAGCTCCTGTGCCCACAGCGCGTTTGTGAATCGCCTGTAACTCCAAAACGCACTGAGACCCTTTTCCGAGCGATTTATCATAAATAGCATGTACTTAGAAAAGCACTGAAATCTCCTAGACACGCACACACATACAGATAAGTAGCAGCAATTGTATTCAAATTACAATGCGAACACAATGACGCAAGAACGCAAGAACGTAAAGACGCTAGGTTACAGTGGGAAGCACAAACCGTTTCCGGTTTGGGTGGAGCACGTACTGCACAGAGTAATGGGATACAAATCGCTCTGTGCCAATAGTCGCTGTGAATCGTCTGTTCAAAAAAGACGATCGTCTTGTCGCCGCGATTTACTTTTTTAAAACGTTGGCGACAAATCGTCCAGTGCGTCCCTACCCTAAGGTATATATATTGAAGTAATGTGTACTGATATTCATTTACAAAAGAAGTCTTAGTTCACTCAGGTTCAATGCCAACATCTGTATATAATATAGACCCATAATAATCTCTTTTATAGGCATGCAGTAAATCCAGGGTTTAGATTATAGGCAAATCCCTTTTATTTAAATTTCAGCAATTCAATTCCAGGTAAACTGACATCTAGACAACTACAGACTTCATGTAATAAAGAGGATTCCATGCATCTCTACAGTTTTGTCTAACATACATAGCTTTTTTAAGGTTATTAACATAGAATTGATCCTTACAGAAAGTTGTATAATTCAACATTGTAATATTATACATACCTTTAGGTGTTCCAGTTTTGTTTATTTTGCAGCTAGGAAATGTACCAATTGAAAAAAGGGACAAACTACAAAATATCGGGTTTAATCTGCACTATTGGCTAACCTGTTATCTATTTGTCAGTGTTTGGCTTGTTACAAATAAAACTGAAATGACCTCTGTACTGAAAAACTACACTTCACTGTATGGTACACCTGACACCAAAAGAAACATAAAATGGATGATGCAAGTAACTGATCTTGTACTAAATAGAGAAAAGATCTTCAAACCAGGTACAGGTATCTTTACTGAGCTTTAGTGTTTTCCTTAGCATTGTTGTAGCTTTTATTAAAAAGGGCTAATATTTATATAGTGAATAAAGTACCCCCTCTTGTAAAATATAAGGATATTATAAGTTACCGAGGAGTTTCATGACCATATAAAAACACGAGGCCGAAGGCCGAGTGTTTTTATACAGGTCATGGAACTCCGAGGTAACATAATATCCTCATATTTTACAACTGGGGGTACTTTATTAATTATAATACACAAATTTTAGTGAGTCATGTGACAGAAATGACATCACTACTCACCGTTTATAACTGATGACATAACTACTCACCGTTTATAAGGATATAATTTACAGGATATTCATGGCTTTTGTGTATTATAAGGGTATTATAGGGTGATCTTCTATCTGTCCTCATAGACAGTAATGTATGAAGGCCTGTTTTCTTTGTTTGCCCTAAAATCTCAACAGAGTCATTCCCCATAGACCTTAAGGCTAGGGCCACACAGGGGCTGAGACATGCTGGCTGATTTCAGGACAACCTCGGGCAGTAGCCTCCTTTCCCTTCCACTTTGTTGAATTGGAAGAGGCATGAATGGACTCTGCGGATTTCGATGAAGAACTGTGAGTAGCTGCATCTTCAGCTAAAATCCACCAATATCTGTTAGATTCAACGCTTCAGAATGCAGAAGAGAGAGGAGGCTACTGCCTTTGGTAGGGCTGAAATCAGCCTGTGTATTTAAGCTGGCTGATTTCAGCCTCCGTGTGACCCTAGCCTAAGGGTGAAGACACACACAACTACTAGTAGCAGCTACAATATAGACAATAATGATAATTGACTTTACTAAGACACTACGGGGCACATTTACTAATGGTCGAATATCGAGGTATAATTAACCCTCGACATTCGACCCTCAAAAGTTAAATCCTTCGACTTTGAATATCGAAGTCGAAGGATTTAGCGCTATTCGTTCGTTCGATCAGAAATTGGCTAGAAAGCCTATGGGGACCTTCCCCATAGTCTAACATTGATGCTTGGTAGGTTTTAGGTGGCGAAGTAAGGGGTCGAAGTTTTTTTTGAAGAGACAGTACTTTGACTATCGAATGGTTGAATAGTCGAACGATTTTTAGGTCAAACCGTTCGATTCGAAGTCGTGGTCGAAGTAGCCAATTCGATGTTCGAAGTAGCCAAAAAAAATACTTCGAAATTAGAAGTTTTTTTTATTCTAATCCTTCACTCGAGCTAATTAAATGTGCCCCTACATGTGCTTTAGCAGACGCAATTCTCAGTATCGTCTATGGCAGGGAATTTGGCATATTTTGTAACGACAGCAAGTAGCTGCTACTAGTAGCTCTGTGTGTCTTCAACCTAATGGACAGTATCTATAATGGCTAAAAATATATGGTGCTGTTGCTTCGAATGCCTCTTCCAAGGCAAGCTGTAAATTTGAAGAGAAGGAGTGTGCAATGTACACATTAAAGGTGGCAATACTTGTATATGGCTAGTCAAATTAAACAATTTTAGTTTCACCGCATGACCATTGTTACATGTATTGGCCTAATGGGGATAGTTTCAACAGATCGACCTGCAATCAAATTGCACTCTGTATGTCCGAAAAAAAAATTCAGTCATCTCATATCTGCAAATCTTTCCTAAGGGATGTATCCGCAGAAACATTAGTGATCCACCCTTTTTGGTCTATGCAATTTGGTCATCTATTTTTATCTGGTCAAATTGTACAAAATCCAACCTTATAGCTGGTGAACCTTCTCATGTGTGTAACCACCTTATGCTATGTTCTTATAATTTATGGTCTATTGAGCAAAATGTGTTAATAATTAAAGCCATAAGAGATTTTCCACTTCACATTTAAGATTCTTATGTTTTAGTTGGTGACGTTTTTGTTCTTGGTTTTGTTTCTTTTAAAGCCAAACTGTTTGTATTTATTGATTTAAATGGTACTGCATCAATAAAAAATGTAAAATATCTGAATGGGTTAACACTTTTCCTTAATATTGTTATACAGATGCAGAGTTGTTCCCTTTTTTGACATACAAAATGGCAGAATACCCCATAAGCTTTTTTTCAAGGTAGGAACAGTTGCTGTGAAAACAGCCAATTTTATGGGAGATTCAATAGTCCTGTCTCGAGAAACTTACTTGCCCTCCGAAATACCGGATATATCGTTTTCTGAATCAGCTTATATTCTTCAGAGCAAGCAGATAACGAAAACCCACAAACAAATGAAATTATTTATTGAAAACCCAATGAGAACTGAGCACCCAAGAGTATGTAAAGGGGTCCTATACTCTCCTTTTAAAATTAGTGAAATGAATAGGGCACATTAGGCTTCTAGTTAGTATACCTACAATCAAATCAAATGTCTACTGAGAAGCCTTCTGTACAAGGGTCAGGGCACACACTCTGATTCGGGGAGATTAGTCGCCCCGAAGAAGAAGAGATTTGTCGCCGGGCGACTAATCTCCCCAAATCTGAGTGTGTGCCCTGACCCTAAACAAACATCCCCTCCCCCCCCAGATGAAGCCTTAAATAAGGAGCAGCTCATATAGAGGGCTGGTGATTTGTTTGATTGTGCTCAGACACACAGGAAATAGAATGTGACTTTTGTTTGTTTCAGATTCACCTTGTTTAGTTCAACAAATTATTAAACTAATGTTGAAAAAGTGTACTGTCCCTTTAAGCTAACCTTTATCTGGATTCCTATGTAACAGATTTATTACCTGTATGAATCAGTATAAATAGTGTACTTATTTTCACATTATAGAAATTTAAACAAAATAGCAAAATCTTTAAAACTGAAGATTCTGTAATAAAGCAGTCAAAAAAAACTTGACAATCCATGTTTAGTTTTACAGAAAATATTATGTAAACCTACTTGCCAATCTGATTTTTACTGGAAAGCCAGTGACCATTTAACATATTTTCCCTATAGTTTGTGGGACTAAAAATAAGGGCTGCAGAACAAAAATAACTTCCAACGCTATGTGGGTTTTAGGATTATACCATAAAATATGGTTTTCTAGCCTTAGTGGTATGACTCAGCAAACCTGTAATGAAAGGGTAGAAGATTTTGGGCCCTGTGCTTTGGCAGAAAGTCGCACTTTTTAGTGAAATGCTATTGGCAGATGTGGACCTTATTGAACCTGATTCAGTCAGATGATGCACTATATGCAAAGGAAATCTCATTTATTCTTTGGAAAATATGATAAAGGTGGCGCTCTGCGGGACACACCAAATCCTAAATTATAGCTGTGTCGCGGCAAGTCCTGCTATATCTGTAGTTACAATTAGCCTGTTCTCTTTGAACTTGAAGATCTGTGGTACAATCGGCTCTTAACCATGAAAATAAATTCATCCTTACACAAGACCCAACCAGCAGTAATTAGATAGATGTTAATCCAATAAATGTACTGTAGGCATCAAACAGAAAATATGAAATAATTGCCTAGTGGCCTCAGCAAAAAATCAAGAAGCACTTAGAAACTGAAAAAATAACATAGCAATATTTGTTTTAAAGATGAGGGGGTGTATTCGTATAAGGTCATTTTGTACATGAGAAACAGCTGTAAAAGAAATTATTTTTAGACATTCCTCTGTAAGGGCAGGGCCTGGTTGTACCTCTGCTGCTCCTGATTTTCAATCTATCACAGAAGAGAAGAGGGTACCCCTGGGCACAACTGCTTGGTAAGGTTCTTGCACCACTTAGTGCTCTAGCACTTGCACGCTGGGGGTTAAGTAAATGACCCCTGTAGTTATGATATCCCTAGGCATTGGTGTGAGATTAATCCAAACTTTCTCCAAGGGTGTCTGTGGGACACAGGGATCATGGTACAGCACCCACCAGGAGAAGGCAGGACACTGAGAAGAGGAAAAAGACCACGCCTCCCTGCTGCTATTCCACTCACCACCATATGTTTTCTTCATATCTCTGTTTAGTTCAGTTGAACAGATAATTATTTATAGGAACTATGTTTGCCCAGGAGCATTAACCCAAAGCAACCAATTAACAGGTAGCATTTACTGGTGATCTGCTTAACAGCAAAAACCGTATTGGTTGCTATAGGTTACTGCTCCTGGGCAAATTTAGTGCCTTTTATTACCTGTGGGAGTTAGTCATTTAAAACCCCCATAGAAATTAATAGTGAGTGGCAAAATATCAATTAAGCAGACTGTGGCAAGGTCTAAAGGTGGCCATACATGGACAGATCTGCTCGTTTGGAGAGGTCATCAAAAGAGCGGATCTTGTCCAGATATACCCACCTTGACTGGGCAATATTGCTCCGATCCAATCGTGGGCCCTAGGTCTGACGCAATTTTTGAACCTGCCCAATCAACATCTTCCCGATTTTCAGCCAGATATCGCTCTGGGAAACCAGTCGGAGGGCCCGATACAATGCCCAATAAGCTGCCGACTTGGTCTGTCGGCAACTTTGATCGGCCCATGTATGGCCACCTTAATTTCACTTTTTGATAAATATGCCCAATTGTCTGTAATTTCATTGAAGTTTAACAGCTGTACTTTTGGGTAATTATACTGTTGCTGCTCCATATGCTAGAAATATTACTCTTATGCCATGTAACCATACTCATACCTGAGGACAGGGATGATGGCAGCTATGGTAAAGCCCATGATTTACACTGTTTTTGTGCTTATCAATCCATTCACTACTCATACTATACTAAGACTCATTTAAAGTGTTGGTGGACCCAGGGAAAAGATCCCAGTAAACCCCTACCCAACAAATATGTGGCAATGCTGTCCCAATTATCTAATAAATACATGTTTTGTGTTGGGGCAGAGTGCCAGAAAATCCATAACCCGAATACATGAAAATGTGACATTCCTTTCAGAATCAATACTCTGTAGCTGTTTCTAACTTAAAGTAAGACTAAACTAGATGAAATGGTTGATGTTGCCCCCTCACCCCATACTGTTGGGGGAGGTGCATTTTTCTAATTAATTTCTAATACAAATTTTCTAATTCATAATTTCCACATTTATTTATATATTAAAATAGTTTTTTTGTTTTAAATAAAGTCATGTCAATTGTGCAGAATGTTAATATGGTCACTTATCTCTAACCTGACTGATTGGGCTAATCAGTGGTTTCTGATATATGATGTCTAACTGCAAAACTGCTCTTTACCCCCATTCTGGGTGTGATCAGTTTGTTTTGATTTGACTGCAGTAGTTTTGTTACTTATCTCCACAGAAAGCCCTTATCCACAGAGCCAAAGCTCACATGTTCATTAAGGGTAGGGACACACTGGGCGACTTTTCTCCCCGAATGCCTCCCCTCGCTCTGCGCCTGGCTAAAATGAAAAATCGCCTGCGCTAATCACACGCGGCGATTAGTTTTCCGAAGTCGCCCGAAGTTTCCTCGTGAGGCAACTTCGGGCGATTTCGGAAAACGAATCGCCGCGTGTGATTAGCGCAGGCGATTTTTCATTTTAGCCAGGCGCAGAGCAAGGGGAGGCATTCGGGGAGAAAAGTCGCGGCGATTAGTCGCCAGGCGACTAAAACTCCCCAAATCGCCCAGTGTGTCCCTACCATAAGATTACAAGGCATAGTGTGGCTAGGGAATTACATCACTCCAATTTGATGCTAAAAGCTCCTTAAGATGGCCATACACGTAGCGATCCGCTCGTTTGTGACCAAAAAATTCATACACAACAACAATGGTAGAGTGCTTCCACCCCTGATCATGTACCCTTTGTGGTACCAGGTGCTACACCGGAGGACCCACTCCTGCCATACGGGTCATACAGGTACATAGAAAAATTCCAGTGGCACACTGAATGCTGAAAAAGTGTAAAATTTATTCACCCCAAACACATACAGAAAAAGGCAACGTTTCGGACCACTCGGGCCCTTCAGGCTTGATAAAGGGTCCAAAACGTTGCCCTTTTCTTATGTGTTTGGGGTGAATAACTTTTACACTTTTTCAGCATTCAGTGTGCCACTGGAATTTTTCTACAAAAAATTCATACAGACACAAATACAAGAGGTCCTCTGCACTCAACCCATTAACAATATATTAAGGACATTGAGACATTTTGTGCATTAAGCTACTAAATATGCCCTCCCATTTAAACAAAATAGGGATTGTTTGTCCATATGTTGCAATTTATTCAAGCTGGCCAACTACGTCAAAGTCAACCCCGGTATGGCCAGTTCTACACTCGAATTTCATCTGATTCATTAAGAATTCTATTGCTTCATTATACATTATACACAGGGACTATGTTTTACCGCAACTTACTTGCTGCTTTCAAGGTTAAAACTCCCAAATGGTTGCCCTTTTATTGGCCTCCACTGGGATCACCTGACTATAGCTGGAATGGTAAGCGTAGGACTGGCCAGATATGGGATGACTTTGATGAAGTTGACCAGCTTGAATATATTGCAATACATGGACAAACAATTAGGGATGGGTGAATTTTGTCGCCTCGTTTCACTGCAGAAATGATGCCCATAGACTTGTATGGTGTTGTGCGTCAAAAAAAAAAAGACGTGCGTCAAAAATATGTAGCCGTTTGACAAAAAAAATTCCACGCCCATAGACTTTAATGGGCGTCGGCGACATTCCGCTGGCTGCGGATTTTTGGCCAAACAAAACGGGTCAAATTCGCCCATCCCTACAAACAATCCCTGTTTTGTTCAAAGGGTAGGGTATTTTAGTAGCTTAATGCAAAAACTTAAAGTCCTAAATATATTTATAATGGGTTGAATACAGAGGACCTCTTGTCTATGTCTATAAAATATGTTAACATAGGTTAATTTAGGGTATCATGGCCGTTTAAAAAATTAAAATACTCAATCAAGCGAGGATCTTCTGATTCAGGACAATTTAGGCCAATAAACCTGATCTGACACAACCCTTTCAAATTATGCCCTGATCCCATCAAACCCCACCTAACTTCTGAGCCACCATTTTTGGGTCCACACTTTGGGACTGATCCTCTTAAAACCATTAGAAGTTATGCATGGGAAACAGAGGTCTTTTGGTGCTCCCTAGGATTTTCTGGGGCAAAATAAATATTTTTGAGACAAGGAATTAATGGGGTAGTTTATGGAATGATTCTCCTAGTCTACTCCCCCACACTCTACATAGAGTATAATAATATATGCGTCAAAGGCTGATGGTGACCTACACCTCTATTTATCCTTCCTATCCCACTTGGGAACATGTGTGGTCAAATTATGCACCCCACTGCAATTTATATCCCTTTTACTGTAAGTGAAATCCTGGAGCCGAGTTGCTCAGCATGTTAGTGTGCTTAATAGTGACATCAGCTGAACGTGTTGAAACTCTACTAGGAAAACCATTGCTATAATAGTCAGTATTCTCTTACATGCCAACCAAAAAACTGAACTTCACTTCACTTTGTTTACTGTTATCATTTTTGTTTCAGGGCTTCCATGAGCTGAACACGAGAGATGAGGTGCTTGTGTGTATGTGTGTGTCGTCTCCTGGTTTGCAGTGAATGATGAGAAATTGTGTTTGTGCAAGGCTCATTTGCATACAAAACAAATAAAGTCAAAGTTCGTTTTCATTCATTCCCTATAGTTATCACTGTTGTAAGGTGGTGGCTT
The DNA here is from genome assembly GCF_017654675.1 of Xenopus laevis. NCBI lineage: Eukaryota > Metazoa > Chordata > Amphibia > Anura > Pipidae > Xenopus > Xenopus laevis. The sequence continues at coordinate 92,206,361 of NC_054387.1, read as the reverse complement.
GTGTAGTGTGTACATTTTTTCTTTAAAAGCTGCTTGCGCAGATTCCGAGCTAGTAAAATATTCTGACGTGCTGCTGTACATGATATTTCATTATAGAGATAAATAACATCAAGCTTCAGATTTGTCACTTGTGACACAGCAAGTCCCTCCAGTTCTGAAAGAAGCAAGAAGGAATTCTTTGCCTCTCTGACTGTATATGTAAATATTCACACCCAAGGTGAGTATGAGCTAAAAGCAAATCTGCAAATACATGTAACATGTATATGGAATATTATACCTCATAGTGTTTGTTGGTAAAGTCTAAACTTGCAGTGGCATAAATATTGGGTACGGATACTTTTATTGCATTATAATTAGAACTGGAGGCATCACACACAGACTGATTATTATCCAGTTCCATCAGAATGAACTATACTGAACACATTAAACATGCTGGAGCAGACAATTGCCATAGGCCTTCCTACAGTGTCAGTGGTGATGTCATGGTCAGTGATGGGCGAATTTATTTGCCAGGCATGGATTTGCGTCAAATTTCCGCATTTCGCCACCTGCAAATTGTTTTGTGAAACTGCTGAAAAAATTCACTGCGACAAAAAAGTCGTTTGTGTAAAAATTTTGCGAGTCAAAATAATTTTGACGCCCATTGAGGTTAATTCATTTGGACAAAAAAGTTGCACGTGTAAAAATTGTTGTGCGCATAAAAATGTTAACGCCCATTGACTTCAATGCATTTTTTGTGAATTTTTGCACCGTTTTGCGAATTTTTTTCATTGCTTCTCAAATTTTTTGCAAACTGAAACGGAACCGCCCATCACTAGTCATGGGGTTCACCTGCTATTAGCCAGTGCCTGAACCCAGTGTCGATGCAGTTAGCTCCTAACCAGAGCATGGCCAGGGTGCTCTGTTTGTTGAATAGGGCTGCTGGCCAAAGGAAATGTCAAATTAGCCCTATGCATTACAAAAGTAGGTTATATTTATTATGGTCTTTAAAGTTTTGTAAGCAAATGATCTGATTATGTCTGACACCATTGCCAGGAGCTCTAATACACTGAAATAGAAATGATTCCAGAAGTGCTTTCTCCTTGCACTTTATATACTGTCAGTGGCACAAAGTGAGAATGGGTAGGTATAGTTCCCAGGTAAAGCTGCTTGCTACCTAATCACAACAAGTCTAGTATATCTCTGGAGTTGTGATTTTGTGTCATACAAAATAAACTATCCTGGAAATCTGTGGCACCCTCCAACAGAATAGTCAGTGAAGCTTGCATGTACCCATATAAAAACATAATCTCAAGTAAGAGAAGAACCCAGATTTCGAGAAGTCTAAATGGGCCAGAGTACTCCTTTATCAGTCAGATTATGCTATGCAATAGATGCATAAATATAGACAAGCTACAGAGACTATTGGTATGTAATAAAGGGTGATTGCACACGTGGAACTGATATTCGTGCTGCAAAAGGCAACCACTCACCAAGCTCGTCCCATTCACTTACATGGGAAACGCTACAAGTTATTCATAGCCCTCTAATAGTGTTATAGTAGATGTGGATCAACCTTTGATGCTGCCCATTTTAGCTTATAGTAAACATTTAGGGTGAGTAGTGCCATTTTGATCACCACCAAGTAGCTGTGAGCAAAATTCAGAAGGTTTGTTTCGCTTTTTTTTTATTAGAATAAAGCCAGACCCAGACTGGCTATGTGTGGATTCTGGCAAATGCCAGAGGGGCTGCTGTAAGGTGCCATAGACAGGCAGGGGACAGTTGGGGAGGGGGGGGGCAGTTTGGGCCTCTGTGTACTTGAAATTCCATTGTGGAACAGGAGCTCTGACACTGGCTGCTGTTTGCAAGGTTTGTAGACTTTTCCAAGGAAGGAAAGGTTTGTTTTGAAAGGTAAATGGCAAATTTTGACTTTTATGTATACAGAGATTAATGGTCATAACTGCCAGTTGGCAGTCATGGAATTGCCCCGTGCTTGCTAGAGTTAGGCCCTTATACTGGCAGTTCCAAAATGACCCTCTAAACTTATGTAGACCACTTTTTTTATGCTGCTGCTTTCCCACTTTTATGCATGGTTAAGACCAAGACTCCCTAAGCCTATCAGACTTTACTTAAAGGACATGTAAAGCCTACATTTTCCTACCATGTATATAAGTTGGGCATATCTTCTCCACCCAAGCCACATCATTTGTATTGCATATACCCCCTCCATTTGCAAGCGCCATCGCATTTTCCTAAAACAAATAGCAGCTTTCACCCGGCAGCCATTTTCCCTCTGACATTATCATTAACATTGAAATCTGCAAACAGGACATGTATGCTGTAAAGTTCATGCAATGCAGAATGCAGGGTTACACAGGCACAACATACTTTGATAAAAAGTTCTGCTGGGGTTGAGCACTGTAATGTTAAGCTGAGCTCAGGAGAGGTAGTTAGGATAAAAAAAATAGGACCAGACAGCTAGAGTTTCTATGGGAACCAGCAATGCTATCTCTTCATTGGCTGTTAGACTGGAGGATGTGTTTAGTAATCTGAACTGAAAAGAACTGAGCATGCTCATAAGCCAACAGCCAAGGTACATTCCTGAGGGAGTGGGCAGAGTTGGTTAGAGGAGTAGAAGGATTTCTAAGTGAATAAGGGGATGCTGCAGCCTTACTGTTAACCCTTTAACAACCAGAGTGGCAGTTATCTAAAATTTATCTAAAAGAGGCTGTTCACTGATTACATTTTTGTTGGGGGGGTTTACATGTCCTTTAATTCTCACACCATTATTTTCACCATTGTGCCAATGTGAAATGAGTAATTATACTATCAATTCTTATGGATTTTCTATGAGCTAAACAATTGCCGAGTGAAAATGTTTACATGACTGATCTGAGTCTTTTTGCAATTCCAGCTACTATGCCATAGTGTTCTAATCCAAATAGGAGTGAGATGCTGATACCTTCTTAGGACATTGCATGGGCTCAGCCTTCCTCCCCATTATCGTATCTATGACACAAAGGGGGTTATGTAATAACAGACACTAAGGGGGTTATTTACTAAACTCTGAAAGCAAATTTTTTTATAAAATCTGACTTTTAAAAAAAATCACAAATTTTTCGGAATTTATTAAACCCAGAGGATAGAAAAGTCAGAATCTGAAAATCGTGCAATATCCCAAATTTTTCGGGTGAAAATTCAGAAAAAAACGTGAAAATCGGATTGAAAAATACCAAAAAATCTTGAAAAGCAGATTTTTTTCCCCGCAAAGCAAATTTTCGAGAAAATATAATAAGCATAAAAAAACAAAACGGATTTGATCAGAGTTTGTAGCAGAAAATATTGAGATATATTCGGACTTTGATAAATAACCCCCTAAGCAACCAATCAGCTGGTAGCATTTTGCTGGTCACCTGTTTTAAAGCAAACATCTTATTGGTTGCTATGGGTTACTGCTCCTGGGCAAACTTAGCATATTTTATTACATATGGGGGAAAGTCATACAACAGGGAAATAAAGAAACTGCTGACAGTTTGCATGTTAAAGGATTAATGTACTGTATGTTTCTTATTCATGTACAAACATGTCGAGTTTATTGCTAGACAATACATTTCACTATGTAAGAAATAAATAATAACTGAACATAAGACTGGTCTAGTTGGTTTAGCACAGAGCTATAGTTCCTGTTGTATCCAGGGCAGCAAAAAGTCTCCCCCTGCCTTCCAATGGCACTATCAGTCCTGCGCTCAGTCCTTTGCATATCTCACAGGGGAAGCACCACATTTTGGGAAGATGCTGGTTCTTTACACCAAAAACAGTAGGCATAAATAACAGTATTAGCATTGAATTCACTTGCTGCAGTTAATTGCAGTTATTGACACAATCTGACACAATCTGCTAATGGAACCCTTGGAATTAGCAGCAAGTCCAGGCTGATGAGAATCCCAAGGTTATCTTGTGCCTAATAAATAATTCATGAGGCTGAAGGGGCTCATGCAACATTAAAGGAGCATGTACCTTTGTGATTGGTCAATGCTAGATTTTGCATCCATTTGTCTATTCTGGACATTGGACTTGCAATTGTAAATGAGGCTTCATGTAATATTTTCCTTTCCAAAATACACAAATCGGCACATACAAGGAAGTCTCAATTACCATTGGAAGTGCACAAATGGATGCAAAGTTGAGCGTTACAAGAACCACTTTGAATATTGAAATCATTATCATAACCATAATAATAACCACTTAGTATTCCTATTGTCTCCAGTTTTAATGTGTGATCATTTTCCCTAAAAGCACTCAGTTTTCATTGTAAGGTTGGAATAGTTCAGTTTATTTCTCAGCACAATGAGAAGTGTACTTTCATATCAGCATAGGAAGGGGATTAATAGAGAATTACTCTTCCTGTACTGGGTGTGATATTTGTTTAGCCAGTTTTGACTCGGCTCTTCCAGTCCTTCTTAACTCCTGCTTTACCAGTTACTTTTGTATTGAGGATCTCACTGTGTCAGCTACTTGGCTAGAGCCTTAATGCATTATGACTAATACTTTATAGGACCACACACAGTCATAGCATTATGAGTTAGAATTTATAACATGGAACAGAGAAACATATAAAATGATCTCTGCTACACCTTAGCTGCAGATATTCATGCTTTACTTAAAGGGGTTGTTCGGGTTGTTCACCTTTAAATTAACTTTAAGTATGATGTAGAGAGGGATATTCTGAGACAATTTGCAATTGGTTTTCATCTTTTGTTATTTGTGGATTTTGAGTTTTTTTAGTTTTTTATTCAGCAGCTCTCCAGTTTGCAATTTCAACAGTCTGGTTGCTAGGGTCCAAATTACCCTAACAACCATGCACTGATATGAATAAGAGACTGGAATACTAATAGGAGAGACCTGAATAGAAAGAGTCAGAAGAAGAAGGCAAATAATTAGGGATGCACCGAATCCAGGATTTGGTTCGGGATTCAGCCAGGATTTAGCCTTTTTCATCGGGAATCGATCCAGCCAAATCCTTCTGCCCAGCCGAACCAAATCCTAATTTGCATATGCAAATTAGGGATGGGGAGGGAAATCACAAACCAAGAAAGTGAAAAATGTTTTCCCCTTCCCACTACTAATTTGCATATACAAATTAGGATTCGGTTCGGTATTCGGTCTAATCTCTTGCGATGGATTCGGGGGTTTGCCGAAATCCAAAATCGTGGATTGGTTGCATCACTACAAATAATTCAAAAACTATGAGAAATAAACAATGAAAACCAATGGAAAAGTTGCTTAGAATTAGCCATTCTATAACATACTAAAAGTTAACTTAAAGGTGAACCACCCCTTTACTTATTAAGAAGCAGATTTTGTTTTAGTTTGATTTCCTGCCTGTCAGGAGTTTGCTAAGCAAAAAGATATATATATACAGTAGATGTGTAGACCGCTCTGGAAGGGATAGCTGTTTACAGGGGCTAATTACAGAGAAAGCAGACCCTGTGGCTGCAGGGGGGCAGGAGATATAGGGGCCCCATGAGGCCCTTATTCATATACAGGTAGGGGACCTGTTATCCAGAATGCTTGGGACCTGGGGTTTTCCGGATAATAGATCTTAAAGATCTTTCTGTAATTTAAATCTTCATACCTTAAGACTACTAGAAAATAATTTAAACATTAAAAAAAAACAATAGGCTGGTTTTGCTTCCAATAAAGATTAATTATAACTTAGTTTGGGTCAAGTACAAGCTACTGTTTTATTATTACAGAGAAAAAGGAAATCATTTTTAAAAATGTGAATTATTTGATTCTAATGGAGTCTATGGGAGACGGTCTTCCCGTAAATCGGAGCACTCTGGATAACGGATCCCATAACTGTACAATTTTTAATAAATATTGATCAAACAGGTCAACCTCTAGACATTTTGGGGGCCTGTAAAATAATTTGCTGTGGGGCCCAGTAATATCTAGTTACACCACTAGTCGTTTACGTATAAAATAGACTGACTCTGAGGCCTCACTTTTATCCTTGTTGTTTTTTCTTATTGCTTATTTCTTATTTCATATTCCAAAACTGCAGTTGCTAGGGCAGGTTACCCCAAGCAGCCCTATTTTGCATTTATTCTCTCCTTTCATGTTGGCTCAGGTTTTGGTAAATGAGACTGGAGTGTTTTTGTTGCTGTTACTCACACCAGGAATGCATGTAAGTGATGCAGACATAAGGCTGTTTTAGCTCGTTCCATTGTTGTCAATATGACAGTGTGAGTTGATCAGAATGTAACGATGGAGACCTGCTCTGAGGATTTGTTTTGAAATTTCTCCTAACTTGAAGCGAAACCACATTTCCCCCTGATAATTTAAAGCAGATCGAGCAAAAATGTGAAATTTAAAACTGACTCAACTATACGATTACAACAACAAGAAACTCTCCATTGTTGTCTAATGGAGTTTGATCATGGACGAATAAACATGGTCTCATCCAATAATTTGCTCTCATTGAAAGAGGTGGTTCACTCTTGAGTTATTTTTTAATGTGTTATAGAATGGCCAATTCTAAGCAACTTCCAAATTGGTCTTCATTATTTGTTTTTCATAGTTTTTTAATGATGTGCCTTTTTCTTCTGACTCCTTGCAGCTTTCAATAGGGGGTCACTGACCCCATTAAAAAAAAAACAAATGCTCTTTAAGGCTACACATTTATTGGTATTGCTGCTTTTTATAACTCATCTTTCTGTTAAGGCCTCTCCTATTCATATGCCAGTCTGTTATTCATATCAAAGCAGTGCATGGTTGCTAGGGTAATTTTGACCATAGCAACCCGATTGCAAACTGTAGAGCTGTTGAATAAAAAGCTAGTGGCAGGTGAGTTTTTTCTTACTACTTTAAGTTTAACTAGGAAAACGTTATCATGAACAACCAAAAGTTTTTTTTTAATCTGACTATTGTAACAAGACAGAGCAGAGCTGTACAACTTTATATGTGGTGGGATGAATATTTCTCATACTGAATGTTCAAGGCCAATGACCAGAGTGGGGCCATAAAAATTCCTTGAAGGGTCATGTCTGGCCTGCGGGCTTCCAATTAGACAGCCTTTATATAGAGAAATATACATTATGGGGCAGATTTATTATCATGCAAAAAATGGTGGAATAATTTGCCATACATCACCAGGCATTACTGGGAAAAACTGGCATAATTTTTAAACAAGCTTTTTCTGTAAGCAACTGCCGCCAGAAGATGTGAAGCAATGTAAAATAACGGGGGCACATCTGGCGTTCACATGAAGTAAAATAAAACAAACCTTGATAAATAATAATATAGCATAATAAATAGGCCCCTAAATGTGCAAGAATACCATCAACTTGGGACGCCCCATGTTGCTCAAGCATGCTAACACCAAATATGCAAAATTCCCTAACAGTAAGCTTTCCCAAGAAAACCTTTTTTCTTTTCTAAAGACAAATTCTGATGAATTCAAAATGGGCAAATATGTCTTTCTACTCCAAAATACGTTTGAGTACAAAAAAGTACAAAAAATCTTCTGAAAATTGACTTAAAACTACAAATTGATTGCATTATATCTCTTATATGACCTTACAAGCAAATATAAAACATCATAAATATGAGTTCCAGTGGTCTTTTGAACAGTTAAATGCCCCATGTGCATAGGCTTACCAAATAAATGTTGCATACAGAGATGCCAAAATGAAATGAGTATACTGTATACCAATGTTTAGCTACTGCAAAATCAACACGCTGCCTTCTTGTTATGGTTGGTAAAAGTAGTTGATCAAAACCATACATAAAACCATATATACAGTATATATACAGTATATATATATATATATATATATATATATATATATATATATATATATATATATATATATATATATATATATATATAAACCATATATACAGTGTGTATGTATATATATATATATATATATATATATATATATATATATATATATATATATATATATATATATATATAGAGATCATGCTAAATAAAAAGAAAAGTAGGTATGGTCTTTCTCCCCCCCCAAAGATAATATTCTCTTTTTTCGCTTAGTTAGGACTGACGTATGGACACTGCCTTGACGGGGCGCGTCAGCTTATACATACTTTGTACTAAAAGTGTCGTTGTTTACTAAATGTTACCTTTAAGTTGTGCAAAAATAAGTTTCCCCTGGGGGCTATATATTGGAGTGCTGGGGTTAAGTTGTGTAGTATGTATATCAAGCCACACCTACGTGCACCCAATAAAAAGGGATGAGCTGCATTCTCTCTCTCTCTCTCTCTCTCTCTCTCTCTCTCTCTCTCTCTCTCTCTCTCTCTCTCTCTCTCTCTCTCTCTCTCTCTCTCTCTCTCTCTATATATTGTTTTTTTTTTTATATATATATATATATATATATTATAACTGCAAATTCTGCTGAATTCAAAATGAGTAAATATGTCTTTCTACTCAACTTTCCACATACTTTCCTAAATTTAGCAGTTTTAATGTTGGCAGTGAGCTGAGTTGGTGGGGGGTTGTTGGTAAGTGATAATGGGGGAGCAGCAGAGGTTGGTGTCAGGCATCTTTGGGAACCAGCTCGTCTCCTAGATCCCTGAACTCTTGCTTTCAACTCCTCAATCAACTGCTGACATTGCCATGTGTACCAACATGTACAGCTGCGTCATACACATGCCACCCATGTCCTGCCCAGCTCCACCCAATCATTTGTCCACATGATCCACTATATGCTGAACCCTGGTATTTGGGAGAAAATATACACAATGTAGACACATCTGCTCATGCCTTACTTAGCCCTTGGGGCTGTAACTGGACTGGACAGATTACATTTAGAAATATATTAGTACATTGCCAGCAAATCTGCCATAATGGTGCCAGCTTCAACTAGCAAGTAAGAAGCCCGGTAGCAAACGTAAGCATAATTACAGAAAACTGCCTGATGTCTTTAGTTCTTTCTGTTTCAAGCTAAAGGCCAGTTCAGAAAATCTGGTCCCCTGAAAATGTGTGTGCTGCCAGGCACAGGATCAGTTGCCCAGTGCATATATAATGAGGCATATTTATTAAGACTGGAGACAAATGTCACCAGTGACATTGCTCGTAGCAACCAAACAGATCTTTGCTTTTGTTCTCTAACTTGTAGGTGACTGTTGAAACCTAATTGCTGATTGGTCGCTATGAGCAACATCACTGGTGACTTGTCTCCTATGTCAATATACTGGATACGCCCCAGAGTATAGTTTGGCACATGAATGCATATTTAGCGTTTCTATACCAAAATCCACTGATGAGCAGATTGGCTTTTCTGCAGTGGAATTTCTCTGCCAGAGGAGAGAACAACCCATCTGCCATTAGCCTTAATACCCTGCAATGCTTGACAAAGCATCCACCTAGTAGCCAGTTAGTTAGCCTTCCAAAAGAGTCCTAGGGTTATATTTAGCATGTACTGCTCAATGTTGCCCAAAACAGCAGATCTTTCAAAATTGTAGCTTCTTTGACTTTCCTGGCCACTTTTGCAGAGAGGACAGTCATAAAGAGATTGTGCAATTTTGGAGGTTCCATGATTACTGACACCCTAAAAACCAGCTGTTCATGCTGTCATGGGGGGCCCAAGTGTTGTGCTGGGCCCTAGAAGAAAAAACTGTATTGGTGTGATGGTGGCCCTTAATGGAAGCGCTTCCTCACCCAATGAAAGCAATGGCAAGTATAAGTGGTGAGAGGGTGGAGGGAGAGTGTAGATGAACGGTTTCCCACAGTTTAGTTGGCTTTAGGGAGTGGAGGGAAAGTGTAAATGGACAGTTTCCCACAGTCAAGGTGGCTTCTTTCAGAATATGCCATTTAGTGTTACAATAAATTCTATTTTTCCCTGTTAATTGCCTTCATAATATAAATGCTGAAAAATATTCACATTTAAACTAAATGTGTTAAACCTGGAGGGGCTTCACTGCTAAAAATAATATCTGAAGTGCAAAAAGTACAGTTAGTGAGTTTTAGTACGTCTCCATGCTTTTGGCCTATATCAGAGCTGAATACTGTGAGATCAAAGCAAATGTCATCATTTACAGAAAGGGTGTAATCATGTGCAGTGCCTAAAGTAAACAATGTAGACTGGAATGCCCTAAAAGCTTACAGCTAAGTGTTAAGTTGGAATATTTAAACTTTTTTCCCTCTGGTATCCGTGCCTTTAAGTACCTAAAAGCCCAGCAGTGCCGATATACTAAGTAGAAAAAGCCAAGTGCATTTGGATCTTCAAGCACAAAGAAGAAATTTGGTACCAGCTACCTCCGGGGTTTTTTTTGTTTGTGTTCCTTTCCCATGAGCAGTGAAGTGGTACCCTCAGTCACACACAAGCTCTTCAAATACCGAATTCTTGCAAAAGACTGGCACATCTAGAAAGACCTTTTGCTTTGTACGTTCAGCCATAATGCCCTGGAAAGTCGCCCCTAGATCCCCGCAACATCCTCAATCAGATTTTATGTTAATTGATGGAATATTTCTGGGGCAAAATCTTTTTGTAGCGCCGTGTGTGTGTGTCATTCCCTTTTCTAAAATTCAGTTGGAGAGTTTGCTTATTTGAAAAGGTACGTTTCCACTGCCCCCTTCCCTCTTGCAAGTTTCCCTCACAAACAGGCAATTGTCAGTGCCAATTAGTGCATTGTTAGCACACACAATGGCGTTACTGTAGCCAGTAGATGGTCTGCTTTTGTGATTCTCCAGTCGGCCGTGGGGGCAGTCAAGTTTCATTTAGGGCTGCATGTAACATGGACAGAAAATGCCATCAGAAAAGCCAGAAAGAGAAGAAGGAGAGAGGAGGAGGTAGTTGGGTGTTTGAGGAGGGCTAGGGGCAAGTGCATGAATGCTATTCAAGTGTTAGCCCAACTCAGTGAAAGGGCCAATGTGCAAGCCTTACATTGAAATCCCATCTTGTAAATACAAAGACAAGCTCAGCCTTAGGAGTAATTAGTGCTCTAACTGTGCTATGTCCACTGTGCCTGTAAAACCAATTGTCCCTGTGTTTACACTCCCTCCCACCAATGAAATAATGGGAAAAGGGACACTTCATCCCCAGCAGCCTCCAGCCTTCCATTCAGCATCTCTGGGAGGAGAGTGTAACCCTTTCAGTGCAAGCATTTGGGCACCAAGGACTTTCTGTTCTGTGCTACCCAAGTACCTGAATAGTTCCATCCATAACTGATTTATTTGAGGTTCCCTCACCTCCAAGATCACTTTCTAATTCCATTTCTTTTTTTCTAATAATTGTTATAATAAAGTTATATACCATTCCTATGCATTTTATTTTTCTACACTCCCAGTGCAAGAGAGAAATGGACCTGGATGTCCAGCCCTCTGAGTTTTTATTTTTAATTGTTGCTTTGAAGGCAATGCCATCTGATCAGGGAGTGGTGCTATGGCTGAGTACAGAAGGCATTTTAAACCATGTTTTAATTCTTTTTCAGTACTCTGTGTTATAAATCATATATATTCTTAGTATTTACATCAGTGCCAGGTCTTGGTTTCCTGGTACAAAGACTCCAAAGTTGGGAGCCCCCCTATCTCCTCCAACCCCCCCCCCCCCCCCCGTGCTCTGTCCCTGCCTTGCAACTTTTTATTTTTAATTTAAACAGCCAGGTCTCTTTGCCTCACAGGAGGCGCCTGATTCTCCTAGTAGATTAAGGGTCTCTGCTCCAACTTTGTAACTGGCAGGTGGAAGTTCAAAATGAAAAATGCTTTGCAGGCACGCACAGACAGTGTGCTCCCAGTTATCATGGAAGGAGCTGTTTATGTGTGCCAGCAAGGCATTTTTCATTTTGAACTCTCACCCAACACTCACGATGGGAGCGGGATGGGAGCACAGACGCTTATTAAATAGAAGAAACAAGTGCTCCTGCTCCATATGAGGCTTTGAGCTCACCCCCAATTAAAACAGCCAAGGCAGAAGCCTTGTCCGTCTATTTCTGATTTATTTAGGGATGTCTAGCCTACTGCACTCTTGTTAAAGACATGAGCTCATCCAGTTGCTCTTATGTAAAAAAGGTGCATCATTTAAACTTCCAAAAATACATATAAACGTGTTTATCTTATTACACAGGTATACCGCATTGGAACATGAACAAGAGAGGGCCTGAATAGAAGGATCAGTAATAACAAGTTGCAATAACAATGCATTTGTAGCCTTACAGAACATTTGTTTTTAGATAGGGGGTCAGAGACCACACACACATACACACACATTTGAAAACTGGAAAGAGAAAAGAAGAAGGCAAACAATTCAAAAACGATAAAAAAAGAAAAAATGGAGGTCAGTTGAAAAGTTGCTTAGAATTAGCAAAACATACTAAAAGTTAACTTAAAGGGGAACTATCGCGAAAATGAAAATTTAATATAAGATCCATAATACTGAAATAAGAAACTTTCTATATACAATCAATTAAACATTCTGCATCGTTTTTGAAATAATCAAGTTTATCTTCACTATTTCTATCTCAGCATCTGTTTCTCTTCATTCTGTCTTCTTGAAGCAGTTGGGTGTCAGACAGTCAGATCCAATATATCTTATAGGGGGGGCTCCCTTTCCTAGCAGATGTATTAGAGCTCACTCAAATAACTGATTCCAGTACAAACAAAATCTAACAAAATAATTGCCTTTTTGCACAAATCCTGCATGTAGAGAGACATGATGTCTGGAATAGTGAATATGATCTTGATTATTTCAGAAACAGTACAGAATTTTTAATTGATTGTATTTAGAAAGTTTCTTATTTCAGTATGAGGAAGCTTATATTAAATTTTCATTTTCACAATAGTTCCCTTTTGAAGTTGAACCACCCCTTTAAAATAACTGCTTCCAGTATCCTACACGTCTGATCTGAGCCAATTCAGTTCTGTTTGGACTCGTACAGACAACGGTTTCTCAGTATTTGATTCACTGCACAAGCAATGCAGGACATATACAATAAACAACAAGCACCAGTAATAACTTCAGGTATGTAGGAAGGTGCATAAGATGCAGGTAGGCTCAGCCTATTCTGCTTTTTGTGTCTGATGCATGCACTAGGACACACAATGCAGTTGGCTAAACTTAGTGCAAGGTGCATAGGAGATTATAGAGCAGGCCAGGCAAAAAAGGACATTTGCCCTAATCCCTTATGATCAGTGTTGCCACATGGGAGTCAAATATTGCTAAAAGTACAAAGGATATTGTGTATGTATATATGTGTATAAGTACCAGTGATATATACACTACCGCTTCCTTAAATTACAGTTGCTAGTGTCCCAGTAACAGCCTAATATTTCCTTGGAGATTTTGGGAGTTGTAGTTAAACAGCAGCTTGAGGGCTGTGAGTTAAACATCACTGGAATATGTCATTACCCCTCTCAGCCCTGGTAAGGTGTATGTATAGGCTGTGCAGCTGCTGGGACTTGAGGGAAACGCTTAATTGCACATGCCAATTTTTTTTCCGCTCAGTTTGACATACATGGACACGTAGGATTAATAACATGCAGTATCCACACCTCAAACACTCCGTCAGGAAGAGACTCCTACGTGTTTTCCAACAGGTACAAAGAGCACATTTTGCCACAAGTATAGACCTGCTTGTAATAAAATAATGCACTAATCTGCTTTAAGGTTTCCCTTACCTATAGACGAATTACTCAATTCCCTGATAAGTCTACATACGTGATGTTAGATTTACTGTAAGTAAAATAGATTTAATAATACATTTACATATCAGCATTGCTTAAATAGCTGACTAGAATGCAGTTGGGGGGCTAAGGTAAGCTTAAGTTTAAAGGAGAACTAAATTCTAATAATAAATATGGCTAAAATACTATATTTTATATACTTAACTTATTACACCAGCCTAAAGTTTCAGAATCTCAATAGCAGCAATGATCCAGGAGTTCAAACTTGTCACAGGGGGTCACCATCCTGGAAAGTGTCTGCTCAGTGGGGTCAGAGCAGCTGTTGAGAAGCAAAGCTTAGGGGTCATACAGAAAATGAGGTTGGCCTGTAATATAAACTGATGCTATAGGGCTGATTATTAAATTATGATTCTAGTTGCACTGGTTTCTGTGCTGCCATGTAATAATTATCTGTATTAACTACTAATCAGCCTTATATTGTGACATTTATATTCTATGTGTACTGTATATTGTGAGTCGGTCTCAAAGCTGAGTAAGTGACAGCAGCACAGAGCATGTGCAGTGAGTGAATCAGCAGAAAATAAGATGGGGAGCTACAGGGGCATCTTTGGAGGCACAGATATTTTGCCTTGGGCTGGTACAGAAGCACAAAACATAATGTACAAAATTTCTAGCTACTTCTTATATATATAAGCTGCTCAACTACATAAACTGCTCCATCAGACTGCAAGATGGTTGCATTCTATGCAACAGAGCATTTCCACTGCTCCAGAGTGTAACAGTGCAACCTTTCCACCACCCTAGTAGAAGCTTGGCATTGAATATGAAAATGCCCAGTGACAGTTGAGTACCTCTTTAAGAGACAGTGTAGCATTTTTTCCAATAAGGGGCAAAATGATCCTTTGTTTTTCCTTATGAGATAGAATGTCTGTGCCCTGCACCTCTATAAAAAATCTGGGTAAGGTGCAAAATGCAGCATCGGGGCACAAGCCAGCCCTGTCCTTGCCATCTGCCATAGGGCTGCCAGTAAAATTGGGGCCTAGTTGCAGCTTGCATCATCGGTTGCTCCATAATTACTTAAAGGTTAGTGGGAGGGGACTTCTACATGTCTCTGGTCCCTTATGAATACAGCCCTGTGCAGTGTCAGACTGGCCCAATGGGACACCATGAAACATCCCAGAGGGCCCTGAATAAGCCATCCCCAGCCACCACTGCTCCCTGCTCTACTACCATGTGTTCCACTGTGGAATGCACAGACATTTTTAGCTTTTTAAGAGCGATGTAAGTAGAGCGTAAGTGACGAGTGCCAGTTGCAGGGTGGTGGGTCCCTGGGTGGTGGGTCAGGTACCTGAGTACCCCATTGTGACTGTGGCCCAGAGTACAAAGACCTAATGAAGGTTAATGTTTGCACACGATCTTCCCATAAGTAAATGAGCCCTAGCAAGAAGCAGGAAATACATAACTCTGAACAAATACAAAAAGTGGGTATTATTCAAAGCTACACTGTAGCCATAGGGCATCATTTCAGTAGAATATATGGATGAACTATAACTGCCTCGTGTGATTACAAACTGAATCTCTGCTCCCACTAAAAAAAAAATCTACTTCGATAAAATAATAAACTGTCAGTAGTTTTTTTTTCTAAAGTGAACCTATGTATGCCCTTATGGGGCATTTTCCCTTTTTAACCTCACAAAATGTTAATTTTTTTTAAATGAAAGGGCAGAAATAATTTTTGAAAACAAGCACTGTCTGCTGGGCTTATGTTAAATATACCCTTTAAATCTGACTCAGGGGCCCTGATTGGCTCAACACAGAAGAATTAACTACATCTATAGCTCTAGGAATATTCATCATGAATTGATTGTACCTTTAAACATGCTTTGTTTGATTGAGTTTGCAATAGATCAAGTTTCCTCGTCATTGTTGAAGCCTGGTCCTGCTATACTTAGTCAGAACAGTTTGTCAGACAGGAGGGACCTCTGGGGTCAACAAGCCATTTACTGAGGTTCTGAGTGCATTCTTGTCTCTAGTGCAGAGAGACGCCACACCCAGAAAAAAATGCACGAAAACAGCATTACAGAGCCACTCCACTGCAATATCCTGCATTATTCTGTGTTTATTTAAAATGCCGATGCCAATTCACCCCTGATCTGTAAACAGCACAAAGCGAAGGCTTAATGCTACATTAATCTACTTCTTCCAAACAATGAGTGCATTAGGGAAGTAGGCCAGCCTGAAAAGAAAGGGGCCTTACACAAAGTCAGTGGAGTAGAAAGGTCATAGTAAAATGTAACCTATTAACCTTCTGAAGGAAAAAAAAGCTTCTTTTTCTTAACCGTTCCAGCAATTTGTAGTTCCCTTCCATTGTCACTGGATTCTTACCTGCAAATCTCCATTAATAATGATGGATTTTTAGAGCAGCCAGCAAAGCTGCTCAGACTCTGGCAGGAACTCCAGTGGAGTCCTTCTGCTCGCTCCTCTCAATAGTTCAATAGGCCTGACATCTGCCATATGCTTCTTCACAGCACACTTTGTGCACAGGCCTAACGGATTCCTTTCTGCAGAGCAATCATTTCTCTTTCACAAAATCCACTGCGAACAAAAAAAAAGTGTCATTTTTATATGATTTTTTTAAATTCATTCATTGAATGTAAATCTTTGCAGCCACTACCACTACCTAAATAATTCAGCATTTTCACAAATGAAATACATGTTCCCTGTGAGATTCTGAAAATCCCAATACAGTTATGATTTAAATATCTCCATGGAAAAATAACTTGAAACGTGTGTGTGAATTCATCTAATTTAATCCATCAAGCAAAAACTAGTGGCAATTGAATTTTTTTCTGTACGTGCATGTTTTAAATTAGTATAATCACTGCCTCTTACAGCCATTTATTTAGGCAAGTGTGTCCATATGTACACAACCAAAAGAGCCGCATGTTGCTTGCCATGGTCCATAATGTAATCTTACAAGAACATGGTCCTCGCCCAAAACTTGAACAGAGAAATCACTGCGACTGCTGAAAATGCTGAAATTTGACACATTTATACATAAACATGACAGAGCTCATGGGACTTTATACACAAAGCAGTCAGGACTCCTGAAGAAGTTTCCATTGCTGTACAAAAACATTTGTTTTTTTTTGATGCCTTCATTTAAGTTTATGGGGTTGATTTAACATGGTTCGAATTCCACTTTTTATGGCGATTTGCAAGTTTTTTCACACTAAAACTAAGAACTTCAAATTCGAGTTTCCAAAAACTCAAGTTTTCTCAGATTTATTAAGTGCAAAAAAAAAGTTGAAAAAAACATTTGGCATCTAAAATCTGCCGAGTTCATGTAGAAGTCAATGGGAGTTGTACTAGGCATAATGTCTGCAATTTTTTTAATCCAAGGTTTTTGAGTTTTTCGAATTTCAAAAAACTCTAAAATTCAGTTTTCAATCTCCTGCATACAAGTAGGGGCAGAGCCGATCAGTTATGTAGCTTTATGTTGGCAAGTGACTGACCTGTATGCAGTGATCATTAAAATGATTGTGTTCGGCAAAGGGCAAAAAAAAAAACAACACAAGGTGCCATGTTTTCTGGCTACAGTCTACTTACCCCTATTGTTCTGCACCTACTGCTGTAAATGTAAAAAGGCATCTGAAACGGAACATACTCAAAGTTGGATCAGTAGAGGCTCCTCTATACTTGTGTGTCACATGCAGAATCTGTATAGGTGGATTTTGCTGAATAAGGTGCTGAGTACAGGGTGCACCAACACAAAGGCGCAATGTCCTGCCAAGGAGTTGTTACTTTCAGGGCTTTCTTTATGCACCTGACTTGCAGCTATTTAAATGATCTTTATTGAGTTTTCCAATAAGCATAATAGATTTTAAATGATCTTTAACTAATGAATCGCTGTTTCCAGTGCTGTGAGCATCTCCATGTGCAAGGAATGATGCAATATGCACACACACACTGATGCAAGAGAAATGCAAACACAATTTGCTGCAATTTCTCAGTGCAGTTGCTTATATATTTCTGTGTTGGTAACCAATATGCAGGTTGCAATACATGCTGTTTTCTGGCCACCCTGGAATTCTGGGAAGAAATGCTGCATTCTGGGTAAAACTGTGTTTTGCATGTGTTTTTGTGCCTGGTATATTACGGTAAACATACAGTGGCAGATCCACTGGCAACAAACAAGCGGACCAGGGCCTAATTTTGTGGACCATGTGCAGACCGGGGTGTTCCTAATGTAATACTTTTACTTTATTAAGACATTCCGTTAGAATACATTGGAAACATTTAAACAAGAGGTTTTCAAACTGTGCTGCTGTCTCCACGAGGAGGGCTTTAAAAAGTGGGTAGGGGAGCCAGCCTGAGTCTCAATTAGGGTAAAATACTAATAAAATCGTTGTTTTCTGTTCTGGGTAATGGATACAGCGGCAACAATATGTTTGTATGTGTCCATATATATGTCGTTAGCTAATAGGGGACCCAAACCTGGGGAGCTTGAACCCAAACAGTCTAAAAACCTCTAATTTAGAATTTCATGATGCTCTACACCAGAACCTGCACATGAACAAAGTAGCAGTTGAAACAGTACGATGCTATATGTATTGAAATTTATTTCAGAACATCATGAGAATTGAGATCTAAATTGTTACTGGATACCTATATAAGTGAAATAATTTAATGGAATT
The DNA here is from genome assembly GCF_017654675.1 of Xenopus laevis. Taxonomy (NCBI): domain Eukaryota; kingdom Metazoa; phylum Chordata; class Amphibia; order Anura; family Pipidae; genus Xenopus; species Xenopus laevis. Next base: position 92,188,037 of record NC_054387.1, on the reverse strand, counting down.
CACCATTAGAGCTGTACATATCAGTTATAAAGCTCCCCTAGCTCTGGCAGGCAGGGGGACACAAGGTGCTGGAAAGAATTGTACTTAACACCTGCTTATGGGGTAGAGGACTTCCTTGTACCTTTGTGAGGTGAAGAACATGGCGTCTATAAAAATGCAGTTTCTGGGGCTGATTATTGTTTATTTTACTATTTTACAGACAAATCAGTTGTTAAATGAAAAGGTTTTCACATTGTGAAAATGTGTGGTCTTATGAATCAAGTAGTAAACAAACTGCGAGGGTCTCTTTCTTATTGATCAGTTAATCCCTTAAACATACAGAGAGCTGTTGCTACACGTTACAAGGCCTCTAAATAAGGTATTAAGCTGACAAAGCTTTCTATACAAGTGTTAGAGTAGTTGCAGCCAGACAGCCTTGGCAGGAAATTCCAAAAGAAGGAGAGAACAATGGAAATGTCTTGTGTCCCAATTGATGTCCAATATGTAGACAGTTTTCTATTACTGATATTTGTTTAAACTCCTTCAGAACTGATTTATGTGAGCAAACAGACACATCAACATCACTAAGAGTGACTATGTAGAGTGATGGCATATGCCAGCAGCTGGGCAGGGAAAAACCAAGAGCAATTGGCAGACTTAATACAAGTAACAGAAAGCAATTGGTCACTTGAGCTCACATCATATGGTGGTACATGTTAGACATCTGCAGACACAGGCCAACATACTGTATATGGGATGGGATGGGGCTGTAATTGATAGTTATTAGATTTGTACAAAAACAGCAATAGATACAATAGTTTCTAAAATTGCCCCCACTCTTATTTTTCCAAAAATGGTCAGGTGCTTCTCCTGCCTAACCCCAGTTGCAGCTGTGGAATACGGTGGTGCTTTATATTTTGCTTTGCAGAAGAATGCCTGTGCTAGTATTGTTTATGGTACATTGGACCACATTCAAATTGATGAAAAAATCACATATACTAACTCAATTCCAGATTTTCCCTTAGACCCTGAGGCAATTCAAACTTGTTTCACGGTTTTATCACTTGAAAACTGAAACTGAAAATGCAACTGAAAAAGTAGAAATGTATTTTCATTAATTAAATTTTCATTAATGTAGTTACATTTTTAGTCTTCTTGGATCTGAGAAAAATAGAGATTAAAAAGCATTATGCCCCTTACTGAGCTGGAAATCTGGGATCTATTATACAGAATGCTGGGGACCTGTGGTTTTCCAGGGATCTTTCAGTAATTTGAATCTTGATACCTTAAATCTACTAAAATATAATTTAAGCATTAAATAACCCCAATAGGATTGTTTTGCCCCCAATAAGGATTAATAATATGTTAGTTGTGATCAAGCATGTGACAGTGTTAATAGGTCCAGGGCCGCCATCAGAGGGGCACTGGGGGTACTCCTGTACCGAGCCCGGACCTAAAGGGGTGCCCAGCTGTGCTGCACTTTTCGAAAATAGCCGCCCTTGTAAACTTGTGAAGGGTGCCTGGCGCAACATTTTTTTTAACTTATAGGAGGGCCCTGGTAACCAATTATTTTTTTTAACTTGTATGGGGCCCTGACCACCAATTTTTTTTTTTAAAAAAAAACTTTTATGGGGGGGCCCTGGCACCACAGTTTTTTTTTAACTTTGACCATCAATTGCTTTTTATAACTTGTGTGGGGGGGGGGGTTTACTGTTTTTAGCGCTGATGTCTGTGTGGTCTTTTAACTGTGGTGTGGGTGGGATCCGGGGCTGGGGTGAGCTGGCCCCGAAAATGTTGTTGTTCGTGGCCTCATGATTTCTAATGGCGGCCTGGAATAGCCCACCCCGATCCAACATCACTGATCTGACAGTGACGCAATGTTGTAACTGGGGTTGCCACCTAGCCAGTAAAAATGATGGGTGATCCCAATGGTATTAACAGGGAAAAAAGATAAATATATAAGAAGGCCGGTATTTTTTCCCCAGAAAAGGTAGCAACCCTAGTTGTAACAAGGCACTGATTTGCTATGTACCTTGTGCAACATCCCACACATGCCAGTTTATCAGGACAGGACACAACATGAAGGTTAGGAGTGTGGGGAGTCTGCTGAAACTGTCCTATTAATCTCCTCAGATCTGGGATCTTGCCCCTTCCCTCCAAAATTCAGCCCAATGACATCAGCAGAGGGACAAGGGCTGCTGCTTCCTGAATACATACAATCATTACTCAGCTTTATAACTGTGCTGCATTTTACACTGTGTCCTGTGACGATGCCGGGTGTATTTCAGCAATGGTTTTACACACATCTTTGTAAATACGTCTAAGGGCAAGTTTAAAAAACGAAGACAACCAGTCAGGGGCCTGACTGACTTTTCGCACATAACTAATGTAATTCCTAGTTATAGGTGTTAGTAGGAAAGCCTGTGTCTGTGTGGGGATTTGTAAGAAGGTCCGAGACACACATTCTCCCCTCACACACAGATAGTCAATAAGAAAGCGAGTTCAGGGCTGGGACATGATTACAGAAGCCAAGAAAACAACATTATGGGCGTGGTTAGCAATCAGTGGGCAGGTACAGAGCTTCTGATTGGAGCATTAGGCCCAGGGGCAGGACATGACTGACCAATGGGCAAGGCGGAGGGGGAGTTGATTTGAGCACAGGTAGAGAGATTAGGAAAGTTCTTTGGGAAGTGCCCGGGGCGGCGGTGCGGTTTGGCTCGGTCTCCCAGTGACATTGGGCGCTAATACATTTCAGTCCGAGAAAGTTGTGCCGAGAGGAATAGCAGTGGGATTTCTAAGAACCACTAAGCAGTGGGAGCAGCCGGGTTACGCGCAGCAACTGAAGGACTAGGGGACTGACTGGGAAAGAACTTTTGACGCACTTGTCAGCGCTAAAGACGCGTATGCTGTTGCTGGGAGACTAAACGTGTTTCCTGCTCCCCGGGGCTCCTGATCTCGGAGTCCCGACATATGCCGCTTCCACTGGCCGCGCCGGAGCCAACACTCTCCCCTCACTGTGCAACGCGACCAAAGTGCGAGCGACATGTGCCCAGCGCTACTTCCCGCCCACTGACTGCACCGCGACAGCTTCTGACCGGACTACTCACATGGCGTGACCGGGACTACTTGTGCCACTGTCTGAGGTACTACATCATGGGCCATTCCTCACACTCCTCTCTGCTGCCTCCACTCACATCCCTCATACACTCCCACACTTGCTCCTTCCCTATCTACTTTACTTCAGCATCATCCTCATCATCATCATTATTATTATTATTCCTTATTGCAGCTAAGGTGGAGTTGCTCTTATAAATGAATAATGTGACAGAGGCAGCAATTAGACAGCAGTTGCTGAATGTTGCACATATTAATAGCCTATCCTTTATATTCGCCCCATTCTCATCAATAGACACTGTGTTTATTACTATTAACTCTGTTTTCGTTCCAGAAGGAGCCGAGTATGAAGTGGGCTGCGGTCACAATGCTGATGGTGGTGTTTGGCTGCAGGATGAGAAGAATAGTTGTACGGAACATGAGCTGTGCCCGTGTCTCTGGCCTGGATCTGCCGTATTGATGAGGGAACCTGCTGCCGGACTTCACATCATGGGCAGGCTCAAATCTGCCATCTTTGCACTGGTGTTTGTGATTCTACTTCTGGACTATTTTGCACCCTCACAAGCAGCGTCCAAAGCCATTGTGTGCCAAGAGATAACGGTGCCCATGTGCAAGGGCATTGGCTACAATCACACCTATATGCCCAACCAGTTTAATCACGACACTCAAGATGAAGCGGGAATGGAAGTGCACCAGTTTTGGCCCTTGGTTGTGATCCAGTGTTCTCTTGATTTGAAGTTTTTCCTGTGTAGCATGTATACACCTATCTGCCTGCCTGACTATGGGAAGCCTCTCCCTCCCTGCAGATCGGTGTGCGAGAGAGCTAAAGCGGGTTGTTCTCCTCTCATGAGAAAGTATGGGTTTGCTTGGCCAGAGAGAATGAACTGTGATCGATTGCCAGAGCACGGGGACCCTGATACACTCTGCATGGACTATAACTGGACTGAGACCACCACAACTCCACCACCCACGTATCCGCCTAAAGTAAAAACACCTACTAGCGACTGTGATGGTGTCTGCAAATGCAGGGAACCCTTTGTCTCCATAACCAGAGAATCCCACCCGCTCTACAACAGAATCAAAACTGGGCAGGTACCTAATTGTGCTATGCCATGTTTCCAGCCCTACTTCACGCAGGATGAAAAGACATTTGCAACTTTCTGGATTGGCCTGTGGTCCATTCTGTGTTTCATCTCAACCTTTACTACAGTGGCCACATTTCTGATTGACATGGAGCGCTTTAGATATCCAGAGCGTCCTATTATTTTTTTATCGGCTTGCTATATGTTTGTGTCCATTGGCTACATTGTCAGACTTATAGTGGGCCATGAACATGTGGCTTGCAACAAAGATCATATTCACTATGAGACCACAGGACCTGCTCTGTGCACAGTTGTCTTTTTACTTATCTACTTTTTCGGAATGGCCAGCTCCATCTGGTGGGTAATCTTAACGTTCACATGGTTTTTGGCTGCGGGCATGAAGTGGGGAAACGAGGCCATCGCTAGCTATTCTCAGTATTTTCATATGGCTGCTTGGTTGATACCCAGTGTCAAATCCATAGCTGTCCTCGCTTTAAGCTCAGTTGATGGAGACCCAGTGGCTGGTATCTGCTACGTTGGAAACCAAAACCTTGACAACCTACGAGGCTTTGTGCTGGCTCCTTTAGTGGTGTATCTTTTCACCGGCACCATGTTTCTCCTAGCTGGCTTTGTCTCTCTCTTCAGAATCAGGAGTGTTATAAAACAAGGTGGCACCAAAACAGACAAACTGGAAAAACTGATGATCAGGATTGGCATCTTTTCTGTACTTTATACTGTGCCAGCTACCATTGTCGTGGCTTGTTATATATATGAACAGCACTATAGAGAACATTGGGAAAAGGCCCACAACTGCTCCTGTCCTGGGGATAAACAGAGGTACAGGCCTGATTATGCAGTTTTTATGCTCAAATACTTTATGTGCCTAGTGGTTGGAATAACCTCCGGTGTATGGATATGGTCAGGAAAAACTCTGGAATCCTGGAAAAGGTTAACAAGTAGATGTTGTAGGAACAGCAAACCAATTAATGCCTCGGCATACAGTGAGGCCAGCAGAGCTCTAACAGCGAGGACGGGCTTGTCAAACTCCACTTTGCACCACAAGCAAGTGCCACCGTCCCACGTGTAAATTCACTCTAATCACTTTACAACTCAGATGCCATGAAAAAAAAATCCCTTGTGCTCTCAGAATCTTATTGTTTAGTTCTGCAAACACTGCTGTTCTCTGTGTGGTTTGACACATTCACATGTAGAACTGGGTAATGTATTAACATGTTTCTAGTAATGAAATCAATTATTTCTGTTAATCTCTGTCGGACAAGAGGCCTGCAGTCGATGCAGCTTTTCATAGTGGGGTCTAATGCATGGGAGGGAATATGGACAGCTCAACAATCCTGATAATATCTTGTTTATCAAGAGAACAGGTTAAACCCAACCCTAAATTGACCATTTACATTCAAAATGTAAATATTTAACATTTTAAATTCTGTTTCAGAATATATATATATGTTAGTGCCAGTTTGCTATGGCAATTTAATGTAGCAGGGTTTGTGGCTACTGTATGATTATTTATGGGGTGGGAAAACATTTTTTATGACATTAAATGTTTCAAAAATGTACACACCTTACCTTAATTCTATGCATTGCCACCATTGAGGAATAATCCCATATATCTTAATTTTTAATAGAGAAAATGTAAGGCATTCGCACTTCAATTTTTAATTATTTAGGAGGAGTTGGGAAAGAGGTTTCTCAATATTCTGCTGATTTCTAAAACAGTGGCCTGCATTTTCATCCTGGGATTAAATGGAGTTTGATTTCACAGAGATATATTAGTGCTTTTGGTAAGAATACTAAGTTATAGCGCTGGGAACGTCTGCAGAAGATTCAAGGGATGATGGGAGTTGTAGTTAACAAGCAAAATTGCAGGTTGCATAAGGCATCAGTATAAGTCAGAATCCTCCTTGTTTTCCCCTACAGCGTTATCCATAATAACAAACCGCACAAGCATCATTCAGCAGTTGTGAATGTAGTGCACTTGCAGATTGTGTGGCTGGTGTTTTAAGTAGCGTTACTGAATAAGGGCAAATGTTATTGTGAGAAAAATGGCAAATGTACAGGCAGTATGGTTTGGTTTATTTTGCTTTGTTTTATCAGCCCAGACTGATACGTTCTAGTTAGTTGTTGTGCTTAGACCCCTAGAGAAAAGGACTTTAATCTTCCCACTGCTGCACAAATGCAAAAAGCTGAGAATACACATGTTGTGTGTTCCTCTGTGGAAAAATCAGTGTAAAAAAGAAATGAAATGGAAAAATCCGTGTTGGATGGTTAGTGACATTCAATAGGATTTGTAAACTATAACTGTATCTGGTAATGCAAATACTCATCTCGGGTCCTGTTCCTGTATTTATTTTCCACTGCTCATGTATACTGAAGGGGAAGGCTCTTTTCTTTCACAAAGGAAACTTTTAATTTTGGTATTTTTCACACACACTGTTGTGTTTGGTTGGCCAGACTTGTAGTGAAAGAGTTAAGAGGTGGAACAATGAAGTCCATACCACCGTGCTGCACGGGGAAAACTTTCTTAAAATGGCACCTCGTATGCGTTCCCTAATTGCTCCTCATTTGGTCTCCTTACCGGGAACAATGACGACATTCTGCTTGAAAGAGAATTCACTGGAAGGGTCACTTAGTGTAACGTTAGAGAGAGCACAGATAATGTTCATATAAGAATAAGCCAACAAACATGTACTCTGTCGGGAGTATAATATAAGCTGGTAAATGTGGGGTTTTACTATCGTTCAGATGCATTGCTCACCTATAGAAGTGTAAATTCCACTTGTGTTATGAAATGGCACATGCTAATCCTTCCCAAATGAATGTAACTGGAAAGATCTTAGCTGCATATACAAACACCTCACACATTTATCTATTCATAAAAAGCAACATATTTGACGATTGGGTTAATGTCTATAGCAGCTTGTTCCGGCCAATGAATTCCGAGTACATGGATATATTAAATATACTAACTACTGATAGCCTTCAGCTGGCAGGCCACAAGTCCCAGCATCCCCAGCCATGCTTTATAACAAACTGATCTCCTTTCCATTTTTTTCTTTTAAATTAGGGGGAAAAAAATCTAATTTTATTTGATTTTGTTTTTCATTGCTGCTCTTGATTGCTTTGGGAGCCAGATAAGATTTCGTAAGCCCTTTACTCTGCTTCTGTTTGAGAATGGCAAACAAGCTTGCACTCATTGTGCAAGATTTATGACATTTTTATTTGACTGGCCGTTGAGTCATGCGCACGATGCAGTCACATCACACACCGCTTATTGCTTGGGACAAGAGGCCGGCATACGTGTAACATTGGAGGCTGCTGCGTGTTTGTGTGTACATATGTACATACATATGATCACGTGGATTTGCTATTTGTCCTATGCGAGAGTGAGTGGGGTCTCCCCTGTGCACCTGCTGTACTGGACGAGGCAACTGGAGTAGAAATCCTACTGTCTCTCTACTATATGAACCCAGAGCTAGTGCCATGATACTAAACTTGTACCAACACCAAGAAGCAGATTTATCAAAGGTCAAGGTGCATTTTCGAATGAGAAAAATTTGAATTTCAAAATATTTTTTGTGTACTTCGGGGATAGTCCAAATTCAATTAGAATTTTAAAAACTTGACTTCGACCATTTGCCATCTAAAACCTGCCAAATTGCTGTTTTAGCCAATCGGGGACCTCCTAGAACCTATTTGGAGTCAATTGGTGGACTTTGAAAAATCAAAGTTTTTTTTGGGAAAATCTTTGAATCGAATTTGATCGAATGCACTACTCCTTCGATTTGTACGATTCAAATTCAGCTGAATACAGACGTATTCGATCGAAAACAGACCTATTCGACCAAAGAAAAAACTTTGACTTGATTTTGGTTGGTCTTTTTGAATTCAAATTTCGACGTTCGACCCTTGATAAATATGCCCCCAAGTAACCTTTCCTCTTAAATGCAATCTGCTTGATAGTGAAATAGTCAGTATATATTCACAGAAAATATAGAAACTGAATAGCTTCTGTCAGAACCATGAACATCAAAATAGGGGGGGGGGTACATTTACCAGTTTTAAATGTTCTAAATATTAAATAAACCAAACTGTTGATTGTAAAATACTTTCAATACAGGTATGGGATCCGTTATCTGGCAACCCGTTATCCAGAATGCTCCAAATTATGGAAAGGCTGTCTCAAAATGGACTCCATTTTATCCAAATATTTAAAAATTATTTTATGTTTCTCTGTAATAATAAAACAGTAGCTTGTACGTGATCCAAACTAAGATATAATTAATCCTTATTGGAAGCAAAACCAGCCTATTGGGTTTATTTAATGTTTACATGATTTTCTAATAGACTTAAGGTATAAAGATCCCAATTATGGAAAGCCCTTCTGGATAACAGGTCCCATACCTGTACTCCTATATAAGGTAAATAGTTATTGCCTAGTTGCATTTCTAAATCTTTTAACCACATTGACAAAATGTTAAGCATATCCCTGATTTTAGGGCAGGAGGGTTACTGGGTCCTAAATCTGACCATCACTTGAAACAGAAATCTGTTTTTTTTTTTAACTTTTCTAGATGCCATAGCATGAAGCAATACCCCCATCTTCTTATTATATATATGTGTGTGTGTAGCCCCAGTTGTAGGTCTGCGCCCCAGGTCTCTTGAGAAGCCAAGCAAAACCTCGGTGAAATCTTAACTGAATTGTGAGTCAGCTTTGTCAACATTTCCTTTTTATGTCACTAAAGAATCCCAGCAATTCATTGCCATTATTTGAATATGATCAGAGAATATTTAGCGAATGTATTTTCCGTTGTAGATTGCTGATAAATGTTCCCAATGTCAGCAGACCTTGCAGTTCAGCAGGCAAGAAAACGTGTACCTAGAAGCCTGTAAACGTATCAGCCGCTCTAATAAAGAGCAACATGCTAGAGAACAGGGGAGAGGTGTCGTAACAAGCTTATACTGGTTATGTGAATTTAATTTTACTGCCTTGTTCTCATGTGAATGATTGAACAGGTGAGAGTTCAGTGTTGTGCATTGTATGCCAGTATAATAGAGTCTACGTTGTGTGTGTTTTACTCCCATCGCTGTGGAACCGGAGCTTTCTTAGGTTACTCCATTGCCTGGAAGATACAGTGCAGCTATAAATAAACAAAAATCTGCCTTCCCGATTTTCCTGTTTGCATTAAATCAAATCCGTAGAGTTGAGGCACCTTGAAACTGAAATGAAAAGAAAAGCTTGCTCCTGTGAGCAACACCTCAACCTCATGGATAAACACACACACTGGAGCACAGTTTAGGGGCAGATTTATTAAGGGTCAAAGTGAAAATTCTAATTTTTTTATTTGGTCAAAACTCTCCAATTCACATTGTGAATTATCCAAACTCGATTCGAGTTTTAATTAAAATTTCGAGATTTATCATACTCTGGCCCTTTAAGAACTCAAACTCTGCTATTCGCCACCTAAAACCTGCCAAATGACTGTATAAGTCAATGAGAGAAGTCCAGGGATCAATTTGGTGATGTTTGTAGCCTTCCTGGCATTCGAGTTTTTCTCTGAGAAATAAACTCGGATTGAGTTTTTTCATTTGAATCAAGTTTTTCTAATTCGAATTGAATTTGATTCGAGTTTTCAGGTCGATTTAATTCGTCCGAGCAGAGAAAATTAGATTTTAATGATAAATTTTGATTGGTCGAATTTGCGTGATTTATTTAAGGTCGTAGTGAAAATTCCAATTCAAATTCAAATTTTGAGCAACTTTTTGTGTACTTGGACTAGAGAATAGTCCAAATTCAATTTGAATTTGAAAACAATTAGAATTTTGAAATTTATCATGTGCTATCTCTTTAAAAATTTGACTTCGACTATTCGCCATCTAAAACCTGCCGAATTTTAGCCTATGGGGGGACCTCCTAGAACCTATTCGGAGTCAATTAGTGGACTTTGAAAAATCTAGTTTTATTTTGGGAAAAACATTTAATCGTACGATTTGAATGCGTTAATACTTAGATTCGATCGAAAACGCCAAAAAAAACTTTGATTTAATTTCGGTTGGTCTTTTTGAATTCAAATTTTGAAGTTTTTCAAAATCGAAATTCGACCCTTGATAAATCTGCCTCTAAGTGTAATTATTCTGGGGATGTCAAACTCATGCCCTCAGGCGTCCTGAACTATAACTACTTCTAATCCAAGCTGGATATTGCTGGGAGCTGCATTTAACTGCTGGAAAGCTGCTACTTTCATCCCTGCTCCAGTTTAACATATCTACATTTATAACAGATTAACACTTTTATTTCCATTCAAAGTGCTAATAATGGTCATTACTAAGCTTTGATGCATTCTGGACCCGGATACTCCGAAAATCCCTCATTGAGCACTATAGCAAGGATATGTCTGATTATTGCATCATAAAGCAATGATGACATCACCAGCTAGGGTGACCAATAATCCTGCTGCATTTGGAGAGGGGCTTCTTACAAGGAGCATCTTGTCATCCCTTTAATAATGTTGAAGAAGTATATTATTTATTACACCGACGAGCACTTAAAACAATTTTCCTCAGGCTGATGATATTCTGACCCGAAAACTATAACCACTTCACCGTCCGTCACTGCAAAGAGGCACTAAAGGGAAATACTACCTGAAAATATCTTGTATATATTTATCCTCCATTCTTTTCCTTGCAAATCTAACTCTTTGTATTATATTTTGTGTAAAGAAAAAAGTTGGAAATTTTATTAAAAAAAAAAAAATGTATGAAAGATTAGTTATTTATAAAGAAAGACAGGCGTTTATTTTTGTTTTATTGTTCCTAATGACTGTAGAAAAAGACAATAAACATTAAAACAAAACATTAATTCAGAAAGTTTCTGCTTCTTTTTTTTTTTTGTGTGTGTGTCAGGGCAGCTTTGTGTTATTGTCATTGTTCTCCAAACAGACAAATTAGCAGTGGTCCCCAGGGCAAATGAGTGAGACACACTGGCTTGTGACTTACTGGAATATTTCCTTAGAGATATTGCTGAGACACTGCTGAGGTGCCCAATGACTTTGCCACAATTCAGATATTGAGTCACAAATTCTCCACTGGAACTAAACAAGAATATGGCTACAAATGCCATTGTATATACTGAACTGGCCTAAAGCTTCAGCATCTCTATAGTAGTAATGATCCAGCCCTTTACATATGTCACAGGAGTTTCCCATCTTGGATTTTGTTAGGAGTGTCAGTGACACGCACATGCTCAGTGGGCTCTAAACGGCTGTTGAGAAGCTAAACTTAGGGGTCGTTGCAAATCAAAACAGGAAATGAGGTTTGTGTGTCATATAAGCTGCTGATTATTACATTCTCATGCTATTTGTGCAGGTTTCTGAGCTGCCATGTACCAATAAATATTTACTAATCAGCCTTATATTGTGACATTTATATTCAGGATCATTTATAAACACTGGGCAAAATTGCTTCTGGGCAGTAACCCATGGCAACCAATCAGATGATAGCTTTCAGTGTTCAACATTCAGCTGGCTGAAAAATGCTAATCACTGATTGGTTGCTATGGGTTACTGCCCAGGTACAAATATTGCCAGTGTTTATGACTCAGTATACTAGTATGTTGTAAGTTGGTCCCTTAGGGTAGGAATACATGGACGTTTTTGGCGCAATCTGACGCGCTGCTACAAAACGGGGCACAACTGTTGGATGCAGACGCAACGTCTACGTCCGACAGTCGCTTCGGATCAATGCTGCGACTTCATCCGACAATGCATTCACTTACCCTATTTCCGTCGCATGCGATTTGACGATGGAGTTTTGACAGATCGCGTTGGATTGTGCTGAAAACATTCGTGTAGTCCTACCCTAAGATCACTTAAGTGAGAGCAGCACAGAGCATGTGTAGTGGATCATCAGAAAGAAAGATGGAGAGTCATCTCTGGACACAGATCTTTACTGCTAAAGGCAGAGACACACATGGAGATTCAGGGAGATTTGTCGCCTGGGTCATATTGCCTATTCTCCGGGCGACAAATCTCTCTGAACTGCCTTTCTCGTCGGCTAGAATCTAAATCACTGGCGGGATGGCACTCGGAGGGATTCGTTTTCTGATGTCGCCCGAAGTTTCCTCGTGAGGCGACTTTGGAAAACAAAGCGATCCGAGTGCCCTCCCACTGGGGGAGATTAGTCGCCTGAAGAAGAGGTGATTTGTGGCCGGCGACTAAATCTTCCTGAATCTTCTCGTCTGTCTCTGCCCTAAAGGGCTGTGTGGTTACCCTGGGCTGGTATAAAAGCCTAAAACAACATGTACAACATTTCTGCACTACTTCTTTAGTTAGGCTTTGTTTTGCTTAACATACATTTTAGGCCAGGCCTAGACAATTGGGACCAATTCTGTTCCATTGTGGCTTCTCATTTGGGACTAGACAATCATTTGACAATTGGCCATTATTTCATTTACTTGTGATTGGCTTACTTTACTTATTCATTGTATTTCATTCAAACTTACAGTTTTACTCCACTACATGTAATAATCCTTCGACTCCACACATACAAAGTCCAGCTTTGGTGCCAGTCAGATGTGTGATTTGTCACTAATAGAAATCCTCAATACGGGGTCAGAAAAAAATGAAGCTGAATCAGCTGGTTGGTGCGTCATTTTCATTTCGTCCTGAACATTGTGTTCTTCACATTTGCTATTGATTCCTGCAGGTCCTGACCATTACCAGCTTGTGTGTAGCCTGTGCTGTGTAACTATTGTGTATGTCTTGTCACCATGACTTGTCTCTATTAGTCTTACACTAAACATGTAGGAGCAGTGGTAGCCAATGAGAGGCCAGTGGGATGGATCCAGCCATGAAAGTGTTTCTGTTGCACAAAGCCCCCAATCTGTGTCACATTATTTCAATATTTATGTAAAATGAAAATGCCCTTTTGTGTTTTTGAAATGTTTTAAATATATTCCACATAAATTAGGCTTTAAAGAGAAAACGGACAGTCCTGTATAGCTTAGAATCGATACCGTATTCTATTCATGAGACTAAAGAGTTGCTTTATTGTTTACGTAATATCAGCAGTAGGACAAGCATACAGCAGCCTCCCCATTCCCTGGTGTTTGCTTTGTCACAACACATTTGTATTTCAAGCAAGAGAACAATGTGACTGACACACAGATACAGAGGGACATGTGTACAAGTTAAATAAAGTGGCCCCACGGCAGGTGCAAATATAGTGGAACATTGAGGCATATACTGTAGGGTTTGGGCTACCACATGGTTTAAGCAGGGCATTTATTGGCCATCTAATACTACTTTTATATTACTGAACCCTGGAAAACAAAACAAGTAGCTGAGTAACAGATCAGACATTTTTGTGCCTTTATTTCTCCCCAGCATCATTGCATTATTGTTATGGTATAAACCCACTCCAGTACAGTGCAACAAACTGTCTGTATCTGGCTAGTGAGGGAAACCTATAACAAAGTCTATCTAGTCTCACTGCTGTTCTCATGAGAATAAGCTCCTTACAACACACAAGGACATTTGTCTTCTTTTCAGAAGTGACCACGTTGCAAGACTAAAGTGCAAGAACAGAGCTGCTACAGTAAATACCTCCGGTTCTCATAGGAAACGTACTATAAAAAGGTAAGAAGGTGCCCACTCAGCATCTATTCAAGGTGCTGATCCAGCAGGAGGCTGCCCAACAAAGTCTCCGATGTGCGTATAATCAGAAAATGCCCTACGCGTTTCGACCAGGAACCGATCTTCATCGGGGAACAGAAATCAAACAAATAAGTAAGTAAAGTCCTGCCTTAACATACTTATTTTTTAATTTCTGTGCCCCTGATGAAGACCAGTTCACAGTTGTAACGCGTAGGGCAAATGATTATGGTTTTGTAACTTTTTCTTTTTGTAAATGAACTTTTTCCTATGAAGAGTGTGTGAGCCAACTTTGCATTATTTCGATATTTGTAGACTTTGATGCTTGTGAGTGGAAAAAGACTACAAAAAGAATGGGCAGGTGTGTGACTCATGAGATGGAGCAAGGCGCCTACTGGAAGTTCTATTACTGCAACTGCCACAATCACAAACTCCTAACAGTCCACTCTACATTCACTCACCTGCACACCCTATGGCCTTCACTACAAGCCCCCTGGTACCTTCTCAAATATTCCAAATGAAATAAGCTCTGGGACACACAGTAAATGTGAGTGAAAGCATACAATGTTTTGTTGCATGTACTGCAATGGGTCGGGACACACCACTTTGTCAAGCAAACTCCTTGTACAGTCCTAATATACCAAAGACTGTAATTTAGGTTATACAGTGGCTAATACAATGTAATATGTAACAAAAAGAAAGAAAAAGAGATGGCCCATATATCTGCATCCATGGGATGGGAAGCTGCAGATATATGGGCCATCTCTTTTTCTTTCTTTTTGTTACATGTTAATCATTTGACCCTGCACACCATTCCCTGTGTTTGATGGGTGGTGCTCCCCAACCACCAACTCTCTAATAATACAATGTTATATATGTATTTATCACAGAATTCCATGCAATAGGTTCAATAAGAACTCCCTGGTGTAGTCTGTTATTCTTGTAACTTCTGACATCTCCAAAATTGGCATTTTCCTAAGCACCATCTTGTACAGTATAGGGCTCAGTGGAGATATTTGTTCCCATACATACCCCTTGCAGCAAGTGCTAATGTACCGCCCAGCCTGTTCTGATGAATTACACATAAGGCAACTCTCTGATTCCTGCCAGTTTAGATGTGGCGGCAGTTGCAGCAATATTCACTACTGATTTGGGCTAAGCAAATTGTGCTACTAATACTGCTACTTATGCCGCTACTAATACCGCTACTAATGCTGCTGCTTATGCTACTACTAATGCCGCTACTAATGCTGCTGCTTATGCTACTACTAATGCCGCTACTAATGCCGCTACTAATGCTGCTGCTTATGCTACTACTAATGCTACTACTAATGCTGCTGCTTATGCTACTACTAATGCTACTACTAATGCTGCTGCTTATGCGACTACTAATGCTACTACTAATGCTGCTGCTTATGCTACTACTAATGCTACTACTAATGCTGCTGCTTATGCTACTACTAATGCCGCTACTAATGCTGCTGCTTATGCTATTACTAATGCTACTACTAATGCTGCTGCTTATGCTACTACTAATGCTGCTACTAATGCCGCTACTAATGCTGCTGCTTATGCTACTACTATTGCTAGTACTAATGCTGCTGCTTATGCTACTACTAATGCCGCTACTAATGCTGCTGCTTATGCTACTACTAATGCTACTACTAATGCTGCTGCTTATGCTACTACTAATGCCGCTACTAATGCTGCTGCTTATGCTACTACTTATGCCGCTACCAATGCCGCTACTAATGCCGCAGGCCAGAAGAGACTCCAGTTTAACAGACCCTGCATGATGAAATAAAATGTCATTCTAAGCAAATTCCCAAAATGCATGAAGCCAACTGTACAGGTATGAGATCCGTTATCCACAAAGCTCCAAATTACTGAAAGGCCATCTCTCATGGACTCCATTATATCCAAATAATTTAAAAAAATTATTTCCTTTTTCTCTGTAATAATAATACAATAATAATAATAAGTCCTATAACTGTATAAGGAAGGGGGGTTTACCTTTCATTGCCATCTTGTAGTTCCCCAGTCTCTCATTTTGCTCTGTGCACAGACTGTAGTGTAAATACACATCATGCTCTCTGCATATAAGATACACTCACATGTCCAGCAGAAAGCAGTTTGGGTGTATAAACTTTCATTAGGCTGTGCTGTTAATCTGGGGCAATAAGGTCAGACAAGCTGTGTTTTATGGCTTCATAAACACAAAGAAATTAAATAAATTCGTCATCCAACGATGATATAATAGTTCTGGATTAGTGCAACATGCCTTTGTAAATCAGTATATCCAAACATATACATATACACTTGAAACCTTTGGAATCATCCAGAAATGTTCATACTAAAGTAGCAATAAATTGTTGATATACAACAGGGCTATCGGGCACTCAAAGGAATCCTCAGGAACAAAAAAACCCAAAAAACAATGTAAAAAAATATATTCATTAGTTGAAGTTAGTTAACTTCAACTAATAAATATCATCTTTTACTTTCTTTTTTTGTCCCTGTAGATTCCTTTGAGTGCCCGATAGCCCTTTTTTTCTTTTTGTGTATACTGGTTTGCCTCTCCCTGAAGCTGAGGGTCTTGATTTACTTGGTGAGCATTTTATATTTATATTTACACTGACATTCTGGAGCACCAAGAAATTGATCAGAATTTATAGTGAATACATTGGCAATGCCATAACATTCTTTCCTTTCATCAAACTTTACATTTGTCATAGAAACCTTCCTTTGAATGAAGTGAGGGTATGAGTGTGTCTGTTGGAGGAAGCCAAAACATCACTCCTATTCTGTACAATGGCTGCACTTGGAGACTTGGTTTTCTGCTGATCGTGGCAAGATTACTGGATAAATACTAATAATAAATGAATTGCCTGTATGGGTCACTTGGTGAAGGAGCAGAAGAAGTGAAATCAGAAAAGGAGAGAATATGGATATTAAAAGAGAACATGGAGGAATGTGAAGTGAAAAGATTGTTACTTTCTCAAGTAAAGAGGGAGAGCAATTAGGTAAAAGAGTGGGGGATACAGGAGTAATAGAACAGTGATCACTGATGTTGGCCCCGGCCAATGACTGGACCAGCCTTAATTTGCCCGGCATGTGGGTGGACGACTCATGTAAATAATCCACTTGCACAGTTTCATTATTTTGATATAAATTCGACATAATTCTAAAAAAATTTCGTGCACACTCGGTGCACGTGCTTGATCACAACAAAGGTGCTGGGAGCATGCGCACAAATGAGGCGCAAGTACACAGACGCAACGCACACACCGGCGGGGGCCCTAGGGCAGCAGCACCAGTGGTCCCGGCCCCCCAGTCCGATCCTGGCTGAATGGAAAAAAACGCAACGCAGTGGAGTGCAGGAAAAAATGTCCGTGTGTAAGAAACCTTAAGTTGATTAATTGCTCCCCTGACAACCTCCAAAGCGTCTTGAAACGATGTTGAATTGACTGTACCTGTATAATATCCAGCTGTGCTGAGCCTGAGCCATCAAAGCAGCTCCAAAACCTGATAAACCTTCCACTGTGCTTCATGCTTGGGATGAGATTTTGGCAAGCTTTCCCTAAAGTAGCATTTCAACAGAATTCAACATCTCATCCAGTCTGTGAATGTGTTTCAGGCATTTGAATTGGGCCGTTTAACACTTAAATAATAATAAATAAATCAACTGCAAACACAGGTGTCAATGTCTAAACATGTGTGACATCAGCACATATACCAATATCTACATGCTACGGCCCTGACTATTCATTGAGATGATTTCATTGAAACAACTGGATTTACCCTCTTGCAGATGGGCTTAATGCATATGTCCTGCATGTTGTGTCTCAGCTGCATTTACTAGCCCAGTGTCCTGCCTATTGTGTCTCCGCTGCATTTACTAGCCCAGTGTCCTGTACATTGTGTCTCTGCTGCATTTACTAGCTGCTGTGGGTAATGGCCCAATAGAACAGAATGGGCTTGGTTAACTCACATTCCCGGAAGTGAACTGCATAAAATAACACCTGTGTGAACAAGATAAGGGGAAAATATAAAGAGCACCTTTACACAAATATAGTTGATTTCTACAGGCTATCACTGTACAGGAATGGGATTTGTTATCCAGAAACCTGTTAATCAGAAAGCTCCAAATTACAGGAAGGCTGTCTCCCATAGACTCCATTTTATCCAGACAATCCAAATTTTTTAAATGATTTCCTTTTTCTCTGTAATAATAAAACCATAACTTGTACTTAAGACAAACTGATATATAATTAATGCTTTTTGCAGGTTAAACCAGCCTATTGGGTTTATGTAAGAATTAAATGATTTTCTAGTAGACTTAAGGCATGCTGATCCAAATTACAGAAAGCCCTAATCAGGGAAACGCTGGATCCTAAGCATTCTGGATAACAGGTTCCATACCTGTACTTTTTTTTTATCCAATAGGATGATCAGCCAATAGCCAAACCTATTTTAGAGGAATGCGCTGTGCTTTATAGTTGCATGTTACAGTGTTACTTCTCTATCAGAGAATTCCAAGAGAAATGATTGTGGGCGTGTTCTCACTTTTGACTTGTCAGGTAGGTCTAATTGGCTTGTTACTTTCAGGTAGAAACATGCCAGACTTATTGATGTACACGGAAGAGGCTGCTGTAAACCAACTACTTTTATATATTGACATTAGAATTTACATTAAGGGAACTTTTCCATGTTAGCCTAAAGCAAAGGCATCATAAGCCAATGTATTCAATGGGGCCTTAGGGTTATAATGTAATACAACACAGGTAATTGTGCTTCTATATTTGGCTTAATAAGTATGTGTAGTAGTAGTTCAAATATTTTATTCACATTTGTAGATGAACCAAACACGTTTCAACCCCCTAAAAAAAATAGTGTCTTCGTCAGGGGCACAGAAATATAAGAGAAAGTCCCTGGAGTGGACCCTCTGATCTCTAGGGAGTCTAAATGTGTTTGGTTCATCTACAAATCTAAATAAAATATTTGAGTTAGTTTTAGAGCTGATATTATTGACAAGATGGATACCAGCATTTCATTTGGGCAGTTTGATGCACATTTGAGCTGCAACCTGAGCAACAATTTGCAATAGACGTGCATTGCGTGTGCAGTTGGTTTTCATTTTTTGTTATTTGTGGTTTTTGAGTTATTTAGTGTTTTAATTCAGCAGCTCTCCAGTTTGCAATCTGGTTGCTAGGGTCCAAATGACCCTAGTAACCATGCATTGATTTGAATAAGAAACTGGAATATGCATAGGAGAGGTCTGAATAGAAAGAGGAGTAATAAAAAGCAGCAATAATATATGTGTAGCCTTACAGAACATTTGTTTTTAGATGGGGGTCAGTGACCACCATTGGAAAGCTGGAAATAGAAGGCAAATAATTCAAAAACTATAAAAAAGAAAAAATGAAGGCCAATTAAAAAGTTGCTTAGAATTAGCTATTCTATAACATATTAAAAGTTAACTTAAATGTGACTCATCCCTTTAACCGTTTTATGTGGCCCTGGAAGCCTTTTAGAAGAGTAATACATGCGGCTATGTGTGTTTAAACCCAAATTCTCTACTCCACTTTCCCCAGTCTCTGTCACCTCACTGTTCCCTTGTTCCGTACAAAGAGACGTGATCGTGACCATTAACTGTGCCATTGCTGGTTTTATAGCAAATGATCTTTTTTATGTGACATTTTTATGTTGCATGTTTTTAACCATACGGAAAAATCACACGAAGTACAAGATAACAGCTTTCACTGTGCAGTTTTCTTTTACAACAGTACAGGCAGGACCGCCATCAGAAATCACAGGGCCCCAAACAACAAAATTTCCTGGGCCCCCTGGGCTGCACCCACCACAAGCCCCACCTACAGGTCCGCCCCCGCCACACAGTAAAAAAAACAAAAAAAATATTGGTGGCTAGGGTTCCCACATGTTAATAAAAAATAAAGATATTGGTGGTCAGGGCCCCCCATAAAAAAACATTTGTGGCCAGGCCCCCCCATTAAAAAATATTGGTGGCTAGGACCCCGCATGAGAAAAAAAAAATTGGTGGCCAAAATTGGTGGTCAGGCCCCCCCCCCCACATTATCAGAAAATTGGTGGCCAGGGCCCCTTAATCATCCATGCCTTCCCGAAGTCAGCAGCTCTCAGAAAGATTGGGGGCCTGGCTAATCAAGTAAGTGTGGCATGGCCGGGCGCCCTTACGCTCGGGCCTCCTACACCTCTCCCCCTGATGGCTGCCCTGAGTACAGGTATTGCATCCATTATGCGGAAACCCATTTTCCAGAAAGCTCTGAATTATAGGAAGGCCATCTCCCATAAGAGTCCATTTTAATCAAATAATTCAAAATGTAAAAAAAATGATTTCCTTCTTCTCTGTAATAATAAACCTGTAACTTGTACTTGAACCAAACTAAGATATGATTAATCCTTATTGGAGGCAAAACAATCTTATTGGATTTATTTAGTATCTAAATGATTTTTAAGTAGACATGGTATTGAGATCCAGATAATGAAATGATCCCATATCCTGAATACCCCAAGTCCCAAGCATTCTGGATAACAGGCCCCATTCCTGTAACAGAGAAAACAATCATATTGGTCTATTTAATCTACTAAAAAATAAATTTAAACATTAAAGTATGGTGACCCAAATTAAGGAAAAAAACGTATGCAGAAAACCCCCAGGTCTTGAGCATTCTGGATAACAAATATGGGACTACTACTACTACTATTTTGCACTACTTTCAGGAACAGCCCATTATTATTTAATTATAAGAAACATGGAATTGCTAACCAATTGCTGGGTAAATATTTAATATTCTCCCTCCACCAGCCTGTGGACACATTGTGCATGTTTGCTGGGCTCCTATCCCTGCTTGGGAACAGAATAACAACCAGTGTGATGCTACAAATAAACACACACTCGTGTAATTAAAATAGAGTTTATTATCTTTTTCGTTTTAATAGAAACATGACAAAGCAAAAACCAAATGAATATTTTCGCATTAGTCTGTAAAACAGAACTGTGGTTTCATTTGCAGCTGAGAAACCTCGGAACCCAAAGTATCTTTGTCTCCTTGTTACAAACAAGGTAGAATGTAAAGCTACGCCGGCTACGAAACGTAAACCATACGTTATCCTTGTGTCATGTCTGTTCTGTTGCTTGGTTTTGGCCTTGGCAGGTTCGATTTTTTCCCCTTCTCTCTCTCACTAGAAAAAACCTTGAGGAAGAATATATGGGCACCTTTTCTACTGTATAACAAAATGGCTGCTTTTGGAAGGTCCAAGTGTCCCTGGTGAATCACTTTTGTAACTAAATAACCACATCAATCGGGCCAGTTCTTTCATGACTTGTCTGCGCCATTTTTGATGTGAATAAGAAATCTAAGAGAGTGTACCTTGCATTCGCCTGTGCATTGCTTCTTTCCTTAGCTCCACAGTATCTATTTCTCTCAATGGGAAAATCGTATTCACTAATATGGCTCCATTTGGTTAACATTCAGCTGTTCATGGGGTAAAAGATGTTTGGTTTTTTGTCTCCTCTTACATAATAAATCTCTAGGCATCTGAAGATAGAACAGTCATAGTTAGTACTAAAAGCTAGATTTGCTTGTGTGTGAAAGCAGATAATATTTGTAGTGTAACACGCTGCTGCTGCTGTTACTAAATAAAAAAGTCACACTGCTGTAAAAGACTACAGTGAGTTTCAGCATTAGGCTACAGCATCAAATCTATTATTTTCTAACCGATGCTAAAACCTTTTAAATGAAGGATTTCGTGGGGCATAAATGTATCTTTAACGTTTTTTTCTGTTACTTCTCCACAAACTATTAGGTTGGATTTCAATGATATTCAAACTTGAGTAGCGGCAATTATAAAACAGTCACCGTCAGGTGTCGCATGATATGGAAAGGATAAATTCATCTTTCAAATATGAGGCCTGTCTCCACCATGTCATTTAAAATGCGATCTGGTTTCCGATGCCACTGAATTTAGTAGTCGGAAAATGCTCTTCCGTTCTGTTACTATTTTGTATCTATTATTTCGGTACTTGGGCCCTCAGCACAACTATTCCCATGAACGGAGCATGTTGCATAAAACAGTCCATATTTAAATGTATGAATCAATAAAAAAAATCTTATTTCTTATAATACATGCAACTGGATTATTCCAGAATGAAATGCCGCCAACAGACTTGTAGAACCCCCACTGTTCTGAATAGGTTACATGGCTCTTGTACTCCCACAATCCTTTGCACACAAGATGAAACACTGCAATGTTGCCATTGGTGGTTGGAGTTTCAGTACATCCCTTGGCTACAGCTGCCACAAAGAATAATGGGCTCAGTCCACTCCGATGCAGGGGGAACAAACAAAAAAGCCACCCTGCGGTAAAGTTCACATTTAAGAGCCCTCAATCAGAACGTTCTTTTTGCAAATGTTGGTGCAATATAAAAGATGGGGAAACAATGAATTGAAATATCGGCAAGCTATTTCGATTATGTCATGGAATAATAACAGCACTGCCTGCATTAGAGTAAGAGTTCATTTTTAACATAATGCATTCAGTTCAGTCGAATTCTAAATGATTTGGCTCAATGGAAAACTTGAACAAAGGGCATCCCCAACATTCATAATGAATTGCTACACAATTGCAAGTTACAGTGTTCCGTTACAATATAAATAATAAAAGAATTTACTTTTGGTAATTACTAGACAATTGTGCCATCAGCAGCAATGGAGGCTTTAGCTGTTCCGTGGATAGAAGCCTCAGGCACTGTATGTGGAGCGAGGACAGTTAAAGTACAACATGAGGAGCAGCAGTGTCCCATACAGAGCTGATGGCTGTAGAGGCTACAAGTTGACCATCGTTGATGTGAACCATATTGAGCCACTAGAGAAAGAGAGAGAGAGAGAGAGAGAGAGAATACACTATACACAGAGAACAGTACAATCCTTTTTTTTACAATATCAGCAACACTTGCAAGGGTTTCAAATGGTTATGAGGTAGGGTCATTGTTCAACAAGGTATTTTCCACAACATTTTCATAGGAGGACGTGGAGATGGTGCTTCTCAAACAACTAATGGAAGGTAAACAGAAACGGTATGAGAAATTCTCCAGCAGCTTTTCCATCGTTACTGTTGTTAAGAGAGAGGCCAGCGTTTGGACGTTATCGCTCATGCACCCACAATAGCCGACAGACACTTTATAACAGGTGGACGGTATTTGATGAACACAGTATCAGTTTGGATAAAACTAGCTGGATTCTCAGGCCTGCCCTATAATAATGAAGAGAAGGCTTGTGTCTGCATGACGTGTTTGAGGTTACTCTTTATACACTGCTCCAGTGGCAGCGAACACGGAAGGTAAACATCACAGAATTCTAGAGCCACCTTTCTCCGAATAAAGATCTTGGGAGATGTTATGACACACACACATGTAGGCTACCGCCATACACTGGGAGGGGCTATTCCGTATATTTTGTTCCCCACACATAAAGCTACTAATTGCTGTATGGTCAAAATCCTCTAAATTATCGTTACTGTTGTTACTCTTGAAGCAGAACTAGTACCCAGGTGGTGACGGCTGCTGCTAAAGGTTATATTTCTGGCACCTGTAGATTTATTGGGGTTTCATTTTTCAAATTATTAGGACTCCTCTTGGCAACATAACACTTTTATTGATAGGGAAACTGCAGTGTTTCAATGTCGGGTCAATGTTTCAGGGTCTTTCAAGAATTTCAGTTTGCTCTTTTACAGTAATTTAAAGTGGTTCTGAAAAATCAATCTCCCGGCTGTAGCTAAAACGTTAAGTTAGGCAGATAGCTAGAAATGATATCTGCTTATACAGAGAATTAGGAGATAAAAAAAGGTATTCTATAATGCCGACACCTCTAGTAACACAGAGATGACAACTAGAGACTTTCAGAGCAGCAACTTTGCAAACAATACTAGAATCCATCTCAGCTTCCCATGCTATGTAGTGTGCAGAACACACAGGGCAGCAAAAATCATAATTCATCATATAGTGCCTTAACAGCCTTAAAATGCATATATTAATTGGGAGCACCAATAATGACAGAGATACAGGCTGTTCCCGGCCATATTTAAAATAGAAAATAAAAACACACATTCCATTACAAACAGACACCTTGTTCCATGAAGACTGAGGACAAGTGAATATTCCATGACTCCAGAACTTCTATAAAAACAAACTCAGCTGGTTTGGACTCAGAGGACTTGTTTCAACTTCATTTGCTCCAACATGGCTATGCCCTGCTAGGTAAGGTCAATGTTAACACTTTGGAGCATTTGCCGGAATAAAAAAAAAAAAAAAAATCAAATAGTAAAACAAGGGGAAAGATAAGAGAAGGCAATAAATTGTAACTATACTCACATGATTAGTGTTTTAAAGATTCTAAAATCGTATACTACATAATGTTAAAAAGTCTCAGTTCACAGCTATAGGCCTACACAGTAAGCAAACAAATGGTAGAGGGTGGTGGAAAGAAATCATTTCCCCACGCTGCTGATGCACCAGTGGTTACACATTTAATAAGAAGACTGTGCTGCTTAAAACAGACCCTCCTCAATGTTCTCATAGTGTGTGCTCCTTAATCCTGAGGAAGGCCTTACTACATTCGTGCTTCCATATATTGGGTGCCTGTTTCCTCCCACAGCCCTCGTTGCTGGAAGACAAAGTCACAGCCGGCTTGCAGTAGTGTGTAGAAGAGTGTGTGGGGAAATTGGTGGTTTGTGAATATCCACACGGCACACCATTTGGATCTTAGCTGCGCCTGGCTCCTGTTCATAGTGCCTCAGGAGATAATGGCATTAGAGCGCCGAATGCCCACTAGGTTATCGGCACTGATTGACCTCCTCATGGCAGCCTTGGATAGATCTTTGTATTTATCCTCACACAGTCTGGAGATAGCCTAGGAAAAATCGTGCAAACACACGTTAACCATGAAAGTACAAAAAAAAACATTTGTATGGACATTAAAGGGAGAAAGGTTTCCATTGTGACAAAATATACTCGTGCCAATAAAAAAAAGTAACGGACATAATTAATGTGGAAGGTAAATGAACCATAGATATTGATTGGCATGTTTGAAAATATAATTTGTTAATGCATAATAATAGTATATAGATAGGTATGCACACTCAAAAGAAGGCAAGTATGGTATATTTAAAATAAAGTTTTACTTGTTTATGCAAATAATACACACAAAGCCACAATAGTAGGCCTGTATAATACAATACATAAGCTTACATGGTATATACCTAACGTTTAAACATAGCCACAATTACATAACAGTAAACAGTAAGTATTACAATTATACAGCAAGGAGCAGATACACCTACCACCAGTATGAGAATGGCCCCAACGTTTCGGCGTAAGCCTTTGTCAAGGGGATTCCCTTGACAAAGGCTTACGCCGAAACGTTGGGGCCATTCTCATACTGGTGGTAGGTGTATCTGCTCCTTGCTGTATAATTGTAATACTTACTGTTTACTGTTATGTAATTGTGGCTATGTTTAAACGTTAGGTATATACCATGTAAGCTTATGTATTGTATTATACAGGCCTACTATTGTGGCTTTGTGTGTATTATTTGCATAAACAAGTAAAACTTTATTTTAAATATACCATACTTGCCTTCTTTTGAGTGTGCATACCTATCTATATATTGTTACGTTGTGGGGTACCCATTGTAGGGGTACCCTTTTGATGTTTGCACCTCTTGCACTGTTTACCTACAGCATTTGCTGAATTGGTGTGCCCTCCACCCATTACTAAATTCTGAATGCATAATAATAGGGCAGATATTGTAAACTGACAAAAGAGTAATTGCAGGAGCCGCATGTTCACTTCCTGCTGCTCTGATTGTTTGGGATGAAAACTAGAATGGAAGAAGAGAGGGGGCCGTACCTTGTATGGCCCCACAAACTAGTATCTGTTCATTTGATCCGTGGGCTGATCAGCTGGATACTGAACAGGTTTGCTCCATGTAAAGCCACCACCATACTGTCAAAGTTCCTGCCTGATCCTTGCACTAAAAATCATTGAGGATGTTGAGAAAGTACTTCTTGACCCCAAAACAGCAATCTGACCAGTCCATTAATTAGTCTTACTACCATGATGATTAAATGGAGAGATGACTTTATCATTAACTGGGGTTGTCCTGGGCCCACCTCCATGTGGCACAGGCACAGAATAACCACAATGGCAGCCATAGGGCAATGGCATAATTCAGTCTCCCAAAATTACCTGAAGTCGCCTCAAGAGGAAACTTCAAGAGATTTTAGAAGACTAAAGTGACAAATGGGCATTATTGCTGGGGGGGGGTTTAAAGGAAATTGGTTACCTGCAGAAGCAGAGATTTATCTCTGGCAATAATTCTCATCATGGAAACATGTAGCATGCTTTTGGAGAGTTGTGCTCCTTTCATTTTATCCTTTGACTTTTTTTGATAGCAAGTTTTTCTTTTCCTTTTGTTGTTTAAATATCTTTTTTATTTTTTGAGCACTGTAAAGTTGATGGCACACAGGTTGATTCCAAGCATTGTGCAGCTGGACAAAACACTTGGAACCACACCTTCAGTCACTACAATAGCAACTGTGCCCACCAGAATTTTTCTAGTGACCTGTGAGTTTAAGAGATGGCCTGGACCCACGTATGCACTCACAGGTCAGGTGTGGCAACTACCAGGGTTTTTTTTCAGCCACAAAACTAATGACATGTCCCTGTGTGACACTGCTCTAGAAAGTGATAACAGATCTGGTTCAATTGCTGCACATGAACGCATTTGAATTCCATAACACAAAGAAGGGGTCTGGAAATACACTTTGGTATTTAAAGCAACATTACATCACCAGTTATATACAGGTGTGCATATATTGTATAAATCACAGAACACCTGCACCAACTTTGCCTGCCATAACAAAAAACATTTATTAGAAACTAGCAGGACTGTGCACTTTTGCAAATATAGCAGGTTATGAATTCATGCAGTTTCTGGAAAAAAAGTGTTCTGATAAGGTGAGAGCGTTTGGTGGAGGCTTTTAAATGATCGCAGAGGTGGGAGAAACACTGGGCACATTACAAAACTGTTGGGTGGGGCGCCCAGCTATAACACTGCCCTGTACTGAAGGCATACATTTAGTATGTTGAGTTCACTAATTAGAGTATGTGAGACTATGGAGCATTCATATATGCACAATCAAAGCAACACACATAAATGGGGAAGCAACAGGCGGACAAACATAATCACTTATGTTCTTTGCTTTAAGATGCTGTCAGTTTACCTCTAGTTTCTGTGCCCTTTCCTTGCTGAGGGGTTCCAGCAGAAAACTAAGGTTGTTATCATCTGCTAGAGAACGAAGGTCAAAATAATATTTGGCATACACACTGGCGGGAACGTTAATGTTGAACTGCAGGAGCTCCAGGAAATGCCTCTCCATCTCATTCCTGAAATTATAAAAATATTTCAAAGTTAAGCAGATTGTTTTTTACAACAGTGCTGCGAAGGGGAAAATATGTCACTCACCAGTCCACAAACACAACCCATTTATTTTACAAACCAAGGAAATGACTCTGGAACAGTTCTGATAACTGTAGGCTTTTACAGTTTTTTTTTTTTTTCTATACCATCACACACACACATCGGACTTCTTACATTCAAGAGCCCCGTTTATATCCAGCACATAAGAAGGTAGGACTTGAGTTCTAAAGGTGGCCATACACGCACAGATATTTATTGTACAGAAGATCTTTCTTACGATAATCTGTGCATTTGAGGTGGGAGACAAGGCAACAGATATCAGTAAAAAGTCTTGGATATCGGTCTTCCCATCGATCAGTCAGTACTGAAAAATTTGAGTGCCCAAACATTGTAACATTAATGCTGAATCGTCAGATAGAGCTAAAGAATTCTTTTTGTTTTTACCTGCATATCTGATGATTCAGCTCTTACTGTTAAGCTGGCCATAGAAGCAAAGATCCGATCATACGAATCAGCGTACGATTGGACTTCCCCATCTCCCGACCTGCCACTAACCATTCCGATCAAATAAATTAGAAAAGAACAGATCAGCTGATGTTCTGCCCCTGACAGCAATCGTACGAAAGTTATGTCCGACCAAAGCTAGTGACAGTCTCCCACTGAAAATCGTACGATCGACAATACATGCAGAGATATTATCGGCAGCCGACAGAAATCTTTTAACCTGTCAGATCGACCAAACGACTGATCTCCGCCAGACGAATAATGTCGGGACTCTCTTCGGGCCGAAAATCGAATCCTCGATTTGTACGATCAGATCTTTGCGTCTATGGCTAACTTTAGTAGAGCGGACAAAATAAGCTTTCTTACGACCCAATGGTTATGGGGAAAGACCATAATTGTAGCATGTTTGGCCACCTTATTTAGTATTTAGCAGAAGAAATATGCATGTTTCCCAAATCTCACCCCAAATCATGAACTGCTTTGAATACACAAAGAGGGGCCAACCCACAGTCTGAGAGCCATTGCTATAAAGTGACAGTGTACTTATGTCAAGTGGTGCGTAGACTAGTCATTTTAGTTCATAATGAGTCATTTACTACTTTAAGTCCCCTATACAGGGGCAGATATAAACTGCTGACAAATTAAGTTACCGGCTTATTGGGCAGTGTATGTGGCCGATGGGCTTCCCAATTGATATCTCGCCGAAAGTCAGGCAGATGTCGATCGGGTTAAAAATCCCATTGGATCGCGTACCTCATCAGTTTGTTGATGCAGCCCTCGATCTGCCCACCCGTGTTTTTCTCGTTGTGATCCGATGGTTGGGCCCTAGGGACCACAATCAGATCAGCACGAAATCGCCCATGTCAAGGTGGGCATATCAGGGAGAGATCGGGTGTTGTTCTCATGTCAACCACTAGGTGGAATGGACATTTTTAGCAGTGCACAAAACAATTCTGAGCTAATTCTGATCTGTAGGTTATGGAAACCTACTTCAAGCTGCTTTTTGGAATGGTAAGGGTAAGGGTGGTGTGTCCTCTCACTGTATACAATATATTTGTGGCTAAAGTTCCCACTGTATAACATATTTAGGATGAGGGGATATTGTCCTTGACTCACTGTACATTATTTAGAAACATGTATGGCAGTACAAGCTCATTCAGAGAGTGTGAAGCTAATGGTGCATAGGGCAGTTCTTCGACAGTGCATTTTAATTGGTAGAGAACATCATTTCCCGCAAGAGACAAAAAGCCCCGTCTGCCATTATCCTTTTTTTTTTTTGCCTGTTCCTGCACTTGCTAAAATATGGTTACTCCTCTGGCATGGGCTAAAATTTTAGCAGAGTAGGGGCAGCAGCATAGAAACATGGAGGTGCCACCAGTTCAGGCAGCAGAGGTGTCAGAGAAAGAGCTAGTATGTAGTTATTTGCCCATTTTTCTGTTCATAGGCTGGCCAGACTTGCCTTGGTTTGCATTATATCCGGAAATGGGAGGCAGCAATTAAAAAAAAAATGGACTAAATCTTATTGAAGCACAGGTAACAAGGTTGAAAAGATTTGGGAATGTAAGAGAATGTCTGCCTCCTGTTTAAATATCAAAATGAATATTAAAAAAAATATATATAAAAATCTATTTTTGTTTAAAGGAACAGTAACACCAAAAGTGACACTGTTTTAAAGTAATAAAATATAATGCAGTGCTGCCCTGCACTGGTAAAACGGGTGTGTTTGCCTCAGAAAGATTACAACAGTTTATATAAACAAGCTGCTGTGTAGCCGTGGGGTCAGCCATTCAGTCTGATAAGGTGAAAAGGCACAGGTTACACAGAACATAACAGATAAACTGTGTAGAGTACAATAGGTTAAATTCATACACAGGAAGATAAATAGGGGTTAAACGGGGTTAAACACCACCGATGGCTCTGACTGAAAACCTCTCATATAAAATAGGACTATTGTTGCTATAAAATATTTATTAGTAGGTGCTGGATGAACAGATACAAACTTTAAACATTTTACAAAAGAAAAATTCCTTTTATGAGGTTACTGGTCCTTTAATGTGTATGTTTTCTTATTGTTCAGATCACGTATTTATAAAACCCCAAATCAATCCACAGCGCCGTACAATAAATGGGTGTATACATTAAACACAGATTTGCATACAAAAACCCCGACAACCAATATATGAGCTTTATCCATGTTTCTGAAAAATGAGTGACCCCACAACAGAGACTTTAGAATATACCGGGGTGCTGGCACAGAGGTGCACAACATTATACAAGTAGCTTACAGCCTTAACCCTGTAAATGCCAGTAAGCCTGAAAAAGACAGAATAGGATATTTGCTGAATGTTATTTGTGAAATAAAGAGGTTTAAAATACTAACCAGATGTATATTTTGCCATGGTTCTGCCTGTAAATGGTTAATTCCAACTAGTCTGCCCCTTACAGTCCTGCACCAATCACTTATTGCTTTAGGTTTTGTATGTGACTGACAGAGAGTCTTGCACATGCCCCCCATAGTGTAACATTAAAACTGCAATGTTTAATTCTGGTTATTAACACAGTAAATGTATCTCAAAATAAAACAAGACTCCTGTGCTTATATCCTTTTAGTACTTGAAGAAAAAAAGTTACTTTAAAGGAGAAGGAAAGGTTAAAACTAAGCAACCCTTATCAGAAAGGTCCACCTAAATATACCAGTAAACCCTCAAAGAAATGCTACTCTGAGTCCTCTGTCAAAAGATACACTGCATTTCTTTCCTTCTATTATGTACACATGGGCTTCTGTATCAGACTTCCTGCCTTCAGCTTAAACCTCATTGCCCTGGGCGTGAGCATGCTCAGTTTGCTCCTCTTCCCCCCCCTCCCCTCCCTTCTCTGCTATAATCTGAGCCCAGAGCTATGAGTCAGCAGGGATAGACTCAGGCAGGAAGTGATGTCACACCAAGCTTATACTGACACTGCTATTCTAAACAAACCGAGAGTTTCTCGAGCTGTTCACTCAGATATGGTAAAACATACTACAGAATAAATATAGCATTCTCGCTTGCACTATTGCAGTTAATCTATTGGCAATAAAATGCCTCTGTAGCTTTCCTTCTCCTTTAACACATTTTCCTGATTTTACATTTTTCCGGATTTTACATAATTTTTTCCTGGTCCCCTAAAAAACATAAAATGGGGGGTTCTACTGGAATGCATTTATCCAAAAAAAAGAGAAAAACTCCAACCATACCAAAAGGACAGAAGTACCCCAGTGCTCCATGGTCCCTGAGCTCCTAGGTCCTAAAGTGTTATGTGTCATATGATTGTTTGTGCAATAAATAATCGTTTCATATGTGAGTCTACTAATTGTATTCCTATATTGTTCAAGTGAAAAGATGTAACACTTTATAAAGCAGAGTATATGATATCCAATGTGCTTTAAAAAGCACAAGGTTGGGGGCAATTTCCAGCCTTATCTGGATGGGTAGGCACAAATGAATATCGATAGCAATCTCAAACTGGATATTATGATACATGGGAAAAGGAGCAAAAAGATCATATAGTGCAATCCTGTTTATTGCATTACAAATAATGAAGTATGAATCACAGCCCAACCGGCAAACCATTTATAAACTACAATGAACTTGCACCATATGCTCTTTTACCTGTTCCTGTTCTTTTGACTGAATAAAAGGAAATCTTTCCAGTAGGGTATGTTTGTATAATAAAAAAAGCAGTACAAATATGGTTTGATGATTTTTACACTATTTGGAAATGGAAAGATTTCATATATGTCAGTATGGAAAAGACGTGGACGTGGCCTCATCATAAAATAATTAGGACAGCACAAGAGATATGTGATGGAGATGTAAAGCACTTTATTATTGTAACCAATCTACCAGATACAATCCATTTGTTGTTTGGGAGCAGCTCTATTAGTGCAGCTGTGCAGACTCTCTCTCACAGGCAAGGAGACTGGCTATAGTACAACAGATGAAAGGAATAATACTTGCGCTTTATTATCTCCAATGAACCCGGCAACATTTTCACAAGATTGATAACAGGAAAGGTTTTATTATTATTACTGAAGTACAGACCTACCAACAAAAGAGTGGGGCACATCACCAAGGCAACAAATGGATCAGTGGAGAGCTGCGGCCATTATCTCAGTGAGAAAGGACTCTTGAAGCAATATAGACTCTGCTCATGATAAATAAATGCACAGTGTGCAAGAAGGAATTCCCCTGCCCCCTTTCACATATATATCCACATATATACAGCAGGCAGCTTAACAAAAGTTATATATATATATATATATATATATATATATATATATATATATATATATATATATATATATTTTTTTTTTTATTTATTTATTTTTGCCTTGGCCCGTTTAAGGATACAGAGATAGGTCACCAGCTTTTATAGCCATATACAGGCATGGGATCAATTATCCGTAAACCCGTTCTACAGAAGGCTCCATATTTTGGGAAGGCTGTCTCCGTAGACTCCATTTTATCCAAGTAATTCAAATAATTATGTCCTT
Source organism: Xenopus laevis (assembly GCF_017654675.1). Taxonomy (NCBI): domain Eukaryota; kingdom Metazoa; phylum Chordata; class Amphibia; order Anura; family Pipidae; genus Xenopus; species Xenopus laevis. The sequence goes on along the minus strand of NC_054387.1, from coordinate 92,155,642 downwards.
TCTCTCTGTAATAATACAAAAGTGCCTTGTACTTGATCCAAACAAAGATAGAATAATCCTTATCAGAGGCAAAAAATCCTATTTGATTCATTTAATTTTTACATGATTTTATAGTAGACTTAGGGAATGAAAATCCAAATAACAGAAAGATCCCAGAAAACCCCAGTTCCCCAAACATCATGGATAACAGGTCCAACACCTGTACTTAATACACGTTTGCTTCATTCCCTGCACCTAAATCTCATCTCCTGTTGTCCATCTTTCCTGAACCCCCTAATGCAGCAACCCCCAACATCTTGTGCCATATAGGGGCTTTCCTCAGCTATCTGTGCCTCTTCACCATCTTTTGCCTGCCTGCACCCAAGTAAGCGACACAGTTTTTACACCAAGCACACACTGATGTTTATAAAACACTTTTTTGGGGGATCACAACAGAATACACACAAACATACATTTGAACATTTTCATTTGTATTTCCCCAAAATATATGGTTTTCTGATGGTAAGGAGCAATTTGTGCCCTGAAATCTGAAGTGTGCTTATCTGCTGATGTGCTTTAAAATGTAGTATTGTACTGCTGTGACAAAAGTTTACAAATAAGAAATACATTTGATTAAAATGACTGACATGCTGTCTGTACTTTTCTATCATAGACTATAAGAGTATAGAGCATAATTTCTAGGGCATGTGCACCTGTATTAAAAAAAAAAAAAGAAAGAAAGAAAAAAAGGGGGCAACGCTAATGCGTTACTATAATATATACATTTGAACAAGAAATAGCAGTCTGCTAAAATGAACAGGCAGTTCCAAGATGAGGGGCAAGCCTATAGAAATGTAAATCAGCGTGTGTTTAATAATCAGCTGACCAGAACACTAATGAATGCACTTTGCTGCTGCTTTTGTGCTTACTCTTCTAATACGTTTTAATTGCAGAGGGAACAAAATATTGTAATTGCACAATGATAACGTCTATTCATTTTGTTAGAGCAAAATTGTACCTATTTTCAATTGAAGGCTGATGCATTACAAGAGGGAAATAGTTCCACAAAATGAAATAACATGGATAGTAATTAAATGTAGGAAGGTCATGTAGGATATTTCCTATAATCCTGCTCAAATACTTCACGTAACATTTCATATTACTATAATATTGTTTATAAATGAATTAATTGCATAAATAACCCAATGTTGCTTATTTAGTGTTAACATGCTGTCCTTCTTCAGAGTCCTGACATTCCTACGTAACGTTGTTTTGAAACACCTGCTGTGTTTTAAAACAAACAATAGCAATTTGCACACAACTGCATTAATATCTCCTTTACGGACTATTGTACAAAATTCATGAAGGAAGCTATTGAGAATGTCATTTAGCATGATTCAGCTTTCTGGTACCATTATTTTGAGAAGAGAGAGAAAAAAAAAAAGAGAAACTGCTCACTTGTCCTTTACACTGGTTTACATTTGCTGTCTGAGGATGATCAATCTAGGGAGAAATCTTTATGTCTGCTGTAGATATTAGATTATATTCCTATGGGTAAGTACAGTTAGAAAAAAAAAACTTACATATCTTCAACAGTGATATCCTTCAAGATCTGGCAGTAATCAACATTCCACACAGCTTGATCATCCCAAACTTTCGAAGCAAGAAGAATGGCTCCCAAAACAATTCGCTTCCAGTTACTGGGGCAAATGTCAATTTCAGCGTAGGTTAGAAGCCTTTCCAGGTAAACCTGCGGAACAGAGATGCTAGATTTAATTCAGTACCTGCAAAATTTATATTAATCTAAATGGTTAGTTGCCGGTCAGAAGATTGGCACGGACGATTGTTCACCCAAGTATGTTGGGACAAGAATTAATGAGATCTGTGAATATTAACAGGTGAATGTCTTTCATACCAGTCACTACAAACATTGGATGGGTGTGGTTCCAAATGGCTTTAAACAGGGGTGTAAAACAGCATGTGTGCCATTAGTCTTATGTTGCAATTATTTGGAGTCAGCGGGAAGCTTATGTTTACTATATAGTCAGCAATCTCCATCAAAAACTACTTTAACACCCGTAAGGAGGATTATTAAAGATATACTGACACCAGAAAATATTTTTTTTTTATATATCATAACATTGTCTTTGAATGCTATTCATAATTTTGCCATAAAAGTATTTGCTTGATGCTTTTACATTACCTTTCTTACCCCCTATGAGGGGGCTGCCATATTTGTGCAGCAGTAGTCTGTTTGCAGTACAAACGCTAACAGACAGACTGAGATGGGACAGTCAGGTTTAGGATCTTCAAGCCTTGCCTTTTTTGCGATTACAACAAACTTGCATTAACTAAATTTACAGTGCATGTCTTGACACAATGTGACCCAAAGAGCTGGGTAAAACCTAATCTGTTTTATTCTTACCCAGCTGGCTTCAGTAATTGTTTTATGAAGGCAATACATAAGGGTAAAGTCTACTAACCAAGATTTACTGTGACACCAGAAATAATTATAGATAGTCTATGTAAACAATAAAAGAGCAACAAACAAAAAACTTACTAAAGTAACAATCGCACACTCGGCTGTCAGCTGTGCAGCACTGAAGAGAGTCCTCACAAATCGGTAGATGTGCTTATGATCTGGATCATGTTTACAATAGTCATCAGTCACCTCTTCACGCTGTAAATTAAAAAAAGATGCTAATTTGAACATTCTAAAAACTCCATGAGAAAGCCCGCTCACAGATCCTACCAACACATACGTAACTTCTAAATCTATTGCAGATAATCTAACTACAGTTCAATAACCCCTTAGTTTTCCCCTAAATTATGTAATAGGACTTCAGTCTATGAAGAATGGAAAATATCTGGAAACCATAAAGTAGGAACATACAGCATAGTAAGCGTTTACATTCTAAATACAACCCATATTCACCATCAGCGAGTGAATCTGCTTGGCCTTTTCCTCAGCATTTGAAGAACATGAAACAATGTTAATGAAAAGGAAATGAAGTATTTGCTAACCAGACCAAACAATAGCTAGGCGCTCCCCCCATTAAATGGCCGCAACTCATACAGACATGCGTTCATTTAGAACGTAATGACCCCAAAGAGCCAATAGTTCCAGCTAAATGGTTCTACCCAAAACTTATTATTGCTGTCTGGCAATGCTGGGGTCCTAAGTGCTATCTGCAAGGATTTTATATGTCTCTTCCCCCCCCCCCCCTATGCCTGTATTCGTTTCATTTGGGTACTTCCACACTCATAAAATATACAGGGACCTTAAACAGGTAGTTACCCTTTAAATTAAAATTTAGCATGATATAAACAGTAATATTCTACGGTAATTTGCATTTTGTCTTGTTTTTTGTTAAAAATCTTTCCTAGTTTGGACTTTTAGCAGCTAATATTTCCTCCCAAAAAACAACTAGTTAACATTTTAAATGGCAAGCTGAAAAAAGAAAAATATATAAAATACAATAAAAAAACATTTTAGACCAATAAAAATGTTGTTAAGAGCAGTGCATTGCAGAACACACTAAAGAGTGAGTTACCATTTAAAATGGATCTTGATAAATTCAGGTGTAGCGAAGTGTGTGTAAGTGATAGTTAACTTCAATTGTAAGCTTCGCTGGGGCAGGGACTGATGTGAATAATGGGTAACCTCTGTAAAAAGTTCTTTAGAATATTATGGTGCTATATTAAGGATAATAATATTTAGCTTTTTTTTTTAATTACATTACTTTTGTAATCTATTTAAAAAAAGCAATGGACTTGTTTGGACAGTACCTTACCCATAAATACAGCAATTAGGTCTCCCTTATCTGCCTTCTCCTACAATAAACACGTTCAGGCCACAATGCTACCTTAAGGGCGATGGCACAGATTTAAGATGCCCATAATCTCTCCATGTGCCAATGTTCTCAAAAGACAAGGCAATCTGCCCTTAGGTACTGTTGCTTATTTATGAAATAAAAAAAGTGATAAAATGCTGATAATTAGGCAAATGTCCATGGATTTCAGCACAAAATAAGCAGCAGATAGACATTAGCTGAGGTTTAGCAATTTGGGGCTCTATCAGCTAAGCAGATATTACAGAAGAGAAACACCTACATGGAGGTTAAAGCAATTGGGGCTACTTGGGAAGGGGTTGCACAAAGTGAACCATGTGGTGGTTTTGACTTTCCTTGGGAAAAAACAAAAAAAAAACAAACATGTTTTATACATTGTTGTGAGAGTCCATAGCCTTTGATACAACTCTAGAGGCTGGATAGCATATTAAAGATGATCTTAGTGTTCAGAAGGGCATTCCTTTTGCACTTTATATGCTTCCCAAAACTGCTGCTAAGTTTTAAACATTTTATGAGTTTGAACAGGCAAGTAGTGTGTATCAGTCCAAAAATCGAGTTGTATTATGATACAGATTTAAATAATTTCAGACTGCCATCTAATGGTCAAATTCTAAACTGCAACAATGGTCTGATATATGAATTTGGTTTCTAAACAATGGTAACAAATGGTTACCAATCTGTAAAAGTAGGCCAGTTTTTTTTCTCAAAGTGCTTTCAGCACTGTAAAAAAAAAATAAAAAAAAATTCCTGAATAGTTAAAATACCCTGTAACTTGCACTGCATTCTTTTTAAAAAAATTTTTTTCATTTTTGGGGGCTCAACTTAGTTGTGTGTTAAGAGCTCAGTGCTGTAAAGCTAGGCATGCTTTACCATCACTAGACAACATTAATAAAAAAGAGCTAAATGAGATATAATGCCCAAATATAAAGAACAAAATATATAAAAATTGCTTACCTGATAAACTGCCTGGTGCTCCTGTTCTCTTTAAACTTCACTGGCCCAGAATATTTTTGTTGTAGCTCATTCTCTGCAATCTACTACTTCTTTCTTCTTTTCTTTGGAGCCCAGGCAGGTGTGTGCTCAGTAGTTTAAGTACAGCTTTTCCACTGTACTGCACATGCACCTAGCTGGACCAAAAGAAAACCAGCAGAAGATCACGGAGAATGAGCTCCTACAGTGCAGTTTTAAGCAAACAGGAGCACAGCCCAGGGTATCAGTTAAGTGATTATACACCCCCCAGTGATCAAACCTTTCCTTGTTCTTTAACTACTATAGGTCCAACAAAGCTAGTATGTGCCTTTGTTGCAAATAAAAGAGTTAATTAGCTAGGAATCCCTTTTCGAAGTAATGCTACCTTGTATTTTGAATATTAATATTAACCATCTAAACACAAAAAATACATCTACATTAGTGATGTGCGGCTATATCGCTGTCAAGGAACAAATCTTTTTCTAAACTACAGGTTCAAAATTCTCAATTGGGATAAATCTGGAGTTTTCTAAGAAATAACAGCCAGCAGTCTCCAGTAGCTAAGGCAGTGTTAGATGAAGGCTTTTTGTGTTTGGTCATTATACTTCACCTGCAACTACTGTAGGAGTGCTTTCAGCCAACCCCCCCCCCCCCATAATTTTAAAGGGGACATAGAGCATAAGACAAAATCTCTCTAATCTTGTAGCCAGTTATGAAAACTACATGGTACTGGCTGCAAAGGGATTATAAAAACGGCCCCTTTATTGCCTGTGTTTCATGTAAGTGGTGGGTGTCTTTTTGCCAAAAGCACAGCTCTGGATTTACACAGGCAAAAATGGGCACATTTAGCATAACGTTAGCATGGTATAGAATGGGATATTCTTACATTTTTGATTAGTTTTAATTTTTTTAAATCATTTACCTTCCTTTTCTGCATCTTTCCAGCTTTTAAAATAGGGGTCACGGATGCCGCATCCTAAAAAAACGATTACTCGGTAAGGGTACATTTATTGTTTCTTTTGTAATACTTATTTTCTATTCAATTCTCCCCTATTCATCTTCCAGTTGCTCACTGAAATGACTGCCTGGCGGCTAGGGTAAATTGGACCCCAACAACTAGATAGTTGCCAAAATTCCAAACTGTTGTTGAGCAAAAATCTAACTAATTCAAAAACAATAGCCAAAATAAATAAATAAATAAATGAAGAGCAACTGCAAATTATCTCAGAATATCACCGTCTGCATCATACAATAAGATAATTTAAAGACGATCCCCCCTTTAACGAGAAGACACTTTATAAAAACAAAATGCAACACAGGCAGGGAAGTTCCAACGTATAAAAAAAATATAACCAGAGGTGTACAATATGATTGTAGGGTGTGATGAATTGGAACACCAACTGGAGCTGGGCCTTATCACCACAAAACCATGTTCAGTCTTATTCCATGACCAGCATGAAAACACTGACTGTGGCTAAATGCCTTACCATCGAAATTTGATTTGGGCCCCTTAATGTTAAGAGATCACAACTGAAATAATTAATTTGCCATTCATTTCTTTGTGCTGAAAAGAACATAATGCATTACTTGTTTATAAAAGTCCACACAGAGTGCAGTATGATTGCTTCCAAACATGCTACTAAAATAAGTGTGCACATTAATAAGGCTCCCTGTAGAGAAAAACCACCGAGAATGTAATGGCAATTCCAAATAAAACATTTATTTTACCTCAACGATAGATATAGAGATATAGATATATATATATATATATATATAGATATATATATAGATAGATATATATATATATAGATATATATATATATAGATATATATATATAGATAGATATATATAGATAGATATATATAGATAGATATATATATATATATAGATATATATATATATAGATATATATATATATAGATATATATATAGATATATATAGATAGATATATATATAGATAGATATATATATATATATAGATATATATATATATATAGATATATATAGATATATATATAGATATATATAGATATATATATAGATATATATAGATATATATATATATATATATATATAGATAGATATATATATATATATAGATATATATATATATAGATATATATATATATATATATATAGATAGATATATATATATATATATATATATAGATATATATATATATAGATATATATATAGATATTTATATATCTCTCTCAATTTATATGTGTATGAGTAAATAAATTATTGATGTAATTTCTGTCACATGAAAAGTGTGTATTATAATAAATAAAGTTCCCCTGTTGAAAATCTGAAGCTATTACAGGTCACATTGAAGTTCCATGACCTGCATAAAGTTTTTATACGGCCCTGGAACTTCTCGGTGACTTAAAATATCCTAATACTTCATTGCATATATATCTTTTAAGGGCATCCAGTCTATACTTACTGTTAAGGGATGCAACTTTTCATCGAATATGTCCAAGGATCTATCAGAATCTCTGCAAAATAAAAAGGAATTAGTTAACTAAATGGCTAAATTGTTTCAAGACATTTGTTAATTTCAACAAATATTCAAGATTTAGGGGCCTATTTATTAATCCTCAGTTTTTTTCTGGTCATGTTTTTAAAAGGCAAAAACTCATTTTTAGCTATATCTTATACCCCAAAGATGCTAAAAATCCGATCTGAAAATACTCCAGATCAAATCTGTCAAGGTTATGTAGAAGTCAATGGCAGATGTCCCTTTTACAATTTGAAGATGTTTCTTGACATTGTGTTCTGCGTTGGCTAATCCGAAAAAAGTCAGGGTTTTCGGCGACAACTTGAAAAAATTGTATGATTCAGGCTTCAAATTTGAAAAAGTCATACAATCCGAATTTTCATTCTTGTCAAGACTATTACTGTTTTTCAAGCTGATTATTTGATATTTAAGTTAAATTTCGTGGATGGGAGTTTGGTCGATTTTGTTTTAATAAAAAAATGAGAAATTCTAGTAAATACCCCCCCTTAAAGACACAAGGACACAGTCTGTAAACGTCTTTTTGATAGTTATTAATTTAATTGTAAAGCAGAAATATAATCAGTGGTGTTCTACAAGAAACTGCGGAGTAAAACAGACGTGACAGAAATAAAATCAATGAAATAATAATTATTTTAAATTAAGTCAAGTAGGTTACTTAGCTTATTGATTTTCTTAAATCACCTTATTATGTTTTTTGTCCACAGAGCCCCAGATAGCAGATGGGGAAATACTATTTGAACTATATTCACTAAAGCATTATTGTTTTCTGGTCTGAATAGTTTCTGGATAACTTACTATATTAGAAACATTTTAGATTTTACACAGCCCATCTATTTACCAAGTTTTTTTATACTAAACAATTCCTTTAAAATTAACAGTTTATTGTGTTACATTCAAAAAATATCCTGAAGAATATATTGTATGCATGTGAAATGTATGTATAATTTTGGCCACTGAAATTAAATTCTGGCCCACGTGTCATTAAAGCTTAGCTCAGAAATATATGATGTTCCACAGGAACATGTAACAAAATAATTCATACTAATATATGAATCAAAACCACTGTAAGTAATGATCCTTGATACTTTTAGAAATTACCTCTCGCTGGTTCTTTCAAGAGTAGGTGTCACTGTGGCCTTTACAAGTCTTCAAAAAATTACCTCTCGGGATCCACCAAAAAAGGTGGGGTATATATTAAGAATGCAATTATGCTAGAAGGCCTCTTGGGGCAATCGTACACTAGTTCTCACTAGTAGGCAATAAACATTGAAAAATACCCTTCTATAGACAATGGCAACTGCAAAGATATTCCTGTGCCATAGTTGGTAAGATGATTATCTTGCAAAGATGTGTAATCGAATTTTAGTCTATAGAGGGGTGTTTTGTCGCTCCGCTACGAGCAGAAAAATCGTGACAAAACACAAAATGAGCCAGAGCCCAATATATTGTCATGGGTTTCATTCAATATTGGAGTGGCATTGTCCCTGCCAAATAAAGTTGAGGGTATGGTGGGGATTAATAAATAAAAGGGGAAGAGAGGGGAAAGGCTGTTACATTATTAGGTAGCTACAACTGGTCTCATACCTGTTCTTAATATGGTAGTATATTGCTAAGGTAACACTGCAAAGAGAAAAAAAATGATAATTATTATGACATATACAAGTGTGTAAAACATGGAAAAAATATGTCACATTGCTGTGCATTCTATTTTTGCATATGGCCTAATTTTTGAAAAAGCACATCCATACTGATGCTAGAATACAAAAGAGCCCAACAAATGAATGTTTACAGTCTACAATGGTGGTTCCCAAACGGTGATGCCAATTGCCCTGGAGGGGCCTGTAGTAGCTGGGGGATGCTAGTTAGTGTGAGTTTCTCTTGCGCTTCACGCTGGGAGGGATTTTGGCTAATAGTAAAAATAATAGAAAAAATAAAACTACATTTAAATAAATTAAAATGTTGAAAATATAGGGGTGGGCTGGCGGTACCATAAATAATAAAAAACGGACTGGGAACAAATGATAGGCTAAAGAGAGAAGTGGTTAGCATAAGGTACACATTATTAGTATTTAGAACAATTGCTTCACTATATTCTTTTCTTCCTTTTGCCTTGCCCTGAGCGCATGTGATCTATAAGATTGGTCTTTGAAGTTCAGACAGGACTATTTACAGACTTTTATACTGTATTAAAGGTAATTCTTCATCCCTTTCAATAGACAGATACACACCCTATACCATAATGTTGTTTTTCTTGTAGTGCCGTTGTCAATCAAAATTTGCCACTGTATTGGGTTGAAAAGAAACGACTGAACTGTATGTCACAGTATGTAAAGTGCACATTGCGTACTCTGCATTTTTTTTTACTAATCACACTGCTCGTCTGACCACTCTATGCATGATCCAGAGTTAATACAGTTAGGCCCATAAATATTTGGACAGAGACAACTTTTTTCTAATTTTGGTTCTGTACATTACCACAATGAATTTTAAATGAAACAACTCAGATGCAGTTGAACTGCAGACTTTCAGCTTTAATTCAGTGGGTTGAACAAAAAAGCAGCAACTGAAAGCTACTGCAGTAAAGGCCTAGCAGAGCATTAAAAAAGAGGAAACCTAGAATCTGGTGGAGTTCAGGCTGTCATTGCCAGCAAAGGGTGTGCAACCAAGTATTAGAAATGAACATTTTATTTTCAGTTTTTTTAATATGTCCAATTACTTTTGAGCCCCTAAAATGAAGTGATTGTGTTAAAAAAGGCTTTAGTTCCTCGCATTTTTATGCAATCTTTTTGTTCAACACACGGAATTAAAGCTGAAAGTCTGCAGTTCAACTGCATCTGAGTTGTTTCATTTAAAATTCATTGTGGTAATGTACAGAAGCAAAATTAGAAAAAAGTTGTCTCTGTCCAAATATTTATGGGCCTAACTGTATATTCGTAGTTTAGCATTCAAATAAATGTTTGTGAACTGCCAGTTTTATTATATAACACACAAGAGCCCTGAATATCCTTATAATACACAAAAGCCATGAATATCTTGTAAATGATATCCTTAAAAACGGTGAGTTCTGATGTCATCAGCAATTTGTGTGTTATAATAAATAAAGTACCCCCAGTTGTAAAATATGAGGATATTAGAAGTTACCTCTGAGTTCCATTACCAGTATAAAAGCACTTGGCCTTTGGCATTGTGTTTTTATATGGTCATGCAACTCCTCAGTGACTTTATATTTTACAATAGGGGCTACTTTATTCACTATTTAATGCACAAATGCCATGCATAAATTATATCCTTATAATCGGTGAGTTCTGATGTCATTTCTGTCACATGACTCACTGAAACTTGTGTATTATAATAAATAAAGTACCCCCAGTTGCAAAATATGAAGGTATTAGAAGTTACCTCGGAGTTCCATGACCTGTATAAAAACACTCGCCCTTCTGTTTTTATATTGTCATGAAACTCCTTGGTAACTTTTATAAATAATATCCTTATATTTTACAAGAGGGGGTACTTTATTCACTATATAATACACAAAAGCCATGAATATCCCGTAAATTATATCCTTATAAACGGTGAGTTCTGATGTTATTTCTGTCACATGACTCATTGAAATTTGTGTATTATAATAAATAAAGTACCCCCAGTTGTAAAATATGAGGATATTAGAAGTTACCTCGGAGTTCCATGACCTGTACAAAAACACTCGGCCTTCGGCCTCGTGTTTTTATATGGTCATGAAACTCCTCGGTAACTTATAATATCCCTATATTTTACAAAAGTAGGTACTTTATTCACTATATATTTTATCTTAAGTTAAACCAAGCGTACTGGAGCGGATCTATAGGAGTACAAATTTACCTGATTTAAATCATAATGAGAGAAAATGCAGAGATTAGCAAAACTTTCAGTTCTCTTAAATTTTACACAAACAGTAAAAAGACTATATTCTGAAAATATATACTCACTTTGAATTTGATGCCAGCAACAATATTAAAAAATATGGGACAGGGCCAAAAAAAATAAATAAAAGAGTGGAAATATTGTATAATGCTAAAAAGAGCAAATCCCAGAATTAAAAAACACTGTGCGGGCAAATATTACAATTTAAGAATAATGTTACTCAACACAGTTCACTTAGAGGTGAAGCACCCCTTTAAAAGCAGTTTCAGTCTATTACTATCCCATTCTTTGACTTTCGAGGCTTCTAGTACCACTGAAATATTATATCAGTATTCGCCTCACCTTCAGCCAAGACTCTGCTTGTTCTGTGAACAACAGTTGTTAAAAGGGAAAGTAATATAAGCATGAAATGCAAACCTTGTTTCTTCTTTCTGTTTGTGAAAAGTATAGTAAAGCACAGGCAAACTATTTTTAATTGCAAATTTTGTTATATTCTCCTATCTAGACCACCTTTTCTATGCAAGTGATATATCTCTTTTAAATAAAAAGGTCTAAGCAATTATATTTTGAGGAAAAAAAGCAAGTGTATTATATAATAGATCAGCTAATCTTTTTCATCGATAGGCGGCTTGCTTTATATTTAAGAATGAAAGGCCCTCTTTTGTATACATTTTATGTACCACCTGCAAGTATTCAGTCACTTACCATTTAATTGTGCTTCTGAGATTAGGCTGACTGACTGTGCTGTCATCTAGAAATATTGTGGAGCAGGAGCTGTACTTCTTTGTAAGCTGCCCAGGAGATACCTATTGAAAAACAGGGAGAGAGGGAATCCATTAAACCTGACCCGGAGATATTTTAAATCCTGTTTGGTCCCAGATAAGCCTGGATACTACTACAGTAAACCCTCAATTTCACATACCTTGAAATTGTGGGGGTTATTTACTAAAATTAATTTCTCTCAATTTTTTTTATTAAAATAATGTCGGCCTAACTCCCATCAATAAATTTAACTGATTTATCAAATAATCAGCTTGAGAAAGTCAGTGCAGTCAACAAAACCAAACGAAAATTCAAATCACACTACTATTTCAGAATTGACGCCCGAATCATTATTTTTTTCCTGATTATCGTACGGAACCCAACTCAGATTACGATATCTTCAAATTGTAGAAGAACATCTGCCATTGACCTCTACGTGACCGTGACAGGCTTCTGCTGGAGTATTTTCAGATTCGGATTTTTAGCGGCTTTGGGGTTTAATAAATCTCTAAAAATAGAGTTTCCAACTTTAAAAACTCAACCAGAAAAAAAGTGAGGTTTAATAAATAGGCCCGTAAATTATCCCTAATTTTACATTGATTTCTGGTCCTCTACTATATTTATATATGTTCAACTCTGAATTTTGTAGGGGGAAGACTCAGTTATTTAGTCTATACATTTTGCAGTAGACATACAAGAAAAAACTAAAAAAACAAAACAATCATGAGATTCTTACATATCTATGCAATAAATCCCTTGTTCTTAAACTGTAATAATGGTACTTTGACTCCTGGTGGCACCAAAGTACACAAACCACTCAGAATTATAGTACAACTACATTGCATATTTGTGAAGAGTAGGTATTTGTACTTTGTAGAATGAAATTACGATGAAACACCAAAGATTCTTGTCTCAGAAAAAAACATTTTAGGGAGAAAAATTTTGATTTTTTTTTTTTAACTTAAATATTAAAAGACAAATAAAAAGGTAAAATTAAGCATCAAAGCTGGTTATAAACATCTTAGTATTGGCATGAATTGGGGGCATAGCATGATTATTACAATTTTCTAACAGGAGTGTTGGGAGGTAAGCCATCTACACTATAGGACAGACACAGCACAATAATAAAGTGGCATCACTTTAGGAGGAGAGTAAGGCACATAAAGTTTTTTGTTTCTTTAACTAGATGCTTTCACCTCAACCAGATAAAGAACCAAGGTAGCCGAGACCACCTGATATAGCTTTGCAGCTATTCTGCCATATCTAAGATGTTGCAGGACTGCTTCAATATTAACAAAGGCTTGATTTCACACAAGACATGCGCATTTTAAATATAAACATGCCTGTGATCCAATGGGATTAGTTTCCTCTCGAGAGCTATAAAATGCTATCAATGCAAAGTATTTTAAAAGAGCAAAGCTGCTGAGGTTATATACATGTATGGGATCAGTTATCTGGAAACCCGTTATCCAGAAAGCTCTGAATTACAGAAAGGCTGTCTCCCATAGACTACATTTTATTAAAATTTTTAAAAATGACTTTCTCTGTAATAATGAAACTGTACCTTGCACTTGATTCAAACAAACAACGATATAAATAATCCTTATTGGAAGCAAAACCAGCCTATTGGGTTTATTTAATATTTACATTACTTTCTAGCAGACAATGTATGAAGATCCAAATTACGAAAATATAATTTTTCTGGAAAACCCCAGGTCCCATCCCTCACGCTACATTGGCTTATCACTCAGAGCTAAACTGTAACTTCTGAAATGATTTCACTTCTGTTTCAGTTACTTATGATTGAGGGGTTTGAGACATCTTATGTTTACGTAAAAATATATTTTTTAAACAAATGGAATTCATGTTTATGCATTTAAAAATTCTTCTATGGTACAGGTATGGGATTTCTTATGGAGGAAAGCTCTGAATTTACTCTATTTTAAGCATATACCGGTAATTTAGATTACAATTATTTCAATTTTCTCTGCAATAATAAAACTGTTGCTTATAATTGTAGGTAATTAAACTGCCTGAATCTATATGTCTGTGGCAATATAGATTGTTTTTGTTTTTTAATTAGACTTAAGGTATGGTGATCCAAATTACAAAAACTCCAAACACCAGATAACCCAGGCTGGCCATTACTGTTTCACTAGCTGACAATGTGGACAGTTCTGCAATGCTTGGAGGCTATATATGTTCCAGTCAAAGTTTTTAACAAACTTTTTAAAAAAAATTGTAGAATTTCAACCAACAGAACATTAAATTTTAAAATGCAATTATATTTTTAAAATTGTATTCTTTCAAATGACACATATTTGTTACTTATTTTATTCCAAATGACCTTGAGAGGACTGCAGCAGATAAGGCACAGCTCAACGAGTGCAACATAAAACATGTTAAGAAGTACCTTTAATGGCGTCAACAAACGCACCAACTGTATCCATATCTGCAGAACCGCAATTGTAGCTGCATTTTTAAATTAACCATTGGAGCACTGACAAAACATCTGATTAGGGTTTAGTCTTTGCAATTATGAGGCAATATCAATATGAGTGATGTATATTACTCAGCTATTTAGTTTGTAAGCTCTTGTTCTCCATCTGTTCTATTAATGTACTGTTTTATCATAGTAATCTTCCAACTTCTGTTGTACCAAGGGACGGAATTTTTCTTACCTACGTGGTGGAGGGGTGGGGGCGATAATGGAAGCCAATGTTTATCACTCCCTCTTTTTAAACCACACCTACTTTAAAGCACATCCATGTTACCACCAGAACTTTTAAGACCATGTCCACATTAATGGTGGTAGCACACCAAAAACCAAATGGTTGGTGCTCACTGCAGGGATATCACTTATCACTCATATGTTAAATTTATTAAGTCAAATAAAGACATACCCTTAAAGGGATACTGTCATGGGAAAAAACATTTTTTTCAAAATGAATCAGTTAATAGTGCTGATCCAGCAGAATTCTGCACTGAAATCCATTTCTCAAAAGAGCAAACAGATTTTTTTTATATTCAATTTTGAAATCTGACATGGGGCTAGACATATTGTCAATTTCCCAGCTGCCCCAAGTCATGTGACTTGTGCTCTGATAAACTTCAATCACTATTTACTGCTGTACTGCAAGTTGGAGTGATATCACCTCCTCCCTTCCCCCCCCCCAGCAGCCAAACAAAAGAACAATGGGAAGGTAACCAGATAGCAGCTCCCTAACACAAGATAACAGCTGCCTGGTAGATCTAAGAACAACACTCAATATTAAAAACCCATGTCTCACTGAGACACATTCAGATACATTGAGAAGGAAAAACAGCAGCCTGACAAAAATCATTTCTCTCCTAAAGTGCAGGCACAAGTCACATGACCAGGAGCAGCTGGGAAATTGACAAAATGTCTAGCCCCATGTCAGATTTCAAAATTGAATATAAAACAAATCTGTTTGCTCTTTTGAGAAATGGATTTCAGTGCAGAATTCTACTGGAGTATCACTATTAACTGATGAGTTTTGAAAAAAACATGTTTTCCGATGACAGGATCCCTTTAGATCCATATGCTTCCTCCTCTATTGTGGATAACACAGCAACCCACAGCACATTATTAAACACTTCGGGGTCCCCCTAACAAGTATTTCCAAATGCTAACAAACCCCCATTAGACTCACATCCCCCAGACAGAGCATGGCGCACACACAGGGAGCATAGGGCAGGCAGAATAGAGCAGGAGATACGGTTAGGTTTCTAAATCACATTAAACTAAAACTGGGTCAAAGGGTTGGGAAGGTCCAGCTAGTGCACGCTGCACACAGATTCACTTCCCCCCTAATTTACATATGCAAATTAGGTTTTGGATTTGGGTATTTGGGCGAATTTGGCCAAATACTAAAATTGTGAATTTGGTGCATCTGTAGCAATAACCATGACTAGAATCTCTTCATTTAAATGCTAATATCTTCAATCTGTTAGATCCCTTATGATGCTTTACAAACTCCCACATTTTTGTTTTTAATTTTCAGATGTTTTACCAGAAGATTACTAATAACAGTGGAATGGAAGAATGAAGAGTAGTAGTGCCATTAAAGATGGGGGTGTAAAAAGAACAATTAACAATATATTGCAAAACTAAAATACAGCCTTACTTCTCATGGAGCCAGACAGAATTATTGATATCAAGATAAACAAGAGTGACAGATTTAATATTACCTGGTAGTCATTAACACTGATAAGGGATTGGGCTAGGTACACTTACATGATTTATGTGATTACTCTTCCTCTTTTCTCTCACTGTAAAAAGAACCCGTACAAGTATGGTTACTGCAATGCAAATAAGCAGTTTCACACAAAGTTCCATTGAACAAATTAGAAATACATTTATACTGACACATTTCCAACACATTCTCGATGTAAAACATGTCAGGATCACTTGAAAACACATTTTTAATTTGTCCTTCCCAAGCCTCTATGCTGGAAATACAGTGTGTATGGGTGGAGGGTCAAAGATAAAAAAAACAAAACAAATGAAAGGTCAGTATAACTTTGTTTTAAAACAAAGGCAAATAAATCAGATGAATATGAAGTGAAATGACACCCAATATGTAGGGGTGATTTTGCTATGTAACAAACTATACAAATGTGCAGAAAAGAAATGTTCTGTGCTTCCAGTAAGCAATAGTAGTAGTAGTAATATGAGTAGATTTGCAGCACTTCTGTCTAACTGTCACAAAAAGAAAAACTGCAAAAGTTGCATTGAACAAACAGCAGCTGGATTAGCAGCAGTCCTAAATAGGTTTATATAACGGCCAGATAAAGGATTGTAGTCTTTTATGCTGAAGCCTCTGGTCTCTGCTGGCTCCTGTGGCTGTGCATCGGCCTGGGTGCAGACACATGGAGCAGATTTCGCATTGAAAGTCTAAGTATGCATTGTTTGCAAGGAGATTAGAATTCTCAATCAACTGCCATAAATAAGCATTTTAAGGGCCAGGGCACACGCTGCTATTTTGGGAGATTAGTCGACCCAACGACAAATCGCTTCTTCTTCGGGTGACTCTCACCACACTGCCTTCCCACCGACTAGAATGTAAATCGCCAGCGGGATGGCAGCCGGATTGCTTCAGCTTTCTGAAGTTGCACGAAGTTTCCTTGTGAGGCAACTTCGGGCGACATTGGAAAACTAATCACTCCGAGTACCATCCCGTTGGCGATTTACAATCTAGCTGGCGGGAAGGCAGTTCGGGAGATTAGTCACCCGAAGTAGACGCGATTTGTCGCTGGTCGAGAAGTCTCCAAAAAATAGCAGCGTGTGCCCTTACCTTTAGATACATTTCTTTACAACATGAAAATAGACAAAGAGTGTTGCATAGACCATAAAAAAACCTTGAATTTCATCTTTCCCAGGTGTGACATACCCTGAAAGGACAACTACAGCAATGGTAACAGCAAAAGCAGAGTTTTGTGCTGTCCATAAAAATGAACAAAGATGAAGGAATAACTGTGTGTCAAGAAGCAGATATTCATTATGGATATCTAATGAAACAAAGGTTTTTCCATGTATGGGCTTCTGCATTGACAGCTACAGAAAAAAATACCTGAGAATTCTTGTTCTAGCCCAGTGATCCCCAACCAGTAGCTCGTGAGCAACATGTTGCTCTCCAACCCCTTGTATGTTGCTCTCAGGGTCCTCAAAGAAGGGGCTTATTTTTGAATTTCAAGCTTGAAATGAAGTTTTAATTGCATAAAAACGAATTATAGTCCCAAGTAGAGCCTCTTGTAGGCTGCCAGTCCACACAGGGCTACCATATAGCCAATCATAGCCATAATTTGGCACCCCAAGGGACTTTTTCATGCTTTTGTTGCTCCCCAACTCTTTTTACATTTGAATGTGGCTCACGGGTTAAAAAGGTTGGGGACCCCTGAATCTAGTCAATGTCATATTTAGAAAATGTCATATTTAGCAGTAGAAATGTTACCGCATTGCTGTTATCTTTGAACAGCGATAATCGTCCAGTCCTTGATAAAACAGTGCAAGACTGTACCTTCCCAGAGAGAAAAAAATTCCATGTTTAGCATAGGTTGGAATTCAACTAACAAATGATTTAACCCTCATGCCACCCAAGGTTTGCCCTTCATTTGCATTAAATGTTATAATTTTAAACACTGTGCTGTTTTATTCTAAAAGGTATTTCCTATTTACCAAAAATATATATACTTGTGTTTGTATATACAGATTACAAAAAAAGAGCAATCAATTCCACTCAGACATCAGTTTTATTGCATATATATATTTCAGATATCCAAATTGTAGGTGCTAAATGCAAGCCATGAAATAAAAGCACATATGAAAAAGTCTCCTGCCAGTTCTTGCTCTAAAAAGAGTATAAAGGGGAAAGGTACTGGGCAAGTCTGCCTTCAGAAGTAACTAGGGTTTTATTATTGTTGACTGTAGTAAAAGACATGGAAGGGGTTTGAAACACTGTTTACTGTGGCATGTTAGACAGTGAGAGAAGTAGATGTTACAATGAGTTAATATCAGCAGCCTTCCTAATCATGGGATACTGCCTGAAAAAAAAAAAAAAAAAAAAAAAAAAAAAAACTCAGGCAGGAGTGATGGTCTGGTCTTATAGATAAAAGCAGCAAGTAGAAGGACAGGCATGCAAATTATATGCACGAGCATCCCAGAACAGCAAATGACTCCATTTCCGACCTTACAATTCCTTCTGTAAACCTGCTGCACACTGCTACGTAGAAGAATGGGGCCGGCGACCCCTTCTTGATCTGAATGTAGAAGGACTTCGCAATGAGTCAATCGCTAACTTCAAAGGTAATTTATGAGCAAGCTACTGGACATGTTTAACACATAACAAATAGGTATTAATCTACATATTGTTATATGAAATTCAGTTGTCTAAAGGTGAACCACCCACCCTTTAATTTACAAAAAACTTTATATTAACATATACTGAAAAGGTTGCTAATTATGAAAACAAGCCATTGTTCATTATTTGGGTAAGTATTCCCTTTGATAAATATAGAATGTTAACCTAATATGAATTACTATGCTATTATATTTTCAGATGCAAAGGAAAGTTGCAAATGTACAAAAAGTTGCAGAGAGCAACTGGAGTTACATTTAAACAGGGAAAATCTGGGCAACAATGCCATCTTGAAATACATAAAGAAACTCACCATCAGTTTGGGATTTGCTAAGGAATATTGTGCTTGCTTGTGGATGGTCAGATGGGTTGCACTCATCGTTGAAATCTGTAAAGTTTCAAAGAGAAGAAACTTAATCTACAAATTGTACTTCACCAACAATCCTACCAAAATAGGATGACAGTAGCAGTATGACAGTTACAAAGGTAAAAAGGTTGATCAGTTTTTGCCACTTGCCCAAATAAAATCTAACTGCAAAAATATTTACACACATTAGTAAAGATATAACTATTACACGGAGATTAAAAAACCAACCACTTTTTGCCCAAGTAAAACCTGCCTTATTCTTGATGAGCCAAAAAAAAAAAAAACTCCCACGTGAAA
This sequence comes from Xenopus laevis, assembly GCF_017654675.1. Taxonomy (NCBI): domain Eukaryota; kingdom Metazoa; phylum Chordata; class Amphibia; order Anura; family Pipidae; genus Xenopus; species Xenopus laevis. Next base: position 92,136,115 of record NC_054387.1, on the reverse strand, counting down.
GTCTCAAACTGGGTCAGCCCCATGATTAAATTTACACAAGGGTGGTTCTTGAAACGGTCTAGTTTCACACTGTACAAAGCACTTTTTGCACACTTCTGCCTTTGGAGTAACCTACTGGTAAATAAGGCACTAGAGAAGTTGCTAATGCACCCTGTGTGTTGTTACTCTGCTGCAATTGTGACCCAGTCACCAAACTTTCTGAACCTTGCTTAACGACTGCTATAGATAAACACGCTCTCCAATAACCCTTTTACATTCAATACATGATACAATACTTCTAGGTGGAAACAAATCTTCAGTAACTGCTACCGATTTATATCCCTGGTTAAATATAGTGCTTCTAGATTGCACCTATCAATGTCCGCTCAATATAGTGATGAGCTTCATGCTATAAATGCCTGCTCCAACATTAGAAGGATTGATTCATACAGCCAGCTCAGTTCAGGGTTCTGATGTGTCTGTTTCCTGATCTACAAATTCATATCAATTATAGTTTGCCAGTGTTCTTGCCAATATCTACTAAAGAACACTAGAAACTGGATAAACTGAATAAGGGAAACAAAGAAAGCCAAAACTTTGTCACCCTATCCAATCTATATGTAGCAAATTAAAAAATCACCTTTTGTATAAAAAAATACAGATCTTTTTCAGTTCTTACTGGAGGAATTGGACTTTATATTTTCATACCCGTAATTTCTGCACAGCAATAGCTTGTAAGTGCAAAATATCAAACATGAAAAGTAAAGTTAACGCATGGAAGAATTCATAAAAAATAATTCCCACGTGTGGTGGCTTAGCTACAAATTTGTAGAACTGAAAGAATGGGGGGAATAAACACGCCATTCCCCCAAGAAAAGTTACTCACACATTTCTAAATTCATTACCTGATGCCCAAATCAAATAAACTTCTATATTAAAGGTCGTTATATACATATACAGAAACTGCCTTCCTAAGAACCAGGGCTGTGGAGTGGGTACATAAATCCTTTGACACAGACTTCTAAGTTTATGGTATTCCATTCAGACTCTTCTGTTTTTAATATACTAATGTATTTTACATGTTGGTTGGAAGAACACAACATACAAGGCATTTCATCACTGCCAAAGATCAGAAATATGACGTCTATATGAAGATCGTGTCTGCTTTTGGGATCAAACCAAAGAACTACTGGCCGATGCACTACCCTATTGGCCATCCAAGTCTGTCACTGCCAACATATATGAGGATACGGTTCAAGTTTTGGTTTAAATCTATAACTAAGCCTATGTCATTGTGGCTTTATTGGGAGTCAAAGTTGGTACATTTTTTGCCAACTCCAGGTACCCAAAATTGCTTTTGATTCCAACAGAAAATCTCAAACACTTTCTATTCATTCCTAAGGGTTTTTTAAAATTGTGTTCATCAATGGAAAGTCACAGTTCACCACCTAATAGAATTCTAAAAATCCCATAGGAATGAATAGAAATTGTGCAAGTTTTTCTGTTGTGAGCCCTGACCTCACACTTTGATAAATCTGCCCGTAATGGTCTCAAAATTCCTAATTTACAATCATATTTACAATTCTGTGGGTAAATCTTCTGAAGCAACATCAGTAATGGGGCACTTGCTCACCTATGTGTTCCCGATTTTGGAAGTTTGACCCTAATCTTTTATCGGACTGCTTGTGACATTTTTTAAGAAAGCGAATTTACTCAAGGGCTAAGCAGTAATATAAACTGTACATTATTTAAAATGAAGGAGAACCCTCGGGCTTGTGGGTTTACAATTGTTGTGTTGTAGAAATTCAGTAGCAGACGGGTTCAGCCATGTATTTTGCACAATTTCTTAATTTAGAATTATCTTTCAGGTTTATTTTCATCATGGGTAAAAAAAATCCATGAAAGGGTGTTTCAGCTTGCTACAGCACGGAGCAAGCTCAGCATCTGCATTTCTGCTCTGTTGCAGAATCATTTAAAGTTTGCTTCTCAGCACTGAAGGACAAATGAATGCTGCTATATTGATAAAGCAGCAGCACTAGGGCAAGTCAAGTCACAAGGGCCCGCTCAGATTACCTCTTCTATAATGATGTCCTCTAATGGATTTGAATGTGATCTTGCTGCATTTTGTTAAACCACCAACAGCACATAATGTATAAAAAATAATCAATTTTATAAGCCATGCGCACTGTTAAGAATAAACATAACACACACTGCTTGCAAAGGCTATAATTAGGCAGTATAATGTCACTTCAACCACCTACCAGGGCCAGTTTTCACTCACTAAAGTGTTTTATCACTGGTACAAGAGCAAGTGTTGAAGTACTTGCACTCTGTTCCAGATTATATGTTTGGCTTTAAACTGCAATCTGTCTGGTGAGTAGGTGGGCTCACTTTATAACTGTAAAAGATAATTTCATTCATATGCGTTGAGCACTATATATGGTGAAGTCATAAATTGTTGTTGAACTGATAATTCTGGATAAACCAATACACAAGGGTGACTTTTAGAGTTTTTAGACACAATTACACTATTATGCTTGACTTTTTATATCTTATTGTTCTTATATTTCTATTGAGCCCAATGTGAGTGGTGAAGGTAAAGGTAGCTACAATCAATTACTTTTCACCCAAGAGCAAGTGGACCGCTTAAAGTGCTAATGACACTTGTTGTGTACAGTACTCCCTTGCTCCTTGCATTCTTGGCAAAACCTGCCTACATCTTCTGATTGAGACGCAAGGATATTTTAGAGAATGTTTCTGGGAAGGTGAAGGCAAATTTCTACTGTGTATTTTCAGAATTTATAAATAATCATTTATAACCATATACATGCCCCCTGGCAGGAATGGTCACAAGATTTGATAAATCCTTGCACTTTTTAATGTGCCATGCCTTTTACAACTCCTTGTGCTTCTCACATAAATTTATATTTAAGTGGTCAGTGCTAAATCACCTTATACATAGCCATTTTAGTAGATTTATTTATAGGACTGCACTGTAGACCCACAACAGTAGCTTAATTTCTCCTACCCACAATTGTTTCTCCACTCCTCTCTGAAATATCAAAGCCGAATAAAATAATGATATTTTTACTTTCCTCTTCTGCACATTTAGGACAGGAAATGACAAATACATTAAATACTATGTAATTAAAACAGTAGATATAAAGCTTTTGCAATAGAAGGCCTATTTGTTGAACTTATGTTGAACTCAGGTGTACGTCGCCTATGTAACATGGTGTTTAATCCTCAGTATAATCTTCTTGCAGTTGGCATTCAAAACAGACTTAAAAAAAACTCTGATAAAGTTTCAAAATCCTATGATAGTCATGTGAGCCTTAGGGGGGGGTGAAAAGAAAAAAAAAAAAAAAACATCACAACTTAAACCAAGTTAGCAGCCACTCATATCTAACACGCAATATACACAAATTTTTCAATGGCAGCCAAATGAATATGGCTTACATAGAAACGTTGCTTGTTGAAAGATGAGGCTGTGGTGGTCAAGGAGGACCTGCAGATACTACCCATAAAATGGAGATGCAACATATGTCATACCTCCCAACTGTCCAGTTTTTTGTGAAATGTTGACAGCTCAGCCAAGTTTCTTACTCAAATGTCCCGACTTTTTCTTTGATCTCCTGCACTGACACCAGAAAAACCATACAAAGTTTCTGAAACTTAATTAAAAAGAGAGGCTTTTTGGCAGAGAGCCCAGGGTATGCAGTGCCTGCAGTTAGATACATTTGTAACTATTTAAGATAAGCAAAGATACAATTGTAACTATTAAAGATAAGCAGGTCTCTTTGGAGTACTGAGACTTGCAGTATAAAGGGCAATTCACCTTCATTAGCAAAACTGTAATAATACATAAAACATTGCACTAAAACTGGCAGAAATGTTTTCAAACGGTCCATAACCAGCCAAAGTTTGTAAAATGGTTGTGGTTTTTAGGGGGTCTGGTTACAAAATGGGCATGGTCAAAAAAAAATGGCAGAACTTTTTTCATCATTTTTTAAATGATGGGAGGCATGCATGTGTTATTGAACTTCCCGCAACTCAATTTAATACTAATAATAAGAAGCCAGTCACAAAACCCAGTGCTATGTTGCAATGGTTTCACAACAAAGTCCCCGCATTGAAAAGCAATGTGGTTCTTACTCTAACGTTTGGGTGGCCAAATAGGGTTTAAACCCACTCATTTGGCAGCCAAATCTGCTTAAGTCTATATAACTTCTAAGTCTACATGCATTCTAAACAAGAAAATCACCATTATCACATTTTATTCATGCCATCCAACTGCTAATATCAGAGGGGTGTTTATTTTAGAAAAAAAAGAGAGTGAATCATCAACAAAAACTAAAAGGAGCAACTCATAGTACTAAACAGAGAATTGCACTTATCAAAAACCTTTTTATACACTTGCAACATGACAGGCATTCATCTGCAAAATGTAGGATTTTAGGCCAATAGGGCATGCAGCCCAATGCATTTCTGGTTGGCCAGAACTACTACGTTTCAAGAGAAGAAACAACTGGAATCGTTGTGCACCACTCGATTAATCAGATAACTAAGAAATCTTGTTTTTTTAAATTAAAAAAGGCCAAAAGCAGATTCAGGTCTGATCAGGCACTCTGCGCCTCTTTTCATTATAATTCTTCCTTTGAAAAGGTACACCATGGTTACTTTTGCTTTCCTCTGGATAAGGTATCCACTTCATGCAGCATCCCTTTTCTTAGTGAAATGGCTAAGCATAAGTGTGATAATCAGATAATTCTCTAAATACACATTCGATCAGAAGCTTCTATTTCAGATGTAAGTTCCCTTTAAAGGTATTACTACAATTCTGATATCGGATTGAGATTACATTTCAACTACACTGTAAATCAAATCAGGAAAAATAGCACTGAAAAATAAACTTCTGCATTCTCTCCGCTCAGTCTTTCATAAATCATCCCCATAAATGTCTGAATAATTAAAAGTCCCCACTTTCATTATGGAGGTGATGAAACACATTTAAAAATATATTTCCACATGGGCACATATACAAACACAATTTAAGACATCCATCATGTAGGGAAATGCGAAGCTGCACTCTACTCTCAGAGTGAACAAAAGTAAACTGCTAATCTCAATGAAATTTTAGTAAACCTCAGTATGCAGCACAACATAAGGGAAAGGCTGGACAGATTTCGGGGACAATGCAATGAGGTTATTTGATGAACCATAAGGTGCTTTGACTGCTTCTGTGTTCAGGTGGAAAACAACCATGGTGAAAACTCCTAAAATAGCCTGGAACTTCTTGCCATACCAAAGCAAGGCAAATGCTCTTCTTATGCACATGCTGACAGTTACTGTCATAAGTAGAATAACCGCTCCTATATGTGTGTATTATATATTTCTGCTTCTCCTTTATTTTGTGCATAACTGGCATGAGAATTGTGCTTTTAAGTAACTACTGAGGCAATATAATTTTCATATTCTTACATCTGTCCTATATTTTACACCTACCGTATATACTCGAGTATAAGCCGACCCGAGTATAAGCCGAGGTACCTAATTTTACCTACGAAAACTGGGAAAACTTATTGACTCTAGTATAAGCCTAGACTCAACTACAGCCGTCTCCCAGTAGCGCACATTCTGCCAAAGCGACCCCCCCAGCGATCAACCGGACTTCTTTGCAAAGTTGATGGTGAAAGAGAATTGCCAAACGGATTACTGTGTGCATTGTCCCACTGTCATGTGCAGAGGGTGCTGTTTGATATTGCCATCACTGTTAATCTTTCGTATAACCAACAGAGGGCGCTGTGTGATATTGCAATCACTGTTATTCTTTCATATAAGCAACAGAGGGTGCTGTGTGATATTGCAGTCACTGTTAATCTTTCATATAACCAACAGAGGGCATGCTGTTATTCTTTCATATAACCAACAGAGGCATTGTGGGATATTGCAGTCTCTCCCCAAGTGTACTGTTGGTATAGGAATGATTAAAAGTGACTGCAATATCAGCTACTCGGGTCGGGTACCGCTGACCCGAGCATAAGCCGAGGTAGACTTTTTCAGCACATTTTGGATGCTGAAAAACTCTGCTTATACTCTGGTATATACGGTAATTGTAATCCTGTCCCATCTGCTGGAGTGTATTCTAAATTAATAACCATATCGTGCATCAGGTAAATCAGGCAGATTAGCTTCTTTGCAACATTAGCATTATCTGGGCAATAACTATGGACCAGCATTGCAAATTATTCCCATTAACCTTTTCATTTTCCAGTGATGTTAGGCTTTCTGAGCCATATACTTCCATATACTTTTCTAGTTAAAGGGGTTGTTCACCTTTAAATTAACTTTTAGTATGACACAGAGAGCAGTATTTTGAGACAATATGCAGTTGGTTTTCATTTTTTAGTATTTGTAGTTTTTAACTTATTTAGCTTTTTATTTAGCAGCTCTCCAGTTTGCAATTTAAGCAGTCCGGTTGCTAGTGTTCTAATTTCCCTAGCACCCATGCATTGATTTGAACAAGATACTGGAATATGAATAGGAGACGCCTGAATAAAAAGATGAGTAATAAAACATAGCAATAACAATACATTTGTAGCCTTAAAGGAGAATTCAACCCGTAATAAAAACAACCCTCCCCCCTACCCTAGTTAGAGCCCCCCTGCCTCCCCCCCCAGGCAAATGCACCTAATTTTTTACTCACCCCTCTTACAACTTCCCATGCGCCGAAAGTCACGAAAATTTCCAAACAATTTTCGGAAATCTTGGTGACTTTCGGCATATGCGCAGTGGTTCGGGAACGGAAATTTACTCCAACTGTGAATGCGCCAAAAATGCCACCAATACACGAAGATTACCAGAGAAGAAGAAGATGGCTGCCGTGAACTAAGAGGCCAGAATCTGCACGGAGAGGTGAGTAAAAAAATTAGGGGCATTTGCCCGGGGGGGGGGGGGGGAGCAGTTAGGCTGGGGGGGGCAGTTAGGCTGGGTGGGTGTCTACCCAGGACAGGGGGAGGGATTTTTTTAAACTACGGGTTGAATTCTCCTTTAAAGAGCATTTGTTTTTAGATGGGTCAGTGACCCCCCATTTGAAAGCTGGAAAGGGTCAGAAGAAGAAGCAAAGAGGCAAATAACTATATATAAAAAAAATATAGAGGACCATTTGAAACGTTGCTTAGAATTAGCCATTCTATAACATATTAAAAGTTAACTTAAAGGTGAACCATCCCTTTAAGCAATAACAGGGCTGTATTGTGTGAACAATTTTCTTTAAATAGAATGACTTATTGTGGTGACCTCAATTTCCCCCTCTTACAGAGAATGAAACTGTTGCAGATATTCTCTGCTGTACAAGGCACCATTGTATTTTTTTTGTTAAACAGAGGACACAGATCCTAACCAAGCAACTGTTACTAATACCACTATAGTATTGACGTTATCTGTAGCATTTTATTAAAATATGTCAAACTAATAGATCCAATTGTGTGCAATAAAGGAATATCCACTCAACAAAGTAGCACTAAGGAATTTGTGAAATAGTGGGGAGAAGCAAATGGAGTGTGAAATATAATTAAATAATATATTAACAACACAATCATTTCAATAATCCAAAATGATTTACAATCAGACATTTGTACTGAAATACACAAATAAAAGGGCTATCATTGTGCATGTGCACTAGTGATGCGTAGGTTGGCCTGACCAATTACCCCCAGAGGAGTGAAGGCTGTAATCACCGCCAACACAGCTGCTTCCCGATCTCTCCACGCTGTCCAAACCCAACTAACAAATAATCACCATTTGCTTATATACTACAGCTTGCCGTTTTAAAGGGAAGGGCAACCCCAAAAAAAACCAAAAAATGTTTCTTTGCCTCATAAAAGTAATTCATAATTCTAAGTAACTTTGCAATATACATTACACATTTGTAAATGTATTGTCACTGAAAGCAATGGTCTCTCCCTTTCTGTTCTGTATCCTTTTGGCTCAGACTGTTGATTGATACAATGTAAGACAAGGCAGCTGATTAACAGACCTGTCTTTGCTGGGGAACTAAGACTTTTGCAACATTGTTTAAAAAGTAACAACCAGGCGCTAAGCAAATGCTGCTCTCAATAGCAACAGTCTACAAATAACTTTAAAAGCACTGACATTTGTATTTGGAAAGTTGCTTAGAATGATGTTAACTTTTATAAGGCAAAATTTTAGTTAAGGTTTGACTTGCCCTTTAATACATCTGCCCCAAATACCCAATATATTTTCTATTATATATGAGAGCAGCCAGCTAAAGATGTGTGTCGCACAAATAGGGCCACTGTCATTTTATAAAGTAACAAAACATTAGCAGAAAGTGAGCTTACATCTGTTATAGTATCTGATAATGTGGAGATTTCACAATACAGGTATAGGATCCATTATCCAGAAACCCATTATTCAGAAAGTTCTGAATTATGGGATAGTCATCTCCATTTTAATCGAATAATTCAAATTTTTAAACATGATTTCATTTTTCTCTGTAATAAATAAAATAGAATTAATCCTTATTGTGCTTAAATGATTTCTTAGCCAACTCAAAATGAAGATCTAAATTATGAAGAGACCCAAGATCTGGAAAACCCCGGGTCCTAAGCGTTCTGGATAACAGGTCCCATACCTGTACAAGGTTGATTAGAAATGAATTCTCATTACACGACAGATCTGAAACCAGCGAAATTAGCCTCAGAATTTAATAATCCTCCCTGTAACATCAGCTTTAATAACAGGAAAACCCAATTTTCTGCACGATTTGTGATAACCCCTAAGTTTAGCTCCTCGACAGCTGCTCAGAGCACACTGAGCATGTGAGGATTACTGAAACTCCTAACAAAATCCAAGATGGTAAGCTCCTGAGACAAAACTATAGGCATGGATCATTGCGGTTATACAGATGCTGAACTGTTAGGTTGGTGCATAAGCTTAGCATATAAAATACAGCATTTCTAGTCATATTTGTTTTAAGTGTTTCATTTTCTTAAGCAATGGATTATAGCCCAGGGCTCATGCAGTGTATCATCTAAGAAGAAGCAGAGCTATAGAGGCTACAGAGATCTTCCGTCCTAAAGGGATTTGGTGACCAATCAAGCAAACAATATGCCCTGAAACTTTTCATAGGTATTTATTCACAGGGTGTGCAGCACAAAGCAAATGCTGCCTCTGTAATTATGTATCTATAACTTTATTTATATGGATATGAAGGATATGCAGCACTGTACAATCTTACAATGCAGAAAAGGGGGGTCGTCAAGGGTTATAATAAACAAGTATAAATGTAAAGAGATTGCCATATTGCATGAGACAGTAGGAAAGAGGTCCCTTTCCTTAACCCTTTTCATAACCTACAGGTACAAATTGGAGGGCAAAACTGCAGAAGGTTTGACCATTGGCCCTTATGTGTAGCAGAAGACTAGACTATATTATGTGCATTTGAGGTAGAACCTGAGTTTTTCTTAAGGGGATTGAGAGAGGTTTCCGTAGGACTGAATTCAGGGATAGAATTCTACAGGTAAGGAGCAGCAAGATAAAAAGTTTTAAGACTGAAGTTGGCAGTGGGTGTAAACGGTGTAAAAAGATGGTGGCTCTGTGAGGAGTGGAGGCAACTGCTAGGAATGTAAAATGAGATAAGTGAAGGAATCTAGTGAGGAGCAAAAGAATGAAGGGGTTTGAAAGTTAGAAAAAGTAATTTGCACGCTACCCTTTGCTTAACAGGCAGTCATGCTAAAGATTTACTTGGGGTTGAGCAGGCTCCCTGAGCAGGAGGATCCTAGAAGTAAAGTTTAAGATTGCATATAAGAGAGGAGAGTCTGAGATGGGAGAACTGTTAGCAGGAGGTTGCAATATTCTAAACGGGATAGGATAGGGAACATGGATTAGCTGAAAGAAAGATGGCATATCTTGGCAATATTGCAAAGGAAAAAGCAGCAGGTTTTAAAAGTTGTATAAATATCATTAGAGAAGGAGCGAGACTGGTCAAAGAGAACACCCCAGGCAGCAAGCTGAATAATGGTTAATGGTCATGCCATCAATAGTAATGGTGAAAGGAGGAGAAGGGCTAGGTTTGGACAGTTGAAATGTTGAAAAGAATGTGTAACTAAGCATGTGTGAAGCTTACTTTACATGCCTGCTGTCCAGGATGGCTGCCCAAAGTAGGATAGGAAAAGTTATGGCATCATAAGGCAAGGTTTTCTGAAAAGGAATTCTAGCAATACATTGCAAAGGTTTATGAAGCATTGTAAGATAAGGGAAAATAAGATTGTGAACAAATTTATATTAGGGTTGACGTATCCTTTAAAAACCATGACAAGTCAAAATGCTGTGCTTTTACAGGAAAGGAAAATCTTTGAAAGGCACCTCCAGTGATCTCACTTGCTAATCTCCACCTTCTTCTTGCTGTGCCTCTACGGTGGCCCACCATCTTTGTAGACCTTGTAGAGTACTGACTGGCTGCCTTCAACACTGCACATACACACAAGAAAATGTAATTGCCCTTTGCGCTTAATCCCCGCTTAGTCCCCATCTACAGAGAAGAGGAGGCAACCAGGTAAAGCACAGCTTTACAGAACAGGAAACAGGCAATATTTTATTTATTTACAGGTCCGTGGGCCAGAGCCTAGGACAGCCAGTGCATGTGCATATGCATACTTATATCAAATATAGTATGCCTTTAAAGGGAATTTCAACTCTTTATTTTGCATAATAACTTTCATAACTATTTTTCTGATGTTATTTGGGCAGAAACACACAAGGAGTCTACAGATGACTTTGGAAAGCTGAATCAATCCGAACACCATTCAGCCGGTGATTTAAATTCTAGCCCATGGGAAGGCAGTTCGGGGAGGTTAGTCACCCGAAGAATCGATTTTTCGATGGGCGACTAATCTCCCGAAATAGCAGCGTGTGTCTCTGCCCTAACAAATTCTGCGTTCAGCTACTAAAAAGTAGCTGAAAGTTGTTTGAGGGGGTTCATATTTTGTATGGGTTTAGAGAGCTGGTCATACACAACTAGACTTCCTCAGGCAGTTTGGACAACCATTCTGACCAACCATCTTACCATGTATGTCAGCTTTTCTCTGGAGATGGGGAATTATACATTAAGTGCAAAGGGCAATTACATTTTCTAGTGTGTATGTGAAGTGTCTGTCTGTGGGGGTCTGTTTCAACAGAACATTCTGTGATCATATTGGATGGCAGTTGATCTAACCAAAGTAAAAATATAATCTGTCACTGCCTCACACATCAGCAGATGAAGTGAGCAGGAGACACAGAAACTCTTCAGCATTTTGCCATCACTGTAATATGGCCAGTTATAGGGTATCTGTCGGTTAAGATAGCTTGAAAAGTCAGCCAGTACATAAATAAATAATATGATGCAAAATGTCTCTTCTCAGAGAATTATTAGCTTTTTATTTTGGCACAAATAAATCGTTATAAATTGTTTCAGTGAAGTCCAAATGGACACCGTATACAAAGAGAAAAAAAAAAGGAACAAATAACTTGTGTAAAAGAATAGTTAAAGGAGAAGGAAATGCTAAAATTAAGTAAGCATTATCAGAAATGTCTATATAAATACACCAGTAAACCCTCAAAGTAATGCTGCTCTGAGTCACTTTTCTTTCTCTCTATTCTGTACACATGGGCTTCTGTATCAGACTTCCTGTTTTCAGCTAAAACATCCAGGGCAGGGCTTGAGCATGCTCAGTTTGCTCCTCTCCCCTCCCTGCTGTAATCTGAGCCTAGAGCTGCGAGTGAGCAGGGAGAGACTCAGGCAGGAAGCAATGTCACACCAAACTAATATGGCAGCTGCTATCCTAAACTAACCGAGAGCTTCTAGAGCTTTTTATTCAGGTATGGTAAAGCATTCTACAGAATAAATATAGTGTTATAACTTGCACTATTGTGTTTAATCTATTGGCAATAAACTGCTTCGGTAGCTTTTCTTCTCCTTTAATGCCACTATTTAAGTTACAAGAGCAGTAAGACAGCCCAGGGCTTTCAATGAATTGTTGCACAGACAGACACATGTACATAAATGTGTGTAAAGCAATTGTGTGTGCGTGTGTTTTGTGAACTTGAGTCAGAATGATTACATTGCAAGTTGTAGTTCGTGTAAGAGGGAATTGCAGTGAAATAGTAGGGTGGGCAGGACAGGCTGCATTATGCTCCCACTTGGAACGAGTCTCACCGCAAAACGTCAGCAAATGAATTTGATCTGCAGTGAATATGTGGGATCTACTCACCACTCGGGAAATCGCGGTCGCTAATGTGCTGTAAATGAGGTCCTGGGTCGGTTTCCTGCAGCTCAACTTGCGTCTGGTAGGGCTCCCCTCTCTCTGCTACTCTACGGTCCCGCCCCGCTTTCGGGCTGGCGTCCGGCGACACGCAACAGGTCACGGTGTTTCCCATGGTACCGAGCTCGGGAGCTGTGAAATAGCGATAACCTGCTGGGCGGCTTTCCTTTCACAACGGAGGCATGGAGGCGCACGGATATGACTCTGGAGGAAAGGGGAAAAGCCACTAGGATGGTCAGGATGTGCCCCGCATCCTCTGCTCGCTTCCTAAGGAGGCCGGTCCTACAGGAGCTTGAGGGAGGGCACGAACACGTGACGCAATCCACACGATTATACCAATCACAGTCGCGATGGATGTCTCCCTCTTCGCTTGATTGGGCTTTCCGCGGTCTAATCAAAACGAGCTGAACTCAGAGGGCGTGAAGAAGAATTCGGCAAAGCCGCAAATCAAAACCCTAGACGTGACGTATTGTCCGCAGTTGTACTGCGATTCCCAGCATGCTCTGGAACTCATTGGCTTCCTGAGAAGCATATACAGGAGTAGCGTGCGTTTCTCGTTGATCGTGATTATCAATAACCCGAGCCCCTAGAGTCGCGGTTTCCCTAGTTCAAGAGGTTTTGGTTTAAGTAGTTTTGCTGAACAACTTTATTATTACTGAGTAAGAAGGGCACGTTGTTCCATTTCCGGAACGATCCTTGGTTTTTCAAAACGAGGTAAGACCCGCAGAGAAGAAGGGACGAGACTGAAGTTTTTTTTTCTTTTACATTAAACTTTATTATAAACGCCTCATTTGTCCATAGGAACACAACTTAGAAATTGAGATGCCCTGTAATTCTGCTGTCACTTTGCGGTGTATGTTTCACGTTTCTCACATAGCTGCCAATTTTTCATTTCATTTCACGGCACTTATTTTAACTGCTTTGCCTCTTTAGTAAATGAAACGGAAAGTACTTAAAGGGGAAGCTTCACCTTTACGTTAACTTTTAGTATGTTATAGAATGACTAATTCTAAGCAACTTTTTCAGTTGTCTTATTTCTTTTTTATAGTTTTTTGAATTGTCTTCTGACTTTTTCCAGCATTAAAATGGGGGTCGCTGACCCCATCTAAAAAACAAATGCTACAAATGTATTGTTATTGCTACTTTTTATCACTCCTCTTTCTATTCAGACCTCTTCAATTCATATTCCAGTCTCTTATTCAAATGAGTGCATGGTTGGTAGGGTAATTTTGGACCCTATCAACCAGATTGCTGAAATGGCAAAATTAGAGAGAGAGCTGCTAAATAACTAAAAAACACAAGTAATAAAAAATGAAACCCAATTGCAAATAGTCTCAGAATATCACTCTCTCTACATCATACTCAAAGTTAATCTAAAGGTGAACAACCCATTTAAAGCAATGGCATAGAAGAAAAATGGTGCAGATTAGTGGACAATAACAACCGTATCTTACTTTTTCTTTGCATTTTGTTGCTCTCTAAGGTGGTCATAGATGTAACAATTACTATCTTTCTTGGAAAAGATCTTTCCAAGAAAGATCATTCGTTTCAATTAGGGATGCAACGAATCCAGGATTCGGTTCGGGATTCGGCAAAGATTCTGCCTTTTTCAGCAGGATTCCGCCGAATCCTTCTGCCCGACCAAACAGAATCCGAATTCTAATTAGCAAATGCAAATTAAGGGCGGGGAGGGGAATCGCGTGAATATTTGTCACAAAAAAAACAAGGAAGTCAAAAATGTTTTCCCTTCCCACCCCTAATTTGCATATGCAAATTAGGATTCGGTTCGGTATTCGGCCGAATCTTTCGCGAAGGATTCGGGGGTTCGGGCCGAATCCAAAATAGTTGGATTCGGTGCATCCGTAGTTTCAATACACATGTGTAGAGCTGATTTGTCAAATATACAGGTGGAAACAATAAAATTCTACCTGTATCTGATGAGTCAGCACTAAACAGTGGCCAATGTTCAGGTGCCTTCAAAGGCGCCCAATCAATTTTCCGTCCAGCCCAATATTGGTCGGCTCTTTTCCCACCATACACGCACCAAATATTGTACCAAAATTCGTTATGTATGATATCATCTGTGCGTCTATGGTCCTCTATCTTGCAATGTGGGAACTGACAGGAGTTAGGACCAAAGCAGCTGTGTCAGGATTTATGGCTTTAAGTCTTTTAAGGGTTGGGGGAGACGAGCAGATTTGGGGAGATTTAGTCGCATGGCGACAATCTCCCCGAACTGCCTTCCGTCTGCTTGAATGAAGAATCACCTGTGCTAATACACTTGCAGCGATTCGCTTTCCGAAGTCGCCCAAAGTTTCCTTCGAAGCACCACGAGTGCATTAGCACAGGCGATTCTTCATTCAAGCAGACTGCTACAGAATCCATCGGGGATCTAAACCACTTACACTGCACATAGGGTTTAACTATTTGATTGGTTTGTCTTATACAGGTCAAACGATTTCAAGTGACCCCAGTGGCATGGCACTGGTGCCTTATAGTGACAGCGGAGTTTAAAGTCTGAAGAGATTTCATGATTCCAGTGTAAGATTCAACTTTGTGAACCATAACATAGAGCTCAAGCAAGACTGGAAACAGCTGGGTGTTGCTGCAGTTGTCTGGGATGCGGTATTTATTCCTCTGAACTGTGTTAAATCTACTTTAGGCAGAAAGGGTTAATCATGTAATCTGAATATTCTCAAAATGTCACAAATCCATGCTGCACCCAGTTGGAAATAAATTGTGCCTTTATCATTAAGAGTTGCAGCACCAGGCATTAAAGGGATGGTTCACCTGTAACTCAACTTTTAGTATGTTATACAATAGCTAATTATAAGCAAATTTTATGAATTATTTATATACAGTAGGAATTATTTCTTTTTTTTTTTTCTAATTATTATTTGCCACCTTTCAAATGGGGGTCAATGACCCCATCTAAAAACAAATGCTCTGTGAGGCTACAATTGTATTGTTATTGCTACTTTGTTTTACTTATCTTTCTATTTAGCCTCCACTATTCATATTCCAGTTACTTATTCAAATCAATGCATGGTTGCATTGGACATAGCAATGCTTGTCGTTCAAATGGGAATTGTGGTTTATTTGTTCGGTTATAGCATCCCTTTGTATTTAAATCTTTTAAGAAAACATTACTTCTTTGTTTTGTTCTTTTATGTTGTCTTTATTGCAGGCCTTGGCATGTATCTGGAATAGAAGTACAATATTCTGGAATGGCTGTCACAGTCCCCCAACTTGAATATCATGGAAAATCTATGGGATGATTTGAAACAGGCTGTCCATGCTCGGCAGCCATCAAATTTAACTGAACTGGAGAGATTTTGTATGGACGAATGTTCAAAAATACCACCATCCAGATACTCATCAAAGGCTATAGGAGGCGTCTAGAGGCTGTTACATTTGCAAAAGGAGGTTCAACTGAGTATAGATGTAATATCTCTGTTGGGGTAATTTTGTTATGATGCATATTGCATATTTTGTGTTAATCCAATAAACTTTGTCACTGCTGAAATACTAAGGCATGTTATATATTAAAAGGAAGTTGGGTAGGTACACTAGGTACCAGGGGCAGCAAAAATGCTGCTCCTGGTACTTTAGCGAATTTCCGGGGGAGGGGGGGCAGCAGCAACTGCTGCTGCCTCAGGCGGCGGAGGGGCAGGATCGCCCCTGAGTCCCTAAGCTCAGTAAGTGACAGCAGCACAGAGCATGTGCAGTGAATCAGCAGAAAAGAAGATGGGGAGCTACTGGGGCATCTTTGGAGACACAGATCTTTACTGCTAAAGGGCTGTGTTGCCTTGGGCTGGTACAGAAACACAAAACATCACATACAACATTTTTAGCTACTTTTTAGTTAAGCTTTAGTTTTCCTTTAGTCCAGTATTTAAAACCTATTTTACAGGCATATTCATTTGTACAGCTCTGTTCTTTATAATCTGTTATTAAAGTAAAAAAAAAAATAGTCCATAGCCACCACCAACCAATATATATATCATACATATACAAAGATAATTAAGTGGTACAGAATGATCTAAATAACATTTGCATTATAGAAACCAACCATTTACAATCACACAAGTTAAATAATGGTTTACATAGATGTCTCTAAAGACACTGGGAATAATGATAGTTTTAACAATTAAAACATTTAAAACAAAAAGATTTTACATTTTTAAAACAGTAATCAGTTACATGTCTAACAGAGATAAAATAATTTTTACCTAATAACCACGAATCTTTGAACTCGCCCTGTTCAGAACGATTAGACAAAGACGATTGCGACAAAATATAAGAATCATGTGAAGAGTCCAGAAATGTTGCCACAATATCCACAACTTGTTAGTTAAACAAACAGATAAGCTGAACATTTATGCTGTGCGAGTTCTTACGATTCCGGTAAATGTGCTCCTCGTTAGCAGGTGGACACAGTGAAATATGTGTGCAATCAATTATGCCCACCACATTAGGAAAACCGGCGATTTCGTAAAATTTTTCTTTCACAGTTTGCAAACAAATGCTATGAAGATTTACAAAGATTTGTAAATTTGCATTATTGCCTACCTCATTTAAGCAGCGGCTGCAGGAGCTCTGGGAAACACCGCCAATCACAGCAACACAACTCTGAAAGTCGCCTTTCGCAAAAAAATTTAAGCAGACGAACAAGGCCAGGGATGGCATGGGATCTCTGAGTTGGCTTGCACAAATATGGTTTGAGTACATCATACAAAGATAGTATCTCCAGAGTGTTAAGCCTGAACCGATCTTTTATTTCAGTGTCCGTAAGGTCCACTAACGTCACAAAAGCATTTCATCTTTATGCATTGGTGCCTTTTAACTTGCCTTCCTTGATTACATGGCTTATCCACTTTTTCAATCCTTTTCTTTCGTAAATGAAAAAAAAAAAGAGGGAAGGAAATATGATTTCCATGATCTAAAATTAAAAAGAAAAAACTTTTTTTACAACGATGTAACATTCAAAGCAGAGGTGGGCCAGGCCAGCTACACACCCTAGCCAACCCATCCATCCTTATCACATTCATTGCTGCATGTACATACATGGTAGTGAATACATGTGCAATAGTAGCATTCATGTGAAAGCTTAGTGCATTGTCCCGTCTAGGGGTAGGCAGAACAGGTTCCTCCCCAGCACCCTCCTATAGTTGTGCTTTAGGCAGCTACTTCTTCTGCCTACAACTGCATCCAGCCATGATTCAAAGTGCATATAAATGCATACAAAAGTGTATTCAGTTTGGTCAATTTCCAATGGGATCCAACTGTAACTTATATCCTTATAAACAGTGCGTTCCTACATCAGTGTCCTACATCTAATTCCCAGGCTCAGCTCTTCCTTAACACGGAGTGCTCCTCCTGTGTCGCTGTCTCTCATCTATGACCTCAGTGTCAGGGCCTGCTCCACTTACCCCCGCCAGTAGCAATGCCAGTAAAACTCAGAGTTATGTGACCTGAATAAAAGCACTCTGACACAGCCTTGTTCTTTTATATGGTCACTCGGTGACTAACTGTAAGGATCAGACACAGAATTGAAGCAATCAGATGGGAGCCTGTATGGTGAGGAACCTGGGGTATACCCATAAATAGCAGAACCCAGTCTTAAAGTCATAATAAAGTAATACCAGATTTAATGAAAATAACAAAACAGATGCTTCATGAAGATATAAAGAAATATACTAGCCTGTGATGGAATGAATCTGCAGGCAAAAACAGAGTCCAGTAAACAGGCCAAGGTCAGGCAGCAAGCAAACAGCGTCCAGTGATCAAGCCAAGGGTCGGGTCAGGCAGCAGGCAACAGTGTCCAGAAACAGGCCAAAAGTCACAACCAGGAAATCCAAATAGAAAAGCTAGAATGGACAGGAGCACAAGGACAAAGTTGAGAATCAAGGAACAAGTAACGGTCTCAGGAACAAGAATCTCAAAGAATCAAAATGGCCAGATCAGAACTATGAACCAAAATGACCAAGCAAAAAGCAAAGGTCAGGGGCAGGTTTATAAAAGGTCTAGATTACAAACTGAGGAACACATGGGACTAATAAACTGGGTGGAGACAAGGCAGCAGACAGAAACAGTGAATACATACATAGGATTACTGGACAAGAGCAAGCATGAGATCCTACAGTGGCTAAACTGGAAAGTGCACAATTCCAGAAATACACACTATAGAGTTCTAATCCCGGGTGATCCTGACAGTAACTGGGACACCAAAATTTTCTTGACCCCCTAGGCCCCATTTACCCTGGCCTGAAGCTCTAACCACCCAAGCCCCACCCCAGATCTGGCCTGACCATCGATGCTTAGGGCCAGCCCCCCCCTACAAGTTTAAAAGAAATATTCAGGCCCTAGAGAATAATTAAAAAAAAAAAAAACATTGGTGGCAGGGGCCTATAGAGTATTAAAATAATACATTTTTGGTCAGGGGGTTTAATAAAATAAAAAAATACACTGATTGATGTTCAGTAGAACTGAACTTGACTTCAGAATTTGGGGACTATGGCAGATGTGGCACGGCTTTGACGCTGTCAATGGGGGCCCGGCTATTTTGAAAATTACAGATCAGCTGGACCCCCCTGTGCCCTCCCTCATGGTGGCCCTTGCGACTAATATCTTTATAAAAGTTAATAGTGGGTACATTATCCACTATACATATAAATAAAGCTAGTATTTCACAAAAAATAAAATAGCACAAGGATAACAACTGGACTGGGAACTGGCACTTATATGACAGTGTAACAAACTATAACCTACAGCACTTAATATCCCTCTGAATTGTGTCTGTAAATTACCCTCCCATTTAGACTGTAAGCCCTATGGGGTAGGGTCATCTAGCCTTTTGTTTCCTTGACACTGAGCACTTAATCTGCATTGAAATTATATTTTATATTTATGTGAATTGTAATTGTGTACAGGTGCTCAATTACTATCACAGACAGAGACCTTGCATTGGAATTTATTAGGGTGAATGTAAGAGATAACATTCCTAAAGACAGACTGCACAGAGTTTCCATCAAAGCACTGAACTGGGGCCAGTCTTTGGAACAATTTACCACTTTCATATTGGGAGCGGATATCATTTATTTGGAAGCTCACAGCATTCGTGATTCTGTTATCCTATCGACTCCGTGATCAGTGAGACCATGACTTTCTGGACACGATGAAGCAACATTTCGATATAGCAGATGTTTATTATGACAAAAATACTGATGTGCATATATTTAGAGCTCAACTTAAGCAAAAAAAAAAAACAAAAAAAAAAAACACATAGTAGAAGCCATGCATGTTGGTATGTTTGCTTTCCAGTGGTTTTTTTTTGTTTGTTTTTTAATCTTTTCTTCCAGTTTTCAGATGTAGCTGTTAGAACTACTTTTTTTTTTTTTTTTTTTTTTAAAGGGAAACATTTATCAAAAAGTCGAATTTCAAACTCATGCCAGTTTTTTTAAAACTCCCCAAAACTCCCATAAATTCGAAATTCGACCAATTGAAATTTATTATTAAAATCGAATTTTTAAAACTCTGATGAACTGAAATAACCCGAAAATTCAAATGGAATTCAAATCAAATTCGATCTCTGAACAGGCGAAGTGCTAAAAAGAAGCTAGATCTTTCTCAATCTTATGTCACTTACATCATATCTTGTGTGATGAAAATGCATTAAAGTTACAAAAACACTGGCGACTTTTCCTTTTTTTTTTTTTTGAAGCGGAATTGCCTGAAAAAGTCCTCACAAACTTTTTTTGGGGAACCGGTTTTCTCCAGACATTTCATAACATATGGCACATTAATTTTACAGTGGGCTCATGTGTAGGGCATTATATTAACTCTCTTGTCTTTATTAAGGTTCCCTGGACATTTTTAATAAAAAGTGGTCACTTCAAGCATTTGCACCAATATTTATAATAAAGACGTCCATACAACTTTAAATTACCCGCCATATGCAAATGACTTAAGCGCAAGATGACTAGGGAAGTTTCGCTAGGCACAAATGAGCACTGCCAAAGTAACACTAGTGAAATGTTGCCAGCGTTCGGTGCCCAGGGTGAAACTTCTCATATAAGTGAGTTAGCGTAGTGGTAGCGAATTTGCACCTGGCAAAGTGGTGCGATGTGTGCGAATCAGTCGCTGGAGACAATTCGCCCTTTAGTGAATCTGCCCCTATGATAGAGAGAGAACGAACTGGTGAGAGCAGGATCTGCTATTTGTGACCTAACTGTCTTGTAAGTCTGAAAAGAACTTATTTGTGCATTTATAGGTAAGGGACTGGGACACAAAACCCTTGTCCTGGCTAGTAAGGGAAAACCAATTGTGTATTCGTTTTTTTTTTATAAACTGGCCAAAGACCATTTATACTTAGTTGATCTGTCTGTGCCTCTGTTATGGAGTGTCTGGAAATGCATGCAAAGGACCAGTGAGACCACGGTCCAACCACCTGAAATCGCTACAATTTGTATATGATGTATTGTCATACATGTACAAAAGTATTCCTGGTTCTTTAATAAAAGAGTTTGATAAAAAAAAAATATTTATTAATAACCTATTCCTACAGAAATAAATACAACACTGAATCTACACAGAATATATAATGAGTACTTATATACGAAGTAAGTCTTTCTGATACGCCTCCTTCCATTGGGTCCTCACTAAAGGAACTCCAGAAACTCTCTAACTTAACCTATTCTGATAAACTACAGAATGACCATAGGTACATGTGCCGAGGTCTGGTTGGTCAGTGACTATTAAGTTAATCTTTGGGAGTTGGCATGGATTCCTCGGGCAGTCCATCCAAGAATCAGGACAAGGAAGGTGGGAAATGGAGTTTGAGGACAAAAGGACTGGATTTACAACTTCCCTTGGTGGGGGGCATTTAGCAACTGTGTGCTAAATAGATGTGTTTGAAGTTTGCATTTAAGATCTAAATCACATAACATTCTCAGATACACAATGTATATATACAATAGACACATATTGTATATAATATAGATGTAACACCAGTTTCCCTGAGGTAACAAGTCTCTTCCATTTCACATGAGCTGAATTGAATGAGGCCTTTTATTGTTTTAGTGGTAAAATTCTAAATAGAAAATTGCCATTTTTAATGGCTGTCCCCTGGTATCATATGATTCACAGTGCACACAAACAACCAAGGGCACACATACATGTTAGGTCACATGAGCCAATGAATGGACAAAGTTCTGTCTTTTACTTCCACAATTTGTCCTGGTACAGTTAAAGCTGCAGTATTTCTGGTTAGGTGATCTCTGATTGGACCATCACAAAGTGGTGGCTCAAGAGATGTAAAAGGGCGATATTTACTGATGGTAAATGGGGGTCACTAAAATCAACAAAGGCTCTGTAAGACTACACATTTATTGTTATTGCTAAATTGTAATACTCATCTTTCCATGGTGTGATATGAGTTTATCTATCACATTTTGTAATTTAATTGCTGTGGTGAATTTGCACAAATAAATGCCTAAAGTGAGTTACCGTGCATATGTGTTTATCTGTAGAATGTAATGATATATTGGAAATATATCCAGCAGGTTGGTTAGGGATGAATAGATTTTTGCAGGACTGGACATGAATAAATCCTGACACAGACAGAATATTGTATATTTAAAAGCATTTTATGTGACTGCACATAAAAGTTGTGTAATAACAAGCACAATCATGAAAAGCTGTTACAGTAAGAAAAAAAAAACATAAAAATGTGCTATACAAAGAAATTCCTAATGACTGGAAATGATATACAGGATTTCAATAACATTTTATCAAAATATTTACAGAATGCATAGAAAGAAAATGATTGAAGTGGAAACTACACGTGAAAAGTAAGTAGATGGCAATTTCTAAAGGTGATTTAACAAATATGTTGCACCAATAATATTTTGTAGTTTATAATAGAATAAAAATGCAAATTTTGCATGTGGAAGTAGCAAGCACCCACCGTATTTATTGAAGCACGTTCAGACTTCTGCAGAGCGCAAGGTTCTAGAAACCCCAGATGGTGTAGCCTACAGGTAATTCTTGCCACCAACTACAGTATGTCAAAGTATATGAGTCTACCATTAGAAAGAAGTTGAACAAATTAGCTCTGCTAAACAGGTGAAAACCTTTGAAGCCCAGGTTTTCCCCCTGACCTTGTTGTATGGTACTGTGGCCAAATTCGTCTAAGATAGCATTTCCCTATAAAAGCCTGATACCAAGTGGAAATGCTATGGTTTGGGCAGGGGTTCTCTAGCCACAAGGCAAGTTGAGAAACCTTTTGGACTCTCAAAATGTAAACGTAGGGGAGTGGCATAGCTTGGGCTGCTTGGGGCAGCATAGGAGCCTGGTTTGAAGCTGCTTTACTGCATCAATCAGCTCATCAGGGCTGCGGAAAGTGACCCTTGCAACATGACAACGACCCTAAATACCCCAATAAAACCCCCAGTAAATTGTGGATTTCTGCCAGCTGACGTCAGACACTGCTAGTTATTGCCAAATGAGACAGGCAAACAATGTTTCTGCCAAAGATTTGACATATCTGGTCATTTGTGGATGAATACAGTATTGCAAAGTCAATTTTTCAATTACATTACCATTATTTTCAATATACAGTTTGAATAAAGATCAAATATTGATCTGTCCATGTGTTAAATAAGAAAATGCTCACCATTGGAAGTACTGTACTTTGTTTTGTATGAAATAGATATATTATTATATGTTGGTTTCTCTATACATGTTCTTAGCCACTGTGAGTGGTTTATGTTCAACATCAGGGGTGTAACTACAGAGGAAGCAGACCCTGCGGCTGCAGGTGGGCCCAGGAGATATAGGGGACTGATGAGGTCCTATTTCATATACAATTTCAATATACATTGGTAAGACAAGTCAACCTCTAGACATTTTAGGGGCCTGAAAAGTAATTTGCTGTGGTATCCAGTAATATCTAGTTATGCAACTGTTCAACATTACCATATTGGCTTCCCTCTGCCTAAAACACAAACAGGGTTATGCAATAAAAGGCACTACGTTAGTCCATAAGCTGTAACTCATAGCACTCAATCAGCACGTTGCATTTACTGGTCACCTGTTTGAAAGCAAACATCCTATTGGTTGCTATGGGTTACTGCTCCCAGGCAAACTTAGTGCATTTATTACATATAGGATATAGTGTTCTATTATCTGTGTATAGCTATGCAAATCTCACCGCTTTACTGCCAATGCAGTTGTATCCTATAATGGTTTATCGCTTACATGCTCTAAACACAGTGGCTAAAACATAGACTGTTATAATGGAGATTTTCTTCTAGAAAAATATATGTAGGGTGTAATTTATATGAAAGATGAAATCTAGGTCCTTATTATCACTAAAGCTGTCCTTGTGACAACAATTAGATTGTGGAAGAGTCACCTGCAAGATGATGAGCATCAGCTCTGAGCCAGAGTTAGTAATTCAAACTGTAAATACTCTTCTGCAGCAACAAGTAATGGCTCATACACTTCTATAGAATCTTCTATATGGCAATGTAAAACCTGCTCAGCATGTAGTAAACGGATAATTCTCATTTCTTGGTTTACAATCTGAATTGTAATCCTGACCCATTTAAACACACGTTATAGAGTGCTAGACCTGTAGAATGGACTTTTAAAAGGGAACTATCACAGAAATTGAATTGTAAACTTAGCTTCAGCATACTGAAATAAGAAACTTTCTAAATACAATCAATTAAATATTCTTTACTGTTTCTGAAAAAATCAAGTTTATCTTCACTATTCTTTTCTCAGAATCTGTATCTCCTCATCCAGGAGTTGGGTGTCATTAGAATAATATATCTGATAGGGGGGCTCCATTTGCCTAGAAGATGTATTAGAGCTCACTATTAAAATCACCATAAATCCTGTCTCTCTACATGCAGAATTTGTGCAAAAGACAGTTATTTTGTTAGATTTTGTTTGTACTGGAATCAGTTATTTGATTGAGCTCTACTACAGGGGTCCCCAACCTGTTTTAACCCAGGAGCCACATTCAAGTGTAAAAAGAGCTGGGGAGCAACACAAGCATGGAAATACGTCCCTGGGGGGCCAAATAAGGGCCATTATTGGCTATTTCGTAACCCCTATGTGGACTGACAGCCTACAAGAGACTCTGTTTGGCAGTACACCAGGTTTTTACACAACCAAAACTTGCCTCCAAGCCCAGAATTAAAAAAAATAAGCACCTGCTTTGAGGCCACTGGGAGCAACATCTAAAGGGTTGGGGAGCAACATGTTGCTTATGAGCCACTGGTTGGGGATCACTGCTCTAATACATCTGGTAAGGAAAGGAAGCCCCCCCTATAAGATATATTGGATCATTCATCCGACACCGACCTCCTGAATAAAGACAGAATGAGGAGAAACAGATGTTGAGAGAGGAAAAGTGAATAAAAACTTGATTATTTCAGAAACGGTACAGAATTTTTAATTGATTGTATCTAGAAAGTTTCTTACTTCAGTATGAGGATGCTTATAATAAATTTTCATTTTCGCGATAGCTTTAACTTGAAGTCACAATGGATTAATAACCGCAACAGAAGCTCAAAGGAAATTTAAGGGACCAGAAATGCTTCAGCTTTCAGTCATCTTTCAAAAGTATTGACTTCATCATACTATGTATATGTTGATTCATTTAAACCTGAAAATAAATGAATGCATTTTTAGACTTCTAATACCAGGCTTTTGGTTCAACTAAGAGTCAGCAGCACAAGGGTTAACCAAGTACACTGAACTGACTGAAGATTAGGGTTGCACTCAGGCCTTCAAAAAGAACTGCTGAGTTGAAAGCCTACCTAGCAAGCTTTAAAAACTACTTTAAAATGAAAGTAAAACGTTAAAATGAACAAAAGCATAGGCTACTGCTTATACTTTTTATATGCTGCTTATTGAGTGCTTGCTCTCACACATACGGTTGGCAGAGGACCACTCTTAAGTTTGCACCAATTCATTTTTTCTGGGTTAATATCCCCTTTAAGGGCTCTTACACATGGCAGTTTTTAACTGCACTCCGCTTTCTTGCGTTCAGCCGCAGGGGAGCACAGGAGTAGACGCAGTTAATTATTTTGAAGGGGCTATACTCACACAGACGCATGTAAGCGCCAAACGTAGGTTGGGACGCATCATGTTGCATTTCACCTCCGTTTGGTGCTTACATGCGTTTGTGCGAGTACAGCCCCCTTCAAAATAATTAACTGTGTCTACTCCTGTGGCTGAACGCAAGAAATCGCAACACATGTAAAAACGGCCGTGTAAGAGCCCTTAAGTTTGTAATGTAAACAAGTGGCAGGAATTAAACTTCCAGTAGTATTGAGGGGGTTGATTTGCTTATACAGATATGGGATCCATTATCCAGAAACCAGTTATTGCTCCAAATTGAGGAATTGCTGTCTCCCATAGACTCCAATTTATCAAAATGTTTAAAAATGATTTCCTTTTTCTCTGTAATAATAAAGCAGTAGCTTGTACTTGATCCAAACTAAGATATAATTAATCCTTATTGGAAGCAAAACCAGCCTATTGGGTTTATTGAATCTTTATATGATTTTCTAATAGACTTAAGGTATGAAGATGCACATTCTCTGGAAATCCCCAGGTCCCGAGCATTCTGGGTATCAGGTCCCATACCTGTACAACTAATATTTCAAAACAGACATAGTAAAGCTATGATCAATTTCATATTATTGCCATAGTATTGCCTCCAGCTAAAAGTGCACAACGCAATGGATAACTGCTAACTCCAGTCCGCTGAGAAGCTGAAAACAATCACAAACAGAACCAATCATCTGAAAAGGATTAGAACAGATATTTTTTTGAGTGTTTTTGCCTTTTATTCTTTGTTTTAGTACAATTTCAAATCATTTTACAAATATAGGAAATTAATGTTGAGATAACCTGAAAAACAATGAAATATACTGTTCAAAAATAGAGTACCATATGTAAACTAGTTAAGTGATATATTTATATTGTTAATTATGTAGCAAGAAAGCAAGCTTTATTAATGCAGCGTAGAAAATATGCAGTTAAAAATTTAGAAGTCTAACATTGCTTCATCTATTTGCCATGTGATGTAATATGCTTATTATGCAATTTTATAGGTATGTTATGCATTATCTAACTGGAAAGCCCCAGGTCCAATGCATTTTAAAGGGGTGGCTCAGCTTGAAGTTCACTTTTAATATAGTATAGAATGGTCAATTATGAGCAAATTTTCAATTGGTCCAAGTTATTTTTGTTTTATAGTTTTTAATTTACATTCTTTTTCTAACGCGTTTCGCCTTTCATATGGGGGGTCACTTCCTTAAAAAACAATTGCTCTGTAAGGCTACAAATGTATCATTATTGCTACCTTTTATTACTCCTCTTTCTATTCAGGTCTCTCCTATTCAGATTCCAGTCTCTTAATCAAATCAATGCATGGTTGCTAGGGTAATTTGGACCCTAGCAACCAGACTGCTGAAGCTGCAGAATAAAAAGCTGAATAACTCAAAAACCACAAATAAAAAACGAAAACCAATTTGAAATTGTCCCAGAATATTACTTTCCTACTAAAAGTTAATTTAAGGATGAACAACCCATGGGCATTGCCATATTTTATAGCTTTTATTGTTTTTTGGTTTTTTTAATCTCACAAAACAATTTATGCTGCAGTAAAGCTGCACATATTCACTCCCAAAACTTTTATTTCTGCCCCCACCTATAAATAGGGATGCACCATACTTACCTTTCTATTCAGGGCCTTTTCTATTCATATTCCAGTCCCTTGTTCAATTCAGTGCATAGTTGCTAGGGTAATTTGAAACCTAGCAACGTGAGTGCAGAAACTGCAAACTGGAGAGCTGCTAAATAAAACAATAAAAGCATGAGAGATTTTAAAAAGGGTTTTGTCGTCTGGAAATATTCTCTATACAATTGATTTGGCTGAGCAACCCTGCGCTGATGATTTTTGCATTGGAGTGCACACACGATTAGGACTGTTTTTATATATATATATATATATATACACACACACACACACACACACACGAATATATTATTACAAATTGCAAAAATACACAATTTTTTGTTAGTAAATAGGTGAGAATTATTGCAGGGGGGCCCATGAGGTATAGGGGCCCCAAAAAGTCCTAATTCATATACAATTTCAATCAATATTGGTAAAAGAAAGTTCAGCCTCTAGACATTTTGGGAGCCTGAAAAAGAATTTGCTGTGGGGCCCATTAAATTCTATTTATGTTCTAGTTACGCCACTGGTTATTGGCGTTTTTAACTTGTATTATATAGTTCGGTCATGTCTGACTTTTTTTTTTAAAACAAACGCACAATGTGCAAAGCCAGAAAAGATTATACATACAGTTGTAGAAATATTCAAAGCTGAAATCAAGGTGCAGTGGAATTCATCAGTATATTGTTGCCTTTCTGCTCCCAGATACCACACACAGCTACTTGGATATTCACAAGAAAAACTAAAGTGGTTTAACATCTCTACTATGCAAAAATCTTTATCTACAAAGCATAACCATGTGCAGTGTTAAGTATAGGCTTCCATTATAATAATCCAGCTACACAGGGTTTATCATAAACGGATTACAGAATGAATGAAGATTGCAAGTAACATTAGTGTGGAGCTCTGATCTGTCCATTCATTGGCTGATGTAACCAAGCAAGTGGAGGACAGTGCCTTATAGAATTCAGAGGGACAAACATAATTCCATCTGCATCTTAAGAAGTGCAGCATACCCCATTTTTTGTAACATTAGATTAAAGAATAGAGCTTCTGTTGAACCTACATTAACTTGCGTTAATGAAGAATTAATTGTGAAAGTAAAGTCACATTTTATTTCCGGTTTGTAGGAGCATAATCAAAACAAATCAGCAGTTCACTGGGACGAACTCTGTATAACCAAATCCCTCCCTTTCCCCAGACGATACCTTTGTTAGGGTTTTAGATAAAGATCAGCTCATTTTACACAGGGCTTCTCTGTGTTCTTCATCTCAAACTCTAACAAAGGCTGGGGGAAGTGAGAAGCTTTTAACTGTGTTCCTACCAAGTACAATGGTGGCTTCAATTTCACGTTAAAGGGGGGGGTATACTGCCTCTTGTATATACTGTATATACACACACTTCATCTCATTGTACCATCTGAAATCATAAATTCTTCACTATCACCCTCTCAGCATTTGTCTCTCTCCTGATTTTAATGGACAGTTAGGTATAATACAGCCTTTGGGGTGCTCTTTTTGCCTATAAGATGTATTTGAGCTCACACTATTAAAATCACCAAAAATCTGGTTTCTCGTGCAGGATTTGCGCCCAAGTCAGTTATTTTGTTAGGTTTGTGCTGTAATTAGTTATTTGAATTAGTTCAAATCTGATAGGAAGGAACCTCCCCCCATGCCGCCCTTGCTCATTTGGCAAGGTCAACAAACAAATAGATCTTTCACCAATAAGCAGGTGGTGATATCTGGCTGCTTCATTTAGACAGAGATAGAGGCTGTTGGAGCTAGGAGCAGATTATGCAGTCCTCACTCAGACAGGATTTTTAAACCTGTCAAATCAATATCTGCATGATTTTAGTCCAGATATTGGTCAGGGAAGCATGTCAGAAGTCCCCATAATGTATGGAAGATGGCCTGGATAATGGATGTCTGGATAATGGGTTTATGGATAACATATGCTATACCTGGGTTTCTAAACTGTTAACATGATAACTTAAAGTAAAGTTTACAAATAGGTTTTCTGTTTGTTTCCTAATCATATACATAAAATGATGTGTTTTAAAATAAAATTTAGGTTTTAAAAGGGACTTCCATTTTTTTTAAAAAAATATCACAGACCTTCTACTCTGTACGTTGTCTTCAGGAAATAAAACAGGAGCTTCCATACGCCCTTTTTGGCACATTTAATAATGACCCTGACAAAAATCACCAGCATAGCTGCATTTAAACTCGCTAGTAAGATTTGTGTATACTGTCAGAATATAAATTGCTTATTCTAGAAAAACTGTAGAAAAGTGTTCAGCCAGAAGACAGTCTGTCCTTTCCTAAATGTTAACCCTTTAGGTAATTGCAATCTGTGCTGTCTGTATTTCAAATTGCTAAGCATAGTGGGTTACAACGTAACATGAAAACGATCTATGGGATTGGCACAAAGGTACTGCTGCTTTAATACTGTAGATTCTACATTCTGTGGCACATAAGGGATTATGTTGCTAAACATCTATCTGTTGTGAAGCAAAGCATATTGAACATTATTGCTGGTCTTTTTCAGAGTATTCTTTTACCTTCAGCTTCCGAGAGCAGATATAATTATACAGTTATTAAAACAAATTTAAAAATGTAAAATTATACAGGTTAAAACAATGTTAAAACAATGTTAGACAATTAGCAATGAGTGTCATTTTAAAATAAGTATTACAAACCCTGTTTCTTTAACTGTAATTATACAACTGGATTAAATGCAACATTATGTCCTGCATATCGCAGACATGTTTCCCCCATTTGCTTGTACTGCATAGTAGTTTACATTATAAGACATGTCCATGCTGAGCTACACTCATCATTCCTTACAAATTCACTCTTTAATACAAAGAAGGATGGAATAAGGTACTTAAACACAGATGTCATGTCAAAAGTTCACTTTCAGAAAGTACTCAAATAATACCCTGTTTTACCAGTTTCCAACTTCTAATAGTTAGATAAGAATATACAGTAACAGCACACTAACACATTTATCTTGCACGCACCCCCCCCCAAAAAAAAAAAAAAGATTTGATGCACACAGTACATCATAGTTTTAAAATACAAAATGTATTTCATTGTACATGATCATTCTATTAAACATAAAATATTATACATGACGGACAAATCCCAAACACAAAGAAGCATCAATTTAAAAAACAAAGCAGTGAGCAGGACCTGGAGAAAATGGATGTTGATACAGCTATTGGTTTCAGAGCAGATATTAAAAGACAATTCTGATAATAGCGAAGTACCACATTATATTACTTTTCTTCTTCACCATTTCATATATGAAGAATATACTTTTCTTTTTACACAATGGGATAACTGGGATAATTGTCTCCACAATGGGCTGCTGGTGACAGAGAGCCTACAGAGGTACAGTACATTTATAAATCATTTTATATTAATTATAGATCAATTCCAGAACTATAATTGGCAAAAAGATTTTGTAGACTTTTAGAAGGGTGCTTTTGACATGCATATTTCATATGCACACATTGAATTAGATACCATCTATAAAATACAAAAAAAAAAAAAAAAATTCAAATGCAACCTTTAACATTTCATTTGTGTAAAAGCTATATTTTAAGTACCTCAAGTGTGCTTGGAAAGGCTCTCCTATTGGAGTTCTGCAGAACTGCTGGAAACAGAAGGGCTACATGTATTGATCATCAATACATCCCTTGGCTAGCAGCTGATAGATGAAACAAGACTCAATACCATAAACCAGGGTAAAAGACTTGCAGTGGAGCAATTTGCTGCACCTTCTTAAGACATGAAAGGCTTAAAAAAAAAAAAAAAAAAAAGCATGTTTCTTTAATTTGTTTTGATCCTACGGACCAGTTCCTTACCAAATAGATCAATTTCCACGTAAACTAAATGTGTAATGCTGAAGACAAAACACTGGAGCAAAGAATGTGTGGACTCGGCCAGCTGAAGGATGTTCTTTTGCATATTATAGCCCCCAAACTACAGTATGAAGATGACTCTTGCGATGCAGCACTGAAAGGGTCCCGACAATCAAAGCCTTCCATTACTACAGACTTTTAGCCGACAGATGATGCAGGGTAAGAAATAAATGCATTAAAAAATATTTTCCTCTTCTTGACCATGTACACTGATGGTGTCATTTACTTCCTTGGTCTTGGAGACAGGAACCATTCACAGCGTAATAGCACACATGAATGAAATCCTGAAGTTGCAAACAGGCAGTTTAGCGCATAAGAGAAAATTGTAGAAAATAACATTTTACTGCCTGTCCTGCTGAAGTCAAACCAGTCTTTTTTTTATCAGAAAGGTGAAAAATAAAAATCTTAATACCCTCCTAATCAGATTTGTGGCAGTAAAGGTCTTTAAGTGCTTTCAGTTCCTCTATCAGAGTCTTGTTTTGGTTTTCAAGGACTGCTACTCTGTTCTCTAGGCATTTGACATACTCCTTCTTCTTTCTGCGACATTCCCGTGCTGCTTCCCTGCAGGTAAAAAAAAAATATTTGTTTACATGTCTATTATAGGATTCCCTTGCTATATGCCTCAAACATAAAGTAGTATTGTTCAGATGTTATACGTTTAGTCGGTATAAATTTGAAATTTAATATGAATGAATTCAGTGCAGTCAACGTCTTTTTTATTTACCAATGCACCAATAAGTTGCCTCATATACATGTTATATATACACGTTATGTTACACTATATCTGTGCACCATATTTAATATACTTTGAGGAAAGTCAACTCTCTTGTAGTCTCTATGCGGCCACGTGCTACTATACTGAATTATTATGGAGTAAAACTATCCATTTTTTTCACCCAATAGGATTGAAAAACAATACTATTCTCCAGAAGATATTTCCTTTTACATTTCCCCGCCAACCCAAAACTTGCAACCAAAGTGATGAGTCCTGTGTACATAAATATATCTTAAATAAAATGAATCCCATTGTGACTGACATACGAGAATCATCAATGAAATTCACTCTCAACTTGTTTATAAAGTGCAAGTACTAAGAAATCAACGGACAAAAATAAATTAGGCTTATTCATTCATATATAGTATTACTCAATAATAATTCAGTATATTAGCACTTGAACTTTAGATCACCATATAGAGACAAGAGGGTTGTTGTTTTTTTTTTATTTGTGAAAAGGAAAATCGGATAGATAAGTGGAAATCCCCAAAGGTTACAACTACAATAGAACCCTTATTTTACACACTTTGTATTGGTGTCGTTTTTTCACCGCAGTCCCATACACACAAGTGGCTCCCCCCCACCCGAGTTTTAAGGTTTCCCAGAATTTACATTGTTTTATTGTTCCCTGGGTAAGGGGTTCCACTGTCTATCAATTTGGCCAAGTCTGGGGATACCACTCACGTGAAGAAGGCTGGGTGCATGTAGCCTCGGTTTTTACCTTCCCTGTCACTTCCCCTTGCATCGGTTCTCTTTCAGCTGTCCAGTACCAGCAAATGAACAGTAGTACAGGTATGGGATCTGTTACTCGGAAACCCATTATCCAGAAAGCTCCAAATTACGGACTGACCATCTCCCATAGACTCCATTATAATGAAATAATCCAAAGTATTTGGTTTTTCTCTGGAATAATAAAACAGTATCTTGTATTTGATCCAAACTCAGATATAATTAATCCCGATTGGAAGCAAAACCAGCCTATTGGGTTTATTTAATGGTTAAATGATTTTCTAGTATGCTTATGGTATGAAGATCCAAATTACGGAAAGATCCATTATCCAGAAAACCTCAGGTCCCAAGCATTCTGGATAACAGGGCCCATACCTGTACATGTTTTTACTTTACTACAATGTATGTGAATCAGTTCTGGAAGGTCAGTAGAAAAATAGTCAAAATGACCATGTATGCCAATCCTTTTCACCAGTGAGCGCTTCCAAGGGTAAATCAGGCGAGCCCTAGTGTATTCTCCAGCACTGTTGCTGCCTGCTCACAACCTAGAAATCGCATAGGCTGCCAAATGCATGTGCTATTGGGATTGCATTACATTTCAGGGGAAAGGCAAATGCAGAAACTTTTACAAAGCGCACAAACAACATTTAAAAGATGACTAAACCTTGTAAAATCCCAAACCCCATCCCCTTCCCTCAATTGATACCTGCTTTATCCCTCCATAGTACTTTACTTGAAAAAGTGTCCCTGGCATAAGCGTTGGTATATTCATGCAGAGTAAAGCAGCGGCGGTATTGAGCACCATCTTCAGTATCTTTGATCCTCTTCTTTTCCTACGGCAATCTTCAGAGCTTTCCATCGAATACCAGGCTGGCCCCAACTGCTTGTGTGGGAAAAAACGTGTCACCGCTGCACTACTCTACATGAATATGCCAATAGTAAGGTACAGTGGAGGGAGAAAGCAGGGAAGGGGGTCAATGGAGGAAAGGGGGTATCAATTAACGTGATTTAGTTCTCCTTTAGCATGTGGGCCAGTACAAAACATTTAGGACAGGTATCCCGACTGTTTTTACCCGCGGGTAATATTCAGATGTAAAGAGAGAGTTGGGGAGAAATGCAAGTATGAAAAATGATCCTGTGTGGTGTAAAATAAGGGCTGTGACTGGCTTTTGGTAGCCCCTATGTGGATTGGCAGCTTACAGGAGGCTCTGTTTGTCACTAAACCTGGTTATGCAACCAAAACTTGTCTCCAAACCAGGAATTCAAAAATAAGCACCTTTGTGGTCACTGGGAGCAACATCCAAAGGTTTGGTGAGCAACATGGTGGTCACGAGCCACTGGTTCGGGTTTACGAGTTAAAGCAAATTATAACTTACTGTCTTCACAGAGAATCCTAAAACCAAATGTCCATTCAGCCCCCCAGCAATGCTCAGGACAAATATGGGCACATAGACGGAAAATTAGATGAGTACACTGGTGTGGCACAAAGGAAAACAGAATACTGGCACATACCATGGAAAAGAACATAAGTGTTGGATCAGCATACAGAGGGCATTTTAACCTAAAGGAGACGGACGTTACAAAGCATGTTGCTTTGTCATTCATGACATTTAGGTTTTGAAAGAAATTTTGCAAACTATAGGCTGAGAAAAAGGTTATGAAAGGGAGCAAAATATATAATTGGTTTACAAAAAAATAACTCATTATAAAACATATTAGGGAAGATCACACAGACTCAACACACACACATTTTCTTAGTGATATTTACTCTAATCTTTGTTCCCAATATAAATAATTATACATACCTGTTTTTCATAAGCCTCACTTCTCGTTTTCGTGCAGCCTCTTCAGCAGGCTGGGCAGGGAGTGCAGGAGATGAAGCCATTACCACTCCTGGGGCAATAGTGCTGGTAGGTGCTGTGCGGATTTGGTATGTCTGTACATCTCCTGAGGCAGCTGAGAAGCAATGCATTCCAAAATATATTATATGTATTTTAAGCACGCACGTTTTTATTTAGCATCAATGAAATCAGTACTTTCAACAGGGGACAATAGAAGTACAGGTATTGGATCCGTTATCCGGAAACCCGTTATCCAAAAAGCTCTGAATTACGGGATGGCCCCATAGACTTCATTTTATTCAATGAATCTATTTTTTTTAAATTGATTTCCTTTTTTGCCGTAATAAAACAGTAGCTTGTACTTGATCCCAACCAAGATATAATTAATCCTTATTGGAAGCAAAAACAGCCTATTGGGTTTATTTCATGTTTACATGATTTAAGGTATGAAGATCCAAATTACAATTTCCGTTATCTGGAAAACCCCAGGTTCTTAGCATTCTGGATAACGGGTCCCATACCTGTACTGTGATTTTTTTTGACAACCTGTCCTTAATGGGCAAATTAAGCTTAATCAATATATCAATTGCTTTACGTTTCAGTACACATGAACATCGGAAATTATGGTGTTACAGCTGTAACATGATTTATGTAGAGAAAAGTTGTAGAGGTCAAAAAATATACCTTGTTAAGTTGGAGGAGAAACATACGGAAAAAAAAAACTGTCTGGGATAAACACAGTTTCCTATTCTTACCTTGGACAACAACTTGATTGCTAGGAACAAGTATCTGCTGTCCATCTGTGGTCTGTGCATATTGTAAAATTGTGGTTCCTGGTTGAGTTGCTGTTGTATTAGCCATGGTCAATGTCTGAAGTCCTTGAACTCCATCCGTACCATTGTTAGCAAGTTGTATTGCTCCTCCTTGGGTAATAGCAACTATAAAAGAAAGAGAAAAAAAGAAAAATCACACACATTAAGATCCATTAAGATTTTTTAGCAAACACTACACCTGCTGCAGGGCTGGGAAGATATCCTACACATTTTATATCTTTATTGGTATGGACTCTTCCTTATAACAATAAAAAAATAAAACAATGGTCATTTCAACCCATATTTGGGTCTTTTGTGACTACATGTACTTCCTTGCCCAAAAAACAAAAAAAATTGTAGTCATCTAATGCGATATCTGATAAATCTTCAGATTTAATCAGTACACAAAAGGATGTATCATTATTTCTATGAATACAAATAAATGACACGTACTATACTGTCCACTGCTGGTTTGATAGATAGGAGTTGGAACAGTAACAGTTGTGATAGCAGGAGCCGAACTTTCTTCTTCTGATTTTTCTTCTTCAATTCTAGGTACTCCTGGAACATCTGAAGATAAGTCATTTAAAATTTTTCTGTGAAAAGAACGGTGCAAATATGTTAAATTTAACAAATAACTAACCAGATTAAAAAAGGGCAATAAAATAGCCTCTCACTAGTTTCTCACTGCTGTCAGGAACATAAAGGCAGAATGTATGTTTCTGAGCTACTCATAGATCAATGCCACACAATGTGATGCCTGGACCAGCAAGGGGTACCTTGGTAGACAAGAGATTAAAGGGAAACTTTACCTATAGTTTGTAATATAATGTCTGCTGAATAATTATGTTTAAAAGCTTTCTATACCAGCAACCACTTATTTATAGACTATACTCAATAATTGCAGCCAAGCTTAGCGGGTCTGTTTAACCAGCCTATACTCATACTGTGTTTTGTAAACTGGTTTTATAGTGCACTTTCAAGTTACTTTCTAGAAAATAGGCTTCCGAATATCATTTACCAAAAAGCCAGGTATGAAAATGGAACTATTTACCCAAGACCATAGTTTGTGTTTTAAACTATAGAATTTTTACATTGTTTTGTTGTCACTGTTGTATAGCACACAGATGTCGGATTACTTCTGCAATGTAACTCTGTTTAGGCTAGAGCGTAATCCCCTAGGTCCTAGGATATATAGAGTTCTAATTAGGGATGCACCGAATCCACTATTTGGGATTCGGACGAATCCCAGAATCCTTAGTGAAAGATTTAGCCGAATACGGAGCCGAATATGCAAATTAGGGGCAGGAAAGGAAAAAGTGGAAAAAACTCTTCTTTTGTGATGAAAAGTCACACGATTTCCCTACCTGCTCCTAATTTACATATGCAAATTAGGATTTGGTTTGACAGGCAAAAGGATTCGGCTGAATCCGAATCCTGCTGAAAAAGGCAGAATCGTGGCCGAACTCTGAACCGAATCCTGGATTCGGTGCATCTCTAGTTCTAATTAATTAATTTTGTTCATCATAATGCTTTCATGGTGGTGCATGTATAAATAACAAAAAACACTGCCATATGAAAACCACAAGACAAAATGGTAAAAGACAGGGCTCCAAATAATTCATTGAAACCAAACCATATTAAAACCTCATATCAAGCATGCAGATTTTAATTTTATAACCAAGTATTTGTTATATACCAACTTAGAAGTTACCTGTATGATGGTCTCCTGGACAAAATCTCTCTGCGTTTTTGAGAGTCAGTAACACTGTCTACTGATTCTTGAGAGTCTTCACTTTCAGCAATAGTGGAAATCTGTTCACGCAACAAATACTGCAGTTAATAAAGATTTGTGCTTCGGAAAAATACCAGATACATTTTTGTGCCTACTCTGAATTTGCTCAAATATAAAGGTTAATATACAGTTTCCCATTGGACTATTTCCTAGAATATATGTTGTTATTGTATAGCTTGCAGATACAATCTTGGGTGAGGCTTGAATGGAGCCCAAAAAAATCTTATAACTATGCAAGATGGATGGTACATTTGCAGCCAAGTGTGTTGGCTCTGGAAAATGTACTGTATTCCTTTAAACCACCTGCATCAGTGTTTTTGTTGTCCATACTGTATGAAGCCGATGTTTTTCCTAACTGTATACGCTAGATAGCTGCTTAGTTGCTAGGGTAACCTGGACCCTATTGATTAAATAAATGCTGATATTCCAAACTGTACATAAAATATTATTTAAAGGTTGAACTGTCTCATTAAACATATTGGCATTCATAAAATAAACACATTTGTTGCCTATTTTTTAAAACTACATACATGTGAAAAGTTCAATTAAGCTGGCCACAAACAGGCTTCAGTCAAAGTATGATGAGAAATGGGATACGGCTTTCCAGATAAAATATTACACACATTGCTTACTATTCATTATAGTTTAAGAAGAAACTTAAATTAACTTGCGGGGGGGGGCTGAAGGGAACTTCACAGTCATAGGCTTAATGTACATGTGTGCTGTGAGCCCACAGTGAGCCCAGTACATAGATAGAAAAGCTTGAATCCAGAAATAATTACGTGCTCTCAAAGCATCTGTCAGGCCTCTTTTCGCCCCAACAAGTTTAAACCAAACCGATAATCAGGTACATCTTTGTACTTCATACAGATTCACAAAAACAACATTTAGAGGCATATTTATCAAAATCCAAATTTTTATTTTTCTGAAAACTACTTTGACCAAATCCACAGGTTTTTTTCTCCTTATTTATCAATACACTTTTCCAGAGATTTTCTTTGCAGAAAAAAACCCCCCAGAAAACAAATTGTGAAAACTGAATTTTTCAGATTTTCAACCCGAAAGCTCCGTTTTTTTCCTGATTTTTGCCAGAAAACCATTAAATATTCAGATTATTGCACAAAACCCAGTGCAGATCAGGATATCTTTGGGACTTCTCCCATTGACTTATATGCAACCTCAGCAGGTCGGAGATAACGAATTTTCTGATTCTGAGCTTTTCTATCCTCGGGGTATAATAAATCCCTAAAAATGTGTGGTTTTTTTTTCCACTAAAATTTCGGATTTTATAGTAAAAAAAAAACCAAAAAAAACACAAATATTTCATAGAGCTATAATGATGTTCTCTATAGCATTTAAACTTGCCAAATGACTTACTTGCACTGTTTGTACTTGTGGAGACTGTATGACAGAAGGCTGTGCAGCTTGGATAACCCCATGTACTTGAACTGTCTGTCCGTTGGGGAGCTGCACTAATGTCACTGTAGGAGCAGATGAGGTTGCATGTGCAGCTGCCATGGATACCTATTTCATACAGACAAAAGCAAAAACAAAAAATTCTGCATTCAAAATATTTTAATAAAAGATCTGTCAGCTTCCACAAAGCAAACAAAAAGCAAGGCAAAATGGTAGCAGAATTAAGCAGACAGTAAAACTAAATATATGCGGCAAACAAAAAAATATAGCTGCATTTTATGATGAATCGGAATGTTTGAGCCGTAATAAGTTGTATGGCATCAATAAGAAAGCAATTAAGCACTCTATACCTGTGCTAATGTTGCAATCTGTGGTTGGGTCTGTATTGTCATCTGTTGGGCTTCTGCCTCTGTGACAGCGGCATCTCCACTCTGCTGTGTCTCTGCACCAGATTCCATGGTCATTTAGTTACCTGGAAATTGCAGCGAATAAACTCTATTACCCTTACCTGTAAATACCACTGAACTTGAAATGGACCACACTTACCCAGCCGTGTAATTTTCCCTAAATTCAGATATTGTAAGGCTAATTTACTTACATACACAATTGCTAAAATGAACCAGTGCAGTTGTTCAACGTCGCTATGTATAGTAGACTGTTTAAAACTACTTTGATCGGTATCTACACTGGTGCACCTATATTATTAAATCAGCCTTTAAAATGGCAACTACTGGGGGGGGGGGCATTGTTACAGCCCCGTCTGGCATATATGGCTTAAATTTTCTGCATTTGTTGCAGAAAAGTTTTCCATCTGGCAAAAATTTACTGGAGGATACACTGGGAAGATTTCTACAAACCTTTAGTTCATTGAGAATGCACAAAGTTTTACTTGAGTATATTTAAAATCCACCCAATTGTATACCGTATATAAAATTAGGAATAAAGACCAAAATGTTCAGCCTAATAATTGCTTTTATAGATATAGGAACGGGGTTGAATTTTTTTCCCCATGAATTAACCCTTTAAATGTAAAAACGTAAAGGGGTAGCTCACCTTTGAATTAACTTGTAGAAAGGAATAGGCTGACACAATATGCAATTTGACTTTATTTTTTGTATAGTTTAAATTATTTAGCTTTTTGTTTAAAGGCTTTCATTGGAATTTCAGCCGTTATCTAGTTGCTATGGTCCAATTTACCCTAGAAGCCAGGTTGATTGATATTGCTTTTCATCTTATTAATGTACAGTTTTTCCAAAATTTACATTTAAAGTTCAATGTCCCTGTTTCTGGTTGTTAGTCTGGCAGCTCAGTAATACAGGAGTGGAATCTGAACTGTTACGATACCCTACATCAGTTGATACATTTCTCAGCAGCATCAGCGGGATGTTACTGAAACTCAGGGTTTCTGCTCAGTAGGGCCAATGAAATGTATCAATTAATGCACCAATTTAAAACAATTTCCAGAATTGGTGACCCCCTCTCCCGAGCTACTTCAGAAAGACATAACAAGGTGAAAAATTCAAGTTTAAACTTCAATATTAGAAAAAGTCACAAATAGAAAATAATTTGAAAAGAGTCTTTATTTCTGGTGAATAATCTGAAAACAAGTATTCCAAGTGTTAGTATTTTAAAGGGGTTGTTCACCTTCTACCAAAAATATAAAATTAATGTCAGTGGAAAAGGTGCTATGAATAGGACATGGAATCAAATCAAATCAGTAAGGTGCCACACTCACACAGAATCACCTTTTGCAGCGTCGGGTGCACAGCTGTGTTCCTCTCTGCCCGAGGAAAAATTCAAATGAAAAGCAATAACTCCAGCAGCACTCCGATATGTGAATCAAAGGTTATTTATTCATGCCATTAGCAGAGCCTGCTCTGCTATGGCCGAACAATCAGATTACGATGAGAGCGCAATGGGCTCCGGCGAGACGGTCTGGACAAAATCAAACCTGTCCGATCGACCAAACGACCGATCTCCACTGGATGAAAAATGCCGGGACTCTCCACACATGGTCCGAAAATCGTACGAATCCTCAATTCGTATGATAGGATCTTTGCGTCTATGGCCAGCTTTAGTAATTCAGGTGCAGACTCTAAACTGTTACAATTTAGCAACATTAGTTGATACATTACTCAGCAGCATCTCTTGCATATTAGCAAATATTGTAGTATCCACTTTAACAGCTTCCTAACTCAGGGATTCTGCTTAACTGTGACAGAGAAAAGAAATGTATCAACTAAACGTTTCAATTTAGATCAGTTTAGAGGGTCGGTAACCCCCCTCCCAGAGCAGCTTAAGAAAGGTGAAAAATAAAACTTACACTTCAATATTAGAAAAAGGGTTCACACATAGCAAATAGAAAGTAATTGGAAAAAGTCTTTATTTCTGGTGAACTGTCTGAAACCAACTGAACGGAAAAGTGTTGGAAGGTGAACAACCCCTTTAAGTGCCAAACATGATTATCTCTCCCTCTCTCTCTATTGTCTGTTTTGCAACATATTATTGCTAAAGATGCTCTAAAGTGGAAGCTCTGTCTGTGGTGAGGTATAGTAAGGGGATCCCTGCTGCTAATGAGACCAACTGAAGGGTGTAAGGAGCACAATGTGGTTGCTGAGCATCACATGTCCTGTAACATTTCTTTACTTCAGGCGGAACTGCCCATACAAGCAATTGAGCACTGTATTTATGGAATATTTAATCACACAGTGATTTTAACTTTATTGCCAACAAGGAGCATTTCAGTCAATGGATTACATGCTCCATTAGCCTATTATGCTTGTATGGAAAACTGCTCCTTAAAATATAAATTGTAATGTAATAAAAGGCGCAAGGTCTAAATCAGGTCTAGTAACACATTATGTTTGCTTTGCAACATCTTAACAATAAAATCCAGCTGCTGATTTGTTGCTATTAGGTTGGTAAACCAGTTGATATTTTTATAAATTAACCCCAAAAGCAACAAAATCCTGTAGCAAAGCCATGGATTTTAC
Source organism: Xenopus laevis (assembly GCF_017654675.1). Classification (NCBI taxonomy): domain Eukaryota; kingdom Metazoa; phylum Chordata; class Amphibia; order Anura; family Pipidae; genus Xenopus; species Xenopus laevis. The sequence goes on along the minus strand of NC_054387.1, from coordinate 92,094,760 downwards.
CAAAGAAAAATGAAGATGGAAACAGCACATTAAAAGAAGATAGAAAGACTGAGCCAGAAGAGGCAAAATATAACAAAAAGAGGCAGCAATAGAAAAAGGGTTGAGATAACAGTTGGAGGGGTTAATAATTTCAGTCATAAACACATGACCATGGCATTATGGGTGAGTTGGTGAAAGGGATTCTGGGACTGGAAGGCAGCTGTCTGTGTGGTGCAGTATATAGTGAAAAACACATAAACTATGCCATTCTTTCACCCATAATTCAGTTTATTTTCCCAGAATCCCAGCATTACAGCTATTGCCAGCAAAGTAATGTGTTCCATATGCTATGCACTCTTGCACGATTATAAACATGTCAGTGTAACATTTTTGTAAAACACAAGAGTTGTAAGTTTAATGTATACACCAATTCATTATACAAGGAAGAAGGTTAAGAGACGGGGTTAAGACACAAGGTGTGGGTAATAGAGAGATGTGGAACTAAGCATTGCATTTAGATGCATGTAGTGTAGCTACACTGAAGCTATGCTAAGCTAAGTTAAATGAGGGTAAGCTCTAAAGAAATGTGTTGTAGAGATCTTTTGAAGGCAAACAAATTGGAAAAAAGTCAGACAATGTTGGAGAGAATACAGAGAAGGGGCACAGCTCTTGCAAAGGCTTCAACGCAAGTATACGAGGAGGCAAATGAGAGAGATGTTGAAGAGTAGGTCATTAGAGGAGCATAAACGGTTTGGTGAGTATCTGGAGAGGAGATCAGAGATGTTGGGTTGGGCATGAGGAGTTATGGAATGCTTTGAATGAGTATGCATTAAATACTGGAGAGGGGACAGTCTTTTTAAGGGAAAGGCCAATGATAAATGAGATAAGCCACCTAATCTCCTCATTTGTCATTGCCCTTATAGAGTTCATAAATAACTCAGACAGTAATCAATGACTGATATGACACGCATCTTGGGTGATAAAAGATTGTATTTTGGAAATATGAAAATCTGTTAATAGATCTTAAACAAAGTCAGTCTAAGCTGATCTCAGAATTAGAAGTGATCTGCTAGGAAAAGTGGGCAAAAATCCTTACAGCAAAAAGACTGTTCGCTGGATACAATGGGCATTTACAAGCCTTGATGTGTGCCAAAATTGCTGTTACTAAACACCGACTTAATAAGCCATCCAAACTTTGCTCATGCCGAAATTATTTATCAAAGGTGGAGTTGTGTTTTTCACAAAAAAAAAGGTTTTTAGAGGGTAGTTTCAGTAGAAACTCATGATAACAAAAAACCCTCAAATTATTAAAACCTTAAGCTGCAAAAAGCTTGAATCCAAAAATTCTCCAGCTAAAACTGGCCAGTCATGTAAAATTCAATGGCAGAGGTCCCTTGAATCAGTTGAAGATGTTTTTAGCCTTCATGATTTTAGGGTGTTTTTCATTGAAATGCACTCGAAAAATTAATCCAATTTAAGCCATTCTAATTTTTTTTGCTAATAACTCGATCAATTACAATTTTCCCTGGATTGCATTCATGTGTTTTTTCATAAATAAGCCCCTTAACGTTAAATAGTCTGTGCATTACATTCACAAATGCTTTAATATTTAACACAGATTCCTAAAGTAGTAGCTTACTACTTTTCACTTGCAAAGTTAAATAAATGTGTAATTTTGACTAGTCCGACATGACTTTCTAACCTGCCCAATTTTTACCCAGATATCAGTCACAGGCCAATAAGCTGCTGACTGGAGGGCGGGGTGAATGTAATTGCAGATTTTACCATCCTGTGTTGGGTAGCCTAATTCATTTCTAAAACTCGAGTTTAAGAAAAATGGTAGATAACTGTAAGCAAATAAGTCTGTACATTAGGTGTTCTATTTGTAAAGGTAAACTTTGCAGCTGTTCGGTAAATGGTGAGATATTTGAACACTATGACCACATACTAAGAAAGTGAAGAAAGCGTGGCAACTCTGGGTTACAATTATTATTATTATCAACATGTCTTTATATAGCACCAACATATTGCGTAGCACTGTAAAGTAAATGTGATTATACAACTAAATCACATTATGCATAGAACATATGGAGTTACATACGTTAAAATCAATACCGGTACAAAAGGTGAGGAAGGCCCTATGCAGAAAGAGCTCACACTCTAAAGGGAAGGGAGTAATACACAAGGTGTGGGAATGGGCAAGATCGAATTAAGTGGGTGAGAAATGTGGTATTGTATGTGGTGTTGAGTTCGGTAGTTAAGCAGAGTGAGGGTAGGCTTCTCGAAAGAAGTGCGTTTTAAGAGATTTCTTGAAAGCAGAAAGGTTGGGAGAGAGTCAGACAGACCGTGGGAGAGAGTTCCAGAGGAGGGTTGCAAAGTCTTCAATGCGAGCATGTGAGGAGGTAATGAGAGAAGAGTTGAGTAGCAGTTCAGTAGAGGAGCGTAGTAAGCGGTTGGGTAAGTATATAGAGATGAGTTCATTAATTTGAATTGGATTCTGATAGGTAGCGGAAGCCAGTGCAGGGATTTACAGAATGGTGTGGCAGAGGAGGAGTGGTTGCTGAGGTGTATGAGCCTCGCAGCAGTGTTCATTATGGACTGGAGAGGTGACAGTCTCTGGAGGGGAAGGCCAATTAAAAGAGACTTACAGTAGTCTAGACGTGATATGACGAGAGAGTGAATAAGAATTTTGGCAGCATCTTGGGTGATAAATGATCGTATTTTGGATATGTTCCTTAGGTGGAAGTGACATGATATAATAAGTGACTGGATATGAGGAGTGAATGACAGGGCAGAATCTAGGATAACCCCAAGGCACCAGGATACTTCCGGGATGTTACTGGTGTTAGTTGGAGGAAAGAGAACCATTTCAGTTTTAGAGAGGTTTAATTTAAGGTAGCATTGCGACATCCAGGTAGAGATAGTGGACAGGCAGGAGGAGACGCAAGTTAGGAGTTCTGGGTTGAGATCAGGAGATGAGAGATAGATCTGAGCAATGTTAGCATAGAGGTGGTAGTGGAAACCATACCAATGGTTATGTTGTCATACATCCAGCTAACCAACCTCCAACTACTGCTTTAAGGGCTCACTTGATCATGTTGCACCAAACAGAGTAATCTTGGTGTACTATTCTAAGGCCAGGAGAAAACCTGATCCACTGACTTCCATACCATGTCTGCAACTGAAAATGGAAAGCTTGTTTGACAACATCGGACTTAATCACATACTAAGTGTTAATGTACAGCACACCAATCTTCTCATTTAGACCATTTTTTTTAAATAATGGCCCTTGGTATATCTATTATAACATAAACTTGACAAGTGTTAGTGCTTTTATTTAATGAGCCCAGGACTGAAATGCAACCTTTTAGGGCTTAAGATGTAATAGCGATTAATACGTTAGAGCTTGTTGAATACTACACTATTAGCACACACTAGATATAGTACAGGTATGGGATCCGTTATCCGAAACTAGTTTTCCAGAAAGCTCCGAATTATGGAAAAGCCGCCTCCCATAGACTCCATTATAATCAAATAATCCAAATTTTTAAAAATGATTTCCATTTTCTCTGTAATAATAAAAAACAGTAGCTTGTACTTGATCCAAACTAAGATATAACTAATCCTTATTGGAAGCAAAACCAGCCCACTGTGTTTATTTAATATTTACATGATTTTCTAGTAGATAAGGTATAAGGGGTAAAGATCCAAATTACAGAAAGATCCATTATCTGTAAAAGCCCAGGTGCCGAGCATTCTGGATAACAGATCCCATACCTGAACACTATATCAGTTGAAAAGAAATTGTGGTCAGATACATAGTAAACAATGGATATTCAAATCAATTTGAAATTGACAGATAGGGGCAGATTTATCAAGGGTCGAATTTCGAAGTGGAAAATACTTCAAAATTCGACCATCGAATTGAATACTACGAAATTCGAAGTCGAATTCATAGGATTTTTTGCATCATACGATCGTATTCCGATAGTATGATCGAATCGATAGAAATATGCTCTGGAAGGTCCCCATAGGCTAACATAGCACTTCGGCAGGTTTAAGTTGGCAAAGTATTGAAGTCGAAGTTTTTTTTAAAGAGACAGTACTTCGATTAACGAACGGTGGAATAGTCGAACGATTTTACCTTGAATCGAAGGTCGAAGTCGTAGTAGCCTATTCGATGGTCGAAGTATCCAAAAATTACTTCGAAAATTCCCTCAATTTCACTTCGACCCTTGATAAATCTGCCCTTTGTATTACATTCATAGAAGCTATGAAAACGTGCAAAGAGGAAAAAATTACATAATCCCCTTTTACGTTTTGGCCTTGAGGAAAACACTGCAAAGGGGAAATAAAAAGATCAAAGGCTACATGAATGTGCCGGATTAATAATGATGCATGAGTTGACCAGAAACCTGTGGGACCTGTAGGTTTACCTGCGGACAGAGTGGGTTTGGGTGATCATTGGGGGCTGGGTGCAGAATTTTTCTCCACCAAAAGATTCCTTTCTCTTGGAACCAGAAGTAGTGTACGGCAGGTACAGAACAGGTGTGGGTCAGGTTTTATGGGTCAGAGATGGGTGCTGGTTGAGTTTTCCTGACCCACACTACTGCCAATGTCATGGAGCTCTGTCCAGACTCATCATACACAGAAAATAAAGATAAGCAGTTAAGCGTCTTAGGGCAAATGCAGGCTGTTTTGAACACTTCATCGGTCTGTTGAGAAGTCTAAATTTACAAGTACAGTTTTTAGAGCTAGAGACAATTGAAGCCAATGAATAGTGTGACCTGCAGAGAACAGTAAACATTCAACAAAACAGCCTGTGACTTTTGCCCTTAGGCCAATAGTATGAGGTGTCTGCAGGCCCTGTTCACAGGTCGGAAATATTGCAGATTGATACAACCCTAATCATCTTGTCTTTATTTTCAATAAAAATGTATAGGTAGACTTGAAGATGAGACAAACAAGAATAAATAATACTGGGTTCAGTAGTTACCAGCTGCTTAAGGCTTTATTTTTCAAATGTCTAAAGCTGCTCTGGGAGGGGGGTCACCAACCCTCTAAACCAGTGATCCCCAACCAGTAGCTTGTGAGCAACATGTTGCTCTCCAACCTCTTGGATGTTGCTCCCAGCGGTCTCAAAGCAGGTGATTATTTTTGAATTCCAAGCTTGGAGGCAAGTTTTGGTTGTATAAAAACCAGGTGTACTGACAAACAGAGTCTCATTGTAGGTTGACAATCCACATGGGGCGACCAAATGGCCAATCACAGCACTTATTTGGCACCCCAAGAACATTTTTCATGCTAGTGTTGCTCCCCAACTCCTTTTACTTCTGAATGTTGCTCACAGGTTCAAAAGGTTGGGATCCCTGCTCTAAATTGAGAAGTTTAGTTGATACATTTGCTAAGCAGAATCCGAGTTTCATTAAAGGCAGCTGTTAGAATGGATACACTAGTTGCTAATATGCAAGAGATGCTGCTGAGAAATGTATCAACTAATGTTGCAAAATTGCAACAGCTCAGAATCTGCACCTGAATTACTGAGCTACTGAACAGAGACAGGAACCTTAACATTTAAACCTAGATTTTGGAAAAACTGTAAAAAATGGAAAGCGATTGGAAAAATTCTTTAATTTCGGTGAACAATCTGAAAACAACTAAATTGAAAAAGCATTTTGGAAGTGAACAACCCCTTTAACCTTTACTAGTACAAAAAGATTTTCTTTTGAAAGCCCTGCTACAATGTTAGCTGGATAGCTATTTTATGATTACTATGTACTTTCATCTTCAAATGGAAATAATATATCTAATTGTAACCAATCAATCAAGAACTCAGTACCATTTCTGAGATAATAAATGGCAATGCATATGGGATATTGATGGCTCAAAAATGCCTTACAAACAAACTCTTATCAGCCAGTAGTGCTTCCTATAGAAGAATGTGCCTAAAGCAGATATGCAGAGATGCTATGGATGATATTCTTGGGGTGGATGTTTGTGGGTCACTATACCTGTGTTTTGGTAGGGCATTTACTATACAGTTCTGTGTAAAGCATTGACAGCAAGATGGGGATATCAGACTGCTGCTGTTTTCAGCCAATTACAGCCCTGATCAAAATGCCCCATGTGACATATCCCTAGGCAAAGGACCCACAAATGTAATCCTATTTTGCCTTTATGCAACACTTTCCAGGAAAATTACAGTCACAAACGTGGACTAGCGCCTAGGGCAATGGAGAAATCAGAAGCACAATATGGTGTTGGATTCTCCTCTTTTTTCCTCGTGGCCTTTCCCCGCAGCTTGTGATGAGGTTAAGTGCCTCAGGGAAGCCAGTTGTATCGGCGAAATGCGTCAGACGGAAGTGACGTCATCACTAGCTGCGGGAAAAGGCCACGAGGAGAATCCAACTTGCCTCCAAAATCACCACCCTTTACACTCCAGACCTGCATAAGGACTTGTGACTGCATGTGACAAACTTCATTGCAAGTGCAATTCATGTGAGTGCAAAACTTTTTTTAAAGAAATTTTTTTTTAATAAACAGAATTATAGTATGGAATTTTTAGGTACATTGTGAGGAGGATCCACAGCAGGGAAATATTATATGTGCTGTCCTCAGTTTGGGTCTTGTAAGTAGGCATTTCTGCTTAATTGGTGAAGGTTGCTGGAGTAAAGCGATGTCGCCAGGAGCAGTTCACTTTAAAAATTGTACGAATAGGAGCAATATCTACACACAGGGTGTTATTTAACCCAATTAGAATATACCACACCTTATTGTGCTACTGATCTCCGTTGCCCTAGGCGCTGGTCCAAGTTTGTGATGGTGACTTTCTATATACAGTGGAAGGATCGGCAGGAGGAGATAAACCTAAAGGACAAACTAACCTATCATTTTTTCCCTTGTTATTGTCTATTACCTTCCAGGAAAATCACTGACCTATATTCTATAGGACAGGTCATAATGAATTTCCAGATAACTGACCCCATTACCTCTGTGGTAAAAAAAAAAAAAAACCCTTAAAATTTAATTTGTTCCACACTATAAACAGGCCCCATGGAACATCACAGATTTGAGACAAGGAACGCATATTTGTAATGAAACGCATGACATTTCTACTGTCTCATGACCATAAAAGTCATTTGTTTTTAAGTGTTGTCAAATGTTTACATCAGTTAAGCCTATTACACCAGATGGAAATACACATAGAAAAGTTATTTACTAAGCTTTGTAATACCAACAAATGATGTCTCATTTTTTATTTAATATAATATAATATAAAGGCCACTACTACGAGCCCTAAACAGATTATCATACTGGGGAAGGGGAGGATTGTGTCACATACAGAACTAAACACAACCGTAATGCATATTTAGTTTTTTTTCCTTTTGTAATTAAAGTGAAAAACTGCAAGCCCTAGCATCAAAGGAAAGCAAGCAAGTTTTCTTCTAATGTACTAAGATGAAAACAACTTTTAATATCCCTCAGAGCTGAAGCGTATGATAATCCCTGGCCATTTACTTTACAATAGAAAATAAAAAAACACTGCGAATTTCTGGAAGAGACTGAAAGAAAAAAAATGCAGACAGGAGAACGTTTAAAGTGCTGGAACAAAAACATATCCCACCTATAAGGAAGTGACTGAATAAGTGAAACAGATATTTAAAAAAAAAAAAAAAAAAAAAAAAAAAAACACCTTTTTCACTTTATTGCATTTCAAGGGAAAAACAATACTCTTATGGGGGTACTCCTTAGATTCAGTCTACATGCACTGTACACATTACATATTCACACCCCTGCTAGCAGCCTCTGATTACGCTTACCATTAACTAAACATAAAACACATACTGCCCACTGGAATATTTCAGTTTCAAATGACAATCACAAAAAGGAAAATCTTGTTTGTATGCATCTAACCTAAATTAATATTTTATATGCGATATCTGGTTAATTTAAAAATAAAAGCATTAAATTTTGCTGTACAGTGCATTGCCCGCAAGGGGGGCTATACAAATAAAAATATACATACAAAAGCACACGGATGGGTACAATCCCCCATAGCAAAGTTACAGGGTGCCAGCAACCAAGTTTTTGCAAGTTTGTGCATAAATTTGTGCTTTGGGTATGCACATATTAAAACAACTGCCCCAACCTGACAAATTGAAACTAATGAATTTGGTGACTAAACGAATTTGTACAAATTATTGTTTTCTAGGCCCAGAGCCGGGGGGATTCATCAGCCCATTACTTGACAGGGTGTTGAGAGTACCACAACAGGTATGCTTAAATTAAAGATGCACCGAATCCAGGATTCGGCCGAATCCTTCTGACCGGCCGAACCGAATCCTCATTTGCATATGCAAATTAGGGGAGGGAAAATCTCGTGACTTTGTCATTAAACAAGGAAGTAAAAATGTTTCCCCCTTCCCACCCCTAATTTGCATATGCAAATTAGGATTCGTTCGGTATTCGGCTGAATCTTTCGAGCAGAATTCGGCCGATCCAAAATAGTGGATTCCCTCTCTTAAATGCTTCCCACCAATGACTTGGGTAATGGACAATGAATACTGGTGTAAGTCTAATCGCAGAGTAACTGTAGATTTGCAATAAGAAGACATTGACAATACTAAATAAAACAGAAATTTATAGATCTATTATAAAAAATTTTATTCTTGTCGTCAAGATGTTTTCATTCAATAAAGAGCAATAAGAGCATGAGGAAAACAGGGGATGCAGATTTTTTTTTTAAAAAATCAGGTATTGCAGTGTAACAAAAAAAAATAATGGACATCGGCGTGTCTGATGAAAAATGACAATCTCTGAAAATTGTACCGTCTTCATTACTTCTGGGAAAAAAAATGTCAAGATACAAACACAGACTGCCAGAGAGACATTGGAGCCAATTCTGTTTTTAAAGCTTCAAAAAATTCAACACGGGATTAAAAATGAGCCACTGGCAAAGGATCACAATAAATATGAAGCTTTAAAAGCAGGATTAGTGGAACCTCCCTCTGGTAATCTTGGTCAAAGAGCTCACAATCTACAGGCTTGATGCGGCAACCAATGGACATCTATGAAGGCATAGGTCAAGAAGGGGGTGTAAATTGGACATCTCTATGCAGACCACAACAGAAGCCCATGTAGATTATATTTACTGTATATGTAGGGGGGGGGCTGGGCTAAGAATATCCAGTACGAAAATAAACAGAGCTGCCCATTGGTACCAGCAGGAGCAGACAGTTGTGGATCCATTCCAATCAGATGTTTCAGGAATCCACTCAATATTCACAAATGAAGGGGCGCTCACTCAGCAAATAGACTTGCCTGCTCCCCCTGGTACCAACTGGAATGGAACGCGCCACTCGGGTGTCCAAGCAGCAGGCGGCCCTTGCGCTGTTAGTAAAGCTTCCGGCTGACAGGAGCTGCACTGGATCCCGGCTTAAAAAGAAAAAGCGCTAAAAAAAGTCACCTTCAACTTTTACATTTTTTTTTTAAATGCGCGAAAAAGAAAAACGCGTCCATCCCATCAGGAAAACTATGATTTAAAAAAAATGAAATCTATTTAACAAGGAATAAAAAGTAAAGTTGTACAGTCGTGTGGCTGCTCGCGACAGACAGACAGCCAGCCGGGGGTCTCCTCACTAGTGAGCCCCTGTACGTGTATCTCACAGCCCAGCTCCTGCCGCCATTATCCTTTGTTTGGCGGCTCTTTATTTCACCCCCTCCGCACGGGCTCCATCTTTACTATGGCGGGGTAAATATTGTGTATGAGCCAAGGGGGTAAAAAAAAAAAAAGGGGAAAATGACAGGCGGGAAAAAGTGTCAGACCCCGAAATCCCTCCCTGCAATCAGTGGCCGCCTGGATATGAGTGAGAACGGCCGGCGCTGAGGCCTGCTCCATCTCTTCTCCTCCATGCCTCTCCCTCTCCTCCTCCTTCCTCTTACCGGTTACACTGCCTCTCCTCCGTCACTGCTTTCGTTCGCGGCTGGGATCTCGCTGGGCTTTTTTTTTTATTCTCTTCCCCACCACGTAACACACCGCGTCAAACTACACCTCCGCCGCGTCACTGCTGCTCTTGCTCTCTCGTCTTCCTCTTGTGGTGGAGCTAGTTGTTTTTTTTTTTTTTTGTATTTTGTTCTTCAGGCCCGGGCGCGGCGTCAAGCTCTCTTCCGACTGGACACTGAGAAAGGCATAGACAGACTAGTCAGCCAATAGCAGAGAGCGGGGAGGAGCTAGCGCAGGGCGGAATCTGCGCATGCGCACATGTTGGGCCTAGTTACAGCCTTACTACTGCAGCAGTTGTACTACATCTCCCAATACCCTTTCCCGACACACTAAGCAGAAAACCTATTAATGTGGATGCGACTTTGCGGCGTAAACACTCAGCTAGTTGAGGTCGGTCGGTGAGTGTGGCCTCCCTGGCTACAGTTACCAGAAATAGGGGCTTAGTTACCCGTGCCTTTGTTTTGGCCGAATGCACAGACCACCCTGTGTTGTGATCAGATACAAATCAAACCAATTTATTCAAATTGCAATTCTCCTTTTTAAGCTGACCCACAGCAGTTTAGTATTTACGCGATGTTATGATCAGAAGTGTGCTGCTCTCAACCCAGAACCCTAAAATAACTTTAAAGTGGTGGTTCACCTTTCAGTTAACTTTTAGTAGGTTATCCAATGGCTGCTTCTAAGCAACTTTTCAATTGCCCTTTTTTGTTTTTGTTATAGTTTTTGAATTATTTTCCATCTTCTGACTCTTTCCAGCTTTTAAATGGGGGTCAGTGACCCCCATCTAAAAACAAATTCTCTGTAATAGTGATGGGAGAATCTGACCCGAAACAGCGAAAAATTAGTGAAACGCGTTGAAGTCAATGGGTGTCAAAATAATTTTGTCAGGAGCGGCAATTTTTATATGTGTGACAAATTTGTCCAAATGCATTAGTCAATGGGCGTCCGTATAATTTTGATGCGCAACAAATTTGATGCGCAGAACAATTTTGACGCACAACAATTTTTTTTTTTGGATGCTGCAGATTTTTTTCCAAATGCAGAAATTTGCAGTATCTGTGACTGCCAATTTTATGCGCCCATCATTACACTGTAAGGCTACACATTTCTTATTATTACTACATTTTATTATTCATCCTTCTATGTAGGCACTATCCTATTCAAATTCCAGTCTCTTATTCAAATCGGTGCAAGGCTGCTAGGGTAATTTGGACCTTAGCAATCGTATTGCTGAAATTGCAAACTGGAAAGTTGCTGAATTAAAAGCTACATACAGTAACTCAAATAACAGGGGCACAAGTAGCAAAGTGACCATGTTTCTCTGATAATTATTTTAAAATGTAAAAGGAGCAGTTGGGGGGGGGTTGTAAAGCAGAAAACCCCTAATCCACTTTTTACAGGCAATTTCTAAATTTTTCGATCTATAGATTTCTGTAGTTGCCAGTGTCTGTGTGAGCCATACATTGTACAAACCCATTGATACAAACCCAGAGCCCAAAATTGGTTAACCTATATTTGGTTCTAAAGGAAGTCACTGTGCTATAAGATCAATTATACGGACAGCGTTCAGTTATGCCAACTGGGTTAAGGGATCCTCCTAAGAGTTTCCTTGACAAAGACGTTCTTCCTGAAACATTTGGGCAATTCTCTCATTCAGAGTATCTGCTTTCATACTTGTAGGTTTATTGCTGGGTGGTATGTATCTTTACGGGCTTAATGAACATTGTCATTATGCACTGACTTTGATATAAATATATATATAGGGCCGCCATTAGAAATCACGGGGCCCCGTACAACCACATTTTTGGGGCCCGTCCTGGCGCCCAAGCCCCACCCAGATCCCGCCCACTTCACAGTTAAAAGACCACACAGACATCAGTGCTAAAAAAGTAACCCCCACCACACACAAGTTATAAAAAGCTATTGATGGTCAGGTCCCCCTTATAAGTTAAAAAATTGGGGCCCCAAAGAATATTTTCTAAAAAAACATTGGCGCCAGCCGCCAGGGCCCCCTTACAAATTAAAAAAGAATTGGGGCTATAAAAAATTTTTAAAAAAAAAACATTGGTGCCAGGGCACCCCTTAGAAGTTTAAAAAATTTGGGGCACCAAAAAATATTTTTTTTAAAAATATTGGTGGCAGGGCCCCCCTTACAAGTTAAAAAAAATTGGTGGCAGAGGACTATAGAATATTAAAATAATACATTGGTGGCCAGGGGATTTAAAAAAAAAAACCAGAAATTGGTGTTCAGTAGAATTGAACTCGTGGCTTCAGGACTTCAGCTTAGTCTTCTTTCGTCTTTTCACTGCTTCAGGACTTCAATTTCGGCTGGTTTCGTGACTTCGGGTCTTTTCGCCACTTCAGGACTTCAATTTTGGCTGTTTTCATGACTTCGGGTCTTTTCGCAGATTCGGGACTTCGGCTTCTCCACATTTCAGCTGTTCGGGACTTCAAAAAAGCTTTGGCACTCTCAAGGGGGGCCCTGCTCTTTCAAAAGTGTAGCACTGCCCCTCTTCATGCCCGGGACACTTGTCCCCCCTGTCCCCCCCTGATGGCAGCTCTATATATATATATATGTAATGTATGCTACATACTGTATATCTTTGATAAAGATTTTTTAATTGCAGTACCACCTGCTTTTTTTCTGCTTGATTAGTGTGCAACATCATTTTATTTTTATTTAAGGGATCCTCACGCACAGACAAAAAAGATCTTGGTGAAGCCAGAAGTTGCAGAGGAACTGATAACTGTTTTGAATGTAGAAAATAATGATATGGATGAAGACCCAGCAGTATCTTCTGCTTACACATTCAACCCAAACTTGCTTTCGCAGCAAACCCCTGCAGGCCATGGCAATGATTTGGATGAGCTCCTCACTAATTGATAGATACTATATGCAGATCTGACTGCCATAAGTAAATTAGGTGGGTTGGGAAAATACCTAACCTGTCTACACTTATGCAGATGCAGGTTAAAGTAATACATTATGAATCACATGAACGTGTGGGAGAGGACATGCTATTGCTGGGGTAAACAGTAATAACATGAAACCGTGGGCTTCCCATGTGCTGTGTATTGCCATTGAAACTCACATAACAACTGGCAAGCATTTTTTAACATTTTCACTTTAGGGAAATCAGTTTACTTGGGAAGTCTGTAACATATTTTTTTTTTTTGGGGGGGGGAGCTTTTGGTTCTGGGAATCAAAGCTTTCCAAATGTATACCACCCAACTAATGAAAACCCGTTCCCTCTACCCTCCATAGTTCCACCTCCCTGTCCCCCCCACACACAGGTGTTAATACCTGTAAATGCCCCTAAGTCTTTAATTACCCCTTGATGCAGAGTCAGCGCACCAGAGCTCACAGACGATCTTCACCGCTTCGGGAATCTTCAGGTCCGTTCGGCAATTTCCGTTGCTGTCGGCGCATGCGCAGTTGTTCGGGACTGGAAAATTGCTACAACTGTGCATGCGGCAATATGCCTCTTACTTACTGACTTAATAACCATGAAGCAGTGAAGATGGCGATCATTAACTCCGCTGCGCTCACTCAGCATCGAGGGGTAAATAAAGGGGCACTTACAGGTATAACACCTGTGCAGGGGGGGGGGGACTATGGAGGGTATGGGTTTGCATTAGTTGGGGGGTTTAGTTTAGTTCTCCTTTAAAAGACAAAATCATTTTTGGCTGATGATCAGGTTTGTACATGGACACAATTATTTTGTGATGTGATGATCAATGTTATTTTCAACAAATTATGGTAATCTTTTTAGGGGCTCTACGAAGGCCTTATATATTTTGAAACACAATCACTGGTCTAATGATAGACTCTTACATAAATAATATCCTTATTGTTTGGAGGGTTGATACTGATTAACTAGATTCCTTAATTTTCTTCTTTTGGGAGTTATGAGCTGGTTGTCCCAAAACCACACATGTTGGGCAGGTTCAGGCCAAGATGAGCCCTAGGTTTTTTCTGGGTTAGGCTGGTCATGGTCAGACTTTAAGCAGGGACATTCTCCAGTGTTGCAGTAATAGTGCTGACCCCTCCCCTCTGATGGCTGATCCCATCCATATGTGGGTCATCAAAGGGGGTAAGGTACTGATCATAAAGTAGAGGTGGACTTCGGTTGGGCAGTGTTGGGTATGGGTTAAGACATCGTCCCACCTTTTAATTCAATGGCAGATTTTCCCATAGAGCCAGATGCAATTCAATGTTGAAGAATTATGTCACTGTTTATGGCTTGAAAACTCTATTCATGTCTGTGGCTAATGTCACATCACAATGCTGATTCTGCAGATTAACACAGGCTTAGAATTAGCCCCTCCGCTGGCATCAGCCTTCTCCTGTGATTGCACTTGGAGCCAATGCGTTGGCCTGGGTGCATGCACACAGAGCAGATTTTTGCACTGAAACACGTGAGTATTAATGTTGGTGCAGAAATCCGCCCTGTGTGCCTGCACCAGGGCCAAAACAGTGGAATTTTTCTGCAGGCTGAGAATCAACCCTATGGGAAAAACTGGAACTCCATTAGGAGAACATTTTTTTCTCATCAAAACAAATCTCACCCATATGTTTTCAAGTGACAAACCATAAAATGTTTTCTCATTGATTTGAATCTGGACCAGTGAATCAAAAATGCACTAGTTAGAAAATTACTTGTTCCCTAAGTAAGATTGAATAAGTTTTAGAAGGTTGGATGAAAATAAAATATATAAAGGTACCTTCAAATGTGGACAGAACTTCACATAACATTGTGACTTTTCAATTAATAGCTGAGGGAGGAACCAACACAAAATAGTGTTCGGCTAGATTTCATTCCATGGGTATCTATGCCATTGAATATACAATGACATTGATACAGAATCTAAACAGAAATTAAAGTATCAGGGAACATCATTTAAATATCTTTGGGGCTGATACATCTTATGTACTATACAAACATTCTGCCATTGGTGTTTTTTTTAGTAGTAAAGAATAAGAAAGCCAAATTCACTACGGAAAAAAGGTTAACAAATTTTCTCAGTTTTCAAGGGACCTTATGATTACCACCTGCAATCTTTATGGAGGTACATAGGAGAGGGGTTGCTCTATCTGCTTGAGTATTATATTTGTTGAGAGAAGTGTCTTTTTTTTATGCAGGTGCACCATACAGTATGTGTAGTCAATAATAGGTGTGGTGAAGTGGGATAATGATGCACCCTCAAAATGAGATGCTAGGATCTTTTAGGGGAGACATAACTGCTTCAGGGTTATCTTTATAACATAAAAATAATCCAGTAGCCACTGTATTACAGAGCATGTACAGGCAATGCTTCGGGCCTATCTGGGCCCTTTATCAAGCGTAAAGTGTGTGACCAAAACTGCAAGGTCAAACAAGGATTTGAGCTGTATTAAAAATGGTACGTGGAGGAGAGCGTCATTCTTCCCCTTTACAAAGCACTGGTAAGGCTGAATCCAAAATAGTGGATTTGGTGCATCCCTTGTTATGAGGAAAGACTGGCCAATTTAGGGTTGTTTACAATGGAAAAAATGGGCTTAAAGGGAGATATGACAGTAATGTATATAGTGAAAAGTACCCCCTATTGTAAAATATAAGGATATTATAAGTCACCGAGGAGTTCCATGACCATATGAAAGCATGAGGACAAAGGCCGAGTAGTTTTATACAGATGATGGAACTCCGAGGCGACTTCTAATATCCTCATATTTTCCAACAGGGGGTACATTATTTATTATAATACACAATTTTTATTGAGTCGTGACAAAAATGACATCACCGTCATGACATCATTTATAAGGATATAATTTACAAGATATTCATGGCTTTTGTGTATTATAAACATATAAACCATACTATAACCTCTCTAATGCTTTATTTACCAGATCATTCCAGCAGACAAAGGGCATGTATTTGAATCAGAAGAAATTAGATTCCTTAATATTCTTAATCTTATTTTTTTTTACAGTGAGAGCTGTAAAATTGTGGAATCCTCCCCCTGATGTGAATCTCCACCATTTCCTGAGGTACTAACGCAAAAAATGCCTTGTGTCAGAAATGTGTTTTCTGACACTACACAAAACTAGGGAAACAATCTCAAATGCTCCAACTTCAGTGGTGGTTATCTAACATTCCCTAAATAAATGATACCACAAAATGATATGGTAGAAAAAAAAATATTAACCCTACATTACAGCCTCATATGCGTCAAAGTTTTTGTCGTATACAAAATTACCCAAATAGAAGCTATTATAATATCCAAACCCAATAATATCTAAAAGTATAGTAGTCGTAAATACAGCAATGGCTAAAAGATTCACTGCAGATATTAAACTTACATTCTAGATCCCCATGCACACCCTGTGCAATAAAATCGCCCACGTCAATAACATAAGTGATCACATAAGGGTGTTTAAAATACCTGATCAAAAGTCATGCAGTGCAAATTTAGTTTTCTGTTATGCTTGGCAGGCAAAGGGTACTCCTTTAAAAAAGCACTTGAACAAGCAGTGGTTTAATTTCTGCGGCCCCACAGCAGCAACACTTATGGTACATAATGTGGTTAGGTGCTTCAAGATTATTCCCTTTTACACAGGAATGCTGTATGAGTCTGGTTTTGAAAAAAAAACGTGGCATGTAAAGAACTGCCTACATTGCTGGAATCTTAAATAAGAAACAACATTTGATGCTATACAGTATGCACTGGCAAATTCCTTTCGGATGAAAAATGCCCTGGTTATATTTCAGCAGCTGGTCAGCCAGTTATTAGAAGAAGGGGAGGAACCTGTTGCTACATATGTGAATTACATAAAAGTGTAGAGAAAGACCAGGAAGTTCAGTTGAAACCATATATATTGTCTTACACTGACTCTTAAACCAGGGAAATGGCAAATAGCTACAAAAGAGCATTCGAGTCCTTGCATACAGTATGCAAATTTTTAGAATTTTAGAGAAATTAGCACTGGAAAAGTACTTTCCAATCTGTTCCTGTGCCAGCACCCTGCCTGTTTTATTACCAGGTTTCAAATGTTTTCCATGCTGGCTCCCAAGCTTGTAACAGTACCAGTTTTGCAGCCTCTCCCATTGCTTGCTTCACAATTTAAGCAACTCAGTCTGTTGAAACGCTGGTTCCTCAATCTGTTTCCGTTGCCTACAGGGCCGGATTTACATAGTGGGCGCCCCTAGGCCCACTTCCGTTCGTCACCCCTGTCCCCTCCAGGGGGACAGGAGCAATGGGGATTGGCGCACTGGAAATGAAAAACAATTATGTATCTTCAGCGCATCCCCAGTGTTTTTGAACCAATGTGGGTGTGGTTGGACAGCATGCCGCCCCCCCTAAAATCCTGCTGCCCTAGGCCCGGGCCTAGGTGGCCTTTCCACAAATCCGGGCCTGGTTGCCTAGGATCTTGCATAGTACCCAAGTTGTTTCAATAGTAGTTCCTCATTGTGGTGGTTGTCACCCTGTAGGGTATTCAGCCGAGGTTAGGGATGCCAAAGATGCATGAAATATAGAATGCACGTGTTGTGTTCATATGAACAATAACCCACTTGTCACGGCTTCAGTTAGACATAAGTGTTTGGAATCTGTGGCATCATGTTCAAGCATGTGATACTTTCTATACTCTTCACTTCTCTTCACACTTTCAAACTGTGTACAGCATTGCTGTACTTCCAGGAGGGTTTTTTCCCTTTAGTACCCTTTTGTAGAGATCAGGTCGTGAGTGCTCTTTTTGTACACAGTCTTATGATGTTTTCTATGTTATAACTAACACAATTTAATGCTTAATGGCTTTACTTGTAATAAACTGTATTTGCTGCATAGAGTATTTTGTGTACCTCAGCCCTCACCAACCCTATCCATTGACAAGTGACCTTTACTCCTACTTATGTCCCCACCCATTATAATCCTAGAATGAGGATCTTAATTAAAAAACATGATCCCCGCCTTAAAAAATTTCGAAGATCTGACAGAACAGTATAACCTTCCAGCACCCCAATACTATTCGTACATCCAGATAACTCACTTTCTCAAGTCTTATCCCACCAGTGCAACTTCCTTGCGTCATAAAACAAGGATGGAATACCTCTGTGACAAGGCCTGGAATAGCAAAGCACTAATTTCTGACTGCTATAAACAACAACTCCAGACTCCAGAAGACTTCAAATTTTCATACATGCAAAAGTGGGAAGAAGATATCCAAACTCAGCTTCCTCCCCATATATGGCAACACTCTATATTAGCTCCTAAAGGAGCAACTAATTGTACAAACCATATTGAAATGCACACCAAATTACTACATCGGTGGTACCTCACCCCACAAAGAATAGCAAACATCAACTCCCAATACTCCCCACTTTGTTGGAGACAATGCGGAGAAATCGGTACATTTTTCCACATGTGGTGGCAATGTGCATCAGTTAAACCGTTTTGGGAAGAAATATTTACACTACTGAAAGTTAGACTAAGCTATGATCTGCCCTGCCTTCCACAGATAGGACTCCTACAAATCTACCCGAAAGACTCAATACCTCTCAACAAAAAACTACTTTTTCATATTTTCAATACAGCAGCTACCTTAATAGCAAGAACGTGGAAACAACGAGGAACACCCAGATTACAACATCTACTTCAACAACTGGACTCTAGAGAACAAATGGAAAGACTGGCTGCAGGGTCTCCGGAGTTACAATTAAAATGTAGCCAAATTTGGGACCCCTGGCACCCCCAAGCTATATAAATACCACAACCCAATTAGTTAAGTTCCTTAAATCTAACAGGCAATTTGGGGATCAGGCACCGTATCTCTATGTATAAACCCTGTACCCCTTTCACCAGCCTTGCCATGTACAACATATGTTCTATATTCAGTTACTCGAATATGTTATTTGTTTTTCTCATATCTTTTGGTTCTGATAAACGTTTCACGTGTTGTTATGTACTACATGTTCATATGTGCCTCACAAATGTAAACCCGAGGCGCTTGTGTACTCTAAGCAATCTTTATTCATAATAAACATGCAAGTTTAAAAAAAAAAAACATGATCCCCATGCCTTCTTAGGCCTACCATCTAACATCCTTCTCCTCACTTAGTCCCATTGAGGGTATAGGAAGCGTGCACATTTTTTAATACAAGGTTCATATCCTTATGATTATCAACATTAGCGGTCATTTACTTTCTGCTCTGCAGTTGTGCTTTGCTGCAGTCAGTTGCGGAAAAAATCCCATTCATTAAAGATCCTTGGGTCAACATTTACTCTTTGTACTTCTGTATAGTTGCCATCAGTTGAACCTAGAGACACAGGCCACTATCATCAAATCCCAACCAGGAAGTGTTTCCATGATTTCCACAGCAGCCTGCATCAAATGCAGCAGAGAGGTTGTGACAAAAGAATCAGGTGCATGCGGCACACGCTGAAAATGACAATTAATTGTATTACATAATTTTTCCTTTTATTTGCACAAGTTGCGTCCTGCGTGGCTACATTCTATTGGTGAGTGGCAAGCAGGGGGAGGCATGTAGGCATCCCCTCCCTTGCCCCCTACCTTGTGTATCACTCAGACATGCTAGGTACAGATTGCCAGGAGGTGCAGCTCTGCCCTTACCGTCTACCACCTCACAGCCCATTGCCCAAGGAGATACTTTCAACTCTTATCATAATATCAACAATGAAGACAGCAGACCAAAATTTTGAAACAAGCAAAGTGCAAATCAATGGAAGGGAAGTGCTAATCTGTTAGCAATCCCCGGAATCTGCCCAGTACTATTGCATATCCACTGCATAGTAACACTAGTAATCAGCACATTTTTAAAAAAACACAATTCCTTGTCACTCATAATGGTAACGAGATGCTCAGCATGCCAAAAATGCCCAGAGTGGATAATTATCACCCTACTGACATGGGAGTCGACAATCAAAGCTCCCAAGCATTTTTTCTTTCCCTATTTTAAACACTAGAGGGCAGACGATGCATTTTATAAAGCCTGCCAACTTGTGTATTTTAGGAGCAAATGCAACAGCCAAAACAAATCAGTTAGCAGCCTAATATTAGGTGGCCATAGATGTTAGGATTTTTAAAAGATCTTTTCGTTATCGTAAGACTAAGCTTATCTTGAAACGATCGTTTAAATGTACAATTTGTCCATCAACTAAAAAGACCATTTCCAGCAACGAAAAATCATTAGATGCACGATCACTTGATTCCCACTAACCTCACGATAATTTGACGGATCGGTTGGATTGCACGGAAATCTGTCGTTCATCAAAGAAAAATCTTTGTGTCTATGGTTAATTTACTCAGCAGCAGAATTCATCCTTTCTCTAAATGGCTTGTTTACTAACATATGGGGGCCCATTTACTTAGCTTGAGTGAAGGAATAGAGGAAAAAAAACTTCGAATTTCGAATGTTTTTTTTGGCTACTTCGACCATCGAATGGGCTACTTCGACCTTCGACTGCTACTTCGACCTTCGACTGCGACTTCGACTTCGAAACGAACGATTCGAACTAAAAATCATTCAACTATTCGACCATTTGATAGTCGAAGTACTGTCTCTTTAAAAAAAAAAACTTCGACCTCCTAGTTCGCCACCTAAAAGCTACCAAAGTCAATGTTAGCCTATAGGGAAGGTCCCCATAGGCTTAGCAATCTTTTTTGGTCGAACAAAAATCTTTCGATCGATGGATTAAAATCCTTCGAATAGAACGATTCGAAGGATTTAATCGCTCGATCGAATGATTTTTCGTTTGACCGCTCGATCGAATGAATAGCGATAAATCCTTCAACTTCGATATTCGAAGTCGAAGGATTTAACTTCGACAGTGGAATATCGAGGGTTAATTAACCCTCGATATTCGACCTTAAGTAAATTTGCTCCTTAAAGTAGGTCTTGCAGCAGAGGAAAGTAATTCATTCAATGATACTGTACATTAAGGCCCACATCACACCGGCTGTTTTCTTCATCAGTGTATCTATGCCAGGGGGAGAAAACACTGTTCCGCTGTCTTCTGCCCTGGCCACTGGATTTTGAAGAAAGAAGAAGGGAGTTTAGTTATAAATTTTTCTGGCATCAGGGTGCACTGACATGGCAAAGGCCTGTTAGGGCAAAATTAAAGACATGCAAACATTATTTTAAATCCCCCAACATGACCTTCCAAGTGTTTTGAAATTGAAAAATCAGAATTAAACACTATTTTCCCTTAGAGTCTATAATGGGTAATGCCACAAACAGGTAGGAGAACTGGTGGATAGGTGTATGTAATAAATGGTAAAAAGTTTGCTACAGATCTCACCAGATCTTACTGGTCGCTTGTTTAAATTCAAACATCACTGCACCAAAAACTTTGTGCCTTTTATAATATATGACAGGCTAATGTCACACACAGTTTGCTTCCCTACCACTTCATGTGTGTTTGTATTGACAGTAGTGGAATCTGTATGTCACTGCGAACACATAATTAATTTTTGACAGAAATTAGGCATAAGGGTGGAACACTGAATTGTGCATTTTCTGTCTGAAATCTACCACACATGTGCAGTGACAGGTGGATCTGTATTCCTGTTAATGAATACACATGGGATAATACAGGGACCAAATCAGCATTTTAGCAACCAGCAACAGTGATATTAGTTATAAGGCAGAGAGACCTTCGCAAAAAAAACTGCTAGATAAACAGGAAAATCATCCCAAACAATAAATGCAGAAGGACAATTTTTTTTAAATTTTTCTACTGTGCTCTCTGGTGCTCTAATGAAAAGAATTCACTAAAGGAAACACTGTTTACAAGTACTCATTACCTTAATTATCAGTTTATCTCTCAGTTTTGTACCCTAATGGACTGCATTGTTGGTGCTTTATAAATAAAAATAATAATTATATTAGCCTGCAATTAAACATTAGAAGGGGGAAATATTTGTACTGTTCAGAGTTCCCTTTAACTTCTGTAGGTGTACTTAGCCACTGGATGAAGATCCACACAATGTTGTGACAGCAATGGTTTCACACATCTATGAAATAAAGGGATGTCCTGACAAAATGTGGAACCGGGCCCAAAAGGGAGCTTGGATCAAAAAAGTCCAATTGCTCTGGTCTGTTACTGTTAAGAGGCTAAAGATTGTTAAGTCTATGCTGCTTTTATCTTCAAGCAAGTGAAACAATGTCTCTGATATCTTGCATGAAATAGAGTGAGCAAATGGGTTGGTGGGTCTAAGCAACAAAAGTATGGGCACTCAAGCACTTGATGGATTCCACAAGGGTCACATAGTTAAAAGTTTTTTAAAAAAGTCTTTATTCAGAGCTACTTTAAAACATCTCCATGCCCTATGCATTTTATGCCCTACTTAATCATGGGCTAATGGTGGGTCAGAGCAACAATTTGATATATGTGCAAATTTTCCTTGATGCTTTTGTGTACAAGAGGCTGCATACATGCATACAGCTACTGTACCATGGTCAATTCACTTATCCCCTTTATTTAACCCACCCAAAATTGTGCATACAGAATATTATAAACCATCTCTTACACTTAAAGGGGTTGTTCACCTTCCAAGCACTTTTTTCAGTTCAGTTGTTTTCAAATTGTTCCCCAGAAAGTAAGACTTTTTTCAATTAATTTCCATTTTTCTTTTTTACTGTTTTTTTCCAAAACCTAAGTTTAAAGTTGAATGTTTTTGTCTCTGGTGTTTGAGTCTGGCAGATCAGTAATTCAGGCGCAGATTCTGAACTATTACAACTTTGCAACATTTAGTTAATACATTTCTCAGCAGCATCTCTGGAGTATTAGCAACTATTGTATCAATTTTAACAGCTGCCTGTAATGAAATTCAGGGATTCTGCTCAGCAGGGACAAAGATAAGAAATGTATCAACTAAATGTATCCAGGGCCGTGCCATGCGGGCCGGGCGCCCCAGGCAACCCAGCCAGCTGCGACGCCCCCTCCGCCACACATGCGCACTGACCGTACACATAGGACATCCGCGCGCATGCACACTGATCACACGCATAGTAGGTGCGCACTTACCGGCTCTGTCGACCTCTCCAGGTACGCTCTCCCCTCATGTACGCGCATGCGCACAAACAGGCACATGGAGTGGAGAAGAGCGGCACTTACTCAGCCGGACATGGGGTAGGTAGCAGTGAAAGGTACGTGCCTGACGCCCCTTAAGCTTTGCGCCCTAGGCACGTGCCTACTCTGCCTACCCCTAGTTCCGGCCCTGAATGTATCAATTTAGAACAGTTTAAAGGGTCGGTGACCCCCCTCCCAGAAATGCTTTAGAAGGGGAAAAAAGACACTTTACACTTCAATATTAGAAAAATGGTGACACATAGAAAATAAAAAGTAATTGGAAAAAGTCTTTATTTCTGGTGAAGTATTGGAAAACAACTAGTTGTTTGAGGGTAAACCACCCCTTTAATGCCTGCCACAGTGCTTTACCCCTCCAGCCAAAACTTGGTGTTTTTCCCGTAAAGACTGATTAAATCATTCTGAGTCATTCTCCATGAGTCATGTTATCCAAATGCCTCCTGATGCCTGTGTGTCCAGCAAATTCTATTTGTATGGTTTGAGTCATGCTGGTTGGGATGCTGTCCTATACAGACAATTACTAAACATTGTTTATTAGCTTTATTTTATGTGAAAATTGTTACTATTTTTAAAATAAATAGTTGCACAGAATATCATGTTGAGAACATTTTCTAAATTCCCCCCCCCATGTGTGTTCTTGCAATGGTAGTATGCACTGATAATTTGTTGGTTTTTAGAAGAACTAAGTATAGTATACCACACTAATGCCTCATTACTAGTATTTTTCTGTTTGGGGGCAATATTTCCAAATGAATGTACTATGTTTGCCAGGTAATCTTTGTCTGGCCTCGCTAGGGTTTGCCAGAGGCACAGTATTTTCCATTCAGCTGAATGTGAAGTCAGTGCAGGCATAGCAGCATTTTGACATTCGTGGCATATTCCTAAAATATATCAGTCTATTTACTCCTAATTAGCACTTGAATATTATGGTTCACCATTTAAAGGGCATGGAAACTTGAATAAAGAGTATTTACTACCTGTAAGGGCCCTTTACTTACCTTCCTTCCCAGATATAGTCCAGTAAGCCAACTAGAACATTCATATAATATAACAGAGCCCAAGCAGATAAATCTGCAAAGTGTGTTAATTTACACAACATGTTTTGGGTGTCAAGCCCTTTATCAAATGAAAGTTTAGCAAGTGAGAGTAAGCTTAAATAACCAAACAGGAACTAACATCACCATTACACTCCCCTCTGAATCCTCCCTTCCAATTGACAATTAAATACATATATAGATCATACTCAAGTAGGTTGTGATCTCTGTCCATAAAAGTCCAAAGTCCACAACAAGTAGTCCATCCAAAGAGGGGTGGGGGGTTCACATTCTTGCTTTGCTCCTAGTTAGACCATAATGCATGCACACACTAAACTCAGAGCTCCAAACATCACTGTAAATGAAAGTAGTTATACAGGGTCACTCGGCAGATATCGCTCATGCAAAAATCACCAGGGTGCCAGGCCAGGAGGAAGACATCACTGGAAAAAAATGGTGGGCACTAAAATTAAAGGAGAACTTAAGCCTAACTACAGAAGCAGGGTAGAAATGTTGACCATTAGGTTTTGGGCTTCTGTACCAGCCCAAGGCAACCACAACCCTTTAGCAGTAAAGATCGGTGTCTCCAAAGACGTCCCACTAGCTCCCCATCTTCTTGTCTGTTGATTCACTGCACATGCTCTGTGCTGCTGTCACTTACTGAGCTTAGAGGCTGACTGAAAATATACAGTACACATAGAATATAAATGTCAAGGCTGATTAGTAATTAATACAGAAAATTACTACATGGCAGCACAGAAACCAGTGCAACTAGCATCAGAATTTAATAATCAGTCCTGTAGCATCAGCTTATATTACAGGCCAACCTCATTTTCTGCTTGATAATTTGCGACGACCCCTAAGCTTATCTTTTCAACAGCTGCTCA
This sequence comes from Xenopus laevis, assembly GCF_017654675.1. NCBI lineage: Eukaryota > Metazoa > Chordata > Amphibia > Anura > Pipidae > Xenopus > Xenopus laevis. The sequence goes on along the minus strand of NC_054387.1, from coordinate 92,069,771 downwards.
GAGCCCACTGAGCATGTGAGTGTCACAGACACTTTACTAGATGGTGACCCCCTGTGACAAGTTTGAAGTCCTGGATCATTGCTGCTATTGAGAAGCTGAAACTTTAGGCTGGTGCAATAAGTTCAGTGTACAAAATATGTCATTTTTTAGCCAAATTATTTTTTAGGCTTTAGTTTTCCTTTGAGGAATGTCTAAATTTTGAAGCATCATAGAAGAAAAATTAAGGTGTTTTGGAGTAAATAGTGGTTTAGTTTGTGCTATGGTGGATAGTCATTTACTAAAGTTCTATCTTGGGGGCTTTTCTTGTCCTTTTAAGTCTAGCATATTTATTAAGCTGTGTATTGAGGTTTATGCTAAGCCCAACATTAAATTGCAGTGCAAATAGCAGTATTTTTTTTAAATGTTTTTGTAAATGTAAAATACGGTTACTATCTATATTCTACTATAACTATGGTTATTGGGAGGACAGCAAGCGATGAAGCTTTGGGCAGGACTGCTGGCACTTGAGTTATGAGGAGGACAACTTACCCTCAAGCTGTAGCAGGATTGCTGGCACTGGAGCTGTAGTTTGCTTGACTATTCAGGAACAGGCCACTACAGTGCTGACACAATAGCAGACATAGGCTGGAGAGCCAGGACAGTAGCTTTAGGTTAAACGAGTGGTTTAGAAACAAACAGAGACTGGGCAACTGAAGCTTAGTGGTAAATGCTGTGGGAATCCCATCTTTATCAGAAAATAGGCCTTCCCCCCCCCCCTCTTTCTCATCAGAGATATCACCCCAATACTCATTTTCAGATTGGCAATGAATTCCTTCCATGTAGAAGTGCAGCAGGCTGTCAGATCCACTTCATTTGAGACAGAGCAGAAGAATTAAGAAACAAAGCCAAAGATCTAATGTAAAAGATGCTTGCTTTCCACGTTAGAGCGGATCTACTTCTCTCTACTCACTTACAAAATGCAGAAATGATGGTGTTCAGGCAGCTTAAAAAAAACAAAACACTGTTATTAATGCCATGAATAGAAGAGTAACACAAGCAGCCTTGCGGTCGCAACACACATATCTGCATTTGTTTTGACTCATCAGGTGTAATAGTGGCGACAACTCCCTGCACACCTGCAATTTTGCTGGGGTTCTGGGAGGAATATGCAACATGGATTTTTTCGGGTATTACTACATATTTTACAGCACTTTTACACTTTCTCTGTTTTTTTAGAATAAATCATTGTACATAGCTTGGCAAATATGTCCTGAATGTACTGTTATTATTTATCTAAATATGGTCCTTTCATCTTATTAGATTATTTAAAGGTGATGTATGGAATAGCTTATGAATACAAGAGCATGCTCAGAGCATTTAACGGACACAAAATTGTGGCACAGTTTGACACTACTCACACATATAGTTTGCTCCCATACACTCTTCTTATTGCAGTATAGTACTACCGCGGCTGTTCAACCTGCTTTAATAGATCCTTTGGTATGTGTAAAGTAACGAGCGAAATGGACGCAAATGAACTCTGGTATTAACATCTGCCATGAGCTGCCAGTTATTCTAGACTTGCCTTAGAGGCTTGCTTATGCACACGCAACAGACTTGTGTGAAGTGAATTGGACACCAATGCTGTTACTGATGCTGTGCACATCAGCTTGCCAGAAGGGAAGTCATCCCCACTAAGAAGAATGCATATGCGACTTGCCAAAACGGATGCTAATTTGCATTTATATTAAAGATCTGCACAAAGTTTTGGTGCACAGTTTTTAGCAGGCATGCACATAAATGCTGGAATTCTAAGAACCTTGCACATTTTGCTTGCATTAGTAAAAAAAACTTTTTTGTTTGGTATAAACCTGAACCCAATATTTCCTATTATTTTTTATACACCACTGGGGAAAATTCTTCTTTTCAAAAAGTGTAAAAGAAAAACAAAACAATGGAGTGGTCCTAGCAAATTCTGAATGATGTGAGTTTATGCTGCACAATTGTTTGCGTAGTGCCACAAGCTAAGAGAGAAGACTGTATTGCTTCTATGTGATGTCAGTGCACTATTTTTATTATTGATAAGCTAGGGCAATATACCTTCTGAACAGGGTTCATTCTTATCATCTAAAAGAAAAGAAATGAGTTCTACTTCTTGCTGGAGGAGGGGATCATAAAATGACTATTAAAATATTCTCTGATTTGGATTCTGTAATTTAAAGATGGCTGTTCTGCAAGTACAAGAGCACATGGCTTGTCTTTTTCTTTTACTCCATTCTCCCTGTTCTTAAGAGAATGCTCTTATGGTCTCAACCACATGGGGGCAGCAAAAACTCATTTACAGCTCAGATTAAATGCATACACCAAGTTTCCTCGAAAGCATTCATCGAATATGCATATACCAATTTAAATGTGTATTTAATTCTATGATATAGCCTTGAAGCAAATGTGTTGGCTCAATTTAACCCCCAGTTCATGTGCAAATATTACTGTATGCCGAGAGATTGGCATAGAACATTAAGATGACTTTTTTTTTCTGCATTGCCTCGAACGGTAATCTTTAACAAAGACTGCACGTGGTCAGAAGTCCTGTCGGCCTAGTTTCATTCACTGCATAGGAAACATGCTGGAAATTTTCATTGGATGGAAAGTGCACCAAAAATTACCATATATATTTTTTTCATGACCCAGCACTCCAAAGTCACTCGCTCTGTGACGATGCTGCAGACATGTTGGGGAAAGATTTTATGCTCCTGTTCTATAAGTATAATTGGCTCCTTAGCTCAGTCCACTGATTACAGTTATTAATCATATTAATAAAGAATACAAAAATTTAGCCACGTTTATGTTAAAAGAGCATATAGAGGCATTTACTATAATAATGTGTATAGAAAAGGATGTTTGGAATGCAGAAGGCTTATATATATAGATGTGTATTCTAAATCTGTTTTGAAGGCAGTAACTGATAAAATAAATACCACAGGATATTGTATGATAAATCTTAATTCTTACTGATTTTGGGTCAAGGTGAGTTTCAGGGTGCAGCAGGGAGGGAATTTGTCCCCTTGGGTTAAAAAAACAAATGGCATATTATATTATATTATGAGAGATTGGAAAAAAAATCATGTTGGTGCAGAGTGCTTACAGAACCTTGGACTTAAATAATCAAATGCAGCCAAGCATTCACTTTATTCCTCATTCCAATTGGAGCAAAAGTCGTATGGTGGATAATTTCTCTACAGATATAGATATTACAGATATTATCATCACATTATATATATATATATATATATATATATATATATATATATATATATATATATATATATATACTGTATATAGTCCGAGAGGCATGAGTGCACACTGGGGTTTACTTAAAAATATAATTTTATTTTGTTACATTAATACAGGCCAACGTTTCGGTCCAAGCCTAGGACCTTTATCAAGACAGGTGGAGAGAGCTGAGGGCCTGACCTACTGGAGGAGAAGGGCGACACGTAAGTGTACAACTCCAGTGTCCAGTGGGATCGAGTCGCAAATGGGACTCAATGTATCTATTGGCGAGGAGGCACCCACGCTGGGTTGCTTCTTTACCTTTTTAATGAAGCACGAATTACACTAAGCGCTTAGGCGCTTGTCACTATGTACGATATTGTTATTGACTAGGATGTGCACAAGATATTTAAATAAGCTTGCACGAATACAACTAAGCAGTCCAATACTAATGTTGGGGCAGTCTGACACGTTATACGTAATTTGAGTCACTATCCCCACCTATGCATGACGTCATGGGCGGGTTTGGCGCCATTTGGGCCTTTAAATGGGGATTTTGTTTGTGTGATTTCACTTCCTGATGACAGCTTAAGTGAATAGCCGAAACGTCGAAATAAAACACCAGTTTGTTTTGCACCAAGAAGAAGACCTGTGAGTGCGTTTTTTTTGCTATATATATATGATCTCTTCATGTTTAACCAGCACCAAGGCAGTACACTTTGGGATTTGAGTGCATCAGTTTTGGACTTGGCATATATATATCCTGTAAATAATATCCTTATAAACGGTGCTAAGTTATAATTGGAGCTTCCCCCTGTTGCAAAATATGAGGATATTAGAAGTCACCTCAAAGTTCCATGACCTCTATAAAAGCACTGCTTTTATCTGGTCATGGGACTCCTCAGTAAATTATAATATCCTTATATTTTACAATAGGGGGTACTTTATTCACTATATAATCTGTTTGTGTAAATAAATGAAACTGACATGCATGGCCTGCCTGACAGCTGACCAATGTTGTACACCGTAGCGCCTATTTACAATCACTGCCAAAGTGCAGCTGTGCTAAAATATATGCAATCTCTTGTGTATTGAATCTATTTATTAAAGGCACTTGTGTCCAAACATGCTTCTTGTACTTACAGATAATTGTGCTAAACATCTTGCCTTGATAAATTGTACACAAATTCACCTAATAACAGAGGGGGAACCCTGCAGTTATGGTCACCCTGAACGAGGTAGTAAACCCAGGGTTTCCACTTGAAACAGTGTTAATAGTTGCAGCAAACTTGCCCCTAAAGAATCACATGCAAACCTCATATAAACATCAAGCACCAGAGATGACAATTTTGACTGCAACTGGCATCCAATTCATCAAATGCACATGCACTGCAGTTTGTAATTTAATGTACAATCGCAGTGGATGCAGTCTGGGGTTACACTGGATTAAACCCTGTGCTTAATCCCTGTTTAAGGTGTTAGGTACATTCAACATCAACTACGGTAATTATAAAAAGTAAATAAACAACTATAAAGTATGCACACTGTAGAGACACAATTATCAAGTAATAGGACTAAAGCAAAGACTTATCTATCACAAGTTGGTTTCTGCCATGAGGCAAGTGATCGCCACTGTCAGCACTTTTGTAAAGGCAGCAAACTGACACGCATGGAGTACTGAAGTAGGCCAAGGCCGGAACTAGTGGTAGGCAGAGCACCCTAGGCACGTGCCTACTCTGCCTACCACTAGTTCCGGCCTTGGCCTACGGTCAGTCCATTCATCTCTGCTCCATGAAGTTTCTGCACCTGCAGGCACTGCATCAGCCTGGGACAGGTGCATAGAAAGGATTTTGGTGTGGAAATTAATTTTTGCACCGAAATCTGCTCTGTGTCTGCACCCACTTCTACACCATGCCTGCAGATTGGGTCATATATAATTCCTATTTTAAGAACTTTGCAAATTGCCAGTGTACCAAGTTTAAATTGATAGTACCGAGCATCTGCCCGTAACATAGTGTTTCAATTATTACAGAGCAAAAGCAAACAGCCAAATGTAAAGTATTGCCCTGAATTAGAAGTAGAAATTGACAGAAGGAGAGAGTCATCCTCCTTCTTTACTTAATAAAATAGAAAAATCCAATAAGGGTAACTAAGGGAAGAGACACACGGTCAGATTCGGGGTGACTAATCTCCCTGAACTGCCTTCCCCTGCATTCCTGCCGGCTAGAATGTAAATTGCTTGCGGGATGCCACTCAGAGCGCTTCGTTTTTCGAAGTCGCCCTTGTGATCCAACATTGGGCGACTTCGGAAAACAAATCACTCCAAGTGCCATCCCGCTGGGGATTTTCATGTGTGTCTCTGCCCTAAACTGACAAAAGGAATGAAATGTCTCAGTTATAAGTAAATGATGGATAATCTTGGATTATGTAAAATGAAGAAGAGACACTTAAGGATGGGGGATATGATTACTTTGTTTTAATAAACTTTAATGCTGTATTTAACAGTAGGTTCTTCCAGTGAATACAAGCTCACACATACAGATTAGGTTGAACTTCATGGACGTGTGTTTATTTCAACCTAATTTACAATGTACGTATATATGTTACTAAGTTTGTTTTGTTTAAATAGGACTCTACAGAAAACTACAATGCTATGTCATGATCTTTCTGGGAAGTAGATAATTATAGCTGTACAAATAAATCTCCCTATACAGCCTAGAATTTGATTTCTCTGATGCTCTGTTGCATTATTTGCTTTTTTAAACGTCATCTAAGATTACATTTTTTTTATCCATTTCTTCTCTTGTCACGGACGATATTGCCTTCTGCATTGTTTTACATTTTGTTTTATTAAGTTTAAATCCAATATGCTTATTTATAACAGGACCAAGCAATGATCCTTGAGGAACATCACTTGTAACACCTGTAACTCTCACTCTCTACAACTCCAGTGACTACATAAGGGAGATGTAGCTCAACTAAAGCTGGGGGACTGCAGGGAAGAAACAATGTGGTGTACACATTATTATTCTAGCAACATCTATCTTGTAGATATTTCTTTATAATCAAGTAAAAAAGACACAACAGATAAATAAATAAAGATGTCTCCTTGATTCCCCTGCTGTGAAACAAAACAGAACCACTTCAATATAACTATCCTTTTGTGGAACTTCTTCTTTATGCCTTTCATCCTCTTTCCAGCTGAGACGAAAATATTGGTAACAATTACTGTGCACTTGTAAGGCTTTTGTTATTTTATTATAACCTTCTGCTCTTTCCATCTTTCCTGGAGTTATGCAGCATCTCAACCACTGGGTAAAAACATGCTAAATATCACGTAAAACACATGGAATTAACTGTTAATATGTTCTTAGATTTTTGGTACTTTATGTGTGGGATTTTTTTGTCCACGTTCTATTCAAAATGACAGGCTCAAAAACCATATTGTAAGATATGTATGGCGTTGTGCAAGTGATTATAATATTTTATGGGATATTAATTTACATTAGAGTATACATCCACATCTTGAATAGGCAATACTCAGTGCTCCAAACTCTTGTAGAACTTCTCTCATTTCCATCCAGTTGAACAGACGGCATGATAGGTGTTTAGTTTTAAACATCAATATTACCTTTCCTTTGTGTAAACATTGTCTTTCCAGATCAAGTTGTTAGCTTATTGTCCTGGGTGATCGGGCAAAGCTATGGACTGCCTAACTCATATATGACCTTGGATGGGCTGGTTAGAAGATGTTGGTAATAAGATGCAAAATTGGCTGCTCTATCTATTTATCTGTGGTTTTACAGTTAAATGCAATTGGTGTAGGAAGTACTTAGTTCTGACAGTTATTGGACCTGTGCAGAAGAATGCATGATATGCAAAATGGAGTCCTCACTCAGCTAAGTTTTTCAAGAGTGAGAACAAGTGGTACACAAAGTAATAAACAAATAAGGCTTTCAGTTGCAATTACTGTACATTACAATTACAAGAAACTAAAAGCATAGAACATTTTTAACTATATTTATTGGAGAGATGCATATATATTAATAAAGTACCAACATGTACCACAACACTTACAGTACAATAAATGGGTATACACATTATCAACATGCAGACTGCATATAAACAATGCAAATGGTATAGAAGGCCCTGCTCAGAAGATCTTATAATTTAATGTTGACCTACCTCCATGCCTGCCCCTCTGGGATAGATTGCCTGTCTAATGCAGGCAGGACTCTATTCAAGGGGCTGGCCACAGGTTTCTGCACTCTTAAAATGTGGGAAAGGGCCCTGCAGCTACTTGGCAAAGGCAGACTGCAGTGTGCAAAAAAATGGCTGATTGCACTTTGGAAATTACCCTTCATAATTTGCAGATTTCTGTTGTAGCTATATAATTTCCAAAGATGGGGAAATGTGGCAAAGGGTACACTCTTGCAGTCACATTTCAAGTATTTGTTTTATTGTTTATAAACAAAAGCGATGCTATTATTTTCTGCTTCCAGATACTTTTAACTCATTTGTGCTCTGATTTTAAACAGAGGTATAGCAACCTCAACTACAGTTCTAGGCTTATACACCGATCTACAGCAAATGGGTCAACCACAGGCCCACAGGAATCAACAGTGGATTATATTTAGCAAGAGCAGATCATGTATTTTTTACCAACAAGCTCAAATATATGTCTGCAGCAATCTGTTGCAGCTGAGAAAACATCCTAATATTTCTGAAATGCTCACAGAAGGCTGTTAGCAACACATTTCCTAGCATAAGACAGCAAACCACTGCGCTATTTTAACAAAAATGTGTGTCAGCTTCCAGGACCAGAAATCTCCACACAGCACATCCATTCTTCCCACAATCCAAAGCCGAGAGTGTGCAATATGTCAGAGCTTTTAATATAGTGTTAAAGGGATTTGCATATTTTATAGCAACCAAAAACATATAGATATATCTTTATTTATTCACACCATTCTGACTCTGTTCTTCCTTCATTTTTTGTGAGAACCAACCCAGAGGCAAGTTGACAGCGGCCACAACACTGACTCAACGATTGCCACCCCCTAGCTCCCTATCATTGCCTGCCCCAATCTGGACCCATTCCCAACAGGAATCCCAATACTTAACGCAGCTCCCAAAACAATAAGTAACCTCTCAAATGATACCCATCTGTTCTCATAACCATGTTGTTCGACCTGAATACAACTTGTCTATTTTTAAATTCACCTTGCCATAATCCACGTCTACCAAAATTGGGAATAGCTCTAAGAATGTGAGACTTTTGATTAAACCAAGCTCCTGCCTCTCTGCTGGCCCCACCTGTGCCCTAGGTTAACTATTTCATTAAGCATCTGATAAAGGGGTGCAACCCATTGTAAATGGAGCACTTGTGCATACATTAATATGTGTGCCTGAATTTACAAGAACTTTAATTGTAAGCCCAAGAGTAGCCCTTCCTGTTTTCTCCTGCTGATGGGTTGGACTGGGAGGCCCACTGCCCACGTGTGCCTGACTTTTTCAAGTCAAGATCAAGTCCTACCTTTTTTCTAATATTTATTTGTGACTTTTGTTTTGACTTCTGAGGCTAAAAGTCAATTTACAGACTAAACTTTCATCAGCTCCATGGGGAATATCTTATCATGTTAAATATATATGTTATTGTTCAAGCTAAATGGACTTGTTAGTTATATTCTGATACCAAATTCTCTTTTTCTGAGCTTTAAGTACCCATTTTAGTTTTAGCACTTAAACTCACAGCTTCCTGTATATTAATTAACAGCTTCTCAAGATAATCTGTTTTGTTCTGCAGTGTTATTAGTTCATTACTCATATCATAGATGGATAAAATAAGAATTGCTTATGTTTTAAAGGGCCTGTTTTATGTTTTCATGGCGTGCCATATTGCAATCATTGACAGATTGGTTGATTGCAATATTTCATTTCTGTATTAGTAGGGAGGAAAATGTCAATGACCTGTGTGGCAGAAATAAAAAAAAAATAACAATGCAAGTGAAAGCTGTATAAAATATACAAGCAGAGACACACTGAGGGTAAAAAGCAATGACAAATTTCACAGGATGAGATCCCAATACACTTATCATTTCCAGAGACAGAAAGTGACAGATAACACACAAAAATTCTGAAAGACAGTTGAGAGAACATGTTTTTTTTTTGGTGATGACTTTAATTTCACAAGAAAAGTTCAGGTTGGTGGGTGAGTTTGAATTGGAGTAGGAAGCCCTTTGGCACTAGTTTAAACTCACACAGGATCAGAAACACTTTCAGCACTGTAAAAACACAATAGCCCAGGTTCTGTTCCGCTATATCTTCTTTATTACTTTTACTATGGGCTATTACAGTGAGCTGAACAATGAAAATAAAGGCTTTCTAGAGGCCACATTTTATGTTGACATCGAAAAAATATCTCAGTAAAAAATAAATGATACCAGGTATCTGGGGAGACTATGTCATATAGCAACCCATTTAGTAGCATGAATTGAATCATGATCATTATCAACTTTATCATAAAAAAACAGGACTGATGCAGTTGTTACAAAGAACACACAAGTCATGTAGCAATGGCAGTATTCAGTGTATTTTAAAGTATAGCAGTGGAACGAAAACAACAAAATTGGCTAGGTGGCATACTGTTTCTACTATTGTCCTCTCAGGCTGAGAGCTGAGAGGAACTAGGGCTAGGCAAGCTAGACATGTCTAGGGCTCAATGGGGGGGGCAGAAGGGAGTTCTACCTAAAGATCCCTGCTCCTGCCAAACATATCTGGATAACTCTAAAATCTCAACTCAGTTTTAACATATGCTGCTGGAAGGTCTATACATCTGAACCATGTTTTTTTTGTTGGGGTGAGCTGATACACACAAACCAACCATTTGAAATACCATGTATTGGTGGGAGTGGTGTAAAAATGTTGTTGTCTAAAGTGATGTATGTAACTTCACATCTGGCAATCTAACAGAAAAGTCTCAGTTTGGTTGATGCCAGAACTGCCACCCTCTGGTGTGTGTATGACTGAAAATTAACTTTTTTTTTGGCTTCTAATAATACACTATAATATTGATTCAGCAATCATAATTATAAATAGGATTTTTATACTAATCAACATAATTATAGTATTCACTAAATGATTATGAATGTACCAGAATTAGAAATACATAATTATGGAAACCTTGGATGTGTAGATTTTATAGTTTTCTAAAAACAGATGTACTGTAAGGCTCTACAATCAAGCAATATTATATAATTATTTTTATTATTCTAACTATTGCAGACAGTTGAGAAATACCCTTGTGATGCTCAATTTAAACTCAATTTGTTGGCATATAGGCTCTATTTATGCAGGTTCCAAAACAGAAATTAGTTTCACTTGTCTAGGTTACTTTGCTACCCCCACTATGCTTAAACTTAGTTCACTAGGCTTTATGCTACAGAAAATTGCTAAAAATAAATCCTGTGGCAACACTGCTTTGCAGATGATTAAAGCATGTAGCCTGTGTTAATTAACAAAGAGTCAAAATAGTGCACTATAATTAAAAGCACAGCTTCTCCTCAAGTTAAACAGTTGTAATGCTTTCTTGGCCTAAAAGTGCCTTTCCATCTAGTTAGGTTTCACTGAACACTACTGCTATCAGCTATCGGTTAGTGGTCCGGATCCCTAAATGTTGAAACTGTTCAGAGAGCAATATGCTAAGCCTAAATCCTACAGCTCTGTGGTCCCTTTATTTTTGGCCAGTAATAGCTAAGGAGAGCTACCTCCAGCTATAAGTCTTTGGTGGAGCACAGAGCTGCTCTTTTTAGCCTTGTCTTTCTATCTTACGTTCCTAGAATGTACTCTTGACAAATGCTAGTCCTATAATCTGACTTTCTTTAGAAGGGTTGTTCCTCAAGGGGACCTCTTTACTGGGCCTTACCAGACAAATCAACATTAGTCAGAAGATGGAGGTCAAAGAGGAAGAACCAATTCTCTCCAACCATAATATTTAAGTGTGAGATGAAGTGGTCACTTATTCTATGGGCCAATAAAATAGATATGTAAACAAGATAACTTACAGATACAGAGTCTTCTGCCTAACAACTAGGTAATATAGGGACTGTTGACCCTATGGGTCCCTGCACATTTAATAATACTTTACCTTCTATAACCTGTATACTCCTTATCCCTCCTATAGGTACTGCACTCAACCAGAGACAACATTAATAATAACTTATGCAGTATGGAAAAAACTTAAATTGCACCATTACACCACTTTGGAAAGAGTTACAATAAAGCAAAGTATATAGCCCTAATGGTCGATATACAATCAAACACGTTTCCATGAAAAGTCTCCACATATTATTCTGTTACTAACATCATGTATCTGATATCTGCTTCAAAAGTATCAGTTACCATTAAGAATATGTCCAAAATTAGTAGTAAATTAGTATTCATAATAGCATAAATCTTAACTGAGGAACAAGGAAATAAATGATTTGCATTAATTGTGTCTTGCCATTTTTGTAGGTGTGCTTTTATTCATGCAAGTAAAACAGTGTCCCTCTGTCTATTCTGTATATGTACTATAGTAAGATTTGTAGGGAGCTTGGGTTTTTTTGGGGGGTGATAACAGGCAAACGGACAAATCCAGACTTTTTGTAAGACTGCCAAAGTGTATGTTTCCACTGCTCCAGAGTCCAATGTATACACTCACTTCAATGCTTCTGCAAAAACTCCAAGTTTTTTTCTTTTATTTATGGTGAGATCCCAGCAAATGTTTCGTGGCCAAGCACCTTCATCAAGTGCTGTCCAATGACAGTGACCTTTACACCACTTGCTTGGTTTTACACATGGGAATGGTATGGTTGTTTGCCTCTGACCACCCATAAAATCCCAATCCTATGAGTATGTCTATGAAGGTTTTCATTCATCCAGGTCATGATATATCTAGTAGACGTAAATCTAGAGCATCTGGACTTGCTGATTAATCATTGAAGATGTTCCACTACTCATCTGAGCAGCTTCTTCAGTTCAACTGACTGGTACAGGAAATCCTCGGCATAGAAACTCTTCAATGGGATTGCTTATCTGGAAATCCAAATCCAAATGACTCCCATAGACTCCCATAGACTCTATTTTAATCAAATCTTAAACTTTTTTAATATTTAATTCTCTGTGATAACACAACAGTACTTTGTACTTGATTTCAACTATAAATTATAACCAATCCTTATTAGAGGCAAAACATTCCTATTGGGTTTAACTAATGATTTTTAGCAGACTTAAGGTATGGGGATCCAAATTATGGACAGACCCCTTGTTCGGAAAATCCCAGGTCCCAAGCATTCTGCATAACAGGTCCCATACCTGTACTGTGATAAATAGCTACACAAAAAAATCAATAACGTATTTATAAAGCTGTGTGTTTCTCTTTAGACACAATTTTACACAGTACATCAGATTCTGTAATCATCCATTAAAATAACTAGTTGTGGAACTTCTAAGGTAGGGTGTTTCTTACAGTGTTCAAATGCTCTAATTTATGCCATTATTTTACACCTATCAAGTCAATAGGATAACGAGGGAAACAAGAAAATTTCAGCCTAAAAAATGTGCAAAAACAGAACAAAATGCAGCAAAATCAATATGCAGTGTTATAAATATGCTGGCTTTTATGCAGCTATGTCTGCCATTCAGAAACTGATATGTTATGGTGTGTTTTTGCTCAATTTTCAATCTATAAATAGGTCCCTTGATGTGTTCAGGGAAGGCATTACTATGCGTTGCTAAGGAAAAGTTGTTTAAGACAAAACTGTGCATAGAACATCACAGGGGCAGAAATCAGGTTGGGGGGGGGTAAGCACTAAAAAAAATAGTCCTGCATCTTAATTTATTAATGTTTCTTAAAGCACTTTCAGCCCTCATCTGCTCAACAGCAAAAAGACAGAAATTAAATGAACACCATCTGCAGTGAGAGCGTCTAGAAAAAATACCCCAGAGCACCCTGTAATTTCCATAATGCTGGTGAATCTTAATTCTAAGGGACACATTGCCATGAGATGGTAATTTTCTCTGACCGCTACACATTGGCCGATGCAAGTCTGGATTACAGATTAAAAATGCTAAATACACAAATAGATAAAGATTTTAATGACTTAATTATAAATGTACTACTGTGTGAACTTTAAGTGCCAACAGCACAGCATAATAAAGCATCTTACTGTGTTGCTTGCATGCGTGAATGTCTTGCTGATAATGCATTATCTCTCCAAAAATGCTTTGCAGGAGAATTTAAGTAAATGAAGGCTTTTATCGGTGCAAAAGGGCAGAGCGCACAACTGCAGGCTAATTGTTAGAAGATCTTTACTTAATTTTCAGTGCTGAAGTTACTGGCAACTGCTCCATGAGATGATCTCCTGGCTAATTCATATCAGAAAGTTATTCAGCATGTCAGATATAAAAAGAATTGAAGAAGATACTTTCTGAAAGGCTAGATAGGCTTAATGACCCACAGAATTACATTATCTTTTGTTGTGTTTTCTTTAAAAAAAATTCTATGCAACCATTTGTCATTCTTGTATTATGGAAACAATGGGGCAAATTTACAAATACAAATATAAGTGCACCAATGCAGCTCCTCACAGCAACCAATTGACCTTCATTTTCATTCTTTTAACTGATGATTGCTCTTGGCAACAGCACCTGTGCAATTTAGCACTAATGTTATGAAATGATCCCTAATATCGCAACTTAGTTTTGTGGGATAAACGAGGGCAATGCATGTTTAGAGCAATTTTCTTATTGACTGGAGTTCTTTAGGCAGTTTTGTAAATGGGGGGTTGTCTCTTTGACACCCTAAAGTCAAACAGTCATTTACTGATTAACACCAGGATGCCATCATTTTATTACTCTTTTGCTCCTGTTTTCGGATTTTGTGTTCAGTAAGCATTTGGTTAAATTATTAGGTAAAACAGAATAATCTTATATTAACCAGAGAAAGTACTCGTCCCACTGAAGTGCTTAAGATTGCATAAATCACGATAAGCCAGCACTTTGTCAGTTGACAGCAAAGAACCCAATTTGAATGACACCTACCATCTAGGGAAGTGCCCATGACTAAATGTCACTCATTAGCTCTTGAGTTTTCTGCTTATCAGCTATGGAAAAGGCTGCACAATTATCTAGCTGTTCCTTGCTCTTAATCTTTGGAGATCTGCTAAAGCTTCTCTTGCAGAAAGCATAATCTTATTTTTGTAATTGTTCAAATAAAAGAATACCCTGCTTATATTTCTCACTCCCACGTGGTTCTTTTTGCTACCCTCATCTTCCTCTCTGTGCCCGCCTTTCTGTCCTCTCTTCAAGCAGTAAATAGCTCTTAGGTGTGTGTCTGTAATTTGTAGGATGGCTGTATTGTCATGTTTGCATGTCTAGTGTTTACGAGACATTTGTTCTGACATCCAGCATTTAGTTGGTTTGCTGTATAGTGCATTTTGTAGTGTGTTTGCTGTATTCTAGAATGTTGGACTGTTTGTTGTATAATCAATAATTTCATAGTCCCTGAATTGATTAAAAGAAAACACAAACTAATATTTTTTTAATGCCAGTTTATATTGCTGGAAAATCAAAGGTAAATAAAAAGTAAAATAAAAGGAACTAGACTAAGCAGTTAGCACCTGCTATAAACTTTACACAATTCCCTGGTCAAAGCTTCATACAGCTATTCCCCTGTTATAAGTTTTTTTGTTTTATTGTCATAAAACATTGAATCACAATGGAATTAATTTTGTATTTTTGACAGTGATCAACAGAAAAAGACTATCATATGTTTTTCATATGGAAAAACAAAAAGCTGACATTTTTAGTAGAGTACAGTAGAGAGATCGGATCTCTACACTAATAGATAACCCCCTTTCCCCTTATAGACTGGCCTGACTCAGCTAGCAGAATAACTTGAATTGACCCACTATAATAATCTATGATATTTAATATATTCCTGGTCCTTCACATGGCAGTGGGCACTAATGGGTTAACCCCCCCTCGTCATGAACGGACAGGAAATTACATCAAAATAAAAGACCTCCCTTACCCCTGACTCGTCCTCCTATTTTTTCCTGTCCCTCGTCAGGAAACTCACCCAATCCGGTGGATACTGGGCTCTGTCCACTGATGCTGGGGGACCTGCGTAATGCCTTGTGTGTCCCTGCAGGGCCTGCTCCGGGCCATGGCCTTTCGTTGCCTAACCAGCGCAGTAAGTCGCAATGCTCCGGTTGTCTGAGGAGCGCATGCGCAGTAAGTCGCGGTTCATCCTGAACCGCATAGACGGACCGCATGGGCGGAAGTGACGTCACTATCGCGGGAGATTTGAAAATCGGCGCATAAGAAGCGGTTCTCTTTGGATTTTCCCCGCTACTCGTTCAGAGAAATAACAGGAGAACAGCTAAAGCCTCCAGTTTGGGACTAAGTCACTGCAGTAAGTGCATCCCTAGGGAATTAATGCTGCTGACACCAGCTAAACAGGTATGAGAATCTAACTTGTTACTCTGTTCCCTAACAGCTATGAGCTCTGGGAGGCGATCTCATTCTACGTCTAGGGGGTGAGTGGACAGTGAAAGCTGAGCCTTGGATGTGTTTTTTCTTTTGTTATCATCATACTAATGTTGATGTTATTGTTGCAGGAGCTCCCCTGGTAAAAGGAGAGAGGAAGAGGTCAGAAGTAAATCCTCTAGGAAGGAATGCCTTTCCTGCAACAATCCTGCTTTGATAAATAAAAAGTTATGTCAGGAATGTCTGGACCAATTAGCAGGACCTTCCACCTCACAAGAGATGTTTATGGAATGGATGAAATCATCTTTTGATCAAACTGTGAATGATATGGTTGAGAAAGTAACTAAAAATGTTATGTCTAAAGTGGTTGCGCTTAAGTGTGACAGGAGAACAACCGCAACCAGCCACAGTGTATCTCTATCAGGAGGTTTTGGTAATAGGAATCTCCCATTTCAAGTAATTCAGAATTTTCTCAGGATGAGCAAACAGATGACAGAGAAGAAGTTTCTTTCAATGTGGATTTGGTGGAACCCCTCATTACTGCCATGAGGGAAACCTTAAAGATTGGTTCAGCGAAAACTTCGGAAGCAGAAGATTTGATGTTCAGAACCTCCGCCAGGAAAAATGAAGTTTTTCCTGTGCATCAAGTGATCAAAGATATGATTAAGGAAGAATGGAGTTCTCCAGATAAGAAATTCTTTCTAAATAAAAGAATAAAGAAGATGTATCCATTTAAAGATGAGGAAGTAAAAGATTGGGACTCTGCTCCGAAGGTGGATGCTTCCATTACTAGGATAGCTAGGAAGACCACGCTGCCAGTTGACGAAGGGGTGTCACTTCGTGATGCAATGGAAAGAAGGCAGGATACTATTCTGAAGAAGGCCTACTTAGTGGCTGGGGCTTCTTGCAAACCAGCAATAGCCATTACATTTTTGGCTAGAGCTAACAAAATCTGGATCCAAGAACTAGAAGAAGCTCTGAAAGTAAAGACCAGCAGAGATGACATTCTAAAGATGTTAGAAAAAGTTAAAGCAGTAAATGATTTTGTATCTGAAGCCTCTCTTGATGGAGTTATGTTCGCGGCTAAAGGGATGAGTTTAGCGGTTGCTTCCAGACGTTCTCTTTGGCTAAGGCACTGGATGGCTGATACTCCTTCGAAACATAATCTTTGTTCTCTTCCTTTTGAAGGTAACTTGCTGTTTGGACAGAGGTTAGATAGTATAATTTCCAAAGCTTCTGCAGGTAAATCTTCCTTTTTACCACAGGACAAAAGAGAGAAGAAACAAACAGGAGGTTTTGGTAATAGAACTTCAAGAGGGTCCTTTAGAGAAGCTAAATCCTACAGACCAGGCAAAGGGTTTTCAAGACAGAATTACTGGAAAGGAAAAAGTCAGTATTTTCAAAGAAGTCAAAAAGATGGGAAACCTGATAAGACCAAAAACTTATGAAGGTGCGCGAGTCCAGCAGCACAAGGTTGGGGGAAGGCTACTCGACTTTCAAGCTGTTTGGGCTCAAACTATTTCAGACGATTGGGTGATTCAAATTGTGTCTCAAGGCTATTGTCTAGAACTCAAGAGCTTGCCTCCACCAAATTTTGTAGCTTCAAGAAAACCAAGGAATCAGGAAGCAGAAAGGGCTCTGGAATCAATCATCTTCCAATTATTAGAAGGGAATGTAATTGTACCAGTTCCTCCAAGCGAGATAAGACAAGGGGTTTACTCCCCTTTATTCCTCAGGAAGAAATCTTCAGGCGAATTCAGAGCTATCCTGAATCTGAAAAAGTTAAACAGATATTTACAGATAAGAAAATTTTGCATGGAGACAATTCGTTCAATATCTCAGATGATAAGACCGAACGATTGGATGGTAAAAATAGACCTGAAGGACGCCTATTTACATGTGCCAGTATACCCAGCTCATCAGAGATTCCTCCGATTCTACATTCTGGGAAGACATTACCAGTATGCAGCTCTACCTTTTGGTTTAGCCACTTCGCCAAGAACTTTTACGAAGGTTCTAGCTCCTATACTGGCTCTGATCAGGTCCCTGGGCATCGAAATCTTTGCCTATTTGGACGACATCATGATAAAAGCATCGTGTCTTCAAACCCTAATTCGTCAATCATTGATAGTACAAAATGTTCTACAACAACACGGATGGATTTTGAACCTAGAAAAATCTTCTCTAATTCCTACTCAAAGGCTAAAATTTTTGGGTTTAATTCTGGATACAGTAAGCTTCAGAATTTTCCTCACTCCGGAGAAAGCTGTCGAAATCCAACATTTAGTGACCAGTTTCTCCAAGTTCCCAGCCTCGACAGCACTGACATGCCAACAACTCTTGGGAAAATTAGTGGCAACAAAAGATGCAGTCGATTGGGCCTTACACCATATAAGACCCCTTCAGTCAGAATTTCTGAGACAATGGAACAGAAAACACAAATTCCAAGTCATAGAGATCAGTCAAGAGGTAAGGCAAAACCTTTTGTGGTGGAAGAATCTTCAGAATATGCTGAAGGGAAAGTCTCTGAAGACCCCGGAATGGCTACATCTAACAACAGATGCGAGCAAGATAGGATGGGGAGCCCATACAGGACAGAATTCAGTTTGGGGCAGATGGAAATCCTATCAGATGAGGTATTCATCGAATTGGAAAGAGCTTACTGCAGTCCGTCTAGCTCTTCTGAAATTCAAGAAAGTGATCAGTGGGAAAGCTGTCATGGTCAACTCAGACAATATGACTACTGTGAGATACCTGATGAAACAGGGTGGCACGAAAGGCAGATCCCTAATGCAGAGTGCACAACTGATTTTCCAGTGGGCAGAAGTTCACCTTACAGATCTGGCAGCTCTTCATGTTCCTGGGGTAATGAATGTCTGGGCAGATTGGCTCAGTCGAAATCCTCACCCAGGAGAGTGGGAATTGGATCAGAACACTTTCAATCTTATAGTGGCGGTTCTGGGCCAACCAGTGATCGATCTGATGGCGACTTCAAGAAACAAGAAGGTGACAGTATTCTGTTCCAGATTCAAGAACAAAGGGGCCTTGGTTCAAGACTGTTTCAGAGTCCAGTGGAACTTCAATCTGGCATACGCATTTCCACCCATTCCTTTGATTCCCAAACTCCTCAGGAAGATCAGGGAGGACAAAGCAGAGGTGATTGCTGTTTTACCATGGTGGCCCAGGAGGAATTGGTTTCCTCAGTTGTTCAACATGAAGCAAGCCCCTCCATTCAAAATCCCTGTGCATTCGAAGATGTTACGGCAGGGTCCACTGTTTCACCCAGCACCAGAAAGTTGGAAGTTGACGGCCTGGCGACTGAAAGGCTGAATATGAGATGTCTAGGTCTTTCAGAAAAGGCGATAGATACATTGCTGGCAGCCAGGAAACCATCAACATCTCAAAAATATTACAAAATCTGGGAGACCTATCTCAATTGGTGCACAAAGACCAACAGGGCTTATGAAACCACCTCTCCAGAGAATATTGTTGAATTTCTCCAGGAAGGTTTGGAAAGAGAATTGAGTGTGTCTACACTCAAAGGGCAAGTGTCAGCTCTGTCTGCCCTTTATGGAGAGGCATGGACTTTTAAGCCTTTGATTGTTCGATTTTTTCAGGCTCTGAGACGAATTAGACCAAAACAAAAAGAAAGAATTCCTCCTTGGGATCTGTCTTTGGTCCTTCAGGCCCTAACAAAGGAGCCTTTTGAGCCATTGGAAACGGCCCCCCTAAAATTCGTCACATGGAAAATGGCTTTTCTGTTAGCCATAACTTCCGCCAGGAGAGTCGGAGAAATTCAAGCACTCCTGGCCCTAGATAGTCACCTAATTTTCAAGGAGGATTGTGTAATTCTGAGAACTCCTCAAAGCTTTCTAACCAAAGTTGTATCCGAATTCCATATGAATCAGGACATCATACTACCAGCGTTTTTTCCATCTCCAAAAACAGAGGAAGAAGCGGTGTGGCACAAATTAGATGTCATCAGGTGCCTGAAAGCTTACTTGTATAGGGTGAAGGAAGTAAGAAAAGATAAGAATATCTTACTCATTCCATCAGGTATGAAGGTTGGTTGTAAAGCGTCAAAATCTACTGTGGCAAGATGGATTAAAGCCTGTATCTCAGAGGCTTATAAGTCAAGTGCAGTGCAAGTCCCGCCTAACATTAAGGCTCACTCCACTAGAGCTGTCTCAGCGTCTTGGGCCTTCCAAGCCCAAGTGTCAGCAGAAGATTTATGCAAAGCTGCTGTCTGGTCTAATTTGAACACGTTCATAAAATTCTACAAATTGGACGTTTGGTCTTCAAGCCAGACAAATTTTGGAAGATCAGTTCTTCAAGCTGTTACTTATAAATAAAATTCTTGGTAGCATTATCCCACCCTCTTAGAGTCTTTACTGCTTGGTAAGATCCCATTAGTGCCCACTGCCATGTGAAGGACCAGGAATGAGGAAAATCTTATCATACTTACCGTGATTTTCTTTTCCTGGACTGTAACATGGCAGTGGGCAAGACTTCCCAACCCTTGAGGGGAGTTTATCTGTACAGTCAAAAATAGGAGGACGAGTCAGGGGTAAGGGAGGTCTTTTATTTTGATGTAATTTCCTGTCCGTTCATGACGAGGGGGGGTTAACCCATTAGTGCCCACTGCCATGTTACAGTCCAGGAAAAGAAAATCACGGTAAGTATGATAAGATTTTCCTCAGTCATCCTTATTCAAGGGGGTTATTTATCAGAGGTCGAATTTTAGAATTTTAGAGTTTTGCAGACCTCGAATAAACTCACAACTTGAATGGTTTCTATTTAAAAAAAACTAGAAACAGAGAGTTCAGGGTTAACAACACAAAAACTCGAATTGATCAAGTTTTTGGTGAAAAAAAACCTGAATCGCTCGAATCATTCGAGTTTTCGGGCAAAATACTCTGAAAAAAACTCGAACATCACAAAGACTATTAATATCTTCACATGGTTAAAGGGACCTCTGCCACTGACTCCTACATGACCTCGACAGATTTTAGATGGTGTATTTTTGTTTTTTCGGATTCTAGTTATTTCCAGGGTCGGGGCATAATTAATCTTGAAAAATTTTAGTTTTTTTCAACCCGAAAATTTGAGTTTTGAACACAACTCGACCCTTAATGAATCTGACCCCAAATATATACACTAGTGTTCACATTAGATACATTTATTCACCACGGTGGCATTAAATTGATCAGAAATTATTGTCAATATATTGACAATGTGATAACATTCTTTTTATTCAATACAACTTTACATTCATCGAAGGATCTTCCATTTGCATCATTTTCAGCTTTGCAGACCTTTGTCATAGTTAAAAGTTTTTTTATGAAATTCAGGGGACTTTTATCCCTCTCCTTCTGTACCTCTTCCCAGCGGTATAACTGGCTTGTATGGCTGTTTTTCTACTCCTGTATGGTTAAGCTCCTACACAATATAAATAGGGTTGAGGACTTGTGATTGTATAGTCCAGTTTATCACAGACAATACCCCAGCTTTTTTTCTTCTCAAAATAGGTTTTGCTTAGAAGCATGTCATGGCGCATGATGAAATCTGCACCAATGAAGAGCTGACCACAGGGGACCACAAAGCATGATGCTGTTAAACACGTACACATTTCTTAATGATTCCAAATTTTTGAACACTAATGCATAAATAATTTTTTCCACTGAGCAATACAAAATTATGGATGTTCAATAAGATACTTTATTATATGGTGGTTTTATAACAGAAAGCCTTCATAATTCAAATTGTGCAGAATAGTTTGATGATAGGGATCAGACCCACCTATATGTCCTTTCTAGGTGTTTATTTGTGAATCAAAACCTATATTTAATCTCTATTCTTGTACTGAATTTAACTTAACACTAAGGGGTAGATTCACTAACAGACACATTTTTGCCATTGTCAGCTTCGCACAGCTCGCACCAGTTCGCCAGGCGCAAATGTGCTACGACCATGCCAATACATTAATATGCAGCGTTTTGTCCTTGGCGCCGAATGCTGGTGACTTTTTGCTAGCTAGCTTTTCTTAGCAAAGATGAGCTAGCTTTAGTTTGTGCCTATCGAAAATTCGCTAGTGATCTTGCGCTTAGGTCAATTTGCATACGGCGGGTAATTTAATTTAAGTTGTATGGAGGTTTTTATTATAAATGTTGGTGCAAATGCTTGAAGTTACCACTTTTTTTTTTACAAATGTCCAGAAACCTTAATAAAGACAAGAGAGTTAATATAATGCTATGTTACTAAATGTATGGAGAAAACCGGCGACCCAAAACAAGTTTGTTAGGACTTTTATAGGCAATCCCACTTCAAAAAAGGAAAAGTCGTCAGCTTTTCTGGAACTTTAATGCATTTTCGGCACACAGGATATGATGTAAGTGACAGAAGATTGAGGAAGATCTATTTTTTTTTAGCACTTGCCTGGTCTGAGGTGTCGAAGTCAACTCTGGTGAAATAGGTAGCGTTCAGTAAAATCCGCACTTTACTGAATTTGCGGAGTAACAACCTATGGCCAGAGTGAAAAGTCGCCTGGCGATCGAGTACATACGACTGCTAGCGACAGTCTCTTTCGCTAGCAAATTAGTGAATTGGCGATGTCCCTGCATGTGGCAAAGCTGGTGAAAAGTCGCTATCATTAGCCACTTCACCCTTTAGTGAATCAGCCCCAAAGCCTGTGTCCTAATGGTTAAAAATAACCATCTTTGTTAATGGAGGGGTGATGCTTTCATGTTCAGGCTTTACCACCCAGGGCTAGCATATAAAGCAGAGTAAGGCCCATACCATACCTAAAATACTGCTGCAGGAATGAAGAGTGTATTTGGTAGTTACCAGCAGATTGATTATCTGATGATAAAAAAAAGTATTTTATATCAAATACAATATGTGGATTTTATCAGTTTGTTTGTCAGAAGAATCCTTCACAGATGTGTGCCTTACTGCACCTTCTTAGGATTATGTCACATAGAAAATAGTAGCTGCAAGTATTCTAATATGGCACATATTGTAGGAATGTAGGAACATTTTAGATTTTGCAGCTCCTTGATGGAAGAACAGTATTCATGTAAGACCAGTTACTCCTTCCGTCATCACAAACCGTTATTGTTTTCGAAAAACAAGCTCTAGTGTAATTCTTGTGTTTTATGTCTGGTCATTTTGTGGTAATCAAGATCCACTTGAATGAGAAATGATACTAAAATCAGAAGTTAAAAGTAGATGAAATGAAAACTGCAGCCATAAACCAGAAATATGCTAGTATACATGGTCCATAAATACATTAAACACAATTCAAAAATGTGTTCTTTAATCTAAATTCAGACTTCATCTAATTCCCTGTTGAATAATGAATTGCCCATATTCACATGTATACTTTCCGGACCTGTCTAGTAACATATTTATATATTGATGCAAAAAGTCCTGTTTGATTCTTGGTTTTTTTGTTCATATATTTTTTTTAAAAAGCATTGCTCTATAAAATTCTTGACACTGCCCACTAGGAGACGTATATGGGTATATTGACTGAACCACATCCAGCTTATCCAGCTCATTTTGTGCCATCATCTAGCACCTTTCATTTAAATTTTAGTATGTTATAGAGCAGTGGTCCCCAACCAGTAGCTCGTGAGCAACATGTTGCTCTCCAACCCCTTGGATGTTGCTCCCAGTGGCCTCAAAGCAGATGATTATTTTTGAATTCCAGGCTTGGAGGCAAGTTTTGGTTGTATAAAAACCAGGTGCACTGCCAAACAGAGTCTCCTGTAGGCTGCCAGTTCATATAGGGCTACCAAACAGCCAATCACAGGCCTTATTTGACATCCCCATGGACTTTCTCATGCTTGTGTTGCTCTCCAACTCTTTTTACATTTAAATGTGGCTCACGAGTAAAAAAGGTTGGGGACCCCTGTTATAGAGTGTCTTATTCTAAACAACTTTCCATTTGTCATACATTTTTTCTTTTTTTTATAGTTTTTGAATTACATGCCTTCTTTTTACTTCTCTTTCAAGTTTTCAGATGGGGTCACTGACCCCGTCTCAAAAACAAATGGTCTGTAAGGCTACAGATTTATTGTTATTGCTACATTTTATTACTCATCTTACTATTCAGGCCCTCTCCTATTCCAGTCTCTTATTCAAATCAAATGCATTGTTGCTAGGGTAATTTGGACCCTAGCAACCAGATTGCTAAAATTACAAACTGGATAAAAAGTTGAATAAAAAGCTAAATAACTCAAAGAACACACATAATAAAACATGAAAACCAATAGGCGAGCAACCCCTTTAAAATTAAATATTGGAAATTCAAGTTTTGGGAACCATAATGCAAACTTGGGAGTTTTTGTGCAAAAAAATCAAAATCAAAATCAAAAAAATCCAGAAAAAATGTATGTGTTTGGAGTCCATGCATCTGTCCCTCCTATTTACTATGTGCAGGGAAACCTAATATGGTTGTAATTCCAGTGTTTCTACTGCAGGTTTTGTCAATTGGTGCAGCAGACTTGCATCTAAAGTGTAATGTGCATATGTCATTTTGACATGGGGGCAGGAATGATGCAATCCTGACTCAATTTTCAGAGCAATTGCTCCATATTCGATAATATGTGCATGTGCAGGAACTATTCCCTCTTACTTACAATTGTGCTGCAGTTGTGAGAAAATGCTGCATTCTAGTGAAAAAATCAAGCCCAATTGCTTTTTGTGCACTGCACTTGCATTTGTAAATTAGCCCTTTTGTCTTACTTAGACAGAAACGGACAGAAAGTGGTTTGTACTGAATTCCCTTATATTAATTAAAGAACCATGTTGGCTAAAATGTAGAGGTATAGGCAGCTAAAGCATTATCTTAATATCTTAAAGTGTTAAACTAGGAGTTTTAGTCTGATGCTACTTACTCTTTATGTGCCCTACATTGTACAGAAAAGCCTGTAACAACATGCCTCTGCTATCTAGCTTCTTGTGTTCAGAGCATTGCAGACCAATCCATATTCATCATTAGTAGGCACTAATAGCAGAGAAGTGCATTTATTTCAAATAGCTGCTCGTGTACTGGCGAACTTTTTTTTTCATCCTACTTTTTGCTTAAATTTGCCTCATCGCTTCTGGCTTCCTGTTCTAAATGCGCATGTGCACATAGTCCCTTCTGATGACGCAAGCTTCAGCTGTACTGAAGCAGAGAAAGGGCGCATGCTCCCCACGCCAAACGCCAAGGAGAATTCTGAAGGGAGGGGGGTGAGGGAGCGAGCCAGCTGCCGATATGCAGACAGATCAAGGGAACGGAGCAGCTGCTCTGTTAACTTCTCAGTGACCGCAGAGGCAGGTATTTAAAGATGACAGTGGGACTTTTTACAGATAAGATTTTTGGCTGGGGGGGTTGACATGTCCTTTAACATGAAATGAATGTTAAGGCAGATGCCCGTGTATCTACTTTTTCTCATCTTCATATCTATATTATTGGTTCTTAGTGATGGTGATTACTTCATGTCACACTTCAATATAGTGATTGGAAAGGGGTGGCACACTTTGACCTTCCTCTGTAACCCAGGTAGGATCAACAGAGTAAAGGGTTCTGCCCTAAAGGGACCACCCTCCTAGTAACTAGGGATGCACCGAATCCACTATTTTGGATTTGGCCGAACCTTCAAATCCTTTGTGAAAGATTCGGCCGAATACCGAACTGAATTTGCATATGCAAATCAGTGAGCTGGAGGGAAAAAGAGAGCTGCGCAGCAAAATTTTTTATACTTCCTTGTTTTGTGACACGGTTCGGCCAAGCACAAGGATTCGGCCTAATCCGAATCCTGCTGAGAATGGCCAAATCCTGGCTGAATACTGAACTGAATCCTGGATTTGGTGCATCCCTACTAGTAACGGGGGGGGGCAGGACTGTAATTACTGGACTAGGTTTTGTTATAGTATTTTCTAGGAATGTTAGATAGTTCGGAAAATATAGAAAGATCAGCCTGTTCTCCAGCAAGGATTCATTGCTAAAGGGAGCTCTCCCTTAGGCTCTACTAGCCTAAGTGAAGGGACCACAGTACTGAAGAATTATTCAAGTTATATTCGTCTCCCTGATCAATTTCTGCTGTAGGGTTTGAACTACTATTGCTAGAAACCCTGAAGGTGAACCTTAAACCTACCAAACTGTCTGCATAGTGATGCCTTGAGAATGGCATGAATTACACATGTGATCACAGTTCAGAAGCTTATTTTGCAGTTTTCTTGTTACAAGTCAGTTTTCACTATGATGATTAAATTGTATGATTTGCATTCCACTTTTCAGTAATAGAGGTGTGTGTGTGCTTGGCACTCAAAGGTTTTAGGTTACTCCTAACTAATTATTATATGAAATGAAAATGTTCCCTGGAGATGAGAATACTACTTAGCTAGTGTGCTAGTGTTTCCAAGTGAAAATGATATAACTGATGTTAATTCAGAAGGGGAGAAATTAGGCTTGGATGGAGATAATCAGTCATCACATTGTAGAAATGCTGACATTTAACCTTATGGGCTCACCTAGGCTAATACTACAATCAGACAAGTGTATAGGGGCTGAGCAGTAGATTTTTGTCATTTTCATAGGACATAAGGAATAAAAACCATGCAATTAAAATGCCCTGTGACAATTTATGCTTTGAAAGGCTTTGTGTCTAATAGAACTGCTGAAATAAGACGTATATACAATTAAAAATGGAATCAGTGGAGAAAATGAAAATTCGAGTTTAACAGATTTCTAAAGAAAAACCGATCAACCGTATACCATGTTACAAGGTATTCTCAATGCATGTAACCCTTAATTTTCACGTCTCCTATTTTCTCTTTACTACATACCCTGTTTTAAGACTACATCAACAACAGAAGTACCCAGCATAATGAGCTGTTGCCTTTTTAGATGTGGAAATGTTCATTTTGAATAAGCTGATTCACCCTTTTGACTCTCAATGGCAAAGTGGAATAAGAAATGTTTGTCAATGAGTCACACATGGCAGCCATGGAAGACGATGAATCTATAACTGGCCTTTTTGTTATACTTTACCTCTTCCTCTGATGATCTAATTCACTAGCTATTATTTATAGCTAAGAAGAGGTCACTGCCTGCCCTTGCTCTCCCTTACCCAATTAATTTCATTCTCTCGTGACATTTTTTTCTGAGACATGAAAGTGCAGAATTTTTCTTATAATAGATGCCTTCGTAATGACTGCTCATAGAGATTCCTGATTTTAAAGTGTTTCATTCTAATGAAACATCTAATTCATGCAGCTAGTAAGTTCAAGTCTCAAAATGTGGCTCGTTCACCAAACACTAGCAGTTAACTTATTATTATTAATTATTATTTTATGTCCATTGGGAATTGTTATAACAATAATAAAAGTACAATGGCAACTATGTTGTGTACAAAATAAACTGTCAAACAAGGAATAAAGTTGTTTTAAAAATTACTAAACTAGTAGACATGAAAATAATTGAAATATGTTCTTTATCTGATTTATATTCTAACTTTTTTGGTTCCAGGTTTTTTGGAGTACAAAAGCAGCCTCAGCACCCTGACGGACTTTTATTTTGTTTTTCTGGATAAAATGTAGCTTCCCCCTTGCTATTTTTAACCATAGGTTTGGCTATTTAGTCAAAATTTAGTTTTGAGTCCACTTCTATACTGTTGAGAATTTCATTTATTGATACCTGTATATAATCTAATGCCTTCTATCGATATTTTTGGAATTATATTTAGTATTAAAATGTTGAGTTTATGTCAATGTTGTTACAAATAGATATTTAAATGTTTACAAGGTAATATGAATTTCATAATTAAACCTTGTGAGTCCCAGTCCAAGGGGCCCAGTTATTAAACCTCAAATTTATCTGGTCAAGGTTTTAAAGGTGAAAACTCAAATTTTTTGAGGAAAAAAAAAAAATCTAATTTTTAGAAATTTATTATACTGCACGGCTGCTAATAATTTGAATCCAAACATACTCCATCTCAATCCTGTTGAGAAGATGTCAATGGGAGATGTCTCTGAAGTTGTTTCTTGACATCGTGATTTGCGCTTGATAATCTGATAAAAGGTTTGATAAAGGTCTAATTCAATTCAGTGAGAAAAAGATTTATCGGAAAAGTCATGGACGAAATTCTATTTGAGATACGATTCAATTCAGAAAAATGTATCTCACAGTTTAGCTTGTGAAAACAACTTTGAAAAGAAATAGGAACTGAATTAGGAGAAAAGTCTTTTCTCCATGAACTGAATCTCATCCATGACTTTTCACGTGATAAACCATAAGATAACTTTTTCTCACTGAATCTGGCCCAAAGTCAGGTTTTTCCACCTAATAATGCAAATGACAATTTGTTAAAGTCGAGTTTTGGGAGTGTCAGTCAAACAATAGGTATTGACTCTCGGTTTTGTTGCGCTGTTTTTTCGCTGCCATATTTTTGAGAAAAATCAATGATAAATGAGTTAATCATTGGTCGAATTTGTTTTAAGAAAAACATGAGAAGAGATGAGACGTTTTAGTAAATAACCTCCTAAGTGTTGCAATCACAAGGTATTTGTTCAAGTGTTGCTTTATTAAGTAGACCTGTTCTTGGTAAGTGCTTAGTAACACTTGTAAATATTGGTTTATATCACCTAAAAGTCCTCTGGTGCCACTAAGTGGGATTTGTGACTTCAGTTCAATCTCCACAAGTGCTCTGTTTTATAATACTTTAAGGTGTACGCATGGGTAGTTCATTTTAAGCCATTTGTTTAGTTTTGTAAATCTGGGCACAATTATAATAATATCCAAAGATAAGCAAAAGTGGAAGGCCATTGTTGTTGCCTTCCATGTAATAAGTGTTGATAATTTCCCTGTCTGGGCATACTGTAGGGTGGGAAAGCTAAGACCATAAGCCTCTAGGGGGCACTTAAACATGATGTAGGGCAAGTGGGTGTTAGTTCCACCACTGGTTGGGAAGGATGGTGTATCTTGCATCATATATTATTGGTAGCTACTAATTGGCTTTCCCCCATGCTCTCAATTGCAGGAACTCCACTCCACATTAGGTGATATTTAGAAGAATTTAAAAACATATACTAAAATCTTAAGTAATCAATTTTGTTTTGTTCATTATGACATGGTCTAGGTGACATATTGACATTTTTTTAGCAAAAGTTGCTGAAATGTTATTATAGTTTAAAACATATCAGGTTTCATTTATTAGTTATTACAGCAAAAGTATTAAGAATCTTAAATAGCTGAGTTCATTAGGTTTTAACAGAAAGCGTAGTTAAAGTTACCCCTTTTAGACCAGAGCAAGCTTCTAGGATTTTGTGAAAAAGGCTTTCAATCATGTTGTGCCATTGGTTAATGCTGCTGATTTGTCTCATTGTCAGCATGAGTCATTCATTCCCCCAATAAACCCTTTATGAGCTGTGATATCTCATTGCTCTTCTAAACTGTTGTGTGGGATGAATTTTAATGAGAAGAAACGGCACTTTTTTTGTTGCTATTGAAACTTGTTATTTCCTCCCTAATAAATGTTCCACCGTTGTGAACACACAAAAACAGACAAGAGCAACAAACAATATCAATACCTTTTTTCATTTTTATTTATGTTTTCCTCCTATAAAAAAAAACAACAGTTTTTATGGGAACATAGCTAGCTGTTTTATTTACACTAATACAATTTATAGGATAAAGGTGTAAATACCCTTTGCATAATGTGAAAGAAAAAGTATAAAAAACTGTTGAGGATTAGTGGTGTATTTTTTTTCAGGTAAAACTGTAAGAGAAATAATTTGTCTCTGTCATTCATTGCTGACTCATTCCATTCCATCAACCTGCACAGAAAGAGCCTATTTTCTAGTTTTAAAGAAAGGAGGATATTCTAATTCTTTAATTTACCATTGACTATTCAGTCTGTTTGCTCAGCTTCCCCTTGCTGCTTTCTTTCAGCCATGTTATCCTCTCCTTGGAGGACCATTTCTGCAATGAAAATTCTGAAATTCAATAATTATCCATCCACCCTTCTCTACCATACACTAACAGGAGTTCGGCACAGAGCATGGAAAAACAAATAAACAGGTAAGGAAGAGAAAGAAAAGAAAACTTGAAAAGCATGACTAGAGAAGGTAAAGGGGAGAGGAGGACACAAAGAGATGTTTGACTCCTTCCTCTTATTTTCCCTATAGAAAACTCTGTTCTTAGAACCTGAAGCAAGTTGCAGACGCTCATCATATTCCATCTAAACTACTGTAACTGGCCACTAACTGGCATATCGTCTACTGAACTAACATGTTTCTAAAATATTTTCTCTGGCTCCTCATTATTCATTTCATCACCTATAACATCCTTCTTTTTTTCCTCAGGCTCACTGTACCACTTTACTCCTTTGCTTATGTTTCCCGATTTGCCTCCATCAAAATTGTGCCCTGCCAACTCCACCTGCCCTTTTTGAATCTTAAATCTTTTGAACTGCTTTTAATTTCTGGAACTCTAGAACTGAATAACTGCAACAAGTTTGTTACTATTGTCGTGCAAGTTTTGCCTGAAATTCTACTTTTTGAATCAGTAGCACATCTGAAGTTTATTTTCTTTAAGAATGTCTGCGTGTTTTTTTACCCATCAAGTTTTAAGTGCTTTTGTGACAAATATAAAAGACAATTCCTGCAATTATATAAATAAAAAATCAGTACCACAGACTAACAAAATCACTTGTGTCCTAACATATAGTTCCCAATAAAATGAAATCACTGATATAATTAAGAGAAATCTGACTATTCTAAAAACTGATCTGATGTTAGAAGAAATACTCCAAAGAGGTTGTCATTTTGTACCCTGGAAATCAAAAACCCTAAAGAATATTCTATCCCCAGACTGATCCCTAACATCAAACATGAGAATGTGATGTGGTTAAATACGGTGGGTTGTTTCAAATGGGGAGCACAGAGATGTGTTGCCTGTCAATACATCATAATCGGGGACACCTTCCATTCAAACACCACACAACAAATATATAAAATAAAGCAGTATATAAATTGTAATAACAAGAATGTAATATATGTGATTTCATGCAAGAAATGTGTGAAACAATATGTGGGACAGACGAGTAGGTGTTTCAAAGAGGGAGCAAGAGAACACATTAATAATATAGTGCAAATAGCTGAAACAAATGTAGCAAGACACTTTTTAGAATGTGCTTCCAGCAATCTGAACTGTTTTTCAAAACAAGACATTGAGAAGGATTTTTTGCAAAAAAGAGGAGGAGATCTAAGCAAAAAAAATCCTGCATCAAGAAACAAAATGGATTTTTACTATGGGCACAAGATTCCTGAAGGGAATGAATGATGAACTTGATATATCGTGTTATTTCTAATTAAGTGGTAAAAGGCAGGTATCTAGGTGTGATATATAAAAAATACCCATAAATAGGCCCAATATCAAAAAAGATTCTCTTTGTTAATGTAAATAAGATAAAGAAATACTATGTTTTTAAAGTTGTTTTTTCTTTTGTGTTTTTGTTAATATGTGACACTGTTAATAAAGTTGTTTTTATTGAATCCTCACTTCACAAGGGGAGTACTAGGATGGCTACCAGAAGCAAGTCATGTTATAAATTACATCACAGAAGGCCAGGCTTGTCCTCTCTCCTTTTCCCCTCCCCTTTTTAATGTAAGAAACACTTTTGACAATGCCCACTGATTAATTGAATATGAATGTAATTGGTGGATATAAATACTCTGCATGTGTAATCTGTCAGTAGCCTATGATTAAGTGTTGTGAGAACACAAAATGCATAAGGCTGTAATCCACACTTGTACTTCAATAAAGACCTTTTTTACTACTACTGACTGGAGGATTGCTCTACAGCTTTTGTGAAGGGGCCTTATTCCTTTTGTACTAAAATGAGTAGAACTTCTTCAAATAAGTGCTTTTACTTACCATAATTGATGGCAACTGCTTTATGCGTAAAGTCTCTTATCAAAGGCTATGAGAGGTTGTGGTAAGTCTGGCACTTGTTTATGTGCAAGACTAGGAAAATGTACATGAAATTGTAGGTAATGTAGAATGTCTAAAAAATATTACTTGGCAACTGCAACTACGATTTCCTATTTCCAAGCTTAGTTAGCAACTGGAATATTGTTTCAGTGGTCCATAATATAGGAATTTATATGACATACAGATAGTTATTGAATGAATCTTGTGAATTGTTTTTAACTTCAGCAGAAAAGAGGTTCCCATACCAGATGTTGTGTTTCTTGAGGCAAATTATTCAACAATATTCCAGTTTGCCATCAAAGCTGTTAATGAATATGACATCTATTATAATAACATTCTGATAATAGATTCTGACAATGCTTACTATATAAAGAAAGACTTCGCTGACAGAGGTTTTGTGATTGTGAAGTCTCCCAAGGCAGTGTTTGTCTGGCACATATTGTAAATTTATGGGCTGCATTTTTCAGGAAACTATCTCAGCTGGTTCACAAATTTTATGCATGATCCTTTCAACATTTTTAACTTCTTCACATCTTAAACCTGCAAGGTCATATTGTGGCTACATTTACAAAAACATGGCTGATTTAATAAAAAACACAATTATCAAATTTTGTTCTTTTGAGGTTTACAAACGTATTATTTTAATAACATGAAATGTGAATGGATGAATGCGCCCTGCAAGTGAGCCTATTTAAATGTGACTTTTTATAAACAACAGTGATTTCCAGTCCATTGGCTAGCTCTAAGCATACAGAAACAATGCTGCAACAGTTACAGTAGAGAATATTTTAGCTTCTAGTGAGCAATACAGTTATACATATCTAAAAACTGTAGTGATAGTGACTAATCCATATATTCAACTTACCTTCACTTAGTTGCTGATGGCACTTTAGAATGATAGATGAATTAATGGTTCCTGGTACTCACATTTAGATGTAGTACAATAAAATCACTAGGGTCCTTATGAAAGCCTTGTTCTCATGCATGGGGACTCACCATGGCCAGCGAGTTGGTGTGATTGTTAGCACTTCTGTCTCATAGAACTGGGGTCTTGGGTTTGATTATTACCACAGCATTATATGTTAAGCTTGATTTTGTTTTCCATGTCTGCATGGGTTGCCTCCAGGTGCATCAGTTCACCCACAGTCCCAAACCCTACTGGTATGAGGAACTAATTGCGGCACAGGCTAAGATTAATCCCCAAAAAATTTTAAGCATATTAATATTAAAAAGATGCACATTGAGAGTGTGGCTCCATAGATAATGAAAATATTTTGCTTATTAACAATACAGAAAAGGCAAATATGATACATCAGTGTGTAAATTGGTTTATACTATAGATTAGATAGCGTTTCAAGACCCACACGGTATGGGCACAGAGAACTCAGCTCTATCAAGTCAGTGATACATGATACATCATGATACATAAAGGTTTACTGAAAATAAATGTGAATGAGAAAGGCATCAGGGCCAAATGGAATACACCGACGGGTACTTAGAGAGCTTAGTTCAGTTTTAGCCAGGCCTGTTTCTGATTTTCTCATACTTATTATCTTCTCGAATGGTACCAATGGATTAGAGGAAAGCTGATTTAATTCCAATATTTCAAGAGATTACGATCTAAGACTGGCAATTATAGGCCAGTAAATTTGACATCTGTGATGGGCAAGTAATTTGAAGGTTTTTTGAGGGATCACATTCAGAATTATGTTCTGGAGAATGCTGCCAGCTTTCTAAACTTCCTATCCTGTACAGGGAGAGGAAACTGGCTAAAGTATCATGTACAGAGTGTGGTGGTTAATGGTACTTTCTCTGCTTGGAGTAAGGTTCTTAGCCACTTATACTCTTAAAGGAGACATATTGTGTAAAAACAATAATCTGCCAGTGCATTATACTTATATGTGTTTGGGCTGATTTATTGAAAAATCTCCCCAAAACCCATCTTCTTGTTCAATGAATTCTCTGGCTGTGCAGGGGAGACGGGCGGCACTCAGTACACTGCACTGTAGGATAGGAACCAATCAGCAGCTAGACTGACCTGATTGGGAACTGAAGCCTGTCTGTGCTTGTGTGACTGCAGGGCTGTGATTGGCTGTCCCCCTCCTACTGTGCTTCTGGCAGGGACCATTAGGATACACCAACCTCTCATTTGAAACACAGACAGTGACTGCAGGAGCTCGATAGGGAGCTCCAATAAAAGGGGCAATTTTGAAGATAATATTCATTTTTAGGCCCAAGTAAAACCAGCACTATGTTTTAATCACCAAAATTAGTTTTTTTTACATATCCTATGTGTCTCATTTAATGGGTCTGCATTAGGCAATTCCATAATAGAGAAAGACCTTGGGGTTCTTGTAGATAATAAACTTGACTGTAGCAAGCAATACCAGTCAGCAAAGGTCAAACAAAGTTGATTTGTAGGAGGAAAGGGTAATTTTTCCATTTTACAAAGCACTGGTAAGGAATTAGAGAGTCCAAAGAAGGGCAGTTTTACACTATCTGTCCCCATATGCAGTGATTCAACATTTCTAGGTTTTGAGGAAAGATTTGTTTGTATTTGAAATTCTACTGAAACTAAACCTTTTTCCGAACATGCATTCCTCTTCTTTGACAAATAAATACATTTGAAATGACAGAAATAATAAAGAAGAAAATATTGGACTCAATAAAAGTTTTCAGCAAATAAGTCTTCGACTGTATTATTGCACATAGAAGTTCACAGAAGCACAAGGGGAAAACGGTGTGTTTTATATATATACAATATAATATGTACACACAGATATGGCTTACAATTTTATTATCCTTGGCTATTTACCCTTTAAAAGGGGTCATGATTTCTTTCATTTAAAATGCCCTGTAGTATTTCACTGTTTTGCTGTGTTGTAGCTTACTTTGATTTCAGATGTTGAGTACTGTGTTTAAGATGCATTTTGGACGGTAATTCCATTTGAATGCAGTAGTAAATATAAAGAACCACTTCTTCTTTTAGATATAGCAGATAAGTCCAATGAAGAGGTCAAGGTAGAAATGTGAGTTCTCAGAGGTTACTGGCAACCCATGGTTACAAAGAGAATGAGAAATCACATCACAGCCTCTATTCTTTGCAAAACACAGTTTGTGCAATTTACGCCTTCATAAAACTATCTTTATATTTAATGTCCCAAAGTAGTAGGGCACAGATGAGCTTGAGTTCCTGATAGTGAGAGGGTTTCTTGGAGACGACTGGAGAAATATATGTGCAGAAGGATTGATGGGTCATTTTGCAAGTGTAAAACAAAGGCCAGAAATATACCTTTTTATATTAGATAGGGGAAGAAATAAATGTAATTTGCAAAGTGCTAGGTATCTGTATATATTATAAGATACACTGGGAACATATAAGTGTCTAAACAGGAATAGTCATATTAAATTAATAGTAAACAAAAGTAAAAATGGATATTGTTTTAATAATTTTAAATCTCAGGTTACAAGTGTGAAAAAAAATCTCCAATATAAATTCAATGCATAATTTAGATTAGGTTAAGATAATTAAAAATGTGCAAATTATGAAGTAAAAATAAGGAGGCTCTGGGGTCCCATAACATTTCTGAATGTAAGGAGCTGTTAAACATAGCATGTCGCATAAATTCAAAGCTTTAAAAGAATAACGGGAACCATTCTTGCTAGTTCTAACAAAAAGTTTAAAGGAATTTTTCTAAGTACAAAATGCACTGTACCCTTCTCCACA
Organism: Xenopus laevis; assembly: GCF_017654675.1. NCBI lineage: Eukaryota > Metazoa > Chordata > Amphibia > Anura > Pipidae > Xenopus > Xenopus laevis. Next base: position 92,034,279 of record NC_054387.1, on the reverse strand, counting down.
TACAGCTCTATTCTGCAGAAAGTTTATTATATTTAAAAATTCATTTATTATATTAAATTAGATTTTATCTTAAATACCATTTTAAAACTCTGCTTCCGGATGTACACTGTACTACTAAAAGGTGAAAGGGCGACTCTGCCAGATCCAAGGTGTAGCGCACCACATCTCAGACTTCTAAACCGGAAGTTAGTTCTTGTGGCGATTTTTCATCTTGCCTTTAGTTTAGATTCAAGGGTAGGGATGGGCGAATTGTTTCGCTGAAAAAATGACGCCCATAGATTTGTATGGCATAGTGCGCCAAAATAAAATGCAGCGCGTCAAAATTTTTTTGACGCCCATAGACTTTAATGGGCGTCAGCGTCATTTCGCCGGTGGCGAATTTTTGCCGAAGCGAGTCAAATTCGCCCATCCCTATTCAATGGGAGAGTGAGTGCGGCAGTGTAACTTTTTCGGTGTAAGAGAAAGCGAGTGGTGAAGGAATGCTTGTACTGACTTTATGGTGGTCTTCCGTGGTTTTTAAATTTATGGCTGACCAGCGTGCTGCCTTACTTTTAGAGATAAAGAAAGCCAAGGATTAACACAAGGGATATGGGGTGTAACTACAGAGGAAGCAGACCCTGCGGTTGCAGGGGGCCCAGGAGGTATAGGGGCCTCATGAGGTCCTAATTCACATACAATTTCAATAAATATTGGTAAAATAGGTCAACTTCTAGACATTTTGGGGGCCTGAAAAGTAATTTCCTGTGGGGCCCAGTAATATCTAGTTACGCCACTGCAAGGGACTAAAAACTCCTCAGTAAAGCCATAAGAACTAACTTCTGGTTTAGAAGTCTGGCTAGGAGGAGATGTGGAGCGTCGCACCTTGGATCTGGCAGATCACCTTTTGGTAAGACAATGCATATCCAGAAGCAGAGTTTTATAATGATATTTTAAATTACATTAAATATAATAAACTTTCTGCAGGATAGAGCTGTATGTGGAGAAGGGTACAGTGGATTTTTCACTTAAATATTTTAGCGTTACAGTTCCTTTAATAACAAAGAGGCATTTAGGTTATCTTGTCTGGGATCCCTTATGTTGTGGTACTGTCAGGGCCCGAAGGCTCTGTTGTAGTGTGGACCAAGGAGGAGACAACAACACCAAGTTCGCAGTACAAAAGGATTTATCAGAAGAATAGTCGTAATCAGGCAAATGGTCAATACAGGCAGCAAGGATCAGAATCGATGAAACAGGCAAGAAGTCGGTACACGGATAAGCAGAATATCAAGAAATCACACCCAGGAACTATACAAGATAGACCTATAATTGGGCAAGGACAGAAAGGGCAATTGGAATTAAATAGTCCAAGGTTGGCGCCAAAACTTGACGCAGTGACGTCATGACGCCGACGCCGGCGTCCTCACGTTGGCGTCCTGACACCGACGCACATTCTGACGCCGGCGTCCATTCCGTCGCCGGCGACCAATCCTGGGGCGACACGTTTCTGACGCAGTCATATTACGACCAGGAAGAGCCGCATGGTGGAGCAGGAGGTCGCCATCTTGGATGTCCCGTGGGGTAAGTTCTTCACTTTCCATTACAGTACCCCCCTCCTTAGGGGGGGCCTCAGGACCACCGAGGCTAGGGGAAGAAGGAAAAAGTCTGTGGAACTTACGAACCAGGACAGGTGCATGCACGTCAGAGCTTTTCACCCAAGAACACTCCTCTGGACCGAACCCCTTCCACTCGATAAGATATTGAAGAGAGCCCCTGGAAATACGAGAGTCCAAGATTCTTTTGACTTCAAATTCCTTGTGATCGTCCACCAAAACAGGAGCTGGAGAGGAAGAAGAAGAGGGGCAGGACATAGCAGGTTTAAGCAGGGAAACATGAAAAACATTAGGTATCCGCAGCTCAGGAGGAAGTTGAAGACGAACAGCCACAGGGTTGATGATTTCGATGATAGGGAAGGGGCCGAATTTAGGACCAAGCTTGGGTGTAGGAATCTTGAGACGAATGTTGCGTGTGGAAAGAAAGACTTTATCACCAGGACTGTATGGAGGGGAAGAAATCCTTCTTTTATCAGCAAACTTTTTCTGCACCAGGGAACTCTTCTCTAAGTTTGCTGCAGTAGCATGCCAAATAGCCAACATGTGAGCAGCTTGGTCATTGGCCGCAGGCACATTGGTAAGAAGAAAATCTTGGGAAAAAGCCAAGGGATTGAGACCATAAACACAGAAGAAAGGATACTTTTGGGAAGAAGAATGCAGAGTGTTGTTGTGGGCAAATTCAGCCCAGGGAAGAAGATCCGACCAATCATCCTGGCACAAGGACACATGACAACGAAGAAACTGTTCCAAAGCCTGATTGACCCGTTCTGCGGCTCCATTAGACTGTGGGTGGTAGGCAGAAGAAAATTGAAGGGAAATGTTAAGAGCTTTGCAAAGAGATCTCCAGAACTTGGAAATAAACTGGGAACCCCGATCAGACACAATCTCGGCAGGAAACCCATGGAGACGAAATATATGTTTGATGAAAAGTTCAGAGAGTTCGGGAGCAGAAGGCAGTTTCCGAAGAGGCGTGAAGTGAGCCATTTTGCTGAATCTGTCGATCACCACCCAGATGACAGTGTGACCAGACGAAACAGGGAGATCGACAATGAAATCCATCGCCAAGTGAGTCCAAGGTCGAGATGGAATGGGAAGTGGCAAGAGTAAACCCTTGGGGGGGAATGTCCGGACTTGGAAACAGCACAAGTGGAACAGGACAAAACAAAGTCTTTGACATCTTTCCTTAGGGTCGGCCACCAGACCAAACGAGACAGGAGCTCAGTTGTCTTCTTAATCCCTGGATGACCGGCCTGTTTGGAACTGTGAGATTGGGATAAAATGGCATGACGAAATTCCGGAGGGACAAAGGCAACACCAAGAGGAGTCTCTACAGGAGCCGAAGACTGAGCAGAAAGTAATTGAGAGGCACAAGAGGGAAACAAGGCAGCAATAATCTTGGTAGAGGGCACAATGGGTACAGGATCTTCGGGGCAGGAATCTTCAGGAGCAAAGCTTCTGGACAGAGCGTCAGCCTTCCTGTTTCTGGAGCCAGGACGAAAGGTGATAATAAAATTAAAACGAGAAAAGAAAAGTGCCCACCTGGCTTGCCGGGGATTGAGGCGCTTGAGGGATTGAATAAATTCAAGGTTCTTGTGGTCGGTAAAGATTGTCACCGGAATAGAAGAACCTTCAAGCAAATGTCTCCATTCTTCCAAGGCCAACTTAACGGCAAGTAGCTCCCGATTGCCCACATCGTAGTTCTGCTCAGGGGAAGAAAATTTTTTGGAGAAAAAGGCACAAGGGTGGAGTTTACCGTCAGAAGAAGATCTTTGAGATAGAACTGCTCCAGCTCCTACATCAGAGGCATCGACTTCAATGAAGAAGGGTTGAAGGGGTTCAGGGTGTCTAAGAATTGGAGCAGAAGAAAAGGCTTCCTTGAGGGTCTTGAAGGCTTCGAGAGCTTGAGGGGGCCAGCGTTGAGGTTTATTCCCTTTACGGATCAGGGCAAGAATTGGATGGACCTTGGAAGAAAAGTTTTTGATAAATTGTCTATAATAGTTGGCGAAGCCAATAAATCTCTGAACTGCCTTGACGCTGGTAGGAAGGGGCCAATCCAAAATTGCAGAAACTTTGGCGGGATCCATCTTAAAACCTTGTGGAGAAATGATGTAGCCAAGAAAAGGAATGGAAGAAACTTCGAAGGTGCATTTTTCCAATTTGGCAAAGAGATTGTTTTTCCTCAACCTGGAAAGAACTTCACGCACTTGGCAACGATGATCAAAAAGGTTTTTGGAAAAAATAAGAATGTCGTCTAAGTACACGACCACACACTGTCCCAAAAGATCACGAAAAATGTCATTGACCAATTCTTGGAAGACCGCAGGAGCATTGCAAAGACCAAATGGCATGACGAGATACTCGTAATGGCCATCACGAGTATTAAAAGCGGTCTTCCATTCGTCTCCCTCACGAATCCGAATAAGATTGTAGGCCCCTCGTAGATCCAGCTTGGTAAAGAAACTAGCCCCCTTGAGCTGATCAAAAAGTTCAGAGATGAGAGGAAGAGGATATCTGTTCTTTACAGTGATTTTATTTAACCCCCTGTAGTCAATGCAGGGCCGCAGAATACCGTCTTTCTTTTCAACAAAGAAGAACAATGCTCTGGCAGGGGAGGTAGAAGGACGAATAAAACCTCTCTGGAGATTCTCCTGGATATAAGACTTCATAGCAGAAGTTTCGGAGGGAGAAAGCGGATAAGTGCGGCCTCGGGGAGGCATGGAGCCGGGTAAAAGTTCGATAGGACAATCATAGGGACGATGAGGTGGGAGAGTCTCAGCGGACTTCTTATCAAAGACATCGGAAAAGGCTTGGTACACAGGAGAGAGAGAAGAACTTGAAGATACTGAAGAAACTTTGACAACAGGAACAGCAGGTAAACAGTTGTGTACACAAAATGGACTCCAACGGGAAATTTGTGAGAAGGACCAGTCAATGACCGGATTATGAACACACAGCCAAGGCAATCCCAGGACAACGGGAGTTGATGGGCAATCGATAAGAAGAAAAGACAGTCTTTCCAAATGCATAGTGCCCACCTTGAAGGAGAGTTCCTGAGTAGACTGCGAGATGATGGCAGAAGAAAGGGGACGATCATCAATCGCCAGGACTCGAAGGGGGGTTGCCAAGGGTTGGAGCGGAATGGCATGGTTAACAGTTGAGGTACGATCCATGAAGTTGCCTGCAGCACCAGAATCGAGGAAAGCCTGAGAGGAGATCTTCTTGGAGCCGAACTGGATTTGAACAGGAAGAAGAAAGCGTTGAGCAGAGGAATGGGGAGGAGAACAAATTCCACCCAGGTAAGTCTCCCCAAGCTTACCTAGGTTTTGGAGTTTCCCGGCTTCACTGGGCATTCCTGGGCGAAGTGGGCTTTTCCCCCACAGTAGAGGCATAACCCAGCGGCCCTTCTCCGGAGTTTCTCCTGTTCGGAAAGGCGTGCCCGCCCGATCTGCATTGGTTCTTCAGGTGGTAAAGAAGAAGTAGCAGGTGCCGCAGGAGGAGGAGGAGAAAGGTTGGAAGCCGGACTGGGAAGTAAGGGTCTTTGGAAGCGTGGAGCCAGGGTGGGTTGGTACCTGGAAAACTTCCTAGCACGCTCCCTGTCAAGTTCGACTTGGAACTCCCTCTGTCAGGTGTCAACCTTCACAGCCAACGCAACAAGGTCCTCCCAACGAGAAGGAATCTCACGAGATACAAGATCGTTCTTGATGCGCATTGCCAGGCCGTTGTAGAAGGCAGCATGGTATCCGTCATTATTCCACGAAGTTTCTGCCACGAGAGTTCGGAATTCTATGGCATATTCAGGAACAGAACGAGTCCCTTGCTGCAGCTGGAATAAACGAGCCGAGGCAGAAGTAGCCTGACCTGGAGCATCGAACACTGTGCGAAGGTCCCGGATGAAGGCCTTGGCATCGTCGATTACCGGATCTTCCTTCTCCCAAAGAGGAGAAGCCCACTCCAGAGCTTTCCCTTGCAGGCGGGTGATAATATAGCCCACTTTAGCTCGCTCCGAGACAAACTGACCTGGAAGCAGGGTGAATTGGATCTCACACTGGTTGATGAAACCACGGCATGATTCCGGATCACCGCTGTACAAAGGAGGTGCAGGGATGCGAGGCTCGGAAACCTGGAGCGGAGTTGCAGGAACCGGCATAGGAACTGGAGCCACAGGAGATAAAGCAGATAATTTCTCCAGGATTGCTTCAAGTGCCTGGCCGAAGTGGGTTTGCTGGGCTTCATAGGTGTGCATACGGGAAGCCAATCCACGAACGGCTCTGCCGACATCAGTAGGAACTTGGGGCTCCTCAGAGGGGTCCATGGCCCAATTATACTGTCAGGGCCCGAAGGCTCTGTTGTAGTGTGGACCAAGGAGGAGACAACAACACCAAGTTCGCAGTACAAAAGGATTTATCAGAAGAATAGTCGTAATCAGGCAAATGGTCAATACAGGCAGCAAGGATCAGAATCGATGAAACAGGCAAGAAGTCGGTACACGGATAAGCAGAATATCAAGAAATCACACCCAGGAACTATACAAGATAGACCTATAATTGGGCAAGGACAGAAAGGGCAATTGGAATTAAATAGTCCAAGGTTGGCGCCAAAACTTGACGCAGTGACGTCATGACGCCGACGCCGGCGTCCTCACGTTGGCGTCCTGACGCTGACGCCGACGCACATTCTGACGCCGGCGTCCATTCCGTCGACGGCGACCAATCCTGGGGCGACACGTTTCTGACGCAGTCATATTACGACCAGGAAGAGCCGCATGGTGGAGCAGGAGGTCGCCATCTTGGATGTCCCGTGGGGTAAGTTCTTCACTTTCCATTACAGGTACAGCATAAGGGATCCTGTTCTAATTCAGTCCAACTATAGAGGCAAGTACTTCCGCAAGTCCACAACTATTAGTAATACTTAGAGGGTTATATATCACAGGTCGAATGTTATAATTAACTCGAATGAACAAAGACTCAAATGGTTGCATATTTAAGAAAAAATTTGAATGGAAAAAACTCGATTCAGCAAATTCGAGTTGCGAAACCCGAAAAACTCCAATAAATTGAGTTTTTCATGAGAAAAAACTTGTACTGTTTGAATAGATCGAGTTTTCCGGCAAAACCTTCTGAAAAAACTTGAACATCATGAAGGCTATTAACATCTTCAAATGGTTCTGGGACCTCTGCCATTGACTCCTACATGACCTCAACAGTTTTTAGATTGTTTATTTTCAGATTCGAGTTATTTCCAGGGTTGGGGTATATTAAATCTAAAAACTTTGAGTTTCTTTCAAAGAATTTGAAAAATTATAGTTTTTTTTAACCCAAAAATGCGAGTTTTGATAAAAAAAGTTGCGTTTTCGTGGAAAACACAACTAAAACCTTAATAAATAACCCCCTTAATGTTTCCTAAGGAACTGCTCTTCAGCTGGGCTTACATAAGAAAATATGAACTTCCAAAATAACTTCCAAAAATAAATATAAATATACACATATTTTACACAGATTTACATCATTTCAAAAATTGAAAGGAAACCATGATTGTATGTCTGTGTTGCAGGGACTAGTTTCCCCACCCCTTTAGGCTGACAGAGCGATTCAACCCAGATCACACAGGGGAATGGTTCCTACAATAAGAGGTCTTCAGGTCATCTTTCATAGGTGGGGCCTACATGAGGTAGATCAAATGACTTACAGGTCCATCCACAAATCATCATGTTTTACTGCTCAATTTCATAATCCCTGTGCAAGCAGTAGATACCAATACCACATGGCATTTTCAGATGGCCTACATTTTCCCTCTTTTTCCATTGTTTCTGAGAGTTACAAATTAATGGGACTGGCGAAAAATGATTCTGATATCAACCAATTGACCACACAGGTCACATTCTCAGACCTTGCGACCACGAGCATAGAGAATCTCTGGAAGTTACCACTATCCCTTGACCTTCTTTCTGAAGGAACTAAAGTCAATGTACCTAAAGGTGATCAGCACCCTGTAACCTTGGCAGAAAGCTACTGCAGGCTGCTGTTATCTAAATGACTTGACTTTGCTTCCTTTTAGGGGACAACTATTATATGTACCTATTTTTTCTGTGACCCTCAAAGTGATGGAGTGAAAACGGGATTATGTGTTACCATCAAATCCTTTTTCTTCAGTCACTTGAGGACACAGTACTTTACTCACTACAGACCTGTACTCTTGGTTGCTCTCAGCCATATTGAGCACATTTGTTCCATAAAGTATACAAGTAGTTAGGTTCTGGTGCCCTTGCCATTTTAAAATTATAGAAAAAGTTTACCTTTCTCTAAGCAGGGTTGACATAGCTACATTGGGAAGAGTGTTTTTTTTCCTGTGCCCTGTTTCCTAGTAATGAATACTATGCCCCTCATTGTTCCCGTGTACCCAATGTAACGAAAGAAAAGAGTATTTAATGGTGAGTAAAAAACAATTCACATATGTGGGAACTTTTGTGTAACTATGTTGGCAGGACCATTCTATGTACTGTTCATTAATCCTATTCTAAAACTGGTGCAATACCAGCTGTTGAGAATTTTTTCAAGTTCATCCCTACTGGAGAAAGCATTTGGCATCTTCCAATCATATGTATCAATGCAAATTTTGTGAGATAGAATGCTTAGAACACCTGATAAGCTATGTTCCCATACATCTATTTAAGGGAAATTAAATGGGACAACATTAAAGTGCTGTTAATAGTAGTGTATAAAGTGGACGGTTGGCTCAGCACCTCAGACTCTTAGAAAGGAAATTCCATTATCGTTCTCTCTGCATGAGTGATGGATGGGTGCTAGTACTTAAAGCTTTAACAGTGATGGAGTTCATTAAACAGTAGATACAGTAGCATAAATCAGTAGTCACAGAAGTAAAATACATCATATTGTTATTGACAAGTGAGAGCAATAACAGAGAATATACATTCAATTATATATTCATATATTCTCTGTTTACAAATGAAGAGCAGTGGGTCTTTATCAAGACTGTCCTAGAAGGACTAAAATGATGAATTGCTATAATTCACAATAAATCTTTCTATAAGTCCCAGGGGTGCACATTACTTGCCCACAGAAACTATGATGATGCTGGTTTGGACACAGTGGGTGTCCTTGAAAATAAAACATATTGACCTACCATTGGTGCAGAAAGAAATCAAAAGCGACAAGAATTAGTCCCTCTATGCTGGTATGCTTGAACTTTTGGAATAGCATCATCATGGTGTTTGGTTTTTCAACTTTGAGCCTTGGATAAACGTAACTTCAGTTGGACAACTTTATGCTGAAGATATTGGAGAAAGGAGAAAAATATTTGTAAAGCTTCTTGACTGTTTGGAAATCTTCTTGACTTCCTGTCAAGTCTAGGGGCATATTTTTTATGCTGTGTAAAAAACAGTGGGATAATACACCACACACTGCCACGTAAAAAACAGCATTGCACTTTTACGCATTTTTTCTTAGATCGACTTCCGCTGGAAGAAATGTAAAATAATGGAGGAAAATCTGCCATTTGCATGGTGTCAAATTTACACACATCTTGATAAACACAGCTTGATTACACAGCTTTTTACACAGTTTTTTTTTTGACAAATCTAGTTTTATATATAATAATATTCCCCTAAATGTTTATATTGAGAAGCCCTTGCTCTTCCAGACTGAGCTACAGGACCCTCTGACTATTATGTGTTTTTTAGTTATTTATTTTTACATAGTTACATAGCTAAGTTGGGTTGAAAAAAAGTCCATCAAGTTCAACCCCTCCAAATGAACCCAGTGCATATATTTATGTACATATACTTATACCAACACCCACATATATAAACTATTTATACCATTATCTATACTAACTGTAAATGTAAAGATTACAATAGCCTTGAATATTATGCTTGCTCGAGAAATCATCCAAGCTACTCATAAAGGCATTAATAGAATCTGCCATCACAACATCAACGGGCAGAGTATTCCCCAACCTCATTGCTTTCACCGTGAAGAACAACCTACACTGCTTGTTTTGGAGACAGGCCAGTATTCTTTTTTAAGTAGATAATTATGTTAAAATTAATGTACATAATTGTTATTTAGCAAGGAGATTACATTATTTCATATTGTGTCTCTTGTTTGGTCGTGTGCTGCCACATGGAAACCTTGGAAGAGTGATCTGCTTGTTTCTAAGTATCCTTATGTTTTCATTATTGTTGCTTTCATTAGTATTTAAACTTCTATTCAGCACAGAAAATGTTTTCCTTGTATCAGACTTAGATACATGACACACTAATTGATTCTGATTATGGGTTAAGAGCCTACATTGGTTGCAACACCTAAACAAGAAAAACACAAAATTAAATTAACAATTTACTGCATTATCTAGCTAGTAATTTCCGTGTGTTTCCTTGGTTATTTTAAAAGAAAAGGTCTTTAAAGACTAGAGAATGTGAGAGTTTAGACCAGTGGCACACAGTTGGAAAAAAGGCAGATTCACTGGGAAACCATATACTGTACAGTGCAGTGATTCCTGTGCCAGAATGGCCAAACATGGAAAAACAAACTCACATTGTGTTTATATTTTTTATATCTTTTATATGTGAAACGGTCTATTTCCTATGACGGATGAATGGCTAGTGTCAGAGGGTCTAAATCTATTATTTGAAACCCCCAATACTCTGTTACGAACACCAGGCCCAAGACAGGGATGGACTATAAGGGCAAATGGTCAACTGTGGACAATGGTCACTCATATAACTTATAGTAGGCCATACAAATAAATGATCTCCGCTCTGTTATTTAGATTCCAGAGTGTCAGCATGTCTCTTATGCCCTTTTGCAGAAGTGTTGCTCAATAGCTGGCTTTACCACAATGGCTATGTTTAGCCAACAGATGTTTACGAGGCTGTGGACAATTGGAACCAGAAAACTCTTATGTTGCAAAACTGCACATCTTACAGGAATGTATAAATGTATATGCCAGTAAATCTCCTCACCAGACCATGTATGGTATTTCCATGTACCCCTGTCACAATTACAGTAAATGCCTTCTGAAAGCTATAGAACGCTTGGACCAAGAGGTGTGTCTTTGGTATGTCCTTGGCTGACATTCTGTGTGTTACTCCAACAGCTTACCCAGACAAAACTGTTATGTTGTATTCTGTGTGAATAAATTGCCTGACTATTACTAGGTTTTCTTTTACTGAGTTTTGTCTTACACAAGGTCAAAATGGTACTACTAAAATTACCATCAATTGGAATAAACTGGCACAAATCTATATTTATATAATCCATGAACTATTAATTTCCAGCATTCCAGTGTATATCTGCTGCAGATATGAAGGTCACATCTTTGCATGGAGTTCTGGAGCTATGAAATAGTTCAGAATGTGACGGACATTACAAGTATCTCGTCATGCCATTTGGGCTCTGCAATGCGCCCGCAGTTTTCCAGGAGTTCGTAAACGACATCTTCCGAGATCTTCTGGGACTTTGTGTTGTAGTCTATTTGGAAGATATCCTTAATTTCTCCAAATCCTTGGAAGAACACCGGCTCCAAGTACTCAAGGTCCTCTCTCGTTTAAGGAAGAATGCTCTTTTCGTTAAATTAGCACCATCTGAGACCCCAGGGGGTAGCATTTGTCCCGACTGAACTCCGTCAGTCTATCCTCAATCAGTCTCATAGTTCCAAGCAGGCTGGCCATCCTGGGTTTCGGAAGATGACGGATCTGCTGTCTCGTCTGGTTTGGTGGCCTTCTCTTTGGAAAGATGTTCATCCTGTGCTACTTGTGCGGGTTCCAAATCTGGACATTCTCCTCTGAAAGGCCTTATTCTACCCCTGCCCATTCCCTGTCGACCCTGGATCCATCTGGTCATGGACTTTATTGTTGATCTCCCTGTTTTCCTGGGTCATACAGTCATTTGGGTGGTGGTGGATAGGTTCAGCAAGATGGCCCATTTCATTCCTCTTCGGAAGTTGCCTTCTGCTTTTGATGTGCACTGGGTTTTGTGCAAAACCCCCATTTTCGGGTGAAATTTTGAAAATATTTTTTCTGCAAAGCAAATTTTCGTTAAAATGTAATAATAAATAAGCGTTAAAAACCTGAGCGGATTTGCTCGGAGTTTGTAGCAGAAAATATTGAGATGAATTCGGACTTTGATAAATAACCCCCTTAGTTTTAGATTTTGGGACAATAAATAGCTGGCTCTGTTATGTAAATGTTCTTGAAGAATGCTTTTCCTTAGCAATATATTTCTCATGAGGCAGATGTGCTGCTTGTGGCCTAGTCTTTGTGTTGTCACATTATCTGGTATATGCCAGGGGATATTGGTCAAAAAAGGGAAAATGTACACTGCGGATAGAGATAAGGAGAATTACAAGGTACAGATTTGAACTGGAATATGAATGCCTTGAAAATACAGAAGTATTCTGCAAACATAGAAAAGGGAGACATTACATAAGTGGAAAACTCCTATCTCCTAGAAGCTCTCGTGGTCTCTCATGGAGAACTACCAAAAACTCATTTCTAAGCCCCCCTCCTTCTGTATTTTTGTACTGTGAAAATTTGTTCTTGAAACTCATTGCATTCAGTGATTGGCTGCTATCTCATGTCATGCTGATATATTGTTCATATATTGATTTGTCAGACATCAGCATTCAATACTGTGTCCTAATAAAACCAAATCTTATTTCAAGTTTTTTAGTGGCATAAATTAGTCCAGAATACATACTCTACTCTATTCAATCAATAAACTATAAGCTGGCAGTCACTATTATGGCATTCAGCACATATTCATCACCTGCATTATTTCCGTTTATGTCTACCAGTAGCTACTCTTTAAATAATAAATTTCGAATCCCTATCTCAGGCTTCATGTGTAGAAAAGATACATATTCTGGTTCCTTACATAACAGTGGCTTTTATCTAGGCCTACTAAGAAAGTTTTCTGAAGCAATATACACACATGAGCAACTCCAGCAGGAGAGTGCAATTTGCTGAGGTAGTGGAAGCAGTAGATGCCATTGTTTGTTGATATACCAGAAGCGTTTGACCTTGTCAGTCATGCTTTGCTTCTTCAGAAATTGAATGTTGTGAATTTTTTCCTTTGCTTCACTGTCATACTCCCAAACCTCCTGACCTGTTTATTCCAGGCGTCAAAGCGACTGATAATAACTTGATTTTCCTCTTAACTGTTTCTCGCCAAGGATGCCTGATGGTATGCAATAAATTGCTTTAATTGCCAAAGTTTGTCATGGAAATTTTGTCAAATATAGTTTAGGTAATTATTTTTATGGCAAGCTGATGAGGCGATGTTAGTAGTATTTAAACAGCCACAACAGTAGATCCGAAGAATGTGCTAGTATTATTATTATTTTATTTGGGAATTCCATGTAATGTGTTATTGTCTCCCAAATTACATTAAACGTGAAACATTCTAAATCTCAAGGTAACACATTACATTATAAATTCATGCCATAGTACATTTTTTATAGAGAATAATCCAGTAGCACACTGATTATGGTGTGGTAAGTGATAAATTGTTTATTTAGCCCACATACATACAAGGTCAACGTTTCGGACCCCACTGGGCCCTTTGTCAAGCCTTGACAAAGGGCCCAGTAGGGCCCAGTGGGGTCCGAAACGTTGACCTTGTATGTATGTGGGCTAAATAAACAATTTATCACTTACCACACCATAATCAGTGTGCTACTGGATTATTCTCTACATTGTATGCTGGACCTGTTGGGCAGGAAAGGGTCAACCAGATTAAGCACCTGATACCCTGCACAGGGTTACTCGAAGGGTTGAGCACTCCGAACATTGCAAATATTGATAGTACATTTTTTACACACAATGAAAATGTATTTTATTTTCACAGATTGTATCCTATTTGCCATTTGATATCAGTGATATTGTTAAGCCTTGAGATGCTGTAAATTTAGGGGGTGACTTATCAACGATCGAATTTGAATTGATGGGATTGTTTTATTTACAAAACAATCTATTGTTTTGAAATAAAACAATAGGCAAAAAGTATGCCAAGCACAAGCCCTATTTATTGAACTCATATTAATTAAGCAAAAGAGGGACTTTTTATGCTGAGGAACAGTTTGATAAACGTTTTCAGGCTTTGCCATTTTATTGTTGTCTGCTATATGCTCATCATGTGACATTGCAGCTGCCCACAAGGGCTGCTCCCAAAATTAAAATCTTTGAGCTAAATGCAGTACATGGTTTTTCTGTAACGCGAGTAGTTTGTAAACTCTATGGGGCAGGGATCTCCTTCCTACTGTCTCTCTTACCACGTGGCATTTAAGGTCTATGTCCTTATATAAGCATTGTGTACTTTATATATATATATAGAGAGAGAGAGAGAGAGAGAGAGAAAGAGCAACATTCATAATGTATAACGGAGGAAGAGAATGCTATTTTTGTTTGTAAAAGCTACCAAAAGATTCTATGAAAAACAAGTGGCCCCTTTTTTTGGAACTTACGTTTTCTCTTTCTGTTCTTTACAACCAAAAAAAGTGTACTAAACTGCATAAAAAGGGAATCTATTACCAATACCTTTCTAGCCCAGTCAGCTGATGTAATCACGCTTTATTGATACTAGACAATCCAAGAATTAGAAGAGTTCCCACCTTTATTTTTAATTGTTACAAATGATCAGTATTTTGTCACAAACTACTATTGCGTCTGACTATGTATTCTTTGTGGAAACTGGAAAGACTGCTTTTACTTATACTGGCTAGAAGAGAGATCATAGGGTTGTCTAAAGTCAGAGCTTCATCTTTAAAAGTTTATTGAAAAACTGTCATTGAATCAGACTGAGTGGAAAGCAAAAACCTAGGGGCAGATTTATCAAAAGTCGAATTTCGAAGTGGAAAATACTTCAAATTCGACCTTCAAACTGAATACTACAAAATTCGAAGTAGAATTCGTAGGATTTTTTGCATTGTACGACCGTATTCTGATCATACTTCGAATTGTACGATTCGAGCGATTTTATTGTACGATTTTCCTTTGAAATATGCTCTGGAGGGTCCCCATAGGCTAACATAGCACTTAGGCAGGTTTAAGTTGGCAAAGTATTGAAGTCGAAGTTTTTTTTAAAGAGACAGTATATCAATTATCGAATGGTCGAATAGTCGAACGATTTTACTTTGAATCGAAGGTCGAAGTCGTAGTAGCCTATTCAATGGTCGAAGTATCCAAAAATTACTTTGAATTTCGAATATTTTAACTTTGAAAATTCCCTCGATTTCACTTTGACCCTTGATAAATCTACCCCCTAATATCCATGTTTTGGGAGAGATTGTAATCATGTAAAAATGCAACAGGTCCACTTAAATTAAAACTGTTAAAAGAGCCAAAAAAACACTTTTGTTAGAAATGGTGCATTTTATATACTGAACTAAATGTTTTAGCTAAGAATTTAAGTAGCTCCATAACAGTAATGATCTACGCCTTCAAAGTTGTCCATAGCTACAGCCCATCTTTGATCTTAGATGATATTTTACATACCAATGGCATGCATATGCTCAGTGTGCTATGGGCTGCAGTTGAGAAGCAAAACTTAGGAAGAAATTATCAAAACATTAGCAGATGGTGCTACAAGGCAGAAATTAATATGGAAAGCCATCTTCATAGGCACAGAAGCCCAGAAGCCCAAAATGGTTTATCATGACTACTTCTTTGTTGAGTTTAAGTTCTAATGTAAAAACATATTCATGATAGAATGTCTTAATATATTGCTCTGTACTTATTTTCTTATACCTGCTTATTTGAATTTGTTCTGTTCATTTTCCATTATACACTGAAACTATCAAATCAATACAGGTAATAATAAAATGTAAGCTTACATCCCAGCAAACATAAAAAAACGTTGCTATTTCAGGTTTGCAGCATTATCTGCTCATAATGCAGTAAATCTAAAACATCATCATTTTTAGATTTAAAAAAAAATAAAGGGAAAAACATTTGACAGCATTTGTGATTACGACATAAAGTCATCGCAACCAGTTTTATAGTCGCACACAGACAGCCGGGACATCTAAAAAATATGTCTACCATTCCTGCTTCTCTTTGGCGTAGGTATAGGGAATAGATAAAACCTTTTCTATAAATAAAAGAGATTTTCATTGCCGCGTGTGGGCTCCTATGAACTGACAGGCTGGTGACAACAAGAAGTGACCGAGAAACAATTTCATTTAGGCCACTTAAAAAACAGTCCCGCAGGATCTCTGAGATGAAAATACCTCCTGTGGGAATGGTCTGAAATGAATGTCCATATATCATCATGATCTTTAAAACAGGGGGAAGAAGAATACGGCTGAACTAGTTGCTGACATTAGACATGGCAAAAACAGCCAAATTCTCATCACTAAATATCTTTTCTTTGGCCAATAAGTCCCACTAGTAAATTTGATAAAATTTAAAAATGACCATAAAATTAAATTGAAAATGGGCTGTTAGTAAACTTTATGTTAATGTTACAAAATCATAAATATTTACATAATTAAAGTTCAGTGATGCTGCACCTAGTAATGTGTTTTTTTTATTGTTCCATTAGTAGAATTTTTTCCTTATAAAAAATAGTGTTTTTTTAAAAAAAGGTTACATATTTCCTGCGCACTTGATGTCTTTCTACTATCCTTATGTTTTAGAACAGGAGGTATGTTATTGATACACAGATTTAGCAACTCTGATGAAACAAGTAACACCATTAAAATTGGTTTATGATTTTACTAAATAATGTTTATATAGTGTAAATTGTACCTCCTATTATAAAATATAAGGATATTGTAAATCATAGAGGAGTTCCATGACCATATAGAAGCACAAGGCCAAAGGCCATTTGTATACAGATCTTGGAACTCTGAGGTTGCTTCTAATATCCTCATATTTTACAACAGAGAGTTCATTATACATATAAAAATACACAATAAGTCTCAGTGAGTCATTATTGATTCATTGATTACATCACTAAGCACCAATTATAGCCAATGACATCACTAAGTATAAAATTGACAAGAAATGTGTGTCTCTTGTGTATGATAAGGCTATGATTTACAGTTGAGTAAATGAAAAAGCAAAATAGGGACCGCACAAGCTCACCGTTTTTCCTCCGGTTCAGGTGCTCAGTCTCACAGTGTCCCCACTGTGAATATAGCAAAAATTCAAGAAAGCAGACGGCACTTCTGAAACTGGGGTTTATTGGAGTACCTGCTGGTAACACCTGACGCGTTTCGGGAGTTATCCCTTAATCATAGGTAAATAGCACTTTAAACAATAAATTCATTCAAATGTATTTTAAAGCAGCACTCCACTAGATAGATACATAGATAGACATACGGGAAAAGGAACGATTACACATACATATACAATACATAAGTATATCACAATAATACAGAGAAAGGTCTCTGCTGAGACCAAAATGTTGGTTAAATACCTTAATATCCCACCTATGATTAAGGGATAACTCCTGAAACGCGTCAGGTGTTACCAGCAGGTACTCCAATAAACCCCAGTTTCAGAAGTGCCGTCTGCTTTCTTGAATTTTTGCTATGATTTACAGTTGGATGAATTGTAATTGCTATGACTTTTTGTTCAAGTATCTATAATCCAGTATTTAAAAATATTACAATGCCCTGAACCAGTGATCTCCAACCAGTTTTTAGTGAACAACATTTTGGACGTTGCTCTTAGTGGCTTTAAAGCAGGTGCTTATTTTTGTATTCCAGGCAAATTTTGGTTGCATAAAAAACAGGTGTTCTGCCAAAAAAAACCTTGTAAGCTGTAAATTCACATAGGGGCTACCAAATTGCTTATCGTAGCCCTTATGTGTCATTCCCATTGACTTCTTTAATGCTTGTGCTGCTCCCTAACTCTTTTTACATTTGAATGTGGCTCATGGGTAAGAAAGGTTGGGGACCACCTTCCCTAAACTGAATTATCCCTATAAATAAACTGGCGGGTGGCAAAATGCTGGTAAATACCGTTATATTAACCAAAATGGCACAAGAGTTTAGTGAATCAGAGGACATAGGTAATATCATTAAACTGTATTTAAATAGGACTTTCTGAATTCTGGATATCAGAAATTGATGCCATGTGCAATTATTTTGTATAATAATTTTAGTAATCATATATATTCATTGCCTTTGATGACCAGGCTTATTCTGAAGCTAATTGTCTAGCTTGTGATACTGTGGATTCTGAAACGACTATTCCAGGATTTGAAGTAATTGGATAAATACATTAGGTCAGCAGTTTACTGTTGGAGTTGACCTTGAAAGAAAACATTGACCTTCTCTACATGCTCCTGGGTTTTATTGGGAGAATCATAACACTTTGTTACTTCTTCCAGAACCTTTCCATACACATCCCTAATAGAGTCTATCAAGCAGGTAGCAAATGTAAACTCTCAGTCACCAAGGTCATATTTTCCATTACTACCTGAAGGGTGGTTTTAAAATAAGCTGTGTTTGTCAGCATTGCTACAGAACCAGCATTATATACGTAACGCTTCCATGGAGCTAAGAAAATAGTATTGATTAGGCTTACTTATTCATATAACAGATTCACAAAACATTTAAAAATCCAAAATAGAAATCTTATGAATTGGGATAAACTGAGTAATGATTTTTATTTTACTAAATGTATTAAACTGTGTTTGAGACTGGAAATGCCAGGGATGCATTATTTAAATAGTAAAGGACTACACATTTTGAAACCTCTAGTATACATATTATATTTTTTTAGGGCAGGCAAAGTATTAGCACCTTGTCTAATTGCTGATTATTAATGATGCTTTAGAATAACAATTTATGATGACATATTCAACTCCTTCTTTAAATAATATGTAAAGCCACATAAGGTTACCTGTCATGCATAATACAGTTATTGACTATTTTAATAATAGATTTTCCCAGCACTATGAAACAGACAAGAATATCCTAATCCTTTCTTATGAAGTTTTAATTGCCACATACATTTATTTGGAATCATATACAAATTGTGAATGTAAATCTAACTGCATATTAGGTTACACCAAATTCATTCTAGCCCTCCTATTGTTGCTGCAGGATTGGCGAATAGGTTAGTGTGCGTGAATATGGTAGGGACCTTTGACTGTAAGCTCCAGTGTGGCAAGCCATGATGTATAACTGTAAAAAATTGTGGACGGTGCTTTATATATATATATATATATATATATATATATATATATATATACTGATGATAATAATAACTATGGAACATGATCATCTATATGTCTGTCTATCATCTTTAAACTATCTATTTGAAACACAGTAAAATGTTTACTAAAGCTGGCCATACACGGGTCAATAAAAGCTGCTGACAGACCGAGTCGGCAGCTTATAGGCCTGTGCGTGGGGTGCTCCAATGAGGCCTAGGGCCCACGATTGTATTTGCCCGATATCGCCCACCTCAATATTGGGGAGAGATTGACTCGTTTGACAAAATCACCAAATGCGCAGATTTCTACGTGTATGGCCACCTTTACACTGATATTTAGGCTCCAATTGGAATCTGTTTCAAGTTAGCAACTCATAAATGTGCAGTTAACTGGTGGTAGTGGTCTCTGACTTATGACCTGGCCTGGTGCTTTAGTGAACTTTATATATAAACATTCTTAAGAATATTCAGGCAGTTTAGCAGGTTCCCTGAGATCATCCTGCCTACTAGTAACCCTGGAAGCTATCTGACTGGCATTTAGCAAGTGTATTGGGTATTGACAGAGAGAGGTGTAGAATGTGTAAAAAGACCAGCAAGCTACCAGGAAGACAACATGGATTAAAAGTGACTGCAAAAGTGAGGAGGTAACAAAAGGGGTCATTGCAAAATCTCATGCAAGTTATTTTATTTCCAGGTCTTAGGTAAGTTATTGTCATTGCAAAGTCTCAGGTAAGTTCTTTCATTGCCAAGCATTAGGTAAGTTATTATGAGCAACCACAAAAGAAGAAGGCATTAGCAGAAATTAGATGCCCATTATCAGGCCCGGACTGGCAATCTGTGGGCTCTGGCAAATGCCAGAGGGGCTGCTATAAGGTCCAATGGAAAGTCAGTATTTAGTGGGCTGGTGGGGGCAGATTGGGCCTCTGTGTGGGCTGATTGGGTCTCTGTGTACCTGAAATGCCAGGGCCTATTTTAATTCTCAGTCCGGACCTGTACCATTATACTGTTGCTGCTGGACTAAATATACAGATATATGGTAAGTAGTTATTGTATATACTTTAAAGGGTCACTTGTTAAAGGTTTAAATGATGTCACTCAACACAAATTTAAAAAAATTAGTGAGTTTCCCTACATGCTGTGCTTAGAGGTGTATAGAATTTAATTTTAATTTTCAGGTCCTCCAATCAAAATGTTTTATCAATGAGCCTGCCTCGGTATCATTAAAATGCCCAAGAATCATGAAATCTTTTTTAACTGGGGTTGTAATGTGATTTCCTTAGTTCCATGTGCCATAGTCCTTGGATACCATTGAAGCAAAAGGGGGATGGTGTGTGCAGAGGGGCACATCTGTCTGTAATAAGGTACATAACAGCAAGTTCAAGCAATATACATAAATAAAATAATGAAAATGAACTGGAATGGATCAGTTATAGATTGAGCACACTTTATTAATGGTGTGTCATATCTGCCTCATGAGACAGATTGGAAAATACATGTCATGTCAATCTGCACTGTTTTTAGCATTTTGGAATTTAATTACACCAAAGGGCAGATTTATTAAGAATCGTAGCTTGTGTTTGGCTTGCATTTCTTTTGCATCTATAGTGTGTTCTTTTCACACCACCTAAAACCTGGCAGCCTTTTATGTCTTAAAAAAGACCTTGTGGAATAAAGCATGTAGGCGGAAAACATGAGCAAATTTTACATAATTTCTGCAGACTTACCCTTGATTGTTCACTGAATGTAGGTTGACCTGGCTTCTAAAACAAGACTAGGATATTAAAGCATATGGCCTACCCATAGCTTCCAATTTACACTGACTTCAAGGTCTCACTACCATCAAATTCTTGAAAAGGGCTAGGCGCAAGTATCGGGATAATGGAGCCCAAGGACTGCTCTTCTGCCACTGTAGCAATTGTAGCAACATGAATTTTGCTACCATTACTGCATTTTGGGAGCTGAAAGCCATAGGTACTGTTTGGTTGGTGTAGGTGAGTTATTAACACTTTTTGAAATGGTATTTGTGTTTACTTTAACCTATTTAATGCAAAAATAATAAAGGAAGGTATTCATGTTTTAAACCTTATTCATATTGTTATACTCTCTGTTGTTTGGTAGAAAATATAAGGAAGACATTGACAAAGAAATGCTAAATGCTTGAAAACATTTCTAAACCAATAGCCTTTTTATGCCTGGGACATTGCCTTAAAAGTAGGACTAAGATGATACATTATTACACAGATTAAACATGTAACTTTATATACACAGAGCTTTGCAAGTGACAATATAATAACATAATGAATTTTGTCCAACAAGGACCAAAGTTTTATTTAGTGCATAAGGGCAAAGAGAGATAAGCCAATGTGTACTAACACCTAAAAAGTAAACCTAAAAATATGTTCTGTAAATCCTCTGAAAATATGATTCTCTAGATTTTTGTTTGTCCTTAAAATTCACCCAAACTGATGTAAGCAAAAGTCCCAAGAAAGGCTAAGAAAAACCTCTTATCTCAATGTTGGATGAGCAACAATGTCAACATGACATAGTCCCTTTGTATTTAGGAGGAGGAGAGGAGAGCAAGAACTTTGCCTGCTAATGATTTTCATGTTGTATAGAGGTAATTTTAATCCAATAAAAGTTTTTTTCCAATTGTATAAAAATGAAGGGCAGGCCCAGATTTCCGTCTTTGAGTGCCTCGAGTCTTTCTTGCCTCGCATTAAATCTGGGCCTGATGAAGGGGCCTATTTGGTAAAATAGGGGGTATCCTAAAGGAGTTTCAGCAGTTAGAATGTTAGCACAGGAAAGTGTTAACAAATTAACACATCCATGCAATGCAGATACTTGTGTAAATTCAGTTTTGGCCCTGATCATTCTACTGTATGAAGAATTACAGTTCGGCAGCAGCTTTAAATCATTAAACTACATATTTTTCCATGCCAAAAATGATCCCCATTCAATGCTTTTGGCACCACCCTAGTCTGGGAGCTCCTGTCCTGTAAAAAAGGCACATTAGACATTTTTATTTGTCCTTAATAAAGAATTCTTATCTAATTTTACACTTTCATAAACAGAGCCCCTAGATCAATTCTGTGCAACTTTTTACATGTAGTCTTATTAGGCTTATAGTAGAGTTATGTTGTAATACAATAAGGTGTATAGAGCCCTTGAGCAGACTGGGGGCTATATACTCTTTTAGGGCCAAATCCAACCCCTGGGCCTCCCATTATACAACCTTACATCCCATCTTCTTTTTTCCCATGCCCCAAATGCCCAAGCTAAATTAATGATACAATAATTATAAGAACATATTTGTTTCAGAGTGCAAAACTGAAAAAGTAATAAATTGCAGGAAAATATTTACTAATTAAAAAAATGTTTGTTAGAAATAGTCTCTGCACACGCAGATGCTTACACCCGCCAAAGATATGCCAATTCCTTGTCATCAAACAAAAAGGAAGCGAGAAAAATAGATGCATGTGGGTCATGTATTTTCATTAATGTAGAAAAGGTTGCTATTACACTTAAGTTTAATAAACAAAAAGCTCTTCCCTGGGAGGTGATAAGATAGTATTGAAAGACATTTTCTCAAAGTTCGGCCTATAATGCTTTTGTTTACAAATTATTGCAAGGCCCCTCTGGCAGTGAATGCGTACAGAGAGGTATTCTTGAGAATTACAGCTTTAAAAGGAACCCTTCTACCTTTCTCCCTAAACAGAAATGACTGAGAAAATGAGAAATAATATGCACATCTCAAGGAAAGAAAATACAATTAGAGAAGAAGGGATACTGAGAACAGAGGGTCAAAGAGATAACAAATTGGTCATTATATGCTAAGGGATGCAAAAGCCGGTAGAAGAGAAAGAGAAAACGAAGTGAAATTGAGGCAGTGTCTGTTAAGCTACAGTGTAGATGTAAGTATAAAATGCTCCACAAGTCTTGTAATTGAGAATATCCATCAAGAGTCTGACAGCTATTGTAGCATTTCCAGGAGCGATAAAACTTGAATTTATTTCACTTCAGCAAAAGGGACCGGTATCACCTTCTGGCTGCTTTAATGAAATGCCATAAAACTTCAGGGAGAGAAAATGTGCTGTAAAGTAATAAAAAGGTATTCCTAGGTAGATTGTTTGTGGAAGCGTTATAGTAAAGAGAAGCTCTGCCGGAGTGAAAATTAAGAAGCGTGGCCTACTAACTGCTGAAATCAGTGGAACAGCAAGAAGTAGAAGTGTAGCTGGATTTTAATTAGTTTTATCATATTACTTGAAATCACATATTTTGCTCAGCGACACATCCAGGTTTTATGTGAGTGTCCCTTATTTGGATTGACAACATAGTGCTTAATGCTGAATTGGTATTTGGCTGAATCCAGCAGTTTAGATTTAGTGACACTCTGCAAAGGGCTAATATCACAGATTAGAAATATATTACTCAGACCTTAATATTTTTATTATAAATTGAATTCTAGCAATGTAAAAAATGACTTGATATGCATATGCATGCTGCCACTTCCACAGTAGCGTCTAATCTCAAAGGTTACAAAACATAATTCCCAAAAAAATATAATCAACCAAATCTTTTGTATGCTTTTAGCAAACTTGGAGTGCTTCCACGACTCTCCTTTTGTGTATTTCTGCACTATAGTAGAACAATTATGCTGGAAGAATGACCAAACTTTTATGTGGTTGTAGCACCCCCAAACCTGTCTCGTGGTTTTATGCCTTAAAAAATAGGTGTTGTACTGGGTGGCGTCACTCTTTTAAAAGCTGCAAGTGGGGGAGGATTAAGCCTGTGAAACCAGCTCTCTTCTTATAAAATTTGTGGTAGGTAAAGATCAGGTTCCCTGGTCTTGTGTAGTGTAATGTATTTGCTGCAGCATATACAGCCATTGTACTTTAACTGCACGCCGTATGCAAATTAGCCAACGCTAGCGTAACTTCGAACTGCTGAGCATATTTTCAGTAGCGCAACTTTGCCAGAATTCAGTACCCTGTGAGCAACTTCGGATCTTCGTGAATTAGCGTTGTCCAGGCGAATTTACGCCTGGTGAAGTATTGCGATGTGTGCGAAGCCAGCACTGTCGAATTTTCGACGGTTAGTGAATTTGCCCCTATGACTGAGACCAGGTCGGGAGACACATTTCCCAAGAGGAGAATGTTAGGAGGACCACCGTATGGGGTTTCCCTTGACATGGTAGGGCGGTTTGTCAATTTTATGATCATCATTTTGTAACTTAAAACCCCTGTTTTGGGATATATATGCACTTGTACAGATTTTAAATGACTAAAAAAACAAACTGGACAGGGAAATGTACACTGATCAATCCCCTTTCTGTTGTACTTGTATATGTAGCCTTGAAGTGCTCTCACAACCCTGCTTTTGGGTATATTTAAGGTATGATTTATTTGCTCTCATATTGTAGTTACTTTATAGTAAACAAATGAAGGGTGGTTTATCTTAAATGCATACAATTCAGACTGTCATTTCATAAACAATTGTGGCAGCTGGATATAATGTTAAATTATTTTAACATTAAATAATTTTTTACCTACTGTAATTTTATTTCTACAGTGCTCCAGGCACTTCTGGTGCATTTTGGCATGAATCACAAACTTCTGCAAATACTGAAAATACTATTGTTAAGAAAAATAATTATTCATGTATTCAAGAGTATAATTCACTTTTATTTATCCGACCTTTATCTTGCACTATGTCGTGACTCTTTTGCAACTCAGCTATCAAATTGTCTGCAAGCAGAAACAACATCAATTTACCAAACAACTCTCAGACCTGCACTGATTCACCTATAACTCAGGTCAATAGCAGGTGTAAAGTACAGGGCTTTATTGCACCCCTGCTTAATGGTTTAAAAATTAGTGGCAAGCACAACTTTCCCATATTTGTTATAGTTTACACAGGCAAGCTCCATGTTGTAGCTCCCAATGGTGGCCAATAAAAGGGCAGCCATGTTTGGGAGTTTTAACCTTGAAAGCAGCAAGTAAATTGCAGGTAAACCTAAGTCCCTGTGTAAAATGTATAATGAAGCAATAGCGTTCTTAATAAATCAGATGAAAGTGTCGGACTGGCCAGACCAGGGAGGACTTTGACTTAGTTGGCCAGCTTAAATATATTGCAATATATGGAAAACAATCCCTCTTTTGTTTAAAGGATAAGACATTTTTTGGTAGCTTAAGGCACAAAATGTCTCAGTTTCCTTAATATATTGATCATGGGTTGAATGCAGAGGACTTCTTGTATTTGCCTTCATTGCACCTTTTTCTACTGTGCCTTGAGCCTAGTGCCTTATACACATTTAAGGGTTGGTTCACCTTTAAGCTAACTTTTAGTAAGTTTTTAGTAAGTTAACAAAAGTATTGTTATTGCTACTTTTTATTACTCATCTTTCTATTCAGACGCTCTCCTTTTCACATTCCAGTCTCTTATTCAAATCAGTGCATGATTGCTAGGATAATTAAGATTAGATTGCTGAAATTGCAAATTGGAGAGCTGCTGAATAAAAAGCTAAATATCTCAAAAACCACAAATATTAAAAAATTAAAACCAATTGCAAATTGTCTCAAAACAACCCCTTTAAAGTGATACTGGTGCTAAAAAACGATTT
Source organism: Xenopus laevis (assembly GCF_017654675.1). Taxonomy (NCBI): domain Eukaryota; kingdom Metazoa; phylum Chordata; class Amphibia; order Anura; family Pipidae; genus Xenopus; species Xenopus laevis. Next base: position 92,008,886 of record NC_054387.1, on the reverse strand, counting down.
TTTAATATGAATGTACATCAAAAGTTACCTATAGGTCATGTTGATCATTTCTTGCTGAGAGATCTGTTTTTGTAAATAACTTTTAGTTGATGTTCCTAAACCTGACTGTTCTGCCAACCTGACTGTCCCATCTGTCAGTTAAAGTTTCTAATTCTAACAAACTTCTGCTGCACAAATATGGCAGCCCCCTCATAGACGAGCAAAAGGAGTCAGATGGGTAATGTAAAAACTTTGAGCAAATACTTTATGGCAAAATTATAAGTAGCAAACAAAGCCAATACTATGATAGATGTACAAATGGTTTAATTTCTGCTGTCAGTATCTCTTTAATAAGAAAAATTGGGAACACACAACTGCTTATGGTTTTAGTATTCCTAAACTTCTTGGTATTTCTATATTTACTGGTTGTGTCTATCATAGTATATAATAATGATACTACTGATGTACAAAAAAATAGTTTGCTTTCTCTTGAAAGCAATTGTGAATACAACTATGGTTGTATTATGCTGGTAAATGACTCCTGCTTAATTTATGACAATGTAAATGACATGGAAGTGCATAGATTTGTGCAGAAAAATACTCTTCTCTCCTACAATTTCTACATTTGAAAGAAACAGTACACATACTCAGTAGGTTTCTTCCTTTTTGGCTGCTGTTCATAATCATTCAAAGTGCAGTATTTTTATTAGCCACAGAGCCATAATACTTGCACATGGAGAGAAATATGCATTGCTGGATCATTGACCTATTATTTGTATGAAGTTAGAATAAACAGCAGCTATAAACCTTTGGTGGTTTGAGGAAACCTCTAATTTGTAGTTGCTCATAAACCAACTTAATACAGCTTGTGTTATCATATATTGCACCCAGCAACTCCAGTGCTTGTTTTGGATAGCATCTATTCACCGAGAGATGTCTTTATTTTACAACAGGATATATTAATGTGCATATGTTTATTTTGGGATTTAACCATATTTTTATTAAAGAAAGCTCTGTGCAGTAGGTAAGATCTGTAGTGTACAAAAGGGACCAAAGCACTTAAGGTGTTATGAGAATGTTATTTTATGCTCAACATGGCCAAAATATAACTGTTAGCAATCAGGCCACTGATGACAGAGCTACAATAGCACATTTCTGTAAACTTTCCTATAGCAAACATTTCCTCAGATTGATAGTACAACAGAGTTTTATGTCATGTAGCACCTTTCAAGTAGAATATAAGAAATTTGAAATAGAGCACAAAGCAAAAAAATAAATAAAAATAAATAAATAAATAAATATATATATATATATATATATATATATATATATATATATATATATATACTGTATATATATATATATATATATATATATATATATATATATATATATATATGGCATTTGAGTGTAAATATCCAGACTAAATTGAAACTCGGGGAAAAAAAAGTGTTATTTTTATTTTGGTTCATCACTTTTTAAACACTGTGTATATAGAGGTGGGTGGGTTGATGGCAATATTGTATGTTGTGTGTGAAAATAAAAGTGTGTTTTCCAATCTCCAGATTTGTTGTATTGTTGTTATGTTCATATAGAAAATTGCTGTGGGATCAAAGTTCCAAATACAAACTTCAAAATGATGCAAAATCCATCACAGTGTTAGTTATCTACTTACCTCGTCCAGGCATGTGCATATGCAAGTGGGGGTGTCTGCCTGTTCATCCCAACCACATTGTGAGTTCTTGCCTGTGTTTAGGTGTTGCAAGTGGACATTGCAATTGTACCACCATACTGGTGGTAGTCTATGCAACAGCATGCAAATGATTGTTTGTGGCAACTATTTAAGCATAACTCTGGCCTGTATTCTTAGTTTGAACTTCTGCTTTAATGCTTGTTCTGAACTTAAATTCTTCTGTCATCTGTGAGTTGACCATGGACTGTCCACCAACCATGCTTCAGTCAGCTACCTGTCCTTACCCTGGCCTGTTCAAGACAAAATTATCTGATGTTTGCGAGGAGTCCTGGCCTGACAAAGAATTCACACTTCAAAAGTCCTTCAAAGAAGACCTCCCTAGATTGCCCTACTATGAAAAGACCAGGTGCCAGTCTGGCTCTAACCTCAGAGTGTCCATCTAAAGAGGCATAAACGTGGTCAATCCTTAGTACAGAAGGCTTTCCTATATGCTGTTACTAGTAAGTCTTTACAAGTAGGTGGAAGGAATTGCTATGAAAATTGCTTTATTTTGTTGTCATTACATAATATGAAGAAGGACTGATACTAATATGTACTTTTAAGATGGTAAGTTATACCATGTTATGAATCTATAAATGAATTTGATGTTTCTTTTTGAATTAAAAAATCAAAGGTTTTTTTGCAGGTGAATAGTCCATATTCATTCGAATTTGTCCACATTCAAATCGTCCGAATGAAAGTATTTTCCAAAAACCTTTGATTTTTCAAAGTCTACCAATTGACTCCAAATACGTTCTAGGAGGTCCCCTATAGGCTAAAACAGCAATTCGGCAGGTTTTAGATGGTGAATGGTTGAAGTCAAATTTTTAAAGAGACAGTACATGATACATTTCGATATTTGAATGTTTCAATTTTTTTTCAAATTCGCATTAAATTTGGACTACTCCCTAGTCGAAGTACACAATTTTTTTTTTAATTTCTAATTTTCACTTCAACCTCTGATAAATTTGCCCCTTAATATATCAGGCATGGAATAAGAACACACAAGGGTCACTAGTGAAGAAAATTACCCAAACCTACAATTGCTGTGTATAAACTCTGCAGTAAGGACATTTAATAGCTTGCACAGACCTAAGGTCCATTTTAGGTCAATATAGGCTTGTGATATTTTAGGGTAGAAGCAGGCAACCGATATTCTAATGAAGTTATTGGTGGCTTTTTATTTTCTGCAGTGATGGTTTTCCAGTATTTCCTGAAATGTTGTTGTTGTTAACAAGGGTGGTTGTTAATTGTATATTTTCTACTTGGAGTAAGTTTCTTAGTGGGGTCCCTCCGTGCTCTCTATTGGGTCCACTTTTATTTAACTTGTTCATTAATGACTTAGGGGAGGGTATTGTAAGTAATGTATCAGTGTTTGCAGATATCACAAAACTACGCAGCCCAGTTAATTCCATCCAGGATGCAACATCCTTGATACAGGATCTTGACAAACTGGCAATCTAGGCAGCTAACTGGCAGATGAGATTCAATGTTGATAAATGTAAAGTCATGCACCTGGGAGGTAAAAATATGCAAGCCACTTATACCCTTAATGGGACTTAACTGGTCAAATCCATAATGGAAAAGGACCTTGAAATCCTTGTAGATAATAAACTTGGCTGTAGCAAGCAATGTCAGTCAGTAGATTCAAGGGCAAACAAGGTCTTGAGCTGTATTAAAAGGGGCATCGATTTGCCGGAGGAGGGGGTATTTTTCCACTGTACAGAGCACTGGTAAGGCCTCATCTAGAATATGCTGTACCGTTTTGGTCTCCAGCACTCAAATGGGACATTATTGAATTGGAGAGGGTCCAGAGAAATGCAACTAAGCTGGTAAAAGGTATGGAAAATCTTAGCTATGGGGAAAGACTGGCCAAGTTGGGGTTGTTCATGCTGAAGAAGAGGTGCGTAAGGGGGGATTTGACAACTATGCATAAATAGTGATGGGCGAATTTGGGGCGTTTTGCTTTGCGAAAAATTTTGCACCTCGTTTTTGACACCAGTGTCCATTTTTTGTTAACGCCTGCAAATTTTCACGCCTGGCGAATAAATTCGCTAATCACTATGTATAAATATATAAGGGGGTCATCCAATAACTTCTCTAATACTTTATTTACCAGTAGGAGGTTCTGTCTAATATTTTTACAGTGAGAGCTGTGATGTGGAATTCTCTCCCTGAATCAGTGGTACAGGCTAATACATTAGATAGCTTTAAGAAGGGGTTGGATGGCTTTTTAGGAATACAGGGTTAAGCTCACAGTACAAGTTGATCCAGGAACTGGTCTGATTGCCATCTTGGAGTCAGGAAGGAATTATTCCCCCTCTAAGGCAAATTGGAGAGGCTTCAGATGGGGGGTTTGCCTTCCGCTGGATTAACTAGCAGTTAGACAGGTTATATTTATATATATATATATATATATATATATATATATATATATATATATATATATATATATATATATATATATATATATATATATATATATATATAGACTTGATATATAGAGATACTGACATCAGGAAATAACCGCTATAACAAAGAGCGTGTATAGCGGACTGCTCCCACCACAGACAACCCACACTGGACATCTGTATTCAGCGATCCTGGTGAGAATTCGCCAGCTTTTTAGTCAAGCCAGCTTCACGGGCTGGTAACGCAGGCCTTCTCAGTATCAGCACAGGCACAGCAGGACCTTCCCAGCTGTAGAGTGGTGAGATCCAGGGGCACTCTTACTTTGTCTCCTGCCGGTGAAGCTGTCATCCTGTTATATTATTGAGGATAATACAAGGCATAGTGTACCAGTTGTACCAGTTGAACAGATCCTCATCTCAGACGCAGCACCCCATTAACTATAATCTAATTAAGACACAACTTACAATTTTGGTGCTGATAACATCTAACACTATGTACACTTCAGATCCATACTAGCCACATGACATTTTATTGTCTCACACTGGGTCCTTAGATCAATATTACATGACCGCGTCCATCCTTTCTCAATCTTGCATAACCTGGTGATTTATGAATCTGTTACCATACACAGATACTTGGCAAGCAACTCTCCCTCCAAACAAGGAGAAAAGAGATGTACAAGCCAATTATGAGGATGTGGCATGCCATTTTGAACTGAAATGAAGGGGCTTACACACCCCTCTGACGGGTAACTTGTTACTTACTAATACATTTTAGCGGTTTTGATAAATGTACAATTGTGCAATAACTATTATTGTTATTATTGTTACTTTAAAGGAGAAGGAAATTCCCTGGGCGCAAAAACCCTCCCCCCTCCCCTGTGTTGCCCCTCCTCCCCCCTGGCCTACCTGTTCCCCCAGGCAAATGCCCCTAACTTGTTACTCACCCCTCTGCGCAGGTCCTGTCCATGGAGTTCACAGGCACCATCTTCTCCCAAGCAGTCTTCTTCCTGCTTTGACCAGTGTTTTTGGCGCATGCGCAGTAGGAGCATTTACCTGTACGGATCTACTGTGCATGCGCCAAAAGTCACAAAGTTTTCCGATTTCACTTTGTGACATTCGGCGCATGCACAGTAGATCCATACCTGTAAATGCTCCTACTGTGCATGCGCTAGAAGATGCCGATTAATCCAGGAAGAAGACCACTTGGGAGAAGATGGCGCCTGTGAACTCCTTGGACAGGACCTGCGCAGAGAGTTGCGTAACAAGTTAGGGGCATTTGCCCGGGGGGACAGGTAGGCCAGGGTGGAGGAGGGAGGGGGGCTACACAGGGGAGGAGGGAAGGATTTTTGCGCCCAGGGGGTTTCCTTCTCCTTTAATTAGAGGGATAAGAGTTATTGATAAAGCCTCTCCGCTAGCTAATAGACCCAGTGAGACACTCATGTAACTATGAACAAGTTGAGGTCAATTTTTTTTTCTGTTTGCTTATTTCTCTTTTGGTTGTCTGTTTTCGAAGTTAATAGTTTCAAAGTTTGGCAAATACACATCTACAAAACAGAGTTGTATCTACCACCCTACCCCCTTACTATACTTTTTAATCAATGGTGTTTGCAGCTCAGAGGGACAGTGGAACCAATTTGCTATAGCAGTGATGTTCCTGTGTTGGTATCACAAATATACCCACCCTCCCTAATGGCTACCCACCAAACAGTACATATCCCCGTGGGAGCAAAACTCAGAACCTTGAAACTCAAGGTTTACTCGTAACAGACAGGCTGTTAAAGCTATATGATCCGCCCTTGCAGCAGTAATTCTTGGCTCTCAAAGTAAAAACTCACAAACAATAATGATAAATTTAGATGCAGACATGGCTTTTGATCAAATTTTCCACTCCCATCTGATCTAATTGGTCAAATTTAGACACTTAAACCCACTCTTTATCAAAGCTATAACAACACTATACCACCCAGCTCAGGCTAAATTGTATCAACTGACACTTTTCACCATCCTTCACTCTCTCGCGAGGAACTAGACAAGGATGCCCACTCTCCCCTTTGCTGTTTAATTTGGCACTGGACCCATTTCTTCGATATTTGTTAGCTTCTCCACATCTGTGGGGGTTACATATTGGCAGCAAACAACTCAAACTACAAGCTTTTGTGGATGATATTTTGTTAATCATAACAAATACAAGAGAAGGCATCCCTTTACTTTTAAATAATATTCATGAATTTGACAGAATAGCAGGATTTTTAGTAAATACCACCAAAACTATAGCAATGCCTCTCCATCCATCAAAAAGCATGGGACAGTTTCTTTCCGTTCCATTGGGCAACTACCACGTTACCATTTTTAGGAATTAATAAATCAATAAATGCAGTTTATAGTCTTAACATTACTCCATTATTATATAAATTGCTCCAGGAGATTAAAGCCTGGTCACACTTACCTGTTAACTACTTGGGAAAATGTCATCTGATCAAAATGGTCTGGTTTCCCATGTTGCTTTATGCATTACGCATGCTTCCAGTATTTTTCTCTTACACCTATTTAACAAAATTAAATCAAGCAGTTACTCAGTTCATTTGGGGAGGCAAACACCCCAGAATAAGTCGGAATAAACTTCAGCAACACTGGATACATGGTGGGATAAGCCTCCCAGACATTTCAACATACAACCTGGCATGCAATTTCCACAATGTAGCAGACTTGGTCAACAGTAGGGAATTATATGCAGTGCCCCAGCTGGAGTACTCCTTAGTACCAGATTTTTGATAAGCATCATTGTTACATTTAACTGAGAGTCAACTCCCGCCGCATATAATGGATAATCCTTTTAAAATAATTATAAAGGCCATTCTGTCCTTACATGAGCAGCCCAAGGGGTAACACAGGTGAGGCACTTAATGTGTACCCCTGACACTCTTAACTCACTATCGGAGCTTAAATAAAATATATTGGAGTATCGTGGGATACATTTTTTATATCTGCAAGCCGTACTTTACACCCAGAAGGTATTTTGAACCATCTCGGATAACAAGAATGCACTAGCTAGACGTTCTTCTCCGTTCCAACATAATAAAACCCTCCATTTCCCTCTTATACAAAATATTGCGAACTTCGATATCAAAGAAGGAATTTGAGAGAGGAATGGAAAGGTGGACACACCAAATTCCAGAATTGTCTTTACAGCTCAAACTTTGGCTTCTCTGCTCCAGTCAATATCATGACATGTTTTTAAAAATATTGCATAGGGGTTTTTTTCCCTAGAACTGAGGAAAAAATTAGGTTGGTCGGACTCAGAGAGCTGCCCAAAATATTTAGCCTCTGTGGTGGATATTTATCACTGCTTGTGCCCACTTACACATAGGTTTTGGAATGAAGTCACTCATTATTGTAAAATCAGTTAATTAATCATTATATCACCTACACCCACATGGGCGATATTTGGACATGGGGCAAAAATCTAGAATTTTCGCTAATGTCAGTCACCTCGCCCTTTAGTAAATCTGCCCCGCAATATCTATCGGGAGTCAGACATAGAGACAGGGGGGGGGGGAGGAAATGCAAAATAGGGGGATTTTGGAAAACCAGTGAACTGAGCTGGGTAATGGGAGAGATGGGGATATCTGGGGGAAGGTGATACTTCTGTCAAAATCCTTTCTCCTCATATGCGACATGTACTGGAGAATTCTTTAAAAAAAATTCCTGACTGTTGGTAGATTGTTAGCCCACACACAGTAGGGTTAGTTTATTATCAGAAACCAGTTTAACTGCGTGTATGTTTTTTGGAGTGTGGTGAGGGAAGCCTAATTACCTAGAGAAAACCCATATATAGACATTTACTCATAATCATATCCGTTGTGAAATGGCAAAATATATAAAGATTTGCCCTATATCATCATCACCCATTAGACTTTGATTTTAATTAGTCTTTAGAGTTGGTTTTAACAAAAGACAACAGGCTGAAATATAAATCTTATCTTGGCTGAAAGCTGGACTTGGTGGGTACTTCTAGGCATCATGTCCAAGAAGATGAAAATGCCTAACACAGAGTGACATTTGTATAGATGAGAGCATATTCTGTATGATAAATGGCAAGGAGTGTTAACAAGTTGGCCTCGGGAACTGCAACTGTGGCGAGTACATGGCACGACACTCTCATTTATTCCACTAGACTGCAACCTAATGGAGGGTTCATTGTGCTTGTAAAGAGATGAAAAGGACCCCTGGCTTGTCTGCTATATAAGAATTAATGCTATAATTTAGACTGTGAACTGTTTATCTTAAAATTTAAGTAATTTTATGTTCAGTGCAAACAAGAATCAAAAAACAATTTAATCGAAATAAGTATAAATCTAATTTTACTGAAAAAAAGACTAAAAGTTTTGAATAAAAATGATCACAGTGTATTAATCTCTGGCAGAAAAATTCATTCAGTTACATGAATATCTGAGTGCAATGTTACATGGCAAAATGTGAATGATACAAGTAAAACTGAAACACACACAGAATCAATGGGTTTAAAAGAAAAAGGGAAAGCTACAAATATTTTTATGAAGTAGATAAGGGAATATGATCACTATATTGCAGCAAATGTTGCACTTAAAGGAAAAATATACCCCCAAAATAAATACGTAAGCAACATCATATTAAGTGGCATATTAAAAAATCTTGCCAAACTGGAATATATATTTAAGTAAATCTTGCCCTTTTACATTTCTTGCCTTGAACCAACATTTTGTGATGGTCTGTGTGCTGCCTCAGAGATCACCTGACCAGAAATACTTCAACTGTAACAGGAAGAAGTGTGGAAGCAAAAGACACAACTCTGTCTGTTAATTGGCTCATGTGACCTAACATGTATGGTTTGTTTGGTATGTTTGTGTGCACCATGAATCGTACGATCCCAGGGGGTGGCCCTTATTTTTTAAAATGCCAATTTATAATTTATTATTACCCAATGGCACATACTACTAAAAAAGTATATTATTGTGAAAATTGTTTATTTACATGAAGCAGGATTTTACATATGAGCTGTTTTATGCATTATAGTTTTATCGAGTTCTACATTGTTTGGGCAGGTATAGTTTAAATGGAAGCTCACCCTAAAATCACATTTCAGAATTATATAGATCAACGTCGACAACTTTAGTCTTATTTATTCTCTTTACATTTTTACAAAAATGTGAAATCTGCGCTGGCGGGTCTGTGGGATTGTGGGTCTTTTTTTTACTCCTTTACACATATTGTAAAACTTGTTTTGCCCCTGCCCACTTCTGATGATACAACTTCTGGTTTACAGCGAGAACACTTCCGATTTATTGGTGGTCAACAGAGAGCAAATGGGGTTGTGGATAAGGCAGTTGCAGGTTGGGTTGGTTAGAGGGTCCACGTTGAAAGGTGTTAGAAAAACGGCCACAAATAATAAATGGAAAGTAATTGAAAAAAGTGTTTATTTCTGGTGAACAATCTGAAAACAACTAAAATGTAAAGAAGTTTTGGAAGCTGAACAATTCTTTTAAAACTTACATGTAAGGCCCTTTAAGAGAGGCATACTAGTGCAATATTTGTCAGAGCACAATTAACTTAATGAATAGCATCAATATCAGCACTAATTTGCAACGTACTTGCAGTGGCAGCGGCTCATGAAAAGTATGTGTTGTGTGAGATACGTCACTACTTTGTATTAAGCTCACTTACCAGTTATTTTATGTACAATGCGAAATTTCATATCATTGTCAGTGTAATTGCAGCTCCCAATGAATACCTTATGCCTTATCTAGTCAACAAAAAGGAGCAACTCAATATATTAACAGCATTTGCTACATATACATTTTTATTCCTACAATTTAATTCAGTATTATGAATCATACAGTGTGCTGATATGGGAAGGACATTATTTCCTTACTCTGTTTCCCTTTGATAGGTTTTTAAACCCATATTAGCCTTGTTAATTGGAATGTGCACTTTTCCTTTTGTCTGAATGTATTGTCTGCTGTTATATTTGTAGTACTGAACTTTATATGATGCACATACAAATGACACAATTTGCATTATAATTGAAAGGACTCTGATCTGCTAAGTCAGTTGGCAGTTATAATTGATGACATGCAGGGATCATATTGATCTGATTTATGTCATTAAAACAAATGGGCGGTAGTGTGGGTGTAGGGACATTGTACACCATAAGCAAGCATTCAGCTTTTCTCTTTAACATATTAAGCCAGTTTAGCAAAATCCTTTTGTGGCTATAAATTCAAAAGAACTCATACCCAGTTTTAGCTTTCACCTATTGAATATGAATAAAATACAGTCACCATGAATGTTCTGTGTATTTAAATTAGGTCTTATTATAGGTAAAAAATCAGTATGAAAGTAATTTCAAAATAAACTAGTAAAGATACTAGTGAAGATATTTTAAATTGTACATGTACATTATGCGATATTTGATTTTAGAGAAGTAATTTCATGTTGCTCTTTCTCATATTAATCTCTTTTTACCAAAATTCTGCTTTTGTCACCATAGTATAACAAAGTCAGCAATGGCACTAGCCCTCTGACGTAGATGAACAAACTAACAACCATGCTACAATAATAACAATTTATGATCTGTCTACTAGAAATAAATGATAGGGCTCATTTAAGAAGGGAGGGGAAGGGTTTCTTGTTAGCTATAGAAGAAGCAGACCCCGCAGTCCGGGCCCTCCCTGTTCCCCGGCCCCCTGCGACTGTGGGGTCCTCTCTAGTTACACCACTGCGGGTGTGTCTGGCTACAGTCTACAAAGTCTGTTGGATTAAAATTTCCGAGCAACGTGCAAGGTAGTGGGTGCTAGAAGCCACAGGGCAGGTGATATGTACAGAGCTCAATTTCACCCTTTTAATCCTTGTGTGTTTGAATGGTACACACATTAGGGGATTGTAGGGCGTGAATCTATGAGCCTCTTCCCCTCAAAAATAGGACAAATACAGGGCCACTGGTTATCCGGAAACCCGTTATCCAGAATGCTCTGAGTTACGAGAAGGCCACCTCTCATGGGGCAAATTCACTAAAGGACGAATTTTCGCTAGCGACCGATTTGCCACACTCCGTGCCACCTTGCCAGGTGCAAATTCGTTAACACTTCACTAATTCACTAAAATGCAAAGTTTTGACTCAGCAGCCGAACGCCGGCGAACTTTCTCTAGCTTTACTTCAACTGGGTGAGCATTTCATAGGGAATTCTCACTAGCGTCCATTTCTACCTAGTGAAACTTTGCTACCACTCTTGCGCTTAGGTTAATTTGAATAGGGCAGGTACCAAAAAAGTCGTATGGACGTCTTTATTACTAATGTTGGTGGAAATCCTTAAAGTGGCCACTTTTTCAAACACATATCCAATGAGCCATAATAAAGACAGTAGAGATCCTCTAATGCCCTAGACCTGAGCCCACCCACAAATGTGGCAGGCCCCTCAAATTAGTTTTAAAAAATTCCTCACAGATATATCTTTAATAGTTTTAGACTTTTGAAGGTAATCCCGCTTTAAAAAAAGAAAAGTCTTTACAACTTTAATGCATTTCTGGCATACAGGATATGATGTCACTGACATAAGATTGAGAAAAATGTAGCTTTGTTTTATGTTTATGTCTGAGGTGGCAAAGTAAACTCTGGCGAAAGAGGTAATGTTCAGTAAAATTCGCATCTTAGTCTTATGAGATTTCTGGCGAATTGTCGCTAGCGACGGCCACTTCACCCTTTAGTGAATCTACTCCATTTTAATTAAATAATTCTTTTTTAAAACTTTTAAAAATGATTTCCTTCTTCTCTGTAATAATAAAACAGTACCTTGTACTTTTGTAGATTTAAGGTACAGACACCCAAATTATAGAAATAAGTCTTGAGCATTCTGGATCACAGGCCCCATGCCTATAGTTACAAAATACGTTTTCCACAGAAACAACAAATTTAAGTAATCATAGTTACATTTAATTCATTTATAGATACATTTTTAGAAATTAGCTTTAGGCTCCTTTTATTTTAACTTAGAATGTTCAAATTATATATGAGGTTATGACTGTGAACAGAATATAGAAATTGTTGCCATATTCTGTCTTCAGCTGGTGTATTCTCTGCATAAAAAAAGAAGAAGAAATCTGTCTTGAAGGTTGAGGAGAATGTTGGGTCTGAAGCCATAGTACTTGTAAAATAATTATTATTTAGTCCTAATATTCGATGCCCTTTATTGAGAAACAAGGAACAATAGTTAGGGCAACTGAGTACATGATTATTTGCTTCCTCTGCCAGTATCTTGCATTTTTGACAGCAATGCAAACAGTCCCTAAAATATTTGACTGTTGTTGCCAAAAATGTTTTACGCAATATGAGGGAAAAAAGGTGTTTTTGTTCTTGTTCAGAATAATTATACCATTTCTATGGGATATTTAAAGGTGTATTTATCCATTGATCAATAAACATCAATAAACATCTAAAAAGGTGGTTGAAATATCTTTCTCCCAGTGAAAGTGTAATGTTTTTAGGCTAAAGTCTTCCAAAATACCCCTACAATTATTCACTATATACAAAATGAATTCTAATGGATAACCGGTGCCTTTGAGACATGTGCAACACAACAGATATTAAAAATCCTATTGAGGTATGTGTTTATATCTCACTCCCTTTTTAACTTCATACCTTCACCCTTTAGATATTTGTTTTTAATCCCACTTTGATCCAAGAAACCACCCCCACCTGCTGTGCATTACATTACAGCAAGAAAATGTCCATTTCTGATGAAACCCTATATTCATTACAGATGTTCTATAAACAACTTGAACATCACGCACAGGAGGGAAGTTCTTGAATTACAAAAAAAATGTGCAAAAGAAATTAACACATATCCTTGTATCGTTATGTCTGCTTCCTTATATACTGTAAATGTAGGACTTGGACAATAGATTTGGCTCTTTAGCAGTAAAAGAGTTAACAGTTCTCCCCCATGGTTTGCATTTCCCAGAGTGGTGATCTCATTCTTGATGAGCCATCATCCCACAAAATGCATGAGGCAAGCCTCCCAATACTCACACCCACACATATTTCTACTATGACACCATAGTGTCTGACAAAAGCTTAGAGGAAACTGCTTTCAAGTATTTCCTTTGCTGGAATTTTGGGTAGATACCTAAACTTTCCAATCTGTGGCTTACTTTTTATTCATTTAAACAAGAGACTAAAATGCCCTATTTATAGAAGTCACAAAACCAACGGAAGTTTTTTTATTTGCAACTTGATTCAATTAAACAAGGAAAACATGTCTTTTCAATTGCAGCAAAACATAAATATTGTGTGCAAGTCTTATTTCACGTGTTTCTTAAAACTCTTATGGGCCTTACACATAAGTGTTTGTTCCTGCGTCCCATTAAGTTGCATTCTGCCTGCATCTGAGGCTGTTTGGAGCTATAAGCTTGCTTGTTATACGACCTGATGAGTCTAGATATTTTTAGGCTAAACTGTATACTGAATCCTGTTAGTACTTTTTCATGGTCATATATGGTTATATGGTTATTTGTGCAGTAAAGGCCCTTTAAGGGGTTGTTCACCTTTAAATTAACTTTTAATATGATGTAGAGAGTGATATTCTGAGATAATTTGCAGTTGGTTTTCATTTTTTATTATTTGTGTTTTTTGAGCAGCTTTCCTCTTTGAAATTTCAGCAATCTGGTTTCTAGGGTCCAGAGTGTAGAGTGGTTAAAATATATTCCCTGTCTGTGAGGGAGCCTGAGACCATTATCTTTTCTAATAAGGTTGTGATATAATCTGCATTTGAATTGTTGCCCAAATCATGTTGCAGTTGCATTTAGATTTAAAGATCACATTGCCTTCATTCTGTTCAGATCCTACATCCGATCAAGTACGCAAATGGCCCACTCTAGACTTAGTCCGGATATCTTGAACCTTTGGCCTGAGTCTTGGTGGAGATCTGACAGATTATTAGTTATAAAGGGCCTTGTACCATCTAATGCAACCATCATCATGTTGGCTTGTGTGCTGCATTGTACTTTCTTAACAACTGGCAGGCAAAAAGGTACCTCAGAACATGAAGGCCCATTCAACCCGAGGTTTGGAGGCCTCCTGGGTGGGAAAGCTAGACCACTGCCAGATGTAATCTGTAAAGTGGCCAGATGGACTTTACAGTGGCTCTATTAACACATTGTCCATATAAAAGCCAGTCTTATGGACAACTTGAATGATTGAGTCCAATAAGCAGATTTGAGGGGAAGTGAGGAGGTGGACCAGCTTAACTATCTTTTTCAGGTTTGGAATTTAAGCATTTTGATTTGTGGGTTTATGATTAGAGACACTGAACATAATACTAGTATCTTATTATTCTGTAATATGTTTAGTTTTGTTTCTCAGGAAAAACACACCTTTAATGAGACCAGTTCAGATCATCTTCCATGAATTCTTACAGTTTGCCGTGCCTTCTCAGCTGGTATATTCCCAATTTAAAAGGCTTTTCTTCATGTTTTTGTGATGTGCCTTTTTTCCATTTTACATTTAAATTGAAAGCTCTAGATTGCTTTAAACAGATCAACACACCGTACGAGACTGTGCTGCCAACTGAGAACATAGATTTAAGTGGAAATGTTTCAGTGAATTGCAGGATATACAATAGTAGCAGTGAACACAGACCAATTGTAGAGAAACAGCAAGGCCCTGCAAAATTCAGGCATTATGTTAGCAGCTGATAAAAGACTTTAGTCCATGGTGTACACTTTAATGAAAGCAGATGCCCTGTATTTTTTATCCACAGAGCTTGTAAAATTAAATTATATATCAGCACTATGCACTGGTCAATCCAATGTTATGTTGCTCTATCCAGTGTATTCCCACTGGCCTATTATAATCTTTTCAATAATAGTGGCTTAAAGAAGCAATCTGGTTTACTGAACTATAAAAGAATATACTTGCCTTCATGTAAACTTTTAACAAGGACAGGGATGCCCTGTACTCCTGTGCTATTTTGTTCATGTTATTGCATTTTTATATACAGTATATACAGTATTTGTTTGATCTCTGTGAACATCTTTTTTTCACTTTCTTATTTCTTTCACTTTCTTTTGCACACATTGCCAAGACAAGAATGTTGACATTTTTCATTTTTATCTCCATCTGGATGTAACTGTTACTGTGATTATATTAAATGGCCTGTAACAAAAAAAAGTGTTTTCAATCAGTTTTAATATAATGAAGCTCAAATATAGCTTACAAAAACTATAGGGGGCTCTAATTTAAGTTTCAATAGGGCTTTTGGGTATACATTGCATAGCAATATGAAGGGGGGTACAAAATATAATATGTATAGTACTTAATGAAGCTTAACGGGGGTAAAATGAGACATTTGGCTGAAACTCATATAAAGGGCCAGGTTTAATTGGATGAATTTATCACCTAATTCAATTCCAGATTATCCTATAGACTTCAGTGTAGTTTTCAGATGCTGAACAATGGGATAAATTTTTCTCATCAAAATGAGTATTTCCCTAAATCTCATATAAAACTGGACAGCCATAATTTAATTGTATTTTGAAATAATTAATAATTGAGTGATTACAATATGGCAGTTTATACAAACGCAGGCTTGAGAATGTAATTTGTAGGAGCTGTAGCATTGGCCTGGTGCCGCTCTAGACACCCGACCTCAGCAAATGTGTGGTGTAATGTGCATGTGTATTACGTCACTACCGTCTGTACATGGGCCCTCCTCCGCCAACGAATTTACTCAGAATGTAACTGGTGGCGATGAAGAAGATTTCCTTTTTTTTGACAAAAAAATTATTTACTATATAGACACCCGAGGACTGCCCCCTAAAGCTGTCCTATACACATGCCTTCAAGTGCCTATATGGTACATATGGCGCTCGTGCCACAGCCTGCCTCTATACATGACTGCAAAAAATACCTTTGGGTATATTTATCAAAGAGTGAAGGTGGAGTTCGCCACAGTCCTCTAGAGTAAAATTTTGCCATTCTCCAATCATTTCTATGGGATTTTTTAAAAGAGTATTTATCAATGGGTGAAAGTGAAAGTTCATCCTTTGATAAATATGCCTTTCACACAAAAGAGTGTGACAGAATTTCACTCTAGAGGACTGTAGAGATCTTTAACTTCGCTCTTTGATAAATATACCCCCAAGTCTTGGTGTCATACAGCAACCTTTATCAGGTTTTTATAAAATTAGAAGTAGATTCACTAAAGGGTGAATTTTGCCAGCGTCAGTTTCACACACCTCACACCACTTCGCCAGGCACAAATGCGACTAATATGCGAACTTTGTCCTGGGTGCCGAACGCTGGCGACTTTTCGCTAGTGTTACTTCGGCAGTGTGAGCATTTCAGAGCGAAGATGCGCTAGAGTTAATTTGTGCCTATCGAAAAAAAGTGATCATGCGCTTAGGTCAATTTGCATACGGCAGGTAATTTAAAGATGTATGGAGGTCTTTATTATAAATGTTGGTGCAAATGCTTGAAATGACCATTTTTATTACACATGTCCAGGGAACCTTAATAAAGACAAGAGAGTTAATATAATGCCCTACACATGAGCCCACTGTAAAAATGAATGTTCCATATGTTAGGAAATGTCTGAAGAAAACTGGTTAACCAAAAAAAGTTAGGACTTTTGCAGGAAATTCCGCTTAAAAAAGGAAAAGTTGCCAGCGTTTTTTTTAACTTAATGCATTTTTGGCACACAGTATATAATATAAGGGACAGAAGATTGAGGAAAATCTATCTTATTTTAAGCACTTCGCCTGGTCTAAGGTGACTAAGTCAAATCTGACAAAAGAGGTAAGGTTCAGTAAAATCCGCACTTTACTGAAATTGTGGAGTAACAACCTTTCGCCAGAGCGAAAAGTCGCCTGGCGATAAAGTGTGAACGAAGGATAGCTACGGTCTTTTTTTCTAGAGAAATGACGCCTGCGGCTGTTAGTAAATAGGCGATGTCCCTGCGTATGGTAACCCTGGCGTTAGCCACTTCATCCTTTAGTTAATCTACCCCCTAAAGATTTTCCAAAAAGGGGCAAATGAGCCTATGCACTAGGGCAAAGACTTTTTCCATACTGCGACAACTTTTTCAGCACACAAAACAATGGAATCTGTGGGTGTTTTTCTGTGCCGAAATCTATACCTGGCAAAACATTTTGCTCAAAGACTGAAATATGACAAGCATAATAATTATATGTTACTTTTAATAACCTTGAACCAATTATGTTTAACTAAGATCTGCTTTGTAACCATTGTATGAAACAATACCACAAAAACTCAATTTGGATCTTTACAAGTTGAATTATTGTAAATTTAAGGGAACACACTCTTGAACACATGTAAATTCCTTGCACCAATAAATATGCGCATTTGTGTTTCTATAAGTTTTTTTCTCCCAAAATATAATGCTTTTGTAGAAATGGCCTTTGTGCTAGACTAAGTAAGGTTTTTTTCTGATTTTCCCCATAATGGCTTGACAATGATATGTGACCTTGAAATACCCTTAAAGATAATGGGTTGAGTAATAAAATGCTGAACAGAAAGTAAAGATAAATGTATTTGTCGTTATCATGTAATACATTATATATTTGTAGTCCACTGGAAAGAATTAACACTGCTTACCTGATAAAGGCAAGTTTTTAACATCTAAACATGTACCGAAGCCAAAGACCTGTGATAAAGTAGCTGTGTACTAAGCTGTTTGACAGCACTGCTTTGTGTTGCTAATGTTCTAGTCAATAAAACATGCTTTCTTTTCACTCCCAATGATTCATCACTAATTAGCATGTGTTATATGTGAAATTCCATGTAATGAATGGATTCCACAGTGAGAAGGAGCAAAAGCTAAAAACTGCATTTGACTCCACAAAAAAGCACTTTAACCTTACCTAATATAGGGCTTCATAATTCTTAGAGAGGAATTCATTCTCCGGATCAACAATGGTTTTACTATATAGTAACACGTATGGAAATGTGTTTTCTTTTGCTTGTGGTAAGCGAATTAATTATAACATGCTACTGAAATTTTCATTAAAATAGTGGGTTGTCCTTTCTCTTTCTATGAATTCAAGTCCTCTAATTTAATTGTGTATGTACCTCTCACCTTGACCTCTATCTAGATAGTGTACATCTGCGGTTATTCATTCTGATAACTGACATGTTCATTAGCTGACACTTTTATCTTGTGGGTGTAGGGAAAAACCAAATCTGTTTCTTATAATAGAAACAGCCTGCAATTTGGGGGAGCCACAGAAAAATAGTTTTGTACCGACATAAACAAACATTTCTTTATTGATTCAGGAATAGAGATGCCCCACATCCCCCATCTTGAAGGGCCACTATAATCAAAAAATTAAACTCTTAAACGTGAGTGCCTTTAGGGCACATACAGTACATGGAGCACCTGAGTCTCTTAGATTGTTAAATCAAACACTTTTTGTATCAGAAATATGATAAAAAATCCACAGCACTGTGCAGAATATAGCCTGCAAGGGAGTGCGGTACTTAAACCCTCTGATTTGTCCAAATTCTAGCCAGCTCCCATATATTATGCAGCTACTGCTGGCATTGTATGCATAAATACATTTACTCTGAGCCATTGTAAAAGAGCCATCATTTTTTTAATAATCAGTTAAGGTTTGCAAAAAAATCAATGATTTATTAGAATT
Organism: Xenopus laevis; assembly: GCF_017654675.1. Lineage (NCBI taxonomy): Eukaryota > Metazoa > Chordata > Amphibia > Anura > Pipidae > Xenopus > Xenopus laevis. The sequence goes on along the minus strand of NC_054387.1, from coordinate 91,990,070 downwards.
TTGAAAAGTTTTTTTTAACTTGCATCTGGATGTAAGTCTGATGATTAAGCTTCCTTCCTGGTTGTATACATGGGGAACCTCTGCTCTCCATTTTGCAGCAGAGACCTGCGGAAATTCAGAAAAATGCAGGGCAGTGTGCAAGTGAGCAAAATGTATTGTCAGTTTCTGTCTTTTTTTTTAACTTTTCACTTTGCTCTTTATGCTCTATAATTCTATAAAATGCAAGGATTTTTTGCAGCACAAAGCCATAATTAATGACTTAATAATCTGCTGTTTCTACTGATAACATATAACAACATTAACATTCAGACATTAGAACAGTTATGTACTCCGAACATGTTTGGCACCAAAGAATGCGCACACACAAAATATTCAAGAAGAGGCCTTACCAAGAGTTATCCTCTCCTCCCTCTATGCCCCTCTTAATACAGCTCAAACCATTGCTGGTCCTTGTTGCTGCTGACTAGCATTGTTGCTACAGCTAAATTGATTATGATTATAAACTGCAGTTTGGCCACTTATCTGCAGCACAGGTTGTAAATTATATTTGTATAAATGGCATGTTCCAACATCAGAACACTGGGTCTACAATTTAAAGAGACAACTGATTTACCAGTGGATTGCCCAACCCTACAACTTCCACAGGATTTTCTGCTGTTTTGTCAGATTATTTGCTTGCTCTAGGTGGACTCTCAACCACTGTACACCCCCAACTCCCACTGGATGAACCACCAAGCTAGACTAACTGCTAAGGTGGATGGGGGTTCCAAGGTTTGATGTAGTAGCTCTTAAAAGCAGGAAAACATTATTCTGCATGTAGCACAGTATCATAAATAATCCACTTAAAACCAAACAATTATAAAGTTAACTAACAGGATCATCCATCTTAACTTAGACATGTTTCCAACAGAAGCCCTAGATTTTAGTCCCATGACATAAAATACATTTATATTGCCCTTAAAGATTCCTAAGGTCTGTAGTTTTTCTTTATCCACTTGGAGTGGCAAGACCCACAGGACTGGCACCACTGCATTTGATTACATAAATAATAGATGAAACTAGAGTAGTTTTACTTTAGAGCTGCAACCCATCAGTAATTCACTAAGATCTGACTGACTGCATGAAGATTAACAAGAATACTTCCAGTACTGTGCCTGAGTGAGATGGTGGCACTGTGAGGAGCTCTGCACTTAATCATTGTTTCCATAACTGGCTATACTTTTATAGTGCTCGATACTCACCTTTTGCTGGTCGTTTGGAGAGCATGAACATCACCGATATTAAGTCTTGGCTGGATGCTTGCATCAATTCTGGTAATGGATGGTGGCAGCACAGTTTCCCCCTGTCGGTGAAGTGAGTCACAAATTTAGTATAAATCGCATCTATGGCACTGATTTTTATTTGTAAATGGAGCATCACATGACCTTTTTTGGTGCCATTTGTCTCTATTGTGTGGCGTCTTTCACAAGTGAAGGATATGTGAGTTAAAAGTGGGTGATTCTCCTTACAGGTACTCTTCTGGCTAGAATAGGAGTTAGATGCCTCATCTCCTTTCAGGAAAAGGGAGGTCTTATAAGAGTTTCTAAATAATATTAAGCTCAAAGAGGTTAGGTAGATGATATAGTTTTCTCCCCAGCAATCAGTAAGAGGGGTGGGATGCCTATTTTGTTTAATAATTTCCTTATTTTCAAATTTTGAGTAATGAGCTCATTATTGATACACTTTATGGACTAAGATTACGGCTATTTGAAACTTGTCATTCTTTGTATTTAAGTTCTTCTGATTTTGGTAAAAGGGAAAGCTTCATCAGTTAATTAAGTTTGATCAACCTGATTCCCTTAATGCACCTATTAATGCTGTGGAAGTTTTGAGGGTGATCAAAAATTTAAAAAACTTAAAGCCCCAGGTCCTGATGGGTTTTCCTCTTACTTTTATGAGCTCTTGGATTTAAAAATTGTGCCGTTTTTGACAAATCTTTATAATGAAGTGGTTTCATGGGGGGGTTACCTTCTGGTAATCTTCGTATATCAAAGTGATTGCGAAGGAAGGCAAAGATCCTATGAATCCCACTTTCTTTAGACCTATTTCTCCCATTAACCAATATATTATCGGAGATATTTGCAGAGTGTTTGGCTTTAATTCTTCCGTTTATTATTTCTTCAGAACAAAATGGTTTCATAAGAGGTTGTTCAAGTGCTAAAAATATTGGGTCTTTAATTCCAGCTATATATGCAGCTAAGAATAATAAGATCCCTTTGTCTTTAATAAGTATAGCTGCAGAAAAAGTGTTCAATAACGTTAATTGGGTTCTCTTTTCTTAACTGTCTTGATATTTTTGGTTTAGTAGTAGGACTTTTAAAATTTTTGCATAATATATATATTCTTTTTATATTTTTGGAAGCTGGTGAACTTTCTAAGGTATTTCCAATTTATAAGGGTCTGTCAAGGTTGTCCACTCTCTCCCTTATTATTTAATATAAGTATTGAACCTTTGATTAGATTTTTAAAATCTTCTAAGCATTTTCAGGGTATTACAATAAACAAAACACATTTAATGGTCTCTGTGTTTGCTGATTATCTATTGATCATCTTAGAGAGTTCACTTAAAACAGTCTTTGACATCTTGGAAGAATTTGATTTTGAATTTCCCCACAAAGGAGAACAGTTTTTTAAAAAAAAATAGTAATTTCAATGTATCTTCCTTTATTACTCAAATATACTGATTAAACATTTTGGATAAGACATTAAGCACATACATCTGGAATAAGAACAAACCTAAGATTGCCCTTGCTAAATTAAGATTGCCGTCTTCTCAGGGTGGGTTGATTTTACCTGATTTTAGAGTTTTTCATTTTGTGGCTCTTACATGCTATTTAATTGAGTGGTTATTTGGTGGGAATAAATATACTAATCCAGATCTTGTATTAATTCTTTCGGATAGACTTAATATATTAAGTGCTTTATATTGTAGGTGGGAGGATATTCGTCTTGACCTTTAGAAAATACCTTTATATAGGGATTCTATTTTTATTTAGAAACTTTTATTTTGAAAAAATAATCTTAAATTCGAATTTACTTCTTTTTGGCTGGTTATGCAGTTTGGGAAATTTTCTTTTGAATTTACTTATTTTTTGCCGTTAATGC